>NC_138164.1:114292668-114909018 GCF_964165515.1 Mesoplodon bidens | reverse complement strand
ATCCATCCCCAGCGGCAGCGCGGCACTGCCCAGAACAGGTTGGACCTGACCGAGCACTGCCCAGCTGCCCTGGGGGCTGGGGCTGGGAGGGGAAGCAGGGGTGGTGGCAGTGGGGGCCCAGGCCTGGCTGTGTCCCTCCCCCTGAGGGAGCCCGATCCTGCGTGCCCCATCTGCCTGAAGGTTCCCCGTCCTACAGTCCCCACCACCTGGAAGCCCTCGCTGCCCACCCCGCCCACAGGGCTGTCCCCTTGGCCGACCTTTGACGCCCATGTCAGATCACCTCCTAGCACCTACAAGGGCATCGGAGAGGCTGGGAACCCAGGTATCCAAGAGGAGAGGGTCCCAGAGACACTCGTCCACCCACCTCCCTTCCAGGTCCCCACAGCCAGGGACTGAGGACCAGGGGGTGGGCCTGCCTAAGAAGGGAGGGTCCTCACCTCCCCCTCTCTCCCCAGCCCGAGCCAGCCCAGTCCAGGACCAGCACCATGCAGGGGGTCAGACCTCAGGCAGTGGGCTGGTTTCTTTTTCTTTTTCATTTAAAATTAGTGCATCTATTAATTTTAATGACCCTCTGCCTCCTTCCAAAAGGGATGTGAGGAGAAGCAGCGGAAAGGGGCCTCCTGAACATCCTGCAGGACAGAGATGAGGATGCTGACCCCGTGAGGCGCGGAGAGAACCCAGTGTCCCCCAGCACACACGCACGTGGACCTTGGCCCTAGCTGCCAGCCCCGCAGATGGAGGGCAAGGCCTGTGGCTCTCGGTCAACCCAGCCCACAAGGGCTTGGGCAGCCACAAGACACAGATGCAGGTGATGCTGAGGCCTATCCCCTCCTGGCACGAGCACAGGACACACGAGAGCTCACATGTGCCAAGACACAGGCCCACAAAAGTCCCAGCGCACTGACCACCGCCAAAAGGAGCCCGGATAAAGCTGGACACCGAGGGTCTGTGCTGTGTGGTTAGGCTGACGTGAAGCTCAGGGGCAAGCCGGCGCCCGGTGATCGAGGTCAGAGCAGGGGTCTGGGGACCACCTGCTCGGCTGGGAACATTCCTCGTGGTGACCTGGGTGGAGGTTATACACGTCTACACACATGCAAAATTAGTGAGCAGACACTCCAGGTTGGTGCATTTTCAGTAAATTGTACCCCAGTTAGGAGAGGACAGCGTTGCTCGTGCAGTGCCCTGCAGACCCACAGACCCTCCATCGGTGTCCTGGAAGGTGGAGGAGAAGGCGCCAGGGGAACCTGGGCACAGGGTGTCTGCTGGATCCAGAGCAGTCCCCCACCCCAGCCAGCCCCTGGGTGAAGAGCCTGGGAGCCGGGGGTGGGGCATCCCTGGGCGGGGGCTCCAAGGCTAATCCCAAAGGCTTGTCCCTCCAGCCCAGCACCCACCTCCAGGCTGCATGCCCCCTCCCGACCCCACCTCCTCCTTCTGGCCAGAGAGGCAGCCAGGAAACTGCGGGCTGTGCTTCAGGGAGTTGGGCAGGGCTGGGTCACCAGTGCCCTGGGCAGCCCGGCTGGAATGGGAGATACGGGTCTGCGACCTGCCCCTCCACATTCCCTGGTTAGCGGCTTGTCCCTCCCGTCCACCCCACTCTCCCCCGAGGACCCAGCCAGCCTCTGCCACAGCTTCTCACCCCCCGCCACCGCGGGCTCCCCAGGTGCCCTCCGGCCCCGTGGCCCTCACTCCCTGTTCCCCAGGTGAGGAGACCCAAGGAGCCCCTGCAGGGCAGCCGTCTGGGAGCAGAATCCTGCTGCCAGGCTTTGCTCAAAGACTAAGGTCCTAAGTCCGAGCCCTCAGCCGCTGAACACCCGCTGCCCTCTCTTCTCTGAAATTCCCCCACCTCTGCCCTCCTAAGTTTCTGGCCAAGCCCCAGGGATCCCCGCACCCCAGGGAGGGCGGGCCAGGAGCCAAGCGGTGTCGCTACAGGGGCAGGGAGCACACACAGGGCCCAGGGTGAGTAGGGGCCTGCTGGGCTTCCCCCTCTTGGCTGCCTGCTCCCACCCAGAGGGAGCTGAAAGGAGGCCCTTGCTGGCCCTGCCCACTGAGGCAGCCCTAGAAGGCTTCCTGGAGGAGAGCCAGTGTCTGGGAGGAGAGGGCTCTGAAGGAGAGGTCGTGCGCAAGCTGAGGGGCAATTGAGGGTAAGGGGGTGACTGCCAGGGGCTGTGGGAAGGACACCCCACCCTAGCCAGCCCCACTCCCCTGAGCAAAGCCACCCATGTGTGTCCTCTCCTTGGTAAGAGCTCTGGACCCAGACAGCCCTGGCTGGATTCCCAGCCCTGGAAGCTTATCCCACATCCGAGAGTCTCAGTTTCCATACCTGTAAAATGGGCACAACACACCAGGATGAGCTGAGCAATGCTGGGACACAGCCCAGGCCCGGGCTCTGTCACCAGGGGCAGTCAGTCGGGGCTGGAGGGGTAAGGCACGTGCTAACCACACTAGCGCACACACAGCCACGCATGCCCAGTCGTCCACCTAGGCCACGGGCTCACACTCACCCAGAGAAAGATGCACGCCTTCCGCTGAGGGACCACTCCACAACACCGCCTGTGGAGCTGGGCCCATCATGCCGGAGCTCCTGTGCGTCCCAACCCCAGTGCCGACGGGGAAGTGACCCCCAGCCTGCCAGCCGCTCCCACAGAACCCAGGCTTTGGCCTGGGGCAGGACCCAGGACCGCGTCCCTCCCCTGGCCCCTGCAGGAGGGTGTGGGCAGCACAGAGACCCACTGGGGGAGGGGACTGTCAGGGCTAGGGGTTGGGAGGGGATGGTCAGGGAGAGGCCATGGGGCCTGGGAGGCCTTGCAGGGGGTGCGGGTAGGATGGGTGAAGGAAGATGAACTCGGCACAACTCAGATCTCCCTAAACCTAGCATGCCAGAGCCAGACTTTGCCTGCTGGAGCCCCGCCCCCTTTCAAGCCCACAAAAGGCATTCAAACGAGAGACAAATATTTGAGACTGAAGATAAAGCCCAGCCCAGCCTCGCCTCCCTCTTCAGGCAGCCCGAGCTGCTCCCAGGCCCTCATTTGGGTATTAATTGGACTTTGTTTAGAGATTTGCATGTTTATCAAAGCGGGCAATGGCCAGCCACTGGGGGCCAGGCCTGGACGGGGCCCCAGGGCTTGTAGGCAAATGCCAGGTGGGCAGTGGGGGGAAGGAATCAGGAGCCCTGGGTGGCGGCCAGCACCTCTTCAGTAATATTGGGTACCAAACCTGAACTGGGGAGAGGCCACCCACATGGGGCCTGGGCTGTGCTGTGGAACTTGGAAACTGTGGCCGGGTCTGTATGCCATACAGAACCCCGGTGGGACAAGCAAGGGGAAGAAAGGGTCCTGATGATGCCAACCACCCCCTGACATGGGTTACATCACCCCACCGAGGGGATCTTCCCTGGGAAGGCCCGGAGCCTGTCCCACCCTTCTCAGGGCTCGCTGGGGCCCCAGGAGAGGCAGCTTGTCCAAGGCCACCCAGGCCTCTCTGTCCTCAGCGGTGCCCATGGTCCCTAGTGGCCCGTGCCTCTCACCCGGCCGGCTCCACTCTGCATCAGGGGCCCAGAGAGGACAATGCTTAACCCAAGGGATGAGGCTGTGGCAGTGGAGAATGTGCCCGTGGGGTCCTGGGGGTCCCTGGAGGCCGGGGTTATTGGAAAGCCCAGCCTGTGATGGGCTGAATTGTGTCCCCAAATCCCTATGTTGAAGCCTTAACCCCCAGGACATCAGAATGTGGCTGTATTGGAGCTGGGCCTTTACAGAGGTGATGAAGGTAAAATGAGGTCACTAGGGTGGGCCCTGGTCCAATGTGACTGGGGTCCTTATAAGAAGAGGAGGTCAGGACACAGACATACATGGAGGGACGGCCGTCTACACGCCAAGGAGAGAGGCCTCAGGAGGACCAGCCCTGCCCACACCTGGGTCTGGGATTCCAGCCTCCAGGACTGGGGGACAGTGAATGTCTGCGGTTTGAGTCACCCAGCTGTGGTGTTGGTCACAGCGGCCCTGGCACACGCATGCACTGCCTCCCCGGCTGTCAGGGCCCCTGGGTTCTTGCTGCAGCTTTGTCAAGCCCACCCTGGGTGCCTTAGCTCTGGGGCCTGGTTTTCCCCATCACTGTGGAGAAAGGGCCTTGCTGATGGCAGGCAGGCAGACAGGACCTGGCTCGGAAACCCCACTGTGCCCCCGGTTCGTGGCAGGGTGCACAGAGCTGTCACCCACCCCGGCTTCTCCCTCCATTTGGTGTGTGGCCTTGGGCAGGGGCTGCTCTGGGGGTGCTGACCGGGGGAGCCCCTCAGCAGGCCCCTCCCTGCCTCTGAGAAGCTGGAGTTCAGAGCTCTGGTGACAAAGGCCCACTTCAACGTTTAAGAGGGGGCTGCGGTGCCAGGCTCAGCAGGGGGCACTGCTGGGGGTAAGGTCACCAGGCTGACGGCAGTTCCCTGTGGCGTTGGAGACAGATGCCTTGCCTGGCCCTCCCCTCCCAGCCGATAGATTTGCCGCAGCAGCTGGGGATGGGGGTTAGGGTGGGGCCGGAGGGGGTCCTGGGAGGCGGGGAGGCCACAGCTCACAGACGCTCCCCCATCCGCCTGCACCAGCCCAGGCCGAGGGGAAGCCAGAGGAGGGGCAGAGCACGTGGCCCCCAGTCCAGCTCCTCAGGAGACCCCAAGGCCCACCCAGGCCTCTGCCCCCACCATCATGTGCGCCTCCCCAGGTCCCCCCAGTTGGAGGGCGGGCGTGTCCGGAGGCCTGAGCTGGCATCCTGCTTCCTCTCTGTGTCCCCGCCTGCTGACGAGACCCTCTCTCAGTGTTCCCAGCAGAAGCACAGCAAAACGGTGCCCCTCCAGGCCCAGGGGAGGCGGCAGGGGGGCTGTGATGGAGGCTTCAGCTGCACGGCCTGCTCAGAACCCCAGCACCACTGGGTACCTGTGGGCCTCGGGCAGGTCACTGGGCCTCCCTGGGCCTATCAGGGGGGTGAGACCCCTAGAGAGGGCTGGGAGAACGAGGGGCTCCCAGGAGACCTAGCTGCACCATCACTCCGAAGAGCTCAAGGCTGACTCACAGCCCACAGGCTTGGGACAGCAGCGGGCAGGCGCTGGGCGGGCCCCAGGCCCACTCCCCATTTTCAAGCAGCAAAGACGGAGGGTGTGACCTTGTCTTCCAGCCACCCGCCCTGGTGCAGCCCCCAGGGACAGCCACTCACCCCAACTGTCACTGCTGGGAAAGGCTCCACGAGCCCCCTTGGACCCCTGCTTCCTCACCCACGAGCAGCCGCTCTGCTTCACCTCCAAAGCTTCTCAGGGGCCCCCCCGACCAGCACCCCCCAACGCCATCGCTGTGGTTGGGACCCTTCTCCCGTCCCCCCCACGCTGACTCCAGCCTCCTCCTGCTCTCCCTCCAGAACCCCCACGGGCTCCCTGCCCCCAACCCAACAGCGGGGGTGGGGGGACTCCCTTCAACCCACGGGGCCCTAGCCCCGCCTGGAATCCCCCCATGCCCCTCCCCGACCAGCAGAGCCTCAGCCTCTCCAAGTGCATTTGAGGCTCCACCTCTTCCTTCCACGAAGGGTGCTCTCCTGGTCTTCTGGTCTGTGGCCTCAGAGCCCCGGGCCCCTCCCTGCTTCCCGGCAGCACAGCGGCCGGCCCTCTCCCCAAGGTCCCACCCCACGGGGATTTAGGGACCTGGAGGGAACTAGAGCAGGGAAGGAAGGCAGGGCTGGTCCGGGAGGTGGGTGTGGGAGCAGACACAGCCCCCTGACCTTATTCAGGCTACTCCACGCCAGCCCCACAGGGAGCCAGCCACCTGCCTGCCCCCCCTCCCGAGCCCTCTAGGCCATATTGGACTACGCCCCTGCCTTATGGTGAGGACACAAGTGTCAATGTCACTGAGGAGGGGTCTGCGCGGCCCCTCCCCTGCCCTCAATGCCCATCTATCCCCCAGACTCTGCAGGAAGGGAAGGCGAGCGCACGGACCCCGCAGCTGATGCCCTGTGCCTTCCGTGGTGGAGCGGGGCGGGCTCGCTCCCGTTCCGGGGATCCTTTTCGTGGAGCAGGGTCTGGTGATGCGCTTCGTGCTGGCCGCCTCCCCACGTGGCCCCCCAACCCCAGCTTGGGAGGGGTGCTGCATCACGGCCGCCTTCCCAGCCATTAGAGCTCGGCAGACACACAGGGCCCGTGTTTGCCGGTGAAAGTTAACGCGAGAGCGGGGAGGCGCGTGCGCAGAGTAGATGCGCACCCCTTGCGCGGCCGCCCCCTCGCAGGAACCAGCGGTCGCGTGGACCGGCAACGTGCGAGCCCAGGGAGACCCGCGGCGTGTGTGTTGCGTCCTCCACCCAGCAGTCGGGGCGCCCACAGCCCCCAGGGCCATGTTCTCACTCCAACCGGAACCGGCTCGAAGTGCAGAAAGACGTACCACGTGCGTGCGCACGGGAACCACCGTCCCTCCTTCCTCAGGTGACTTCCGGCGCCGGCCACCACGTACAGGGAAAGTAACCACAGAAGGAAAAGGGGAGATGGGTGCGTCCTGAGTTCCTTCCTTTCAGCTCTTCCTCAGATACAAGCTGAAAGGAGCGGGTGCAGGTAGAACGCGCGTACCAAGGAGGGAAATAAAAACAGCGGTGAGGGCTTCCTTGGTGGTGCAGTGGTTGAGAGTCCACCTGACGATACAGGGGACACGGGTTCGTGCCCCGGTCCGGGAAGATCCCACATGCCGCGGAGCGGCTGGGCCCGTGAGCCATGGCCGCTGAGCCTGCGCGTCCGGAGCCTGTGCTCCGCAACGGGAGAGGCCACGACAGTGAAGGCCCGTGTGCCGCAAAAAAAAAAAAAAAAAAAAAAAATCGGTGAAAAAAATTAATAATAAAATAAAATGATAAAATAAAATAATTGGTGCTAGTTTTGTGTGGCGTCTCGACTATTCCAATAACATAAATAAAATAATGTACAAGTGCAAATTGCAAAATACGAATGGCGTCATTTCGGTGATTCTGCATAGCAGTTAACGCTCTCATCTCTGCATTTAAGACTGGATCGCACAGTATAAAAATTCATGCTAATAACTTAAACTGTTAATTTTTCTTTACTTAGAACGGCATTAAATAGCAAGTTTAAAACACCATAAGTCAGGACATAGACCATGGAAAAAAGGAAAAAGCTTTCTATCTAAGCACCTTTAACATCACCTTTTCCCAATTTTGAACAAGGCTGCCTGGCTGTCATCTGGCCCCGCAGGTGGCTGCGCAGATGCGGAAGCGGGCCCTGGGCGGGGAGGAGCTGGCAAGTCGATTCATTTGTTTCCAAGTGCCAGGGAGGCTTCAGAGGCAGACTGACAGGCTAGCTGCAAGCCCCACCCACCCCCGCCCGCCACCCGCCACCAAAACCAAAACCAAAGCCAGAAGGAACAGATAGATGTCATCTTCCCAGTGGGGGCTATGGGTGCGTCCCAGAGGCAGTGAGGCTGCCCTGGAACAGGCAGGAACCACTGAGGTCTTGACTGCCCCTCTCGGGACCCACGTCCCACTGGCTCCAGCACACAGGACAGGCGACAGCCCTGTGAGGTCAGCACTGCAGCCTCTATTTCAGGGACATGGCTCGGAGATGCTGAGTGATCTGGACAACACCCCAGGACCCCTGTCGTTTCCCCCACCCCGAACCGGTGTGTCTACCAAGGGCCAGGCGGTAATGTGTCCCCCCTAGAACACAAGCTCCTTGAAGGCAGGGTTTCCCTCGGGCGGTGATGCACCTGGAATACAGAGAAGGAGTCCGATAAAGGTTTCAGAATGAGTAGGTGTGGGACCCCAGCAGACCAGATAAGGCGGCCCTGGACGCAGGGACCCGTGCTGGGCCCCAGCCTCCAAGAGGGCGGTCCTGTGTCAGCAGGGCTACCATGTGGGTGGCCACCGGGGACACATCATTCTCTGAGTGGGTGAGTTTCAGCCACAGAGACACTCCTGGGACTACAAAGCAGGGTTCCTTGGGGCGCCTGCTGTCATGAATAGACAAGACAACGTATGGACCCCCAGTAGCAAAGCATCCCCAGAGGGCCCCCCGGGGCTGTAGTCATCCAGGCTGTGCTACCCCACCGCGCATCCACCCCAGCCCTGCCTGATTCAGAGTTGTTGTAAAGATTCCCCTGGTCCCACCCAGCTTTACCCCAAGGCTGAAGCACCATTCCCCTCGCACCACAGATGCGGTCCCCGACCCAACTCCACCGCTCAGCCCCTGGTCACCTTCTGTCTGCAACTGGCTTCCAACCTCCAGATGGGGGCAAGGCTGGACCACAGGCTCCCAGGAGATCCCTGCTCACCCCACTGCAGAGCCGACGGCTGGCTGACCACCTGGCCAGGTGGGGATCCGTGCAGATGTGCTGACCTAGAACACGGAACTGCTAAGGTGTCCTCCCCAGGACAGCCCCAGGCAGCCCCACCCTCCTGGAAGGGGACCACTGCAAGGACTTAGGAATGAAGCCATCCCAGGTTGGAATCCCAAGTCCCCTCACCTTCAAGCTCTGTGACCTCAGGCACCTAATCTTTCAGAGCTGCCCTTTCCAATTATGTAAAACGGCGCAGTGAATGGCACCCAGTAAATGACAGCTGGTGGCGGAGGGGGGGCACTTTCTAACTAGAGTGAGCAGGCAGGCCAGTGTGCCCAGGTGACACACCTGTCATCCTGCCTGATCAAACACAGCCCTTTCTCCTCTCAAAAATGAACCCGCTCAGACCCTCTGATCCGGTCACCATATGTGCGTCCTCATGGGATGCAGTGTCAGGGACACGGCACCACCTCTGAAGTGCAGGAACCAAAAACCAAACCAGAATCTGATCACGCATCTGCTTCCAACCCACCCCCTTCCAATTACAGAAAATACAGGGACAGACACTCAATCATATCAACACCTAGGGTGGTGCCGTCAGCAGCACCCAGAACACAGATGACCTCGTCTTCTCAGTAAGGGGACTGGGGAAGGGATGTTCACAAGGGTCTTTAATTCCAGTGCGGATCTACACCAGATTCTCATTCTGTAAAACCAACTGTGAAAAACGGAGGCCATCAGAGGGCTGTGCCACCGCTGGGTGTTCAATGAAATGAAAGAGCTGTTGTTCATTTTGGGGGGGACCGTGGTATTGGGTTTTCCCTTGGAGGTTCACATGGTGAATTTACAGGTGAAACCACATGATGCCTGGGATCTGCTTCAGAACCACGTGGGGGTGGGAGTGGTGGGGTGGATGGGTGGGAGAGGCCTGGTGTTAATAGTTTTGGGTGCTGGTGATGGGGGCTTCTCAGAGGCTTCTCCAGGGTCCGGCACATCCATCGTCGACAGGACCACACGTCTGACTCAACAGTGCCGCTGTGGGTTAGAGCCTGTAAGCCCTGCTAGAGCGTAGGCTCCATGAGGGCACCGGTGCTTCCTCGGTGCCTGGTACAGAGAAGATGTCCAATAAAAGCTCTGGAACTTCTGCATGTGTTTGGAATTTTCCATAATAAAAAACAGAAACACAAAAATGGCAGCTCTTATCCTTCGCAGAGCTTCATCGCCGGCCCCAGCTCCCCTCCGCCCGCTCCTCCCATGCTTTCCTCCCCCACACCCAGGTGTGGTCCCACCCTGCCCACCTGGTACCACTCTGTGTCCTGGGGGCTGCAGGGCTTTCCCTGGGGTCAAGGTAAGGAGTCCCAGGAGAGCCCAGAGCCAGCGGCTCAGTGAGGTCACTGACTGTGTGTGGATCCCTGGGAGAAGGCTGAGGGGTGGCGCTTGCCGGGTGGCCATGTCACATGCCTCCTTCTGTCCCTTGCATGAGGCTGGGTCACTCGGCCCTGCAGCCCCCAGCCACAGCTGCTCTGCTGACCCCCGCCAAGCCTGAGCCTCATCAGACCCACCAACCCTGTCGCCATGGTTACCCAGGAGACATCTGCTCTCCCAGCACCCGGCGCCCCACCTCCCAGGGTTCCAACGGCTTTGACCCAACCACTCCCTGCCAGAGGAAGGGGTGCTTTCAGCATCCTAAAGCAGCACAGGGGATCCCTGTCAGCCTCACACCCATCCCTGCAATAAAAGAGAGCTTCGGGCACAGTGAGACTTCAAAGCTGCCGAGGCCCTGGTCAAAGGTAGAGCTGAGTAATCACCTGCGGGCCCTCTGGGCTCAGGGAGCCTGGGGGGCCCTCCTCGTTCCCCCCAAGGGAGGCCCTCACAGCCCCCGCCCACAAACAGGCAGGCAGAGAGGCCTAGGCCTCTGCAGCCTGCAGGGCACAAGTGGCCTGGAAGCCACAGGCGCAGCAGCTGAGGGCCGAGTACGGGATGCTGGACACTGCCGGACACCTCTCCTTAAGTCCTCCCACAACTGTAGGTCACCCCCATTTGCAGGTTGAGCAACTTGCCCGGGGTCACCCAGCTGATGGTAGGCAGCGGAGATCTGAACCCAGCAGCCTGGACCCTGAGACAGAGGGTGGCCTGGGTCAGACCCCCTCAGGCCCAGCCCTACACTGGGCACTTGCCCTAGATCCCGGAGCCAGTCAGCAGCGTGCGGACTTCAGCTTCCCAACTGTGAAGTAGCCCTGCCTGGACCACCCGCCAGCCTGCTGCCACCTGCCAGGAGCTCCCAGCTCCACACAGCACCTGTGAATTGCTTTGGCACAGTGGCGACCAGCTTGGACTCCCAGACCTCACTTCTCTCCACCCGCCCACCCTACAGAGGAGGGAGCGGAGTCCAAGGAGATGCGACCACAGAGGTGGGGCCTGCTGGGTACAGGGTCTAAGCCGACAACCTCCCACCCATACCGGGCCCTCACCTGGGAAATGGGGGGCCTCGGGGTATGGAGTGGGCACCCCCAACACCACGGATACACAGCACCGATTTATTTATAAGATCCACCCTCCCTAAAACAGGTTTTCTGACACAGGTCTCTCCCCAGCTGGCAGCGCTGCAAGGGGACACCCACCAGGGACCCTGCCCCTCAAGGGCTGCAGCATGTCCAGACCTCGGCCAGGTTCAAAAATTCCAGGAAGAGGGCGGGAGTAGACAATCTTTATTGTGTTCCAAATCTAAGGATTCTTTGCACAAAAATAAGTGTTCATACTGTCAGTGTCCCTGGGCAGTTCAAGTTCATGCGTAAAAAATAGATTATCTGTGTCGGCATAAAATCCTCTCCCCTTCAAACCTCCAAGTGTTGGTGCCGCAGACCCGTTCCAGTGGAAGGCCTCTGGGGACAGGGTGGCTGGGGTCCGAGGAAGCTACCGCCCGGATGATGTCAGGCTGGGCCGCTTCTACACTAGCCCTTGGTCAGGCTGGACGGCCGGGGAGGGTTGACGGGATCCCCGGCTCGGTGGTGGCTTGGCCCGCGGGAACGGCGGGGACGGAAACGTGAGCCGTTCCATCGCGCTGGCTCCCAAGTGGTGAGCCCGCTCGCGGCCGCTAGGAGGGAAGAGGGAATAGGCACGCGCGTTAGTGCGGGATCCGGCCCGGGAGACCCCGCCCAGCCCGACCCTGCCCCCACCTCCCACAAACGGAGCCGGCAGTTTCGTTTGCTCAGTGGATTTTGGAGCTCGGGTCCGTGGGTGCCTCGGTTTCAGAGTACGGCCCAGCCAGGGCGCGGGGCGGGGCGGGGCGAGCGCTCGGATCCGCAGTGAGTCAGGGATCCGCACCCCGCCGACTCATTTCTGCCACCCGGCCCGGAGCGCAATTTGCAATGCAAAGTCACTCCGCCTCCAAGCGCCCGAATCTGCCCCGGATCCGCAAGCCCTTGGGGCCTCACCCGCCCGAGGGCCGCCCCCCCTCCGTCTCCCCGCTCCCACTTCGGCGGCGGAGCAGCGAGGGGAAGTTTTGCAATCCCGGACAAACAAACGCTGGTCTTGCACAGGCTTGAAAAAGTTTGGGGGAAATGAAGAGTGAGCGAAATCCAGGCCATCGCCCGGGCCTGCGGCTGCGCTCCGCGGGCTCTCGGGGGCTCGAGCTGCTAGGCCGTTTGCTCCACCGCTCCCGGCAGCCCTGCCTCCGACCCTCCCTCCTCCCCGCCTCTCGGCGCTTACCTTGCTGGGACGAGAGCTCAGTAGCCCCCTAACCAGCTGGAGAAATCGAGAAGCTCGCGCTCCGCGGGGCTCAGCACGCCCTCACAGGCGCTGTCGTCCGACGAGTAGGCGGAGCGCGGGGATCCGGTTTCCGAGCTGTGCTCGCGGCCCGGGGACGACAAGGCGCAGGAGGGCGAGGCGGCGGCGGCCCCGGGTGGCCCGCGGGGCAGTGGGTGGCGCGCGGCTGGCGCCAGCAGCCCCCGGGCCAGCGCGGTGCGCACGGCATCGTGCTCGGCCAGCAGGCGCTGCAGCGCGCGAATGTACTCCACCGCCGAGCGCAGCGTCTCCACCTTGCTCAGCTTCTTGCTGGCGCCGCCCTGAGGCACGTGCTGCCGCAGCGCCTGGAATCCTAAATTCACCAGCTTCACTCGGTTGCGCTCCCGCTCGTTGCGCCGCGCCACGGCCGCCGCTCCACTCCCGGTCTCCACCGCGCCTGGCCGCCGCCGCCGGCTGCAGCGCAGGAGCTCTGGGGACTCCGGTCGCCGCCGAGCGGCGCAGCAGCTCGAGACACCAGGCGCAGGGGGCGCGGGCCGGGGCAGCGCGCCGCTGTCCATCGCGCCCGCATCCACTCGCCCCGCGCCTCCTCCGAGTCCCTGCGCGCCGCAGGAAGGTGTGGGGCGAGGAACCGAGGGCGGAGGAACGACGGTCAAGCCTCAGCGACGATCTGGCACCGTGCTGCCAAACGACTACCCAGGGTACGTGGTGCCAGGTCGTCTGGGGTCCGGAGACAACGAGGCGCAGGAGGCCGAGAGGTGGCGGGCAGTGCGCACCGGGGAGCGTGGGGCGCTCGTGACTCGCGCGTGCTGTCAGACGCTCCCCAAGTCTTCCCCGCTCGGCGCAGGCGGCTCGTTTTTAAATGTATAGATAACCCTCCTCCGCGCCGCCGCCGCCTCCTTTCTCACGCCCTCCTTCCCTTGCCTCGCCCTCCCGCCACGCTTCGTCCAACCCCTGGCGCACACAGCCTGCAAAGACCAAGCCGTGAGCGCGACCGCACCCCGTCCCCCGGGCACAGTCCGCAGGTCCCCAGTGGGTCCGGGTCCCAGCAGGTGTCCAGTGCGCCCCCCAAGATGCAGTACGCAGGTCCCGTGTGCGCACCGACCCCCAAGTTGCTGCCTGCAGGTCCCTGGTGCGACCCCTGCCGCGCTCGCCTTTGGGGGTAGGGCAGGTCTAAGGCCACAGAGCACCCATCCCTGGGGCGCGTGAGACCCCGGCGAGCAGCACGCGCCGACCAACCTGCACCCGCGCCCCGCCCCCTGCGGCCAAGGGGCGGGGGCCGGGGTTTCAGCCAGTGGCGGGCCGCCCGTTTGGCCAATCGCGGCGGGCACCACCCCACGCCCGGCCCCTGGGAGGAAGCCTGTGTGCCCGGCGCGTGGCTCCCGGGAGCGTCTCTAACAAAGCTCGGCGCCTGCGCGGCCCCGCCCGTCCCCTCCCGGCGACCAGGGTGGGCGCGCACTCCCACGCGCGCCTGTTCCTGGCCGGGCGCCCACCTGTTTATGACTCCACCAGGCCTGCGAGAGGGGAACGCAGCCCTCCGGGCGGGGCGGGACGGGGCTTGAGAGGTGGTGAAGACCTGGCGCGCTTGGGTAGGGCGTTCAGGTTCCTGGGGCGCTTTTCCCCAACACCCCTCCACGCCCACTCTCTGCGGGTGGTTGCCGTGCGCCCCGGGCCTTGGGGAGCCTTGAAGCGGAGCGCCTGGAGGTTTGCACAGACCGCTTCAGACCTGCGTGGCTGTCGGCCTGCCTTTCCCCTCCGCCCTCCCCCGCAGCTTCCTCCGCTTTCCACGTTCCCCCCAAATCTTCCTCCCTTCCTGGTCCAGTTCCCTCCGGCCGCTCACCCGTCGATGTGTACCTGCCTTCGTGGCCCTTCTTCCTCACTGCCATGCCTCCAGCACCATCCACCTACCCCCGCACTGAGATTGGCCTGTAGGGGAAGGTCGCTGGGCCCGCAGCCTTTCCAGAGTCTCCCAGGGGAGGTGAGGCGTCAAGAGACTTCCTCCCTGACCGATGGGGGTACATTTTGGGGTATGAGGGGGCAGGGACTTTGGAAGTGTGCAGAATGCGCCGTTACTGGGAGAGTGTTGTCCTGCCCCGCGGCCTGGGAAGGCCAGTCAAGTGGCTGTGCCCTCAGGAGGCCATACCCAGCAGGTTTTTCCCGAAAAGTGACCAGACTCTCCTGGGCCAGGACCTCTGGGAATGGAGGTGGGGGTGGGCGGGCCCAGCTTCCTGGAGCCGACTTACTGTTCTGGGGGCGGGGGGGGGGGACCCAGGACCTCTCCCAAGAAGTCCGCAGGGCACACGGGCGAGGATTTACTGCCCACCTCATGGCGCCCACCGGCTCCCGTTACCCTGCAGGATTCTCCTGGCAAGTCTGCTTGACTTTCCCGCTTGAGGAAGTTACCTGGAGGCCAGCCTTGCCAGGAGCAAGGGGCCCTGTTTGTCTTAGGAGGAAGCTGACTCAGAAAGGACATGGAATGTGTCCACAGTCACACCTCTGGCCAGTGGACAATCAGGTAGGAATCGGGCCCCTGACTGAGTCCAGGTGGCCCGATCTTTTTCCCTTTCAGAGCGGAAGGCCTGGCTCACTTCTGCATCCTCTCTCTGGTCAGAGCCCACCCCTTCCTTCCCTGAGGGTTATTTGGCAACCCCCAGCCAGATGCTTGTCCTCCCTTCCCTGCCCGTGCCAAGGGTGCCAGGAAAAATCCTAGAGTCCTGCAAACGGGGCCCTGCCTGAACTTGCACTGGGCCTCCAGGCCCTGGACAGCCTTGGGTGCTGCCTCTCCTCCTACCCCATCTCCTGGGCTCTGGTTTTGCTTCCTCCCGCCCGTCCGCTGCCTCGAAGCAGGAGGGACATTACGGAGGCGAGTTGGATCATGCCTCGGCCCTGGGGATTAAGCCCCTGCCCCTCTGCGCTCTGCTGCCCCGCCGGCCTCCTGCTCAGCTTTGACGCCACATCAGCTGGAACCCTGCCCTGACCCCTCTGTCCCGTGCTCCACACTGTATGTCACTCATCACACCTGGGTGTCATCGGAGGGCTCTGCACAGGCAGAAATGTGCCCTTTTCTATGTCCACAGGACACCCGTGCCCGAGCCGTGCATGACGCTGCTTCGCTAAGGGGACCTCACATTCAGCACAGAGGATCAGGAGACGGCGGCAGTGGAGCCAGCCATTCGGGGGTCGGGAGGTGGCCGAGGGACGGAGGAACCCACAGCGTCCAGGCCCAGCTCTGCCACTGACCCTGAGGGGCCCCGTAGCCCAGCGTCCTGCTGCCCAATAGGGGTATGCCAGCCTCTGCTCCAGGGGTGACCAAGGCTGAGCACTCGTCCGCTCTGAAATCACCTCGGGCTCCATGGGACTGGGGTGCAGACCCCGGAAGCTTGGGGTGCCCTGGGGACACACAAGGTCCAGAACGTGCTCTTGAGAGAGGCTCTGGGTCACCTTCTTGAAGCGATGGGAGTTGTCTGGACCCTCTGGGGCTTCCCCCATGGCGGACTGGACTGTGAGGGGCGCCAACTGCCGGCTGGCTTGGCCTGGGCTCTTCACTCTCTCTGCCTGTAGCCCAGGGCCTCTGCCCACCTCCCTCTCCACCCCCCTCCAGGGCCTTCCTCACTGGCTTCCTGATTGCCTTCTCTGGGTCAGGTCACAGGTGGCAGGTGGAGAGCCCAGCTGGGCTGGGCCGGCACCTTCTCCAGGCCCACAGGTTGTGCTTCAGCCCTCGTGTGGGAGTCCCACCTGTGTGCCCAGGTCACTTGGGAGCCCAGAGCCTTCTGGAATCCAGCTGTGGAGAGGCAGGAGCCATGGAAAATGAAGTGTCTCCAGACATCAAGCTTCAGACCCACTGATGATAGGGCTCTCCAGAGAGACAGACAAACAGAACACATAGAAAGAGATTTATTATGAGGAAGCAGCTCACATGATCGTGAACGCTGGGAAGCCCCGCGTCTACTGTCTGCAAGCTACAGACCCAGAAAGCCTATTTGGTGGTGGAATCCAGTCCAAGCCTGGAGCCCTGAGAACCTGGGGGAGCTGGTGGTGTAAATCCCAGTCCAGGGGCCAGAAATGATGAGGTGGGCTGTCCCAGCTCAAGCAGGTGGGCAGGAAGAGAAAAGGCAAATTCCTCCCTTCTGCATCTTTTGTTCTATTCAAGCCCTCAGTGAACTGGGTGATGCCCACCCACACTGGGAAGGGCATCTGTTGTACTGAGTCCACCAGTTCTAACCCTATAACCTCATCCAGAAACACCCGCCCCCGACACAGCCAGAAGTAAAATTTTTAACGTGAACACCCATGGCCTGGTCCAGCTGATACATAGAACTGACCAACACACATCCACCCCTTGCCACCTCAGCACCTGTACCCACCTCCTTAAACCATACCTGATCCCCAAACAAAGACGACACAAAGGCCATAATTCTGCCTCACAACTATCCTGCCTACAACCGAAAACACACAAACCCCTTCCTCAGAAGAGGAGGTGAAGTCCCCCCTCTCCCCAGGGCTGACGTCCCGCAGCTTAAACGCTAGGGTGTAAATTCCCAGGACTAAATGCTGTGATGCAAAGTCAGTATATCTTATGTGACATGGCAAGGGGAGAAGAGAGGAAAGAAACAAAGATAACACACACACACACACACACACACACACGTAACCGAGCAGGACCCTATGGGGGCTTCCCAGAACAGACCCCCTCCATGTCCTCTGCTTGCCTTTTGTCTGTAGAAAAACTTTAGTCAAAGAATACTGTTAATCAGAGAAATGAGAAAATGAAGAAAGAAAACAGTCCAGCAAGACAAACTAATAATAGTTTAGCCATTAAACAAAGTCAAGGATGTTTAGTTCCTCCTCCAGGGCTATAGATCGTATTCTGAGCCACATCCTTGAGCTGTTTTGCAGATACTGAAACCACCACCAGGTGGAAGAAGTTAACGACATGCTGACCACCAGCACGGAGACCCCAGACCGGTTGGAACCAGAAGGTTGATAATGTTGACTCCTGATTACCTCACCACCAACCAATCAGAAGAATGTCCACCAGCTGATCACACACCCCACAACCCACCTCCCTCACCCTGTCTTTAAAAACCTTTCTATGGGGGCTTCCCTGGTGGCGCTGTGGTTGAGAGACCACCTGCCAATGCAGGGGACGCGGGTTCGAGCCCTGGTCTGGGAAGATCCCACATGCCGCGGAGCAACTGGGCCCGTGAGCCACAACTACTGAGCCTGCGCGTCTGGAGCCTGTGCTCCGCAACAAGAGAGGCCGCGATAGTGAGAGGCCCGCGCACCGCGATGAAGAGTGGCCCCCACTTGCCGCAACTAGAGAAAGCCCTCGCACAGAAACGAAGACCCAACACAACCCTAAATAAATAAATAAATAAATAAATAAATAACAAAAACAAAACCTTTCCATGAAAGCCTTTGGGGAGTTCAGGCCTTTTAAACACTGGCTGCCTGGACCCCTTGCTTGGCACCTGCAATAAATGCTGCACTTTCCTTCACTACGACCCGGTGTCAATAGATTGGCTTTACTGCACATGGATGAGCAGACCCAAGTTTGGTTCCGTAACACTTATAGCAAAAGAAGGAAATAAGTATGACAATTACAGTCCTCATTTCTGTAACTGGTCTCGAGGTTGTAACTCATATTATAACTATCCTCTCCCACCACCCACTGCATATCCCTGTCCCTTCAGTAAGCACCTCAGCTGGTTGTGGTTCTGTACCTGGTAGTCAACCCAAACCTTCGTTCCTAAAGGGTCTGGGTAATCAGTGGTCCTGCCGGGATTGGGCTGTTGTCATGTTCCCTTGGCCTCAATCCCAGGGCGCGGTAAAACTAAGAGATGCCCTAAGGGATCTCCTGCATCCTGCATGCCCTGTCTTACCTCAGGTGTGGAGGGAGCAGCAGCCCAGTTTCCCCCTGGTGGTCAGGATCAGTCACGCCGGCCAGCACAGTAAGTCCCTTCTTTGCCTGCTGAGACATGAGGAGCCCAAAGTGGCCCGTGAGTCTTAACTTCCAGTTCAGAGGAATCATTGCTGCATTTCCTGGTGGAGGCATCCCTCCCTCTGGAACTAAGACCTCTAAGAGCACAGTCTCAGGAACAGGAAGTAAAAGTTCTCCTGGTGGGTCACTAGGGCAATAGTCAGGGGTGCCACTGCCTTTTCCATCCATCGATTCCTGGACCCAGGAGTCTTGACTGGGAAACAGCGCCATATAGTGGACACAGACTCAGAGCATATACAACCTCCTGGAGAACCCTGCCCCAGCCCCGCAGGGTATTGCCACCTCGCTAGTGCCATAACTGAGTCTTCAAAAGACTGTTCCACCATTCTTTCAAGCCAGCTGCTTCAGGACGGTGGGGACATGGTGAGACCAGCGAATTCCACAGGCAGGGGCCCCTGCCACTCTCCCTTTGCTGTGAAGAGGGTTCCCTGATCAGAAGCAGTGCCATGTGGAATACCAGGAGGGTGGATACGGCATTCTGTAAGTCCACGGATGGTAGTTTTGGCACAAGTATTGCATGCAAAGAAGGCAAATCCATATCCAGAGTAAGTGACTATTCCAGTAAGAACAAAACACTGCCCATTCCATGATGGAAGCAGTCCTGTCTTGTCACTGAACCAAACTTGGGTCCCCTTGCCTGTGCACAGTAAAGCCAATCTACTGACACCAGGTTGTGGTGAAGGAAAGTGTGGAAAGTGCAGCATTTATTGCAGGCGTCAAGCAAGAGGTCCAGGTAGCTAGAGCTTAAAAGGCCCAAACTCCCCAGAAACTTTCAGGGGAAGGATTTTTAAAGGTTTTTAAAGACAGGGTGAGGGAGAGGAAGCTGTGGGGTGTGTGATCAGCTCGTGGACGCTCTTCTGATTGGTTGGTGGTGAGGTAACAAGGAGTCAACATCATCAGCCTCCTGGTTCCAGCTGGTCTGGGGTCTATGTGCTGGTGGTCAGCATAGAGTTAACTTCTTCCACCTGGTGGGGGTTTCAGTATCTGCAAAACAGCTCAAGGACATGGCCCAGAATATGATCTATAGACCTTGAGGAGGAACTAAAGTCCTTGACTTTGTTTAATGGCTAAAGTATTATTATTTTTTCTTATCTGACTGTTTTCCTTTCTTACTGCATTTTCTCACTTCTCTGATTAAATCTACTCTTTGGAACTCGGGAAGGTCTAGGAGGCCAAAGTTTCTCTACAGAGAAGAAGCAGGTGAAGGACACGGTGTGTGTGTGTGGGGTCTCTTCTGGGAAGGCCCCATAAGGTCCTGCTCGGTTACACTCTGGTGTAATTAACCAGCCACCAGGTAGCTGGCTGGTAACCCCGGGGGATGGTCCCATATCGGGGGTTCAGTGTTGGTCTCTGCTGCTGACAGACTGGATACTCAGCCTTGGTGAGTGGAGCCCATGTTGCTGGGCCCATGCGTCACTTCCATCCCTGCCACCATGGCCGCTTTGCTGATAAGTCCACTGGGCAATGACAGAGTGGCTGGGAAAGAGGCTGACCAGGATCCACAGGACAGTTCTCCTGTCCACTCTATTATTAAAATCTGCTGAGGTCACCCTTTGGTGAGCATTCACATGGGACACAAATATTTTCAGGGTTCTTGCCAATCCACACACCTCTTCCCCAAATTTCCTTGTCACCAATTTTCTAATCATGTTAATCCTAAGTCCCTGACCACCCAGCCAAACCACTGGCCACAGCCCACAGTGGCCACAGTGGTTATAATCACTCATCTGGCCATTTCTCCTTCCACTCAAAGTGCAGGACCAGGTGCACTGCCCGAAGCTCTGCCCACTGGATCACCCTTCACCGTGTCCTTGAGGGATGTCCCACCACTGGTGGGTGGAGCCTGCATATCAATCAAGACCACCTATAACTAGACCTAGTCACCTCTTCCTCTGTCAGTGGATCCTAGGAAACACCCCTGAGGCCATAAGTTAAGGCTGGGAGAGAGAAGGCAGTGTAGCAGGGGTGAGGGCCGTGGGCATTTGGGCCACTTCTTCAGGTAACCTACTTGTGCCTTCAGGGCCTGCTCAGGCAGGCTCACTTATACACCACTTCCATTGGATGGTAAAGTGTTTTTTTCTCTACATGCCCAGCTTTATAGCTCAGTAGGTCAGATAAAGATCACACCCAGTTCATGATGGGCAGGTCATATGGTAACTCGGTGACCCATGGTTAAGTGTTCAGTTTCTGCTAAGGCTAGTAGCAGGCTCAGAGCTGTTTCTCAAGAGGAGAGTAGTTATCTGGGGTGGATGGCAGGGTCTTGCTCCAAAATCCTAAGGGCTTGCCCTGTGATTCACCTCCAGGGACTGCCAAAGACTCAAAGAGCATCCCTCTCTGCCCTGACACTTCAGGCGCCACTGGATCTGCTGGATCATGTGGCCCCAGGGCAGCACAGCCTGGACCCAGTTCAGAGCCTTCTCCTGTGTGGGCCCCACCCCAAATGAGCAGTTGTCCAGGTCAATTAGTCAATGGGCTGGCGTAACACACCCAAATGAGGACTAGGTTGTCTCCAGAATCCAAAAAGTCCCATTGGTGTTGGCCCCATTTTTTGGTTGCAGGAGGAGCCAGATGCAACAATCTATCCTTCACCTTAGAAGGGATATCTTGCCGCTTTACTGGACCCCCTAGAAATTTCACTGAGATAGAAGGCCCCTGAATTTTTGTTGAATTTATTTCCTACCCTCTGACATGCAAATGCCATACCAATAAGTCTGGAGTAGTTGCTGCTTCTTGCTCAATAGGTCCAATCGGTATAATGTCATCAATGAAGTGGACCAGTGTGGTGTCTTGTGGAAGGGAAAGGTGACCAAGATCGCTGTGAATTCAATTGTGACCAAGGGCTGGAAATCTGACTTACCCCTGGGGTAGGACAGTGAAGTGTACTGCTGGCCTTGCCAGGTAAAAGGAAACTGATTCTGCTGGGCTTCATGGACAGGGATGGAGAAAAAGGCATCTGTTAAATCAAAAGTTGCATGCTGGGTACCAGGGGATGTGTGAATTTGTTCAAGCAATGAAACCACATCTGGTACAGCAGCTACAGTTGGAGTCACCACTTCATTAAGCTTATGAGAATCCACTGTCATTCTCCAAGACCCACCTGCCTTCTGCACAGGCCAAATAGAATGGGGATGTAGTGGGATCACCGCCCCTCCACCCTTCAAGTCCTAGATGGAGGCACTAATCTCTGCAATCCAATCAGAAACACTGGTTGTTTTACCATCTTCCTTGGTAGAGGCAGTTCTAGTGGCTTCCACTTGGCCTTTCCCACCATTAATAGCCCTCACTCCGTGGGTCAGGGAACCAATGTGTGGATTCTGCCAGCTGCTGAGGATTTCTATTCCAGTTATGCCTTCTAGTGGGACCCCTGTGGATGGACCTGAGCTGGAGCTTCCCTGACCCCCCTGACCTCCAGGGACCCCTGTCTGACTGGGGGACCACAGGGAATTTGGGGGTGTCCTGGAATTGGTGTCAGTTCAGAGCCAGTTTCCAGGAGTCCCTGGAAAGCCTCATTATTTCCGCTTCCCCAGAGCACAGTCGCCCTGTAAGTGTCTGCAGGTCCTCTGGGCAAGGCTGGGAGAAAGACTGACAGCATCCATTTCCAAGGGTGTCCTGGGTCCTTCCTCAAGGGGACCCCGCCTCCCCTTCCTTCACGTGTTCTGGGGTTGAAAACTGGCTCACGTCTGGGGATTGACTGAGTGGCCACGACCCTCTGTTTTTACAGTTCGGGATAGAAGTTTGTCCACTGGACCTAGGACTTCTCCCTTATCCAGATGCGGTGAGAATCCAGCAGGCTTCTTGCCCAGTTCACATCTAAGAAAACCAGGGTCAACCAGCCAAGGCCACGGGTCAGCATGAGTCTGACTATTCTGACCTCTGCCTCTGCTCTGCCGTCCGTGCCGGTCACCACGCCCACCTCGCCTTTGGCAGTGAGTGCCCCCTCTTGGCCCCTGCACCCTGGGATCCAGGGACCCCACTCACTTAGGTTTCCTAGTTGGGTGACTGCAGCTCCCACTGTGAGGTCTGGACAGCAAAGAACGGAGCCCTCTGAGGATGCGGTCTGAGGGGGTGCTGGGGCTCTCCATGGACGTACTCCCCACAGTCGTGGTAAGAGGGTCTTCTGGACCCTCCCGGGAGGGTGGGCAGATCTTACACGACAAATCCACTCTGACATCCTATATCCCTGAGCCTTTGACCAAGGGAGGTAGGCCATCTCCAGTTCACCCGTTATGGGCCATCTTTTGGTCCCTGTTTCAGCCAAGCAGCTAAACCAACTGTAAGAGCCCTCCCTCACCCGCAGAGCTGCTACATGAGATCCAGAATCCGTGCTCAGAGGGCTCATGTCAATAAGTTCGGCCCTGCAAACTTCATTTTCCTTCCTCCCATATCCCATACCTTCCGTTTCCATCTCACACATTCCCTTGGCTTTTGTCTGTATAAATTAGAAAACTCAACTCGTTCTTCTGGAACGTGGCACACCTCATCATGAGTCACACTTTGTACATCACCTTTGAGGACCTGCTGGGACTTGAGTCTAGTTATGGGTCTAGAAGTAAAGGGGTGGTGAGGGTGGGTCCTGAGGAGAAGCAGCAGCATCTTCCATGGCAACCGCTTCTGGGGGGCTGTTAGCATCTCCCCAGGCCATGCACAGTTAACCCCTCCATATGGAGGTGGGAAGGCTCCCTACCCATTAGGAGTGGGGAGACCTCTTCCACTGGCAAAGGGGACTCATCAGAATTTAAGGGCTCAGTATCCCCCGCTCCTTCAGACTCTTCCCACACATCCTCACCCCAACACACAGTCTTCCGGTCCTTCTGCTTTAACTGTAGACACCCTGCAAGACTGGGAGTTCAATTTACGTTACGAGTCAGGATGAGGTTCTGCATTTGGTTGTCAGTAATCTCAGCCTTGCCGTGGTAGGAGATAAGGCTTTCCTTGGGCCACACACAGAAATGCTCTTAGGTTATCTATGGGGCACTTGAGCTGGGAGTTCAAAACCCTGAACTCACCCTTTTCTTAAACCACTTTGTCCAGCAAAAACCAGGAGCCACCAGCCAATGTCATCATATTCTTCAGTTTTCCAAAGATGTTCAGAAGTATTCTATACCGAGTAATGCGGCTCCTGGCTTCGTATAAGTAGATTATGGGGAGGGTGCAGATACTTTGGGCATCTCTCTTGCCAGATCCTGCCATGGACAGTCAGTGCTTCCTCTCTGACTGGAAATAGAGTCATTGGCATCTTTGAATCCCATCGAAATAGAAAGCTGATTCCAGAAACCCGGAACCAATTCAGAAAATTCATTGTTAACATTCTTTACCCTCTGGAACCATGCTCAGTACCAAAATCTGTGTTAGTTGGGGTTCTCTGGAGAAAGAGAACCAATAAGAGATAGAGATTTGTCTTGGTAACTTGGCTCATGCAATTATGGGGGCTGAGAAGTCCCACCATCTGCCGTCTGCAAGAGGGCCACCCAGGAAACCTGGTGGTGTGATTCAGTCCAAGTCCAAAGGCCTTGGACCGCCAAGGACAGAAGGTCAATGTCCAGCTCGAGCAACAAGGCAAGAAGCAGAGAATTCCTCCTTCCTCCACCTTGTGTTCTATCAGGCCTCGCTGGACTCACCATCCACACGGGGAGGCCACCTGCTCTACTGCATCCATGATTCAATGCTAATCTCACCTGGAAACCTCCTCCCAGACACACCAGAATCGTGTTTAACCTGGGCACCCGGTGGTCAGTCACGTCGACTCAAAATTAGCTATCCCAGCTGAGAGAACAGATTCAAAGCCTGCTCTGGAGAGAGGAGCATGGGGTCCCCACGTGGAAGAGGTGTTGCTAGGCCCTTCCCACCTCCAGGGCTGTGAAGTCCCCATGGGAACACATGTTGGAAGAGCCCCAGGCCCCCCAGGAGAAATAGAATGTGAACCTTAAATGTAACTGAATTATCTAATAACCATGTTAAAAAAAAAAAAACTAAAAAGGATCAGAAGAAATGCATTTTCATGATATATCCAAATTAATAGCATTTCAACATGTAATTGATATAGAAATCATTAAGGAGATAGTTCACAATTTCTTTTCATACTAAGTTTTTGAAATCAGACGTGTATTTTTTTATACTTACAGTGCATCTCAATTAGGACTGGCCATTTCAAATGCTGAAAAGCCGTGTGTGGCTCGTGATTACCATGTTGGGCCACACAGATCTGGACAGAGGGATCGTCACGCCTCATTGTAATACTACATTTTCTACTCTGTATTTGGTGCCTTGACATCTTGGGGCTGCGGGGACCCTGAAGAGACTGCCCTTTCCAGGACTGGCCGATTCCTAGAGATAAATGCCAGGCTGCAGTGCTCATTTCATAAGCAAACCACCCCATGCAGAGCTCACCCCCACCACCTCCTCCACTGGCCTCTCACACTCAGGACTGCTATCCCCTGTCCTCGTCATCCCAGACCAGGTGCCAGAAAGCCAGGGACAGACCCTGTGCCCCAGAGCCCCTTGAAATGATTAAAACCAGACAATGCTAAGCTTGCTCACCCAGCCTTGCCTGTTCCTTCCCACAGAAACCGCGATAAAGGTTCCTGCCCACGTTTCCCCCTTTCCCCATTCTCCTTCTGCCTCCTGACCCAGCCCAGTGCATCCCATCACCTGCCCCCTCCTCTCGGAAACTGTAACTGTCTTTTCAATGACATTTGTCTTCTGCTCTGTTGGTCTTGCTGTACCTGAATAATAACAAAACCTACATTTTAAAACACCCGTTGCCTCACATGACAGACAAGCAAACTGAGGCCTCTTGAAAAAGGCAGGCCAGCCAGTGGGAGGAGAAACTCAGCCATCCCATTGCTGAGTCCCTTTGATTTGGCCTCCTAAACATCCCTCCACTCCCCTGAAGCTGAGAGGGCTCCTGTGGGTGTGACCCTGAAGACCAGTCAAACCCTCTTGGAAAACAGCCACCCAGCCCACCGGTAGGGGAGAGGTCTCCCCTCCACCAAGTCCACCTCGTGCTTCCATGAACAGAAAGCCAGGTGGATATTAGACCAAGAGGAAAGTGCAATGCAGTCATGACAAGACAAATCCTTCAGGCCACACTTTCTAACCACAGTGCAGTAAAGCTAGAAAGAAAACATCCCAAGTATAGTCACTAGCAGGGCAAAACAAAAAGAAAAAGCCTCTAAATAAATCTCAGTATAAAGAAGACATCAAAATGGCAAGCATAGGGACTTCCGTGGTGGTCCAGTGGGTAAAACTCCGAGCTCCCAATACAGTGGGCCCAGGTTCGATCCCTGGTCAGGGAACTAGATCCCACATGCATGCCACAACTAAGAGTCTGCATGCCACAACTAAGAAGTCTGCATGCCACAGCTAAAGATCCCGCATGCCACAACGAAGATCCTACATGCTGCAACTAAGACCCAGCAAAGCCAAAATTAACAAATAAATAATAAAAAATTTTAAAAAACCCAGCAAGCATAGGCTTTTTAAAAATAGTCACGAGAACAATTTCTAATATCCCCAGAACAATCATATAGCTTTTGGTGGATTTCCTAGAAAACCAGAGAGATTGGGTGAGAATGGACAAAGCATTCAACTCAGGAACATCAAGCAAAGAAAAATCCAAAATAAATAAAAGAAGGAACAAGGCTAATTAATGGTGATAAGGGAAGAAATTAGCAAGACAGAAAATAGTCAATAACTTAGTCAATAAAATGAAAAACTGATTTTTTAAAAGACCAACAAAGTAGGCAAATCTAATTAAAATAAATAGAAGAAACATTTCTTAAAATAACAGAAATATGAAAGGTGACATAAGCACACATATGAAAAAGATTAAAAATTAAAGACTTCCATTTCTGACCAAAATGGGATAAGAGGAACTGACTTTATCCTCCCCCTTCCCCTAAACAATAAAAAAGGGCCAAATTCAAGACGCTGGACAGCAGGCAACAGATAACTGTGGGGTTATCTGCTGATGAGACACATATTGGGGGAGGGGCTGCAGCTGCCCTGCTGCTGCCCTGGCAGGACATCCAGGCTGAGATGCAGAAGAGGTACCAGGCAGAGCCCAGTGGAGTTTGGTTGAGAAGACAGAGCACAGAGCCTTAGAAGGCTGAAGCAGCTGGAGAGCTCATGCCAGAGAGGAGAGGGTTCCCCAGAGGTCTGCAGAAAGCCCCCCTCAAGACAGCAGAGAACTGCCCAGAGCACACAGGTGAGGAAACTACCAGAGGTGGGGCAAGAATTGCCCTAAAAGAGTAGAGAGTGGTGCCCACTCTCTTTCAGGTTGGAATAAGGCTTCTCTGTCAGCCAGGGTGGGAAACCTCATGACTCATGGAGCATGCGGTAGAATTCACAGTAGTCTCTTGCCTTACCAGTGGGGACAATTTTCCCTAAACTGAGCACAGCCCCAGTCCTGGCTGACCCGGAAGGCTCAAATGGTTTCCAAGTACCTAAACTCTGTCCCAGTACAAAGCTAGAAAATAGGAAAACAAAAATACCCAGCAAAGAAAAAGATAAAAGTTACAGTGTCTAATATCTGATCACAAATACCAAGCATGAAAAAAATCAGGAAAATATGACACATAATGAAGAGATAGATAAATAAATCAATACCCAGAACTGATAAAGATATTAACAAGGACAAGGAAATGAACAGACCAGGATATTAAAACAGTAATTATGACTGTATTTCATAAACTGAAAAGTTGAGATATGATAAAAGACCCAAATTGAACTTCTAGTGTCTGAGATGAAAAATGCACTGTACTGGATTAACAGCAAATTACATATTACAAAAGAAAAAAATAATGAACTTGAAGACATAGAAATATATGATATCTAAAATTAAGCATAAAGAGAAAAGAGATTTGTTTACAAATATAAAGTGCACCAAAGAGCATTGGACAACTCCAAGTGGTCTGATACACAAGTAACTGAAGTCTCTGAATAAAAGGAGGTAAAGGAGGAGACAGAAAGATGGCTAAAACTTTTCCAGATTTCATGAAAATTACAAACCCACAAATCCAAGAAGCCCAACAAACCCTAAAAACAAGGAACATAAAGAAAACAACACTAAGACACAACTTAATCAATGGTTCAAAATTATAGTAAAGAAAAAATAAATTTTAAGCAGCCAGAGGAAAAAGACACATTACATATGTACAGAGGAATAAGGTATGTACAAAGGTATTAAAATAAGGACAGTACAGATTTCTCATCAGTAGCAATGCAAGGAAAAGACAGTGAAGCATAACTTTTAAAGTACTGAGAGAAAAAAAATCTGTCAACCTAGGATTCTATACCCAGTGAAAGTATCTTGCAAAAGCTAAGAGATATAAAGATTTTTTTTCAGGCATTCAGAATCTGAAAGAATTCATCACCAGCAGACCTGCACTACAAAAATATTAAAGAAGGTCTTTCAGGAAGAAGGAAAATTATATGAGATGGAATTATAGATGTACAAAAAAGAATGAAGAGGACGAGAAATGGTAACTGTATGAGTAAATATATTTAAATTGTTGTTGTTGCTTAAATATTTTAAAAAGATAAGCCATTGTTAAGCAAAAATAATAACAACTTAGTGTGGGGTTGTGAGCATATGTAGAAGTAAATTGCATGACAACAATAGTACAAAGGCCAGGAGGGAGGAATGAAAGTAACTTTTGTAAAGTTGCTATACTACATGTGAAGTTGTATAATATCACTTGAAGGCAAACTATAAATTTAAGATGTGAACTACAAACCCCAAAGCAACTATCAAAATAAGAAAACTAAGGGTTATAGTTAATAAGCCAATTAGGGAACGAATGGGGTCATTAAAAATTACAATATTCAATTAACTTTTTAAATCCAGAAAAAAAAATTAAAAAGGAGCAAAGAGAAGATGGGTAAATAGGAAACAAAGAGTAAGATGACAGACCTAACCAAATCAATAATCACATTAAATGTAAATGGTCTAAATACACCAAGTAGGGCTTCCCTGGTGGCGCAGTGGTTGAGAGTCCGCCTGCCGATGCAGGGGACACGGGTTCGTGCCCCGGTCTGGGGGGATCCCGCATGCCACAGGGCGTCTGGGCCCGTGAGCCATGGCCGCTGAGCCTGCGCGTCCGGAGCCTGTGCTCCGCAACGGGAGAGGCCACAACAGTGAGAGGCCCGCGTACCACACACCCAAAAAAATACACCAAGTAAAAGGCAGATACTGTCATATTGGACAAAAAAGCAAGATCTAACTCTATGCTGCCTTTTAGAAACACACATCAAATATAAAGACACAAATATGTTAAAAGTAAGACAATACTCTGACAGGCAGTAGCTAAGGAAGCCCCGATTATCCTGGTAGTCATATCCAAGGCTGAGTCTAAGGTGAGATGAGTGAGGCACTTGCCTCAGTCAGTAAATTTAAGAATGCACCTCCCCAAAAAAACTCATCAATCAGGATAAATAATATCTTAATGCAGTATTTTTTAAATACAAATTTATGTAAAAATATTCCATGAAAACCAAAATATAAGTTTTAAATACAGGATTAATAATGGTACCATGCCATGCCAAGCCCTACTGGGGTCTGAGGCAAAGGGAAAAAATTAGCCCTGTGGGAATCCTTGACCCAGAGACACCTAGCTAAATCACCAGTTTTCTGGCCCACAGAAAACTGTAAGATAAAATATTTTTTATTGTTTTAAGCCACTAAGTTTTGGGGTATTTGTTATGGAACAATAAATAATTAGTACAGATTTCAAAAGCTATTCTGTGTCAAAACTAATCATAAGAAACCTGGAGTCACATACATTAAGAAAAAAGAAAGATCTCAAAAAAAAAATCTAACATTACACCTGAAGGAACTAGAAAAAGAAAAACTAAGCCCAAAGTTAGCAAATGGAATGGAATAGTAAAGATTAGAGCAGAAATAAATAAAGTAGAGAATAGGAAAACAGTAGAAAAGATTAACAAAACTAAGTGTTTGTTCTTTGAAAACATAAAGAAATTGACAAAACTTTAGCTAGATTAACAAAGAAAAAAAGAGACAGAATTCAAATAAATAAAATTATAAACGAAAGAGGAGGCACTACAGCTAATACCACAGAAATACAAAGGATCATAAGAGACTACTATGAACAGTTATTCACCAACAAATTGGACAACCTAGAAGAAATGGATAAATTCCTAGAAACATTCAACCTACTGAGACTAAATCATGAAGAAATGGAAAATCTTAACAGACAAGTGAGTAAGGAGATTGAATCAAAAACCTCTCAAGAGAGGACCAGATGGTTTCACTGATGGATTCTACTAAACTTCTAAAGGAAAATTAATGCCAATACTTCTCAAATTCTTCTAAAATTGAAGAGGAGGGAATACTCCCAAACTCATTTTACAAGATCAACATTACTCTGACACCAAAGCCAGATAAGAACACTACAAGAAAAGAAAACTACAGACCAATATCCCTGATGAATATACAGACAAAAATTCCCAACAAAATACTACCAAACCAAATTCAACAGCACATTAAAAAGATTTACGCTATGATCAAGTGGGATTCATCCCTGGGATGCAAGGATGGCTCAACATGCACAAATCAATCAATGTAATACATCATATTAATAGAATAAAAGATAAAAATCATATGCTCATCTCAATAGATGCAGAAAAAGCACTTGACAAAATGCAACATCTTTCCATGATAAAAACTCTTAACTCAGTAGGTATAGAAGGAACAAACCTCAACATAATAGAGACCATATATGACAAGCCCATGGCTAACGTCATATTCAATGGTGAAAAGCTGAGAGCTTTCCCTCTAAGATCAGGAAAAAGACAAGGGTGCTCACTGTTGCCACTCCTATTCAACAAAGCACTGAAAGTCCTAGCCAGAGCAATCGGCCAAGAAAAAGAAATAAAGGACATCCAAATCAGAAAGGAAGAAGTAAAGTTGTCTCTTTTTGAAGCTGACATGATCTTATATACAGAAAATCCTAAAGATTCCGCAAAAAAAGAAAGAAAAATCCTATTACTACTAATCAACACATTCAGTAAAATTGAAGGATACAAAGTCAACATACAAAAATCAGTATGTTTCTACACACAAATAACAAACTATCTGAAAAAGAAATGAAGCAAACAATTCCATTTACAATAGCATCAAAAACAAGAAAATACTTAGGAATAAGTTTAGCCAAAGACTTGTACAGTGAAAACTATAAGACATTAATGAAAAAAATTGAAGAAGACACAAATAATGGAAAGCTATCCCATGTTCATGTATAGGAAAAATTAATATTGTGAAAATGTCTATACTACCCAAAGCCATCTATAGATTCTATGCAATCCTTATCAAAATTCTGATGGCATTTTTACAGAAGTAGAAAAAAATCCTAAAATTCTTAGGGAACCACAAAAGATCCTGAATAGCCAAAGCAATCTTGAGAATGGAGGCATCACACTTCCTGGTTTCAAACTATACTACAAAGCTATAGTAATTAAAACAGTATGGTATTAGCATAAAATGGGCACAATGGCTAATGGAACGGAATCAAGAGCCCCAAATAAACTCATGTGTATATGTAATATTTTAAAAAGGAGCCAAGAATGCTCAGTGGAGAAAAGATAATCTCTTCAATAAATGGTGTTGAGAAAACTGGACAGCCACATGCAAAAGAATGAAACTGGAACCCTACTTAATATCATTCACAAAAATTAACTCAAAATAGATTAAAGACTTATATGTAAGATTTGAAACCATAAAACTCCTAGAAGAAGACAAAGGTGGTAAACTCCTTAACCCTGGTCTTCAAAATGATTTTTGGGGAATGACCCCAAAATCATAAGCAACAAAAGGAAAAGTAAACAAGTGAGACCACATCAAACTAAAAGGCTTCTGCACAGCAAAAGAAACAATCAACAAAATGAAAAGACAACCTACAGAATGGGAGAAAATATTTGCAAACCATATATCTGGTAAGGGGTTAACATACAAAAGATATAAAGAACTCATAAAACTCAATAGCAGAAAACCCCCAAACAATCCAATTAAAAAATGGGCCAACGGCCTGCACAGACATCTTTCCAAGGAAGACATCCAGATGAGCAGCAGATGTTGAAAAGATGCTCAACATCGCTAATCATCAGGGAAATGCAAATCAAAACCATAATGAGATATGACCTCACACCTGTTAGAATGGCTATCATCAAAAAGACAAGAGATAGTGAATTCTGGTGAATATGTGGAAAAAAGGGAGCCCTTGTTCATTGTTGGTGGGATTGTAAATTGGTACAGCCACTGTGGAAAACAGTATGGAGGCTCCTCAAGAAATTAGAAATAGATTTACTATATGATCCAGCAATCCCATTTTTGGGTATAAATCTGAAGGAAATAAAATCACTCTCTTGAAGAGATATCTGTACCCCCATGTTCATTGCAGCATTATTTACAATAACCAAGACATGGAAACATGTCTAAGTGTCTATCAGTGAATGAATGGACAAAGAAGATGTGGTATACTACTAGAATTAATGGAATATTATTCAGCCATGAAAAAGAAGGAAATCCTGCCATTTGCAATGTAGATGGAACTTGAGGGCATTATATTATATGAAATAAGTCAGGCAGAGAAAGAGTAATACTGTATAATATTATTTATAAGAGGAATCTAAAGGAACCAAACTCATAAAAACACAGTTGAATGGCTGTTGTCAGGGGTTGGGGGTTGGGGAAAATGGAAAGATGTTGGTTAGAGGAAACAGAATAAGTTCTGGGGAGCTAATGTACAGCATGATGACTGAACTTAACAAGACTGCACTATACACTTGAAAGCTGTTAAGAGAGTAGGTCTTAAAAGTTCTCACCACAAAAATGGTAAATATGTGAGTTGATGGATGAATTAACTAACCTGATCATGGTAAATACTTTGCAGCATATAAGGATATCAAGTCATCATGTGCACCTAAACTTACCCAATGTTATATGTCAATTATATCTCAGTGAAGTTGGGGATAAAAGAAGAAAGAAAGCTGGAGTAGCCATTTTAATATCAGAAAAAGTATATTTCAGAGTAAAGAATATTACCAGGGATAAAGAAGTTCATTTCACAATAACTAAGGGGTCAGTTAAGAAGATAAGAATCCTAAATGTTAATGCATTAAGCAAAACCTGATTGATCCACAGGGGAAACAGATAAATCTGCTATTATAGTTGGAGACTTCAATACTCCTCCCTTCATACCTGGTAGAACATATAGACAGAAAATCCAAAGAATATAGAAAAGGTAAATAACACTATCAACCAACTTGATCTAATTGACATTGATAGAAAATGCCACCCAATAACAGAAAAATATACATTCTATTAGAATGTACATGAAATAGTTACCAAATTAAACTATCTTATGGGCCATAAAACAAGTCTTGAAAAACGTAAAAGGATTCAAGTTATACAAAGTATACTTGCTAGCCATAATAGAATTAAATTGGACTAATAATTAGACTAGTAATATATCTTATTATATCTGGAAAATCTCCAAACACTTGGAAGTAAAAAATAGATCTAAATAGTCCATGATGCAAAAATAAATCAAAAGAGAAATTAGACACTACTTTGAACTGAATAAAAGTATAAACATAATACTTCAAAATTTGTGGAATGCAGTACTTAGAGGAAAATTTTAAATGCCAGCATGTATTAAAGCTGAATAAAGGCCTCAAATCCCTGACTTCAGCTCCCTTAAGTAATTAGAAAAAGAAGAGCAAAGTTAACACAACATAAGTAAAACAAATGTAAAAACAAGAATCAGAGCAGAATCAGTGAAACTGAAAACAGAAAACAATAGAGAAATCAGTGAAATTAAAAGCAGTGAATTGTGAAATTCACTAAAATCATTAGAAGCCAAAATGACCAAGAAAAAAAGAGAAGACGCTAGTTACCAATGTCAGGAATGAGTGAACTGACATCAATACAGATTCTATAGGTATTTTAAAAATAATAGAGAATGTTATGAATTTTATGCTAACAAAGTCATCAGTGTAGGTGAAATAGACAAACTCCTTAAAAGACACAAACTACCAAAACTCATTCAAGAAGAAATAACCAAAATAGCCTCATATCTATTTAGTAAATTAAATTTGTAGTAAAAAACAAACATCAAAAAAAACTTCCTATTTTTTTTCCTCCAGGCCTAGATAGAATAACTGGTGAATTTTTTTTTTTTTTTTTTTTTTTTTTTCTGTACGCGGGCCTCTCACTGCTGTGGCCTCTCCCGTTGCGGAGCACAGGCTCCGGACGCACAGGCTCCGCGGCCATGGCTCGCGGGCCCAGCCGCTTCGCGGCATGTGGGATCTTCCGGGATCGGGGCACGAACCCGTGTCCCCTGCATCGGCAGGCGGACTCTCAACCACTGCGCCACCAGGGAAGCCCTAACTGGTGAATTTTTTCAAATATTTAAGGAAGAAATAAAACCAATTCTACCTAAACTCATCAAGAATAATTAAAAAGGATGAAATACTTCCCAACTCATTCTATGAGATCAGCATTATACTGATACCAAAGCCAGACAAACACAACACAAGGAAAGAAAACTATAGATGTTCCTCGGGAACATACAGGCAAAAATTCTAAAGAAAAGCTTAAGCAAATCAAATCCAACAATACAAGTGGGGTGTATTCTAGAAATGCAACTTCGTTCAACATTTTAAAAAATCAGCTCAATTAATTGATCATATTGAGTTTAAAAATAAAAGCCATATCATTATTTCAATAGATGCAGAAAAAGAATTTGACAAAATCCAATAGCCATTCATAATTTTTAAAATCTCAGCAAACTAGGACTCAAAGGAAACTTTCTCAGCCTAATAAAGAGCCTCAAACTTAATGGTGGAAAACTGGCTGATTTCTCTGTAAGATCAGGAACAAGATAAGGGTGTCTCTTTTCAAGACGTCTAGCTAACATTGCTCTGGAAGTTTTAGCCAGTGCAGTATGGCAAGAAAAAGAAACCAAAGGCATTCAGATTGGAAATAAGAGCAAAATGTTCTTATTCATAGAAAACATGATCATCTACTAAGGAAATCTGACCAAATCTGCAAAAACATTACTCAAATTAAAGTGAGTTAGCGAGGTTGCAAAACGCAAGACCAATACAGAAAATCAGTTGTATTTCTATGCACCAGCAAACAACAACTGGAAAAAGAGCTTTAAAATGCCCTTTATAATAACATCAAAAATATTAAATACTTAGGTATAAATATGGCAAAAGATGTGCAAAACCTGTACACTGAAAACTACAAAATGTTGGTGAGAGAAATTAAAGACCTAATAGTTGGAGAGATACACTCTGTTCATGCACTGAAAGACTCAATAGTAAGATATTAATTTTCCCAAAGCTGATCTAAGATTCAATGCAATCTCATTCAAAATCCCAGAAGATTTTTTTGTAGAAATTGACAAACTGACCTTTAAAATCCAGGTGTTCTTTATGACTCATATAAATTTATTTCATGCCTCAATTGATATATTATTTTATCTGTGAACGTTTGGAAGTTATCAGGTTAGGATGGAACATATCATAATTTTTACCATTAAATTAATGAAAAAATTTTTCATTTAATGGCTTTTCACATCCCAGAAGAGCTCTCACAAACAAATTAATAGTTTTAAGCATGGAATCAATGTATACAAGAGTCTGTCTCCAAGCTCTCAACTCCCTATCTTTAGCCTAACTTTGTCCTGGTGACAATCCCATGCAGTTTGGGGTTTTGTATTAGGCTCCATCAGGTGCCTTAATATCAGACAGGGCAAGACCCTCTTTCTTGTCCTTTTTATTCAAAACTGATCTGCCTACTCATGGACTTGTATACTTCGATATCAGCATTAGGGTAAGTGACTTGGGCATTTCAGACCCCTAGCTGAGATGTGAATTGGGGTGGCACTGGATATCTGGGTTAATTTTGGGAGGTTTGACATCTTTGTCCTCTTAAGGCATTCTTACATGAAAAGTCTGTCTGTGCACTCCCAATGACCTCTACCAGGGCCCTTATTTGAGTCTAGAATGTGTCACAGGGAGGCCTGGCATATTTCTGCTCCACAAATTTCTGGATGCTCTCAGTTTTGTTAAGGGTTATGGGTGGTGTCTTGTATGTTGTCGTATTTTCTCGTTGGTGATTGCAGGGATGGAGAGAAGATACTTGGTCTCTCCCACTTTCATATCTCTTACAGATCTCCCAGGATTTATTTATCTTACTGTTTGAGAACTTTGTTGGCAAAGCTGATGTTACTGTGGCAAATATTGTAAATATTCTGAAGCTTAGTGCCTCTGAAGGTGTTTTTATTCTGCCTTCACATTTAAATAATAATGATACCCTGGAAAGTCTGCTGTGCAAAGTTATTCATCCTCTGTGCTTTCTGAATGCAACCTTTTCTCCTTGTATCCAGCGCTGCCCTTGAGATGAATGATGTGACTCTCATCCTTTCAGACAGTCTGTGGGTTACTCTGGAACATTCTAGAACTTTGGTCTTTGTAAGTGGCACGATGATGGGTCCGGTTTCTTCCTTTTCTGTCCTGTTTGGCCCCTGAGCACTTTTTCTCACGTTTCTTTCCTTCTGAGGTACTTAATTTGGTTCCTTTTTCAAATATTTCCCCGTTTCTCTTTCCCTCTGTGACTCCTCTCATCCAATCAACGTATGTACACTTTTCTCCCTACACGCTCAGCGTCCCCTTTCTGTTTTCTATCCCGTTATTCTTCCTGAACCGTTCTGAATTCCTCCACCTGATATTCTATTTCACGGTATCATAGTAAATGATTTATGTAGGTGCAAACCACCAAAAGATGCTAAAACAGTGAGTAAGTTTGAGGAACAACAGGATATTTACACAGTTTCAAAGCTCCTCCCCACAAAATATAAATTACAGAGGGCAAAATATTAACTTTACCCTATAACTGCAAACCTGCCGCTTACGACGTCAAGCAAGTGTTCAAAGTTAATATCTCCAGGTTGTTCTCTCTTGGCCACGATGTAACCAGGACCACATTTACCTACTGTCAGCGCCCAGAGAACAGGACACAACATGTGGCACAGTGGTGTTCAAACACAGACAACAGGGAGTGAAGCATCCGTGAAAGAAGGGAAACAACCCAGGGGAACCCCGTGACTCTCCAGCTGAGCCCAAGGTCTCATGAACTTGGGGGAGCGGAGATCAGAGTTCAGGGAGGCTGAGGCAAGTAGAATTTGCAGGCAGATCCGTGGAGGGAGGGAAGGAGAGAGACAGAGAGAGACACATCGCACACACACACACACACACACACACACACACACACACACTGGACCACCACGGCCTTCAGTGTTCCCGGAAGTTTAGCACGCTTGCTGATCTTTCCTCAGATCCGTCCCTCCCTCCAGGTTCTAGGGGTTGATTCTGGGTGTCCCCATCTAGTGGCCAATTCTGACGTTGCGATGGTCACTCCACCTCTCTCTGGAAAGGAGAGTGGATGGGGCAGGCAGGACCGGTGAGTCCAGCTGACGGATGTTGCAGTCAGATGAGCAAGGTCGTAGGCTGACGGCCATGGAGAAGCACAGTCGTATGAAATATTCTGGACGTTCTGCAAAGAAGCCAGACACAAAAGGACACGTCCTGTACGATTCATCAGAAATGTCGGATGTCATATGAGAGGACCAAATCTTATCTGATTCCACTCCCAGGAAATCCCTGGAAGAGTCACATCCATAGACGGAAGGTGGGACAGTGCGGGCCCGGGGCTGGGGGAGGGCGAGGGGCGTGAGTGTTTCATGGGGACAGAGCTTCAGTTTGGGAAGATGAGAAAGTTCTGGAGGCGGATGGTGGTGATGGTTGCACAACAGTGTGAGTGCACTTAATGCCGCTGAACTGTGCACTTAGGGTTATGATGGTAAACTTTATGTTACGTGTATGGCACCACAGTCTTAAAAAGGAAGAAGGCCTGGCACGTGGCGCTCATGGACGGGGGAGGGGGAGACACAGCTGATTCAGGGTTTCTGCCTGGGGTGGGGCAGCAGGCTGGCCACGGGGGCGGGGGGAGGATCAGGGGAAGGCGCGGGCTCCCTCTTGGACACGTGGAGTTTGGGATATCTGAGAAGTAGCCACACAGAAACGGGAGGCGGGCCATTGAAATGCCAGCGTGGGACACAAAGGGGGGTTGGCTAGAGAGTCCCCTGCATTCAGTGACATTTAATCCCCAGGAGCTGATGATACTACCCAGGGAGCCAGAGGGAGAAGAGAAAGGGATGCAGACCCAAGGAACCCCAAGATTTCAGCCAGTGGGACAGTGGGGGGGGTGGGTCAGCAGGAGACTGAGAAGGAGCACTGACTTCAGTGTGAGAGAGGAGTGTCAGTGATGCTAAGAGACAAGGGCTCCCCAGGGTCCGCAGCGCCACGGGCTGGGCTGCCCTAAGAGGACGCCAGGGAGGACGGAACCATGTCTCTGGGTTTGGGAGCTCAGAGGTCACTGGGGAGGGGGGGGCAGCAGCCCGACGGCAGGCTCCCAACCTCATCCTCGCACCAACAGGACCCCGGGACTGACCTGGAATCTGGGTATGACCCCCTACAACCGTGGTGTGGTTAATCAGAGCCCGAGCAGCCCTTGCCTCTGCGACGAGCTGGGGCTGCCATCGGGGGCTGGGCAGCCTGGCCTGGAGCTGAGGGAGGGGACCAACGGGGCCAGAGGGCACACGGTGGCTCCCTGAGCAAATCTCTGAGCATACGGAGAAAATGGTCACACGTCCCCTTTCACCTTCCACAGCTCGGACGGGTCATGTGACCCAGACCAACCTGGAACCCAGCAGGGTGGGTAGTTCTGGGAAATTCACTTCCAGTTCAGCTAAGGTGACACCTTGACAATCCACCGTGGTGCCCCTCCCCTTGGCATCCCCAGGCAACCCTTCTCTTACAAAAGCTCAGTGTTATTGAGATGTAACTCACACACCATGGAATTCACTCTTTTAGTTACCAGTCAATGGCTGTCAGCGTCTTCTTCACAGGGTCCTGCAACTACCAGCACCATCTACATGCGGCTAGAACTTTGTCACCCCCCTAAAAGGAAACCCTGTCCCTATCAGTAGTCACTCCCCATCCCCCTCCCAGCCCGTGCAGCCAAGACTCCACTTTCTGTTTCTGGATTTGCCTGTTCTGGATTTTTCATACAAATGAAGTCGTACAAAACCCCATGCACCTTTTTTGATTGTTCTTAACTTCCAAATAAAGAAAAAGTAAAATCATGCTTCTACCTAACGAGATGTGACTATATCTGTACAACCAAAAGCATGCTCCCCTCCCCCTCAGGGAGAGGAGGTCCCTTTGTCCACCCTGGGGTGGTGTCCTCTCCTCTTCCAGCCAAGTCACATTCCCACCCTGACGTCCCAGGATCTACCTGCTGAGGCAGAGTGATGGGCCATAAACCGTGGTCACATCCCCCAGGCTCTGTGGCTGGTCACGTGGCCGCAGCTGGTCCCTACGACCACCTTCCTCCACGCCCCCCTCCCCATCCTCTTTGTCTCCACAGGCACCTTTGGGCGGTGGCTCCTTGCCTCGTGGGTCAGTTCAGCCCTCTTTCCTGAGGGGTCTGGGCCAATGGCTGTAACCCTCCATTGATTTCCATCACAGGACCAGAGTCTCATGCTGCAGGGGACTGCGGGCTTTTCACACGGGTTCTGCCTCATCCCCACCGTGGAGTAACCACCGGTTCCCACCTGAAGGGCAGGTCACTCCAGCCGTACAGTCACCCTTCTTCGCCTGTTGATCCTCTGGCACGAGGACCCCAAGGTGGCCGGGGTTAATGGACTCCTCGTGTGTCCTTGGTGGGAGCCCTCCTCCCTCGGGAACTCGAACGTCTAGACCAAGAAAAGCTAGAATTGTGGGCTGCACCGGGGGCGTTTCATTAGGGTAAAGAGAGGTCATTGCCGTTTCTCCCTCGAGAGTCCCAGAGCCACAAATCTGAGCTAAGAGACAAAACTCTGATTCAGAGCGTCCCAGCCCCACACAGTGTTGCCACCCAGCAGGTGCCATAGCCACGTCTTCAAAAGGCCATCGCACTGTCCCGTCAGGCCAGCTGCTTCAGGGTGACAGGGCACATGGTGAGGCCTGTGAGCCTGTGAGCCTGGGCCCACTGTCCCCAGCCCCCCACCGGCTGGGAAATGGGCTCCTTCGCTGGAAGAAACATTCTGTGAGATCCATGATGGTGGGTCAGGCATCCCACTGGGCACAGGTGGGGTGTCAGCAGACGCGGGTGGACAGGAGAAAGGATCTATACTCAGAGCATCTCTTCTAGGGAAGCCAAACGGTGCCCCCCCCGAAGTGGAAGCAGCCTGCCTCACCCTCGTCCCCGGGATGCTGGTGCACCCCCTGGACCACATTTGGCTGTCAGTGTCGGTCTCTCATCCCCAGCTCGTGGACGGCCCTGGGGAGTGGAATCTGTGTGCTGAGCCCACCCATCACCTCCATTGCCATGGCCACAACAAGCCCTTTGGGCGGTGATGGAGATGGGGGAGGAGGCTGGCTGAGGTCCACAGAAGGGCCGGCGGTCTGCCTGGTAAGTGAGGGTCTCCCCGGCCGTGGTGGCAGCTCAGCGTTCACACAGGCCCCAAACGCCTCCACGCTCCGTGCCCTGTGGGGAGGTCTAACCACACCCCTCTTTCCCAGACCTCCTGCCACCAGTTTTCCAATCGTGCCCCTTCCGAGTCCCTGACCATCTAGCCAAACTGTTAGCAGCTATGATCGGTGTAGACCTGTAACTCCGACCTATCCTTCCTGGCAAAATCAAACGAAGAGACACTGTTGGAATTCCTGGCCCTGCGGGAGCACTTCCCCTCACCCCCGTCCTCAGCGGGGTTGGAGCTCCGGGCCTTGCACCTTCGGGTGATGCCCCTACGTGGCTCGGAACCACGGGAAAGCCAGGCCCAGGCTTTTCCTTCCTCGATCACCAGGTCGTAGGGAAGATCCCATGAAGCCAGAGGCGACACAACAGGGGGTGGGCACAACAGGCTTTCCAGCCACTTCTTCACGTGACCTACTTGTGCCTCAGAACCTGCTCTGAGCCCGTATTGTATGCACCCCTTCTCTGATGGTGGAATACAACTGTGCATGCCCAACTCCATGGCGTAAAACCGGGTAAGCCCAGCTGCATGGTCTGGTCTGGTCTGGTCTGGTCTGGTCTCCTTGGTGGGTCAGATGACACCTATTCCTGATGGACAATTCAGGTCTCATGGTAACTTGGTGGCCTGTGGTCACACGTTCAGTCTCCACTGAGGCCCAGAAGCAAGCCAAGATCTGTTTCTCCCAAGGAGAGTTATCCTCAGAGGATGGTCGGGCTTTGCTCCAATCCTAAGGGCGCTGGGCTGTGATCTACCTGCAGGAGCCGCTGATGGCTCCAAGGAGCGTCCTCATCTGCCGCAGACGCCTCAAGCTCCCTGGATCTGCCAGTTATACGCGTAAGGCCCTTGGGGTACCTCGGCTGGCACAGCAGCCGGGACCTGCTGCCGAGGCTTCTCTCGCTCTGAGCCACACTCAACACAGACAGCTTTCCGGGTCATTTGATGAACGGGTCTTACGTCTGTGCGGCCTCCAGAGCCCGAAGAGGTCCACGGGGCATCACACGTCTTCTTAAGCAGTTGGAAGGGCCGGATGTGGATCTCGACACGCCCCAGACACGCCCCAGACCACAGGACCCCTAGAGTGTCACCAAGGTAGCAGGCGCCCAGTTCTGTAGGATTGCTTTCCCAACTCCGCCACGGCCTGTGGTAACACGGTGTCTGAATAATCGCCACTTCCTGCTCACCGGGCCCAACCAGCATGATGTCGTCAAGGCAATGGACCAGCATGATGTCCTGTGGACGGGAAAGCTGGCCAAGAACACCAGAGCTCACACAGTTGACCAGACATAAGACAACTGGGAAGAGAAACCTCCCCACTCGCCCAGGGCTCAGGAGACGCTGCCCGGGGCGGACATGTCTGGGCGGCTGGGCCAATGTCAGAATCAGGGCAAAGGGCAGAGAGGAAGCCAGAGACTGAATTCAGTGTCTCCTCCCGGCCCTGAGCCCCACCTGAGGAGGGTGACCCAGCCGGCAGAGCCCCACACAGAGGGCTGTGGTGTGGTGATGCGCTCACTGGCGGCCCAGGCGCTCCTCCCTGGCTGGGAGGGGCCGTGTCACCGCCCCTGTGAGGCCTGCAGGGTCTCCTCTGATGGAAGGGAAGGGGGGACCTGTCCCTGGCCTCCCTCTGGGCGGCTGTTAGGAAGCAGGGTGGAGGCTGCCACCTCCTAGCCCAGGGGAAGTAGCCTCACTGTAGGAGGGGCCCACCTCAGTGCCAACACCCCCTCCCGGATCCCCAGAGGTCACTGCCCAGGTAAACTGAGGTGGCTGGCAGAGAGGAGGCTGGAACCAGGGAGCAAGTGAAGAGTGAATGAAGGGTGGATGGGGGAAGGAGCAGGTGGGCAGGTGAGCAGGGGGACACGTGGGCAGGTGGGCAGGGGACAGGTGGGCAGGAGAGCAGGGGGCAGGTGGGCAGGTGGGCAGGGGGACAGGTGGGCAGGTGAGCAGGGGGCAGGTGGTCAGGTGGGCAGGAGAGCAGGGGGCAGGTGGGTAAGTGGGCAGGTGAGCAGGGGGCAGGTGGGCAGGTAGGTAGGTGGGCAGGTGAGCAGGGGGACACGTGGGTAGGTGGGTAGATGAGCAGGGGAACAGGTGGGCAGGAGAGCAGGGTGCAGGTGGGTAGGTGGGCAGGTGAGCAGGGGGACAGGAGGGCAGGTGGTATGTCGGCAGGGGGGCAAGTGAGCAGGGGGACGTGTGGGTAGGTGAGCAGGTGGGTAGGTGGGCAGGTGGGCAGCAGGACAGGTGACATCACTGAGTAAGTGAACATCTCGGAGACAAGCAGTTAATGGAGTGGAGCTCGGGCAAGCATGGGGCCAAGAGTTCACGACCCAGTGAGTGGACGGGCAGAGGCAACACCCTACTGCCTGCGCCCCTGTGTGCCGTGGCACTGGGGTGGCAGCCAAAACCATGTTTTTAAATAAAACTCATCTGAGAACACTTTGGTATTTCCAGAAGAGAGCTGCAAAGATAGTACAGCGAGTTCGTCTATACTACCCCACCCGCAGTGTCCCCTAATAGCAGCGTCTGACAGGAGTGTGGGACATTTGTCACAATGATTCAGTTCACATGGCTCCATTATTATTGACTGAAGCTCATACTTTATTCAGGTTTCTTTAGCCTGTACCTGCTTCGCTTTCTCTCTTCTGGGACCCCATCCCGGATCGCACACACATCTGGTCATCACATCTCCTTCGGCCCCTCTGGGTTGTGACAGCTTTGATGACCTTGACAGTGATACAGAGGACGGCCGGGTGTGTAGCAGGACGGCCGGGTGTGTAGCAGGACGGCCGGGTGTGTAGCAGGACGGCCGGGTGTGTAGCAGGATGGCCCTCGGCTGGGGTTTGTCTGGCGTTTGTGTCATGATTAGACTAGGGCTGTGGGTTTGGGCAGGAAGACCACAGGGGGGCAGGGCCCACCCATCCCATCTCATCAGGGCACATGCCCTCAACACGGCTTATCTCCGCGATGCTGTCTGCGCTCACCTGGCTGAGGTGTGCTTGTCAGAACCGGAAGGGGGACCAGGAGGAGGCTGCTACGTGCAGCCACATCTGATGGCTGGGAGTGAGGATCCCATCCCTGGCAGGGCAGGATCCACACGCATTATTTGGAATTCTTCTGCACGGACGACTTCTCTTCTCCCCCAGTGGCTTATTCAGTCCTTTATTTGGACCAGCATGGATTCATGGATGTTTGCTTAATATCGTGGGTTGTCATCCAATACGTTATTTATTCTGTTGCTCAAACCATCCCAGCTTTGGCCACTGGGAACTCTGTCGGTTGGTTCCCCTGACAAAACAGTTTTCCATTAACCAAGTAATTATTAAATGAGGGCGGAGAAGAGGGAGAAAAAGGAGGTCACTGGCCAGCAACGAACACTACACAAACACACGTGGGTGCACACAAGTGCACAGGCACACACGTGCACACACGTCTTCCGTGGACACAGAGAAAGGAGGCAGCCTAGGCGGCTCACAGCGGGGCCTGGCCCTCAGCACGGGGTCCGTGCGGGGTGGGGGTCTGTCCCCTGGCCCAGCTCCTCTGGACAGAAGCTGCTGCTTCAGCCCCCTTTGGACAGCTCTGCCCTCATGAGGGGGTGGCCACCCCAGGTGCCAGAGGGGATGGGTGAGTGGCTGAGGGTCAGGCAGCCGGGCAGGGCCAGCGGCTTCCCCTCCAGATGCCACTTCCTCTTGCAGACAGGTAGTCGAAATGGGAAGGTGAGGTTCAGCCACGGAAAGGGGTTCCCTGGGGCAAGTGTGGATGGTGCCCAACATAGGCCAGGCTCCCTGCCCAGCCGGTGGGCACAGGGCAAGGGGGCCACGGTCGGGGGCTGCGGTCAGAAGCCTGGTCTTTAGGGGGTCTGACCCGGGTTCAGTCCCCACCAGGCCAGTCACCAAGGAAGCCTCATTTCCTGCCCACAGAGGGGTCTGGTGCCGCTTTGGGAAAACACAGCGAGGTCATCTGTGCCAAGTGCCTGGTGCAGGGTAGGTGCTCCACAGGGCTATAGGTCAAGAAGCCAGGCCCGGCCCTGCTCCAAAAGATTTTCCCCAAAGTCAGAGAAAGACAATGCCAGAAGTGAGGCAGGCACAGTGGCCTGTGGTTCATCTCTGCTGGAGGGAGGGTCCAGGTGGCCAGCTCCCCAGCCCACGGCCCTGCTGCCCCCGGATCCCGGACTTTCCCTCTCATTGTGACCCTTGGGCCACACCTGGGCTCCACCGGAGCAACCCACAGGTGGGGACATCGGGGACCCCTCCTGCCCCTGCAGACCCAGGGCAGGGATTCCTAGGGGCCAGGGGGCACATGGAGGGCACTGGGATAGATGAGGAGTCCTGGCTGGCCCCTGCTCTGGGCAAGGAGGTGGCGGAGCTGACAGCCAGCACAGAGCCCCATTCTGCTGGTTTCTAGAAGGCCAAGACACCACCACGCCCATGGCTATCTGGGGCACTCATCCTCCCCGGCTGAGGTCCCCCAGTGTCCAGAGGACCCACATTACGAGACACTGAAGGGGGAAAACTCCAGCGTGAGACGTGAGCCGTGCACAGGTGGCCAGCCCGGGAGGACCACAGCAGGGGCCCTAGCGGTTCCAGCTGGCCCAGGCGGGACCCAACGAGTGCCTTCACCGTGTGTCCCCTCCAGGCCCACGTTGGGCCCAGTGGCCCAGTTAGCACAGTCCCACGTTCATCTGGGTCTGCAGCCGTGCCCCATCCCCGGGTTCACGTGGTTTAGTTTGATTACAGATTCGGGTTTTGACAAGGCCTCGGTGTGGGTACCGGTGAGGGCCCAGCACCCCCCAACCCCCCGCACCCTCCAGATGGCTCGGCCCTAAATTACTCATTTGTGCCGCTGAGGCATCAAAAATCAAGTTGCTTTTTCAAAACTTTTGATGTCACAGAACATTTCAAAAGATGTTTCGTAAGACAGTGCTTCGATAAGGACGTCCGGATCAGACCCTGTCTCCCCAAGTCCTCCAAGGACGGTGGCCCCACGCAGGACTTAACGGGAGGCCCAGTCTCTGCTCGCACACTCCAGAGACAGGAAGCTCTGTCACGCCCGCGCATGTGCCCGCTCCCACTTGCCCACCTCCACCCAGGGTCCTCTGCAGCCACGCCAGGAGCACCTTCGGGCGAGGCCTCGTTTAGCTGCAAGCAGCCTGGGGTCCCGGGCCAGGGGCGGGGGGGCAGCAGGGGGGCAGAAGCTGGCCTCGCCACCCCTCGCCTTCCTGCCTGCCCTTCTTCTGGGGTCCCCAGAGGCTCAGTTCCTGGTGTGCTGGCAAACAGACAGACCGGCGACCAACGTAACCCAGCTCCTGGGCGGGCAGCTGCGGTCTGAGGCCCCCGCCCAGTTGGAAACCACAGTGGGAGGGGAGGGGAAGGAAGAGGAGGGGAGGGAGAGCAGAGGAGAGGAGAGCGGAGGAGACCTCCATGGGGCCTCGCCGTCGAGTCAGGGTGGCCAAATGCCAGATGCTGGTCACCAGCCTCTTTGTCTTGGTAACAGGCAGGCTGGGCAGGGGCAGGAGGTGGTGGGGGGTGGGGAGGGGTGCTGAGCCGCGTTCCTGGACCTCTGGAACTGTGGTCCCCGCCCTGACCACACCAGCCCTGCAGCCCTGGTGGACATGCACCTGGGGTTCTGGTGGCGGACTCCTAGCAGCAGAAGGATGTCCCGTGAGCAGTGCCTGCCCTCCTGCCGGGCGGCACGGGCCCTAGAGAAGAACTGAGGGCATTGGGTGGCTGGTGAACCGGGCTCGGAGGGGCTTTCCTTGGGGGAGCGGGGCGGGGTCTGGCCTCCCGCTCTGGAAGGTGCTCTCATGGCGGGGTGGGGAGATAGGCAGGCTGAGAAAGGCTGGGGTGGGTCCGTTCCCTGCTCCGCAAATGGAATGATGCAAGGTTCCAGGCCCTTGGAGAAGATGGACAGCAGGTGTGCGTGTTGCAGGGGAGGGGGGATGTGAGTGTGAATGTATGTGTTGGGGTGTCTTGTGTGAGTGTGAGTGTGTCTGTGTGTCTGTGTGTGCGGGGGGTTGTCTGTGTCGGGGAGTGTCTGGGGCAAAGGTCTCACTGAGACCACCCCCAGAAACACCCAGTGGCCCCGCAGCCGATCCTGTCTCCTGTGAGACCCGGAAGCTGGAGGGAGGCTGGCAGGGGGACGGGTCAGTGCCCAGCCCTGCCCCACACGCTGGGTCTGCCCCACCCCCAGCTGCTGGGCCTCGCTATGGCCACCACGGCAGTGCTCACCTACTTCGGGCCTCACTTTGCTGTCATCGGCCACGCGTCCTCAGAGAGGACCCCCTACGAAGCTTTGCACCTCTGGGGTAAGTGAGGCTCTGGGCAGGACAGCCAGTATTGGGGAGGGGGCTTCAGGAGCAAAGGTGGCCGGGGAGGGGCCCCAGGCTGGCATGAGGTCTCCCGAGTGGAGTCGGGCTGGGGCAGGCAGTGGGGTCAGAGGCAGAAAGGGCCACCCGGAAGTCCCAGCTCCACTGGGCAGAGCCTGGGGTCTGCCCAGGTCTCCCGCCCTGGGACCCTGGGGACAGCGTGGGCGTGTCAGGTGGTATCCGGACCCTGTCCTCTGTGTCCAGGAAGGGGTGCTCAAACATGATGAGGCCTTGAGCATCACAGAGATGGCATCCTGTCCCCCCTACCCTGCCCCTGGGGGGCTTGGCCTCCGGAGAGAGCACTGGAGGCCAAGGAGGGCGGCTATGGGGGAAGCCGAGGCTCAGGGGATTGGGACTGGTGGTCCCAACCCCAGGCCTCCTGGTGGCCGCAGGCTCCATGTTTTTACCCTGAGCCCCGAGCCCCAGACTCCCTAGAGCAGGAAGCCTGGAGCCGGGCCTGGACTGATAAGATTACAGCCACCTGTCAGTAGGGCCTGGGGGCAGGGATGTGGGTTCTAAGATAGCCCCGGGGATGGGGGGACAGGGTGGACAGGAAGCAAGGAGGGAGGGGCAGGGCCGGCATGGAGGCCGGTGGGTGGTGGGAGGTACACCCCTGCCTGACCAGACAAGGCTCATTCAGAGCTCCGCAAAGTCCAGCACCCCAAGTTGACTCTCAGGTTGGATTTCAGAGCTTGCCTCCGTGCACATGGGACCCCTGCCCTGGGCACGCTGACACCCTTCTCTCTCCACTCTCAGCCGTCTCCGCAGGAATCATCCTGGCCGGGCTCCTGACCCTGGGGGCTGTGCTGAGTGCTGCAGCCACTGTGAGAGAGGCCAGGGGCCTCATGGCTGGGGTGAGTTCTCTGTGCCCCCAGCTCCCCCAGATGGGATCTGGCAGGGCTGTGAGCTCACGGAGCCTGCCTCTCCCCTGTGTCCCGACAGAAACCGAGGCTCCAGGGATGTGGGCCAGCCAGGACCCCTCCACCCGGAACAGCCAGGGCCCCTCCACCCGGGACAGCCAGGACCCCTCCACCCGGGACAGCCAGGGCCCCTCCACCCGGGACAGCCAGGACCCCTCCTCCCGGGACAGCCAGGACCCCTCTACCGGGGACAGCCAGGACCCCTCCATCCAGGGCAGCCAGGACCCCTCCACCGGGGACAGCCAGGACCCCTCCATCCGGGACAGCCAGGAGCCCTCCACCCGGGACAGCCAGGGCCCCTCCACCGGGGACAGCCAGGACCCCTCCACCGGGGACGGCCAGGACCCCTCCACCGGGGACGGCCAGGACCCCTCCACCCGGGACGGCCAGGGCCCCTCCACCAGGGACGGCCAGGGCCCCTCCACCAGGTGCCTATCTCACTCCCATCATCCACGGAGGCCTTGAAAGGCAGAGCTGACCCTCCCAGGCCTGGGCACTGTTTCAAAGGCCCAGGGAGGGCCTGGTTCTGTGACACTGGAGTCGCTGCGTATGTGGTTTGGGTGAATTCCATCCCCTTACCAGGAAGCCAGGCCCAATCGATCACCTGTAGGCCGGGACTGGGCAGTGGCCCCGAGGCGGCCTGCAGCCAGGCTCCTCCTGAGCGGCACACCCTCTTCTGCATCCACCAGCGGTGGGGTGTCCCCACCCCTCGAGGTCCCACAAGCCTCTGACCTCGCCCCACAGCAGTGGCCCTGTGTTACGCCCATACCTGTTCCTCCATGTGGCCCTATCCTGGTCCCCACCAGCCTGTCCTGATGCTCCACCTGCCAGCCCCATCTCCCCAGGGACCACGGGCCTGCCCGCTCTGGGTTCAAGCCCCTCCTCTCACCTGAACTGGGGCCTCAGCTCCTGGCTGGCGCCCGGTGCTGTCACCTGATGCACACCACCCCCCAGAGCCTTCTCAGACTCCCCGAGGCGCGTGAGACCAAGTCCAGCCGCCCTGTGCCTCCACGGGTCCCTCTGGCCTCCCGCTTTCCTGCCCCCAGCCATCTGCTCCGGCAAGCCCACCCCTCCCCTGGGAGTGGTTTGTGGGGCTGACAACCCCTGGGAGCTCAGGCCGGGGCTATGTTTCCCCGGGTGGCCTCCGAGGCCGGCAACCCTGGGCTCCCGGAGGGCAGCCTTCTGGGTCCCCAGGGCTGGCGGGGCTCTCGGCCCAGCCTGTGTCAGCAAATGGTGGTTGAATGACTCCTGGGTCGTAAACATCTCCAAGGGCAGGGACAGAGTCACCTCCTGGAGCCGGGCCCCGGCCCTGGGTGTGCTCGGGGAGTCGAGGGGCATCCGGCAGCTCGAGCCCTAGCCAGGACCCCGCAGGGGCGTGGGCAGGGCAGTGCTGCGTGGGCGCACTAAGACCCGGGCCTGTGCAGTCTGGCTGGGGGATGGGGGGAGGGAAGGAGGCCCCAGTGGCAGCTGCACTGTCCTCCCAAAGGGGAGCCCTGAGGCGTGGGGCTTGCCAGAGGGGCTCAGGGCTGGAGGTCAAGGCTGCTGGCGGGGCCAGACCCAGGGGTCCTGGCGAGGCGGCCCGGAGAGGCCAGCGCCGAGGCTGCAGCATCGGCCACCAGGGGGCGCCATGGTGCCGGGCTCAGAGCCCAGGCGGGAAGATGCCAAAGGCTCCTGTTCCCAAGGTTCCTGGCTCGCCGGTTCTCGGCCCAGCCGGTCACCAGGGCCTTCCCCAGCTCCTGACCGCCCCAGCTCTAAACCCTGATCCGGGGGCAGCGGCAGGGAGCACCCGGGTCTCGGTTCCTCGTCCCTCCCTGTTACTTGGGTCGGGCCCCACGGCCGCCCGCCTGCTGCACCCCAACCTCCCAGGCCCCCAGCCTGGATGGCAAGCCCAGCACGGCCCCGCGGGGTCTGGGAGACCTCACTCCCCTACTGCCCGGCTGAACCACGGCTGTGTGTGTGTGTGCATCTCGGAGTGCGTGTTGTGTCTGGCATGTGTCTGGCATGTGTCTGGCGTGTCTGGCCCACGTAGAGGGCCGGGGAGCGGAGATCTTTCCCATCCCGATGCTCCCCCGCCGCTTCCTGCCCCCCGCCCACCAGCCTCCTCCCGCACCAGCCTCACACACAGGAAATGAGAGGCTCGCAGGCTCAGAGCAGGGCTGGCAGCAGCGCCGAGGACGCCATTTTGATTTATTTATGTGTTTTTGTTTAGAACAGGGAGAAAGAAATCGGTGGGGATTGGGCCCGGCCACACCCAGCGCCTCAGCCCCGCAGAGGGCCTGGGGAGCCAGGTGGGCCCATCGCCGCCCAGGACCCTCCATGCAGGCAGACTGGCCGGCGGGAGGGAAGGGAGTGATGCTCGATCTTCTGAGGAATGAGCCGGTTCCTGGAAAATGCTGGTCCCCTGAGCTGGCTCTGGGCCTCCAGCCTGCTAGGCAGTGCTGAGCAATGGCTTCCAGATGGGGAAGGCGGCCCTCGGCCAGCCCGGGGGGAGCGGGGAGGCGGGGAGGAGGGAGAGGGGGGAGGAGGCAGCATCTCCGGGCTGTCCTGAGACTGAGGCCTTGCAGACCCCTGGGCAGGCAGGAGGGAACATGGGGTGAAGGCCGGTGGACCGCCCGCCCCTGAGAAGAGCCGGAGGTCCCTGTGTCTGCACTGAGTCTGGGCGCTGGTGGGGTGGCCCACTATTTCCTGGAGCCTGGTGGGTCCCCCCCACCCCCACCCCCGTGTGGACTGTTTCTTCAACCGCATCCAGCCCGGGCAGCGTATGTGTCCATCTGCATCTGGGGTGTCCCTCCATTCCATTCCAGGTGCCACCCTGAGTGCGGCCCCTAGGTTGGGAGAGCCTGGCCACAGCCTGCCCCCGGCCACGGACAGCCCGGGGTGACTGAGGTGGGGCAGTGACACCAGGCCTCCGGACCCCCGGGCCGTGTGGTCAGCAGGCAAATTGACTGTCCAGGGCTCCAGAAGGAGCCTCAGCCCGAGACCCGAATCAGAGGGTCACCAGCACAAAGTGACAAGTCAGACTATGGGTGGGGGGATGTCCCTAAGGCAGCACGTGGGCCAGGGTTCCTAGTCTGGGATGACCCTCTGAAACGACCCACAAAAGAGCTTTGGGGGCATGTGTGCATTTTGCGGGGAAGGGCCGTAAAGTTCATCAGCTTCAGAACCCCCGTGAGAGACAGACACGCCACCAAAGCCCTGGGGCCCAGGGAGTGGCAGGAGGTGGGGATGGGGTCGGCTGGGCCACGGGGACAGAGCAGGGCGGGAGGAAGGGGGTGGGTCTTCTCCGCGGGAGTCACCCCTTCTCGGGGTGTCCTCCTGGCCACGCTCTTGGCCGAACACCGGCTCTGAACCCCCGGGAGGCATGTTTCAGAAAACAAAAGCAAAGCAGCAGTCCCTCCTGCAAAGGCCCTCCCTGTCCAGGGGGGCCGGCAGCCCCTGAGCCACCCCTCCTGCCCAGACTTAAAAGGGGTTCGTTTCTTCTCCGGGATCTGAATCTCAGGCTCGGGAAGGCCCTGGCTGGCCCTTCCGGGGTCAGTGCCCTTCCCGGCAGCAGCCGCAGAGGGCAGGGTTCTCCCTCATCCTAGGTACTGCCTGCCTGCGTCCCTGGGGCAGGGGCTGTGGCACTGCCATCAAGGCCCTCACGGGAGCTAAAACCAGCAATAGGGGGTCTCCCGAGAAGGGTCAAAAGAAGGGATGGGGACCAGTGTGCCAGCCGCCCAAGGTCTCCCCCTCGGGCAGTGGGGAGCCGCCAGGCCACCACCACGGAGCCCGGACTAACGGTCCCTCCTCTGCCCCAGGCCTTTCTGTGCTTTGCCCTGGTGTTCTGCGCCCTGGTGCAGGTGGCCTTCTGGAGATTCCACAACCCCACGCAGGTGAGCGCCCCAGCCCGCCCCCAGCCCGCCGGGGAGGGTCCCTCAGGTATGAGAAAGTCTGTTCCGTGCTTCCTCTCACCTGCTGGTCACCAGGGAGACGGGGCGGGTGTGGAGGGACCACTGTGGGGACATTCTCTGCCTGGGGGTGAGGTGGGGATGCGGAGACCAGAAGGCCGGTCCTCTCCTGGGCTGGGGACAGCAGATCCCCAGAGAAGGAGGGGAAGCAGGTACAGGCCTCGGACACCCCCTTCTCACTAAGGCCCCCCTGGGCCCAGAAGATGGGACCTGGGGGGTTGGAGGGAGGCCCCCCAGCTGGCCTGAGGGATTGATTAGTGGGGGTCAGTTCCAGAAAATGCACTGGGGGCTGCTCTCCTGACGGGGGCCGGGCCAGGCAGGGAGAGGCCTTGTGCGGGCGTGGGCTCTGCAGGACAGTGGAGGGGATGGCCAGGCCTCGTCCACAGGGTGACAGCGGCCCTGCAGTCCAGGACCCGAGCTGCCTGGAGGTGGGACTGTTCAGTTGATCTTACTCCTTCCATTTTCACTGTGGGCTTTTCCCAGGGACGTGCATGTCGGTGGTGACCGTGGTAATGGTGGGTGGGGGTCCCCATAGCAGGGGGCTCCTTTGTTTCTTCCTTCCTTCGTCCGTTCGTCCGTCCCTCTGTCCTCTGGGTGACGCTGGTTCAGTGGGGCTCTGGGGCGGCTCAGGGCTGGGAGGCAGGGAGGCCCCAGCTCTGGGATAACACGGTCACGCAGGCCCCGGCCCCCAGAGAGCAGGGCTCGAAGACTGCAGGCCACGGGTCTAGGGTGGGCGCTGACCCCAGGGAGCAGGGCAGGACAACAGCTTGGGAGGGACTGCTCCCAAGGGACACAGGGGGCTGGGGCAGCCTGGCCCCCCAGAAATTCTGTCTGAACTCTGGGTCCTGAGACGGAGCTGAGAGCCTGCCTGGGAAATGGGGCTGGCCAAGCTCATGAGCAGAGCTGACCCCTCCCAGACCAGGGCTGGGGTCAAGGCCAGATCCCCTCTGGCCGGGCAGAGGAAATGGGTGCCCAAGAGGCTCGGGGAGAGGGGCAGCGACCCCGGACGGGCTCACGTGTATGGCCCGGGGACTAGTGGGGGCCAGTTGGCTGAGGAGGGGACACCGGTGGCTCCAGCTGGCCAGTACCAGGCCAGGGCACAGAGCAAGGCTGGCCAACGCCACTGCCCTCCAGCACCCTGTGCCCATGGCCCCCCGACAGGATCAGACTTCTCTCCTCAGCTGAGCTGCGAGCCTGCAGGGCAGCCCCTGGGGCGCCCTTCCCAAAGGGCCCTCTCCCCCCACAACCCCGTCTGCTTCTCAGCATCTGTCCCAGGCCTCAGGCCCCTGCTGCTCCCCGGCTGAGAGGTGCCGGGGAGCAGCCTCCCCCCGTCCGTAGCAATGCACACGACCCCGGCAGCAGACCTCAGGCCTCAGCCTTCACCTGTGAGAGCCCAGCCCCAGGCAAGGCCCCGAGGCAGCCCCCCAAGAAACTGCGGGGCCAGCGGGTAGGGCCACAGAGAGGGACGGGAGAGTCCAGCCCCACAGGCCCCATCCGGCTGGACTCTCTGAGACCCTGATCAATCCTTTCTCTTCTCACTGGGACTCAGTTTCCCTATGCACTCTGTAAGGACCAGCCCAGGGAAACCAAAGCCAGTCCAGCTGGAGTATACCCAGTTTCTGGGCAAAACCCTGTGCAAGCAGGTGACCAGCAATGATTTTTTGCCTGTGTATCAGGAGTCCCAGTGGCCCCGACCCCCTTGTTGCTCAGGCCCCCCAGATGTTCACGCAAGATGCAGAGAGCAGCCAGGTAGGAGGCCGAGCTCGTGGTGTGTGCTTTTAGGTGTGTGATTACCTACTCTGGTCTTACCTGCAGTAATGGGCCTAGTTTCTCCCCGCTGCCCTCTGCCTGCACCAGTGCTCCCTGGAGTTGGTGAGGCCGTCACCAGACCTTCCAGGGTGGTGGCCATCCCCTTGATCTGCAGATGGAGGGACTCAGGCCCACGGGGGTGGGGGGAGGGCAAGATCACCCTGGCAGAGGCAGGGCAGGAGGGGTCCCCCATCCAGGGCTCTTCGCCCTGACTCAATGCCTTTTTACCCTTCCCTGCCCAAGGGTCACCGCAAACTGTTTACCACCGCCTTGGCATCACCTGGGGTCACCCAGATGGAAAAAGGGCATTTCCTCTGGCTCTGGAGGGGTCGGAGCCTGGCAAGGCAGCCTCGGTTCTCGGTGACCAGGGAGCGCTGGGCCCAGCTGGTGTTTTGACCTCACATTTCCCATCCACCGAGAAGCCCGTGCGAGGTCTGGGTCACCGCGTGGGTGGTCCCGGCCAAGACAGTTGCCAGGGTGCCCTGGGCCCCCCCTGCAGCTCTCCTGGGGGGAGGCTGCAGCCCATCCTTTCTGCCCTGACACTGTGTGCTTACAGCTCTGAGCCCAGGATTTGCACTTCTGCAGGGGAGGGGCCGTGCAGGGGCCGTGCAGGGGCCACAGGCCATAATCTGGCTGGGGTCCCCGCTCCGGGAAGGGGAGGGGGCAAAAGCGGATGGCTCCCAGCTGGCCTCTTCCGTGTCCCAGCCCCTGCCGCCATCCCCGACAGAAATCTTCCTGTCTGGTCCGCGCTCCAGCTGGCCTTCAGGGTCCAGCTCTCGGGGTCCTGTCTGACCCCAGTCGGGGTTGGGGCTTCCTCCGTGTCCAGGCCCACGTGGGCTTCAAAGTCTGGGGTCGGCCTCTCACCCGGTGCCCTTGGGATCAGCTAGCCTTCCATGGGCCTCGGTTTCCTCACCTGTAAAAGGAGCATGAGAACCCCGCTGAGGGGGCTGCTGAGTGGTGGGAATGAACCAGTGGGACCCACCTGCACCCCCGAGCCCAGGTCTGTCCTCCATCACTGGGGCCAGTGCAGAGCTGGGCACTGGCCAGGGCACGGGCCCCGAGCAGCAGGGGCAGGACAAGCCACCCGTCCTGTGCCCCCAACCCCGGGAACCTGGGCAGGTGCCTTGGCCTCAGGGCCAACCTGGGCCAGACAGACCCCGGCCCGGCTCCTTCCTTCCACGAGATCCTCCTGGAGGCCCAGGGAGCAGAGAAGCACAAAGGCCAAGCTGTTTGCTCCAGGGGATCTGTTCGCCCCCATTTCTCCCCCTGCACCTCCCCTGAGTGACCCCCTAAGATATCCTGAAACACGGGGTCAAGATGGCCCATCTAGGGCAACCCTACAAATGGGAAACCTGAGGACAAGGAGAGGACAGGGACCGGCCACGACTTCTGGTGGCCCAGAAGCCAGGCCACAGACCCTGGAGGGGGGGCACCTCCCCGCTTCCCCCCGCCACTCACTCCCCCCCCACCCTGGGGCGCTTACTCCCTCGGGGCCCTGGTAGGCGCCCTGAAGCTGGGAGGGCTGGCAATGCAGAGACTGGGTGGCCGTGCTATGAATACAGAGCATGAGGGCTATTAATTATGTTCCTGCAGGAGCCTGAGAGCCACTCTGCCACAGCGCCCTGTCCCCAGACGGGCTGCGGGGCAATGAATTGCCTGGCTCCACTTAATAATTCATGCACGGATTAAGGACAGCAGTGCCGAGGAGCCCCAGAGAAAGGCTGTCTGTCCTCTAGCTCCCGAGTCTGGGCCCCGCCCCTCGAGGCCACTCCCCTCCCCCATAGTCCAGTGGCCACCAGAACCAGACCTGGGGCACAAGGCCCTGGGGTCCAGCTCCCACGGGCCACCCCCTCCGCAGCTATTCTCCCCCCCCCCACCCCTGCAGGTTTAGCAGACAATGGGGAGGCAGAGGTCAATGGCAGGGTGGAGAGCTGGGCTGGCGGGGACGCCCCACTCACCTGGTTTGTATTCAGCAGCCCAGGAACTCCCGTCCTGAGGGGTGCCCCCTGGAGCCCTGGAAGATGGGGCTTAAAGATCGGGGCACCCTGGCAGGGAGCACCCAGGTATCAGGGCCCAAGGGCCTCTGAGACCTCCCAGCCCACCCCCAGTTTTCTCATGGAGAAACACAGCCCCTGAACCTGGTGATGGGGGGGCAGACGGTAGAGCACCACCCAGGCACCCAGGCCTCGGGAGAGTCAGCCTGGCCCCCTGATGCCAGGCCCAGGGGTCTTGGGTAGGGGCATGGCTTTGCCAGATCTGCTTCTTCATCTGAAGGAGAAACTCGCGCCCCACTGCTGGGGTCATGGGGAGAGACACGCAGCTCAACCGCCAGCGGGTTTGTTCCTCCCGCTCATGTTTCAGTAACAACACCTCCAGAGGGGACGGGGTCTCCCGGGGCCCTAGTGGGCATTGGGGGTGGGGATGGAACCTCGAGGGTGGTCTGAGCTGGCGTCCTTGTCCCGGCCTCCTGCACCACCGACCCCAGGCCAGCTCTGCTAGCCTCCCAGTCCTCACCAGGACCTCCTCCCACGAGGACGCAGTACAGCCTGGCAGGTCTCCACCCCCATGTCACTTGAGGAAACGAAGGCCAGGAGAGGGCCCCTAGCCAGGCCTCCTGCAGTGGTGGCCAGCCTGGCGCCTGGCCCCCAGCCCAGGATGCTGCCCACCTCCCACTGGGTGGGGAACAAAGCAGCTGGCTGACTCTGTGGGCAAGGTCTCAGCCGGGAGGGTTAATGAGCCCTGGGAGCTATGTTGTTCAGGGTGGAAATCAGTCTGGTTCCTACTGGACAGCACTGGGTGAGACCGCCCCCTGCCCACATGCCCCCGAGTCCTCCAGGCTGGGAGTGGGGAAGCCTCCCTTCCTTTCTGGAGGGTGGGGGTGAGTGGCCAGAGCAGGGCACCCCTGAGCGCCTGTCAGCCTGTCCCCGCTGTCGGCACAGCATGGGAATGGGAAGGGAAGGGAGGCAGGACGCAGGGTCTCTGAGGTGGGAAAAGAGGCATCAGAGGGCAAGGGAGCTCAGAGGCCTTGCCCCCATGCCAGAGGCCAGCGACCCCAGTGCAGTCACAGAAGCCTTCCTGGAGGAGGCAAGATTCCAGTTTGTCTCTGATGAAATCACTTGGCAAGGGGCGGGCATTTCGGTCTGGGGGCAGCACAAGCAGAGGCACAGAGGGGATGCTTAGCTGGGCAGAGGCGATGAGGTCTGGGTGAGGCGTGAAGGCAGAGCCGGCCGCTCCCCTGCGGCTACCCTGCTTCTCCTTCGTCTGCCCCCAAGGGACCTCGTCTGCCCCGGGTGCCCTTGGCCAGCTCTGGGTAGCTGCCTGGGCTTTTCAGAACCTACCGATGGTTCTGGGCAAAGACCTGGAGCATCACTGGGGAGCTGAGCTCCTGGCACGAGGCCACTCCTGGCCGCCTCCCCCCAGGGCCCACCGTTGGCTTTCCCTCCCCACTGCCTGTTTCCAGATCAACAGAAGCAGGTGGACACTTCGGCCAGGGCCTCCTCCCACCATAAGACAAGAGCTGGGTGGGGGGTGGCCAAGCTCGGGCCTCTGGTTTATCCTGCAGGACCCCCCAGGGGCAAGAGTGGCATTAACGGCCATTTCTGGGGGGAGGTCCCCACAATTGAAGTATGGGGACCCTTGTGACCGGCCACCCAGGGGACCCAGTCTCCACTTCCAGGGAGCTCTGCCCGGTGGAAGGAGAAGGAGGGGGCCAGCTGGACATCACTCAGCACCCGAGGGCCAGGCCCCCCTTCGGGGGCTCCGTCGGGGGAGGGGCTTCACCAGCACAGGGGCCTTCCCGTGATGCTCTCCGTACAGGTGGAGGACGCCGTGTTGGACGCCTACGATCAGGTGTACGAGCAGGCGGTGAAGAGCTCGTCAGGAATCTGGAGGCAGGAGCTGCTGGCTATCCAGGACATGGTGAGCCTGGTGGGGGAGGCCCCCTCCCTGGGCAGTCCTGGACGGGTCAGCCTCCCCAGGTGGACTGTGATCTAGAAAATGGGCAGAGGTAGCCCCCCAGAGCCAGCCGGCGGGGCGCCAGGTCCCAGGACACAGGTTATCAGTGCCCCTTGGGGGGAGGGGGCGGGGACAGAGAGGTCCTGTCCTCCGTCTGCCCTGGAAGGGCCAGCTACTTCCAGAATTTGAAGGGCCCAGAGCAGAATGCAAGACCCCTTGTCCGAAAGTGATGAAGAATTTCAGGATGGTGACGGCACAGCATTCGGTGGGGCCCCAGTGACTGCTGGCCAGGCAGCCCGGAACCCGGCACCCCCTGCAGAGTCAGCAGCCTCGCCCTGAGCCCCGGTCCTGGCCTCGGGGGGGGGGTGGGGCTTCGTGCCTCAGTTTCCCCATCTGTCCGACAGGGACCCTGGGGTTCTCAGAGCGAACCGCCTCCCTCTTTTGTTCCCGCAGTTTCAGTGCTGTGGTAAGAGCCCCCCCCTCGGCCTCCCGGAGGGCTCGGAGGCTGACCTGTGTTGGGGGCAGGAGGCCGCCAGACAGGTGAGGGGGAAGGGCCTGCAGAGACTCCGGGGGGCTCAGCCCCAGAGCAGGGCCACTCCCACGCCTTGACCCTGGGGGCTGCGCTGGGCTGGGGGGACTTGACGGACGCGGGCCCGGGTCCTCTCCAGGCCCCAATCACTCCCTCACCCCTTCACACAGTTCCCAGCTTGGGGGCTCCCCATGGCCAGGCACAGTGTCAGGCACTGAGACCGCCCCCCATCGGAAGCCTCTAGAAGGGCGGGGGGGCAGGTGGGCAGCTCTGCCTGCGTTGGGCGGGGGGCAGGTGTTCGAGGGCCCCTGAAGGCCAGAAGGGTGTTTCCCAGAGGGTCAGCCTAGGCCAGAGTCTGGCCACGAGGGCTTCAGTGACGGACAGAGGCAGGGACGCTCTTCTTCCAGATGACTGCGACCTCCCCTCCCCCCACCCCGCCTCCTCGGCTCCCCTCCCCCGCTGTCCGGGAAGCAAACACCCCTATCTCTGGCAAGAGGCTCCTGGCCACCCTCCAAGAAACGGACAGGAGGATGCGAATGGCTGGAGGCCCAGCCAGGGACGGAGCCAGCACAGCGCCCTGGGCTCTCGCGCTGGGAGGGGCGAGGGCAGAGGAGGGCCCTGCATGCAGGGAAGGGGGTGGGTCGGGAGGCCTGTTCACACCACCCAGGGAGAGGCCTCAGGTCCCCCTCTGCAAAGTGGGAGCCAAGTCTGGTTTCTTGTACCTTCTGGGGTGGTGGGGGCCACGGGGAGACTGTAAAGGCCTTGTGGGTGGGGACACCTGGCGGAGGGGGCAGGAGGGCAGGGACGTTGTCCTAGATGGTGGTCTGACCCCGGGCTGCCTTCCAAGAGGAAGTGGGACCACGCTGGGGGACCAGACCTGATCAAGGGAATTCATGGACAGATGGACGGACAGTCAGACACCAAGCCGGCCTCCTTTCCCCCGGGCATCCCAGCCTTCACAATCGAACCCTGCATGTCCCACAGCACATCCTTCCCCAGCGTGCCCCCAAATGCCAAGTCCTTCCCCAAAACCAAATGCCACCATCAGAGTGGTTCAGAGTTGAGACCGTCACCTCCCATTTCCTTGGAGACAGAGAGCCTCTGTGGATGCCACGTCCTGGAGAGGCCGTGGAAGTTCAGGATGGAGCCAGGACAGCCTGGGGACACCCATGTCCCACCTGGTTAGCCAGTGTCCTCTCCTCACCCAGGCTCTGTGTCCCACCCTGGATGGGGTTTGGAGGGGCCCAACACAGGCAGCTCAGGGGATGCCCAGAGGAAGGCACCCACTGGACCCCTGGGGGCCCCATGGTCCCGGCAGAGGTGGGCTCCACTCTGCTTGTTTTTGCCTGTTTTCAATGCCAGTCCCCAGAGCTCGGAGTGGTTTTCCCTGGGATGTGGCACACCCCGACTTTCCATCTCCCTAGCATTTGTCCTAGTCCTAGGTGGGCGCTGCAGCTCCATGCCTTGGTGGAGGCACCTTGCCCTGGGCTGGGAGGGGTGGTCAGGGGGCCCACGCGTGCTGCCCTCTGCGCAGGACTGCCTGCAGGGGATCAGGAACTTCCTGAGGGTGCACAGGAACATCGCCTCCACCCTGATCAGCCTCGGCCTCGCCTCCATGGTACCCTCTCATCCCCACCCCCGCCCCTTCCCCACCTGCCTGTGCCCCCCCACCTCAGACAGAAGGGCAGGGCTGGGCAGCCCCAGGTCAGATCGTGGGTCTTGGGGACCAGCAAGGCTTGCCCTGCGCAGGGAGCTGGGAGGAGCAGGCCTGTGGGGTGACAGGGCCTCCCTGATTCCCTTCCCTAGACGGCTGGGAACCCTGCACAGCCCAGTGACCTCCTCGGGGGGCGATGAGCCCCCTCCCCTGGAGCTGCTGGTGCAGGTGCCTCCACCTCCCCCAGGTGTACGTGATGCTGCTCAGCGCCTTCCTCTGGTTTGCCATCCGCTCTGGCAAATACACCCTGAGCCCACGGTAGGCCCGCCCCTCCCCACCTCCCCAAAGGGGTCCTACAGCCCTGCAGCTGGAGGCGGGCAGGCAGAGAGCACGCCTCCCCCCACCCCGCTCCCAAGATCTCTGCCTCTGCCCAGCGAGTGGGACCCCTGGACCACGGGCCAGGCCAGTTCTCCAGAGGAGGTGCTTTGGGGGAGGCTGGGCCCACTGAGGGCCCCATCCTGGCCGAGACCTGGCCTCACAGCTGCCAACTCCACTGACATCGAGAGATGGTGCTTCTGGGGCCCCCGGCCAGGACCTCCCCTGAGCGGGGAGCAGGGAGGACCCGGTTCCAGCAGCCGAGCAGCACCCCACCATCCCTCAGCGCCCACAGCGTCCCTGCCTGCCACCTCCTTCACTCCCTGACCCAGCCACTCCGCCCTGGCCACCTGGGTGCCGTCCCTGCCCAGGCATCCCGCCTGGCCCCTCTGCATCCTGCAGCGGCCTCACGGTCCCTCTGCCCCTCAGGGACCGTGGCTGCCAGCTCCAGGAGCCCCGCTTCTACAGACGCTGCCAGGAGGGGCCCGCCCCTCATCACCCGTCTGAAGCAGATGCTCTCAGGGGCCGTCGGGGTCCAAGCAGTCGCTCGGGTCACCCTCCGCTGCTCCAGGACACCCACCCGCCTACACACAGGAGCGACAGAGACGCTCCGGCCTCGGCCCGCACGCGATCCTTACCAGGAGGGGATGAGCTGCTTTCCTCCACATGGTGGTGGGATGGGGAGGGAGGGGACCCCACCAGACAAGCAGCCTCCATGTAAGCAGACGGGGGACCGGGGGTCATTTGCAGACTCTGGGAACAGGCTGGGAGGTGAGTCAGGACAGAGGAAGCAGAGGGCAGCTTGGCTGGGCTCTGCTTTGAGTCTCACAGGGTCAAACCCAGGGGTGGGCTGGGCTGGGCTGGCTGCCCCCGCAGGCTCTGGGGAGGACCCACTCCAGGCTGGGTCAGGCTGTTGCCAGAGTTCGGTTCTGTGCGGCTGTGGGACTGACGTCCCTTCCGTGCCCGCTGTCTGCGGGGCCGCTGTGCTCCCCGAGACCCCTTCCCCTCCATCCTCAAGTCAGCACGGCAGGTGGGTTCCTGCTCCTGCTGGGAATTCCTCTGACTCTCCCCAGGGCTGGAGGACAGTCTGCTTTCAAAGGCTCACGTGTGTAGATGAGGGCCACCCAGGTAAACTTCCTGCCGTACAGAGAAATCACATTTGTGGTGATACTGTGTTCACGGGTTCTGGGGAATGCATTTGAGAAATCCCGCCTGCCACGGCCTCTCCCCGTGGCCATCCAACTACCCGCCTGGTGACTTCTCTCTAACGAACCGTCCCTGACGATTTGCATCCTTGGCTCAAAACCAAAGTCCTGGGTGGGATGCCAGACTGGCCCAGCCTAGGCTGAGGCCCCAGCATAACTGACAAGGGAGAAGGGACTGTGGGGCCCTTTTAACTTCCATAGAGGGAGCTCAGCCTTGCCCCCCACCAAAACCAACAAAGTTGGGCGCCTCCCCAGTAAGAAGCAGCCCTCTGTGATGGACAACCAAAAAGGGACAAAGTGACCAACGCCCGCTGCAGTGCACCCCTTGTGTTTCCAATCACACACACACACACACACCCTCTTTCCACACTTACACCCCCCAAAACAAGACGGTGCTCAGCCAGGATAAAGCAAATAGCTCTCCTACAACTGAAGGTGCACAGGCCTTTCCCCCAAGGAACGTGCCAGAAGTCCAACGGTTCTGCATTTGATAACCGTCCAGGGCGTCCGGGGATGTGCGCGCCTCTCCTGGTCCCGTTCTTCTCATCAGACAAAATAAACTTTAAAGAAGCACCAGCTAAATTCCTGTGTACAGCAGTGGTGGAAAAAAAAGGGAATGTAGTTAAATTCTGTAGAAACGTACACGACACCGCAGGAGAAAGGACTTTGCCGGAAGCTGTAAACGGTGCTTCTTTCTGCAGTGGCCACGAGGCTGTGACCGACCTTCGGGCTTCCCTGCTCCACCACCCTGTCCACGTCCTCTCATGGGTCCGAGCGCTTCTCCTGCTGGGTGAGCCCACTCTTCGTCGGGGACGGAGCTGGGAAGGAAGGTCTCCATCCTGTGGTCACCTCTGCCACCGACTCTCATCACCAGATGCGCAGGACGAGGAGAGACCCGGGGGACCCCTCAGCCCTCCACACTCAGTAGTAGCACCTTGTTTCCTCTTGACAGGATCACCCAGCCATCCCCATGGCCCCCTTCGTGGCCTCTTAACCCAGTGGCAGAGGAGCCCCGAGTGGGCCAGGTGGAACCCCCCACCCAGCTTCCAACTCAAGGACACTATTGTTTTGTTCAAAGCATTCCTTTGCTGGTTACTAAAATGGCCAAACCAGGGGCCTCCCTGGTGGCGCAGTGGCTGAGAATCTGCCTGCCAATGCAGGGGACACGTGTTCGAGCCCTGGTCTGGGAGGATCCCACATGCCGCGGAGCAACTAGACCCGTGAGCCATGGCTGCTGAGCCTGCGCGTCTGGAGCCTGTGCTCCGCATCAACAGAGGCCTCGACAGTGAAAGGTCCACGTACCGTGATGAAGAGTGGCCCCCGCTCACCGCAACTAGAGAAAGCCCTCGCACAGAAACGAAGACCCAACACAGCCAAAAGTAAAAATAAATTAATTAATTAATTAAAAATGGCCAAACCAGGAGAGCAGGGACCAACAGGGCCGAGAGGCAAACGTTTGTGAGTGACTCAGTGGTTCTAATCACAGGAAGGGTGCCGCCCCCCACCCCTACCTCCCCCTCCGTGCATCCTGATTCAGGGGAAAAGGCGCTGCTGACTAGCGTGTCCTGCAGGACACAGCATCAGTGTCCCCGCACTGTCCCCCAGCCGTGGCCCTAAATGATGCCCAAGACTAGGCCACCATCCCTCAGGGTCACCTCCTTTGAGGAGCAGGGTACATGGTGGCCCCCTGGGAAGCCCATGGGCACCTCCCAATTGCCTTGTTTCTTTGACTGTAAAGTCAGGTCCTTGGCCAGAAACAATGACACGTGAGGAACCGGGACAGCAAATAAGGCTTTTTTTTTTTTTTCTTTTTCTTTTTTTTTTTTTTTTTGCGGTACGCGGGCCTCTCACTGTTGTGGCCTCTCTCGTTGCGGAGCACAGGCTCCGGATGCGCAGGCTCAGCGGCCATGGCTCACGGGCCCAGCCGCTCCGCGGCATGTGGGATCTTCCCGGACCGGGGCACGAACCCGTGTCCCCTGCATCGGCAGGCGGACTCTCAACCACTGCGCCACCGGGGAAGCCCGCAAATAAGGCTTTAAGTAAGTAAATAAGGCAAGTGCTGGTGCACGCAGGGGAGAAAATCCCAATCCAGCACGAGGCCCAAGTCCAGTGGGAACAGTCGCTACCCTCCCCCACAAGGGAGGGGCCCATGATGTCTACGGTTGTGTCAACGTGACCGGCCCCAGGCGCCCGGGTGGGACATTACTTCTGGGGGGAGTCTGGGGGGGTGTTTCCAGGTGAGATCAGCGTTGAATCGCGGACGCAGGAGAGCAGGTGGGAAGGCACCACCTGGTCCCCGAGGCCTGAACAGAACACAAGACAGGGAAGGGAGAACGTGCCCTTTTCTGGCCCCACCCCTTGAGCTGGGACAGCTCCTGTCACCTCCTCCTGCCCTCAGACTGGGGTTTACACCATCCGCTCCCCTGGGTCTCAGGCCTCCAGACTCAGACTGGATGACATCACCAAACTGGCCTTCCTGGGCCGCCAGTGTGCAGACAGCAGGTCATTCCCAGTCCCCATGACCACCTGAGCCAATTCCTCATAATCATCTCTTTTTATAGAGAGGTAGGTAGGTAAATAGATGGATGATAGGTGGATGGGTGGATGGATGGGTGGGTGGGTGGAGGAGATGGATGGGTGGATGGATGGATGGATGGATGTAGAGACAGATATCCCACGGGTGCGGTTTCTCTGGAGCATCCTGACCAGTACAGGGTCCAAAGTCAGTGAACCTGCTACAGGTGGCAGGCTGGTCTCCCATGAAGATACTGCATTGCAGTGCAGAGTTGGACGCTGCTATAACAAATGGAGCATCCGGCTGTAGGGGTGTCCAGGTGAGGCTCGGTGGCTGGACCACGGGCGGCTCTCCCTCCTACCCTCTGTCTGCTTTTCACGAGGCCACCGGGCAGCACAGGGGTGGCTGGGGAAGAGGCTGCCTGCCCACCACGGGGTTCCAAGAACCTTACAAGAGTCCAGACACCCAACCTCACTGGGCGATGTGGAGCTGCTGGGCCTGCCCAGCTACGCGACCCAGTGGACAGATGACACCCACTTCAGGATGGGCAGTTCAGGTTACCCTGCTGTCCCACGGACAGGGGTCAGCTTCTCCCCTGGCCCAGAGGGAAGCCAAATGCTGAGTTGCAGAGGGAGGCGAGGTCCTTGCAAAGAGTGTGGCTGCGTGCCCGTGTGGGACTGGCACTGAGGTTCCCCATCTCAGTTTTCACAGCAGCTGCTGGGGCCATGGGGTCCCCGGGTCACAAGGACCAAGCTGTGTGGCCACTGGAGCACCTCCGCTGCTCTGCACCTCGCTCAAAACCAGCAGCCCAACATGCCGCCTGGGTGCCGGTGAAAGCAAAGCTGACGCCCAAACGTGGCTTCCTCCATCTGTGCACAGGTGACCAAGGCTGCAGAGGGGACACGCTTGTGTCCACTGGACCCAGCGAGGACTTGTGTTTTCCCAGGGCTTACCCTCACTCTGGCAGGTGCAGTTTTCACCGAAGTGACCAGACATTTCTCCGGATCTCATCAGCACAGGATCTCGGGGGTGGGGGGGGACACATGGTCAAGGTCCCTGTGGATTCAGCTGTGGCTGAGACCCCGAGTGTCCGTGTCGTCCCGAGGCAAGACCGCAGTCCTGCCCTTCCAGGTGAAAGCAAACGGCCTCTGGTTTTCTGCATCTCTGGACAAACCTAAAAATACAAAAACAAAACCAGGGATTCACTGGCCGAGCAGCCACATGCCAGGGGGCGGCCCCTTGCATCGATTTGCACCGATTAAGAACACCTGAAGCTACGGCTGCGCTTATGTCACCACCTGATTTCAAGATCCCCCCCACCCCCGCCCCCGCCCCCATGGAGCACACAGCTCAAAATCCGACGACTTGATGCAGGGTTCCGTCCAGAGGCGGGGTGCCGAATCACTGCGCATGCGCGGGCCCACCCTCAGGAACATCGCCCAGCGGTCCACTGACTGCTCGCTCCAATTTCAGTGCTCGCAGCAGCGCACACGTGTTCTTGCCCACAAACTTAAAACTTCTGTCCTTCTAGTAGGTGTTAAGTGGTGTCACATTATGGCTTTAATCTCCTATTCCTGTTTCCTGTTTTCATGATTATTGGCCATTTCTGTTTCGTATTCTGCCAAATGTCTGTTCATGTCTTTTGCCCATTTTTTAAATTGGATCCTATGTCTCCTTCTTCTGATGCACGGGGAAGTTTTTATGTATTACTGGGTAGAAATCATGTGTTACTTATATGTATTGTAAATATTGTCTCATATTTGTGAATTGACTTTCACTTTCTTTATAGTGACTTCTGTGAACAAATGTTCTTTCTTTGTTTTTTACCTTTTAATGAAAGCTTTAATACAGAAAAGAAGTAGAAAGAGTAATGCACTGAACACACATATATCCACTGGGACAGCTCATTTATGTGTCAACTCAGCAGGGCCTTGGTGTCCAGCTGTTTGGTCCAACCAACAGCTGGCTGTTGCCCTAAAGGTATTTTTAGATGAAATTAACATTTAAATCAGAAGAGTTGGAGTAAAGTAGGTCACCTGCCATGGAGTGGATGGGCCTCGCCCAATCAGTCAAATGCCTTAAGTGCAAAGACTGAGGTTTCCCAGAAAAGAAGGATTTCAACCTCAAGACTGCAACATACAGAGCCTGCCTGGGTTCCTGCCTGCCCACCTGCCCATGGAGTTCAGATATGCCCCTCTCCCAACTGCATGGACCAACTCCTTAGAATAAATATCTCATTTTCTCTCTCTTTCCCTCTTTCCCTCTGTCTGTCTGTCTCTGTCTCTGTCTCTCTCTTTACATATAGACATGCATACATATACACACACATATATTTACTTTAAGATGTATGTATTGATATATGTAAGTTTCTTAGTCAATTCCATACATCATGACACTTCAACCAGAAACAGAATAGATAAGCAGTTCAGCATTCATCTCCAAAAATGGAAGACATCCCCAGCAGACCCACTATCCCATTATCATGGAGCTAAGTTAACAATAATTCCATAATAGCATTGAAAAACCTAATCCATATTCCATTTCCACCATGTCCCCCATTAGCTTTTATTGCTGGTTTGTTTACTCCAAGATTCCATCAAACCCCCTGCTTTGGGTATGTCTCCAGTCTTTTCTAATTTACAGCAGTTTCCTCCCACCCCCAGTATCTTTCCCCACGCCATTAACTCATTTCAGGAGCCCAGGTCAGGTGCCCGAAGGTCCCAGGTTCTGGAGGTGACATCCTCACGGTGCCATTTTACGTGTTCCTCTCTCCCCTGTTTTTCCTGCAACTGGAGGTCAGCACTAAAGGCTTGGTTGTATGGCAGCTGGACCACTTTGGCAGGAGCCCTGCACAGGTGAGGCGTGGTGCTCCTTGCTGCCCATGCCTGGGGAGCATGGTGCCTGCTTGTCCCATGTTAGTGGGGCTAAGTTTGATCATGGGGGACACCAGATATTTCCACTGTAAAGTTGTAGCTCTGGATGTCCTGGTGATAACCAGTTCCCCAGCAAGCATCCTCCTCCTGGTTGTAGCATCTGTGGATCGTCCTTGTCTCAATCGACTATTTCACCAGGTGTGGCAAGGTGGCAAGTTGCTGACTGCGGGAGTCGGCATTGAAATTAGCCCGAGACTCTGCGGTATCTGTCTAACTACTCAAATCTGCAACTGTTTGCAAAAGGAGCCATCTATCATAACACAGAGGAGTAGCTGTGGGTGTATTTCAGTAAAGCTTTATTTATATTTGACTTGTGGGTCCTAGTTTGCTGACCACTGGCTTACAGCATTGTTTTCACATAAGATACAAATGTCAGAGTATAATGTTTTAGTGTAAAACTTCATTACTTACTACTGACCAGTAAAATTCGATAGAGCTTAAAATAAATTCATTCTCTCCTATTAAATAAGAGTTTGCATTTGACTTAATGAACATTTATTAAAGTTTAATTTTTTAACACACACACACACACACACACACACACACACATTAGCCCCAGAGAGCCCTTCCTCTTGCTATAGTCATGCCCCCCTGTGCAACCCCCTTGTCTAGAGTGTGGGCTGATCTAGCGAGTGACTTACTTCCAACACCTGAATGAGGTAAAAGTGATGGGGTGTCTTCCGAGACCAGACCCAGCTTCCGTCCTCTTACCCTCTCTTGCTCACTCTACGGGGAGCAGCAGCTATGTTGAGGACAGCCCTATAAAGGAGGGCAGAGTCCAACCAACAGCCAGCAAGAATGAATCCTGCCCACAACCAGTAAGTGAGTTTGGATGGGTACACTGCCCAGTCGTGCCTTCAGATGAGACTGCAGCCCAGCCACTGAGGGCCACCTCGTGAGACACCATGCAGTGCATCCTGGGGCTTATCCTGTGAGAGACCCTGGACCAGAAGACTCAGCACTAAGCCATGCTTGGGCTCCCCACCCACAGAAACTGAGATAATAAGTGTTTGTTATTTTATTTTATTTTATTTTATTATTTTGGCCATGCCACATGGCTCACGGGATCTTATTTCCAGAACCAAGGATTGAACCTGGGCCCTCAGCAGTGAAAGCGTGGAGTCATAACCACTGGACTGCCACGGAATTCCCACAAGTGTTTATTATTTTAAACTACTACATTTGGGGCTAACTGGCTACTCAGCCACAGATAGCTAATGTGCTGATTTTGCCATTCCTTGTGTGTCTCTTAGATGGCTCTTCTTTGGAAGGTCATGCATTCCTTCATCAACTAAGACTTACTTGAGAACTTGGGATATTCTTACTTTTATTTCTTCTTGAGTCAACTTGGTCCATTCATAAGTTTCTATCAGTGTTTTCGTTTCATTGAAGTTTTCATGTTTCACGGCCTACAACTTTTTTTGTGACACTCTATTTTGGAATAATTATACGTTTACAGGATGTTGCAAAGAAGTGTACAGGGAGCTCCCATGCACCCTTCACCCCTCCTCCAGGAAGCCTGATAGGAGAATCTGCTGTCTCAGCTTTCCTGAATGGGTCTTACAGACACTACTCAAAACATAAGTAACTCACAAAAAAATGGGGAAAGGGGCATGCAGAGTCACGGAACTCCTCCTAGCAGGGTGGAAATCTTTAGGTCGTTATTAAAAAATGGATTAATAAAAGGGACATTGATGGGGCAAAACAAAGGTTTTAATACAGCCCTCTGAAGGGTGGGTGGGACAAAGGGACCCCCTACTGAACCCCTAACATTAAAGGGCTCCCAACAAGTCTGGTCTGTTTCCCCCAGTTTGGAGGAGTGCAAGAAGCAGGAAGGCAGAGGTGACAATGAGAAAGCAGACCTGGAATCTCCCGGGGACAAGGATTGGGCAGCTTAATCAAGATAAAAGTTGACACTACTATTTACAATAGCCAGGATATGGAAGCAACCTAAAAGTCCATCAACAGAGGAATGGATAAAGAAGATGTGGTATACACACACACACACACACACACACACACAATGGAATACTACTCAACTATAGAAAAGAATGAAATAATGCCATTTGCAGCAACATGGATGGGATTATCATACGAAGTGAAGTAAGTCAGAAAGAGAAAGACAAATACCATGTGATATCACTTATATGTGGAATCTTAAAAAAATGGTAAAAATGAACTTATTTACAAAACAGAAATAGAGTCACAGATGTAGAAAACAAACTTATAGTTACCAGGGAGGAAAGGCAGGGAGGGATAAATTGGGAGATTGGTATTGACATACACACACGACTATATATAAAATAGATAACTAATAAGGACCTACTGTATAACACAGGGAACTCTACTCAATACTCTGTAATGACCTATATAGGAAAAGAATCTAAGAAAGAGTGGATATATGTATATGTATAACTGATTCACTTTACTGCACAACAGAAACTAATACAACATTGTAAATCAAATGTACTCCAATTTAAAAAAAAAAGATAAAAGTTGACAAAAGGGTCCCTTGGCTCAACCCCCTGCTGGGGACCCCGAGCCTTGTGCACAGAGTGGGCCCCAGGGTCAGCGGTGGAGAGACATGGTCCAGGACTCCTTGATGCTGGAGCCATGCACGTGGTGATACCAAAACCAGCTGGTGCAGCCAACAATCGGAACGATGGGATGGGGAGAGTACAGAGGCGCCGGAGATGGTAGGATGATGGTAGCTGGGATGTTTGAACAGGCTTTCGGTAAAGAAGTTGTGCCTCCCTTACCTAATGTTTTATGATATGGATATTATGTCAGAGTGGGGGATGCGGCCCCTACCTGGTATTGTGAAACCAAATCCTGTAGATGAAATCCCAGTGCAGGCCACCACAAAGAATGTCAGGGTCGATGGAAGCAAGGTCCACGTTTGGAGGAGCACTGGGGTGTTTGGACAGGCTTTATGTCATGGGGCTGCACCTCTTCCGCCTGACTGCACTGGGGGTGGACATGGTGCCCGAGTGGGGGGCGTTTCTCCTGCCTGAGCTGGTAAGACAGGCATGTGACTCCATCCTTCAAGCTGTGTTCACCAGACCTGCTAAATGGGAACCAGTAAGACCTGAGCCATGCAGTGGGGAGTAGAAGCTGGGGCGCTAGGCAGGCAGGTCCTTGTGTGATGATGGTCCTGCGTGAGGCCGAGACGGGGGCTCAGGGCAGAAGCCTGCGGGCACCTCGCAGTAATGCCCGCAGGCACTTCAGACGAGAGAACTTCTGTTTGGGTGGACTTATTACCTTGGTATCAGACACCGACTGGAGCTACCCCAGTAGTCGCAGGACGTAAAACGATCATGAATCCTGAAATACCCATAAACTCCAGGATGATGTGGGGGGAATGCTCTCACGGGGGCGGTGCTGCCCAGAAGATCTCTGTGATGACATGGAAACACTTTATACTGGGTCGTGCAGCCTGGGAAATGTGAGGTGAGACCCTCCCGGGCGGGGACCCTCTTCTGGCCCAGGACTGGCTCTCCTAGGACGGACCGAGTGAAGAGCTGCTGGACCCCGCTGTCACTGGGACAGTGCCCTAAATCAGCTCTCGACTGACCGATCAAGGGTGCGCGGACAGCAGCAGCATCCTGTTTGGAAGGCCTCCAGCCTGGCCGAGGGGGCCGCAAACAGCTCAACCTGGCATCGTGCAGGCTTGCGTGTGCTCTCCTAGCAGTGGGGGAAGGACCGAATGGTGGGAAAAGTCCCGACGTTCGGGTTTTTACTGACAACATGGGCAGCAGCCAACGACCCGGCCATATGGTCAGGCAGGAGGGCCGTGGAAAACTGGCCTATCACAGGGATGCCCGCGCAGGACGTGGTCCCATGGAAATCTCCATGGGAATCTGGGGGGTGCGTTCAGGTAGGCACCCCCTCAGAGGCACAACATGCCAAGGAGAGCTGCTCTGCTACCAACAAGAGACCGAGGTGGCCATTGACCGACCATGTGGCCGTTCCCGGGGGCAACGCCCTGATCACAGCTGGAAGGGGAGACTGAGGCTGGGCTCCCAGGGTCTGCAAAGGGGTCCTGACAGGAACAGACGCTCACTCGGGATGGGGCCTGGCTGACTCCACCTGATCTGAGGTGTAGATGCTCAGAGCCATAGGAAACTGGAACAGAAATGTTGCAGCAATCTGGGCAGCCAACTGCCATTTCATCAGAACGAGGAGCTCACTCTAGGGCCCAGAATGTCCAGCAGGGCAGAGCTCCCCTCCTCAGAGCACAGGTTGGCGGGCGGAGGGACCAGCCGGGCGTTGAAGCACAGGGAGGTGAAGAAAGCATGAGGGCGGGCGCTCTGCGTGGGCGGGCTGGTGGGGTGATCCCGCTGGACGGATGCGCCTGCTTTTCTGGTGGAGCTGGGGTAGCGGGGGTGGAGGAGGGTGCTGGTATGACTGTGCAATTCCTGCAGGGCCAGTGGGGGGTGCACGTTTTTCTTTCTTCCCCACATCACCTCAATTTTTTCCCCCAATTGTTGAAGTGGTCACAGGGCCAAATCTGCAACTACCAGTGCCAGAAGCAGGGATGATTCCTATGTGAGAGACTGCAAGTGGGGGATTTCCCTGGCGGCCCAGTGGTTAAGAATCAGCCTTCCAATCCAGGGGACGCGGGTTCGATCTCTGGTTGGGGAACTAAGATCCCACGTGCCGCGGGGCAGCTAAGCCCGCGCCCTGCAGCTACTGAGCCCATGTGCTCTGGAGCCCGTGCACCGCAACTGGAGAGAAGCCCGCACGCCAAAACGAAGAGCCCGCATGCTGCAACGAAGACCTGACACAGCCAGATAAATGAGTTAATTAATTTAAAAAACTGATTAAGATGGTACATTTAAAAAAGAAAAAAGGAAATTGTAACTATGTTTTTAAACCTGATGTCAGAATTCCTGAAGAGGCCAGTGGTGACGTCGCCCCATCTGGCACACCGGGGGCTGACAGCGGATGCTGCCGTGTGGCCACGGGCCGGATAGCCCGCTAGCCCTGAACCTGCGTGGATGGGAGTGGACTGGGGGGGAGGACTCTTGGGGCTTGTATCCTGGCCTGAAATCTAGACCAGCTTGTCTGGGTACCAGGGGAGGGAAGGAGGAACAGCAGCTGAGGGTGAAGAGATGAATCAGTGGGTTCTGTGATGCCAGGAAGGAAACCCGATAGTACACCGACACCTGAGAGAGGCCCAGAGGAAGATGGTGGGAGCCCTTAGCTCAGGCTCAATGACACCAGAGGCCTGACAGGTGAGGCCGTGGGGAAAGGGCCACTCCTGTTTTAGAACCTGACCAGATTGGATGGAGGCCTGCAGTCCTGAGGGGCCTCACCCTGGGGGATATTCCCACCTGATACGTCTATGGACCGGGCCGATTCTGGCAACGTGCCGATATCTTTTGACTTTTGTGATTGCTTTGCTGTAAGGGATGCAGTCAGAGACCAGAGGGTGGCCTGTGATATAAGAAGATATAAATATTTGGTCTTTGCTCTGGTTCCTGGCACACAGTCCTAAAACCCTTGGCATTTCTTGGGACTTCCCCGGCGGTCCAGTGTTTAAGACTCTGCACTCCCAGTGCAGGGGGCTTAGGTTCAATCCCTGGTCGGGGAACTCAGATCCCTCATGCTGCACGGTGCAGCCTAAAACAACAAATAAATAAGAAATTAAAAAATAAAATAGGGCTTCCCTGGTGGCGCAGTAGTTGAGAGTCCGCCTGCCGATGCAGGGGACACAGGTTCGTGCCCTGGTGCGGGAAGATCCCACATGCCGCGGAGCGGCTGGGCCCGTGAGCCATGGCCACTGAGCCTGCACGTCCGGAGCCTGTGCTCCGCAATGGGAGAGGCCACAACAGTGACAGGCCCGCGTACCGCAAAAAAATAAAATAAAATAAAATAAAACCCTTGGCGTCTCTAGGGTAATGGGCCTCCTTTTGTGAGCTAATGAGATGAAGGGTATCTGGGGGCCCCTAGATCACTTCAGGATGAGCCCTGGTCTCCAAAAAGACCAGGTGTGATTAGAGGGTTGCAACCGTCAGCCCCACCACCACCCCGACCTCTGGGCAGGGGGGAGGGGCTGGAGGCCGAGTTAGTCCCTGTGGCGGTGATTTAATCAGCCTGGCCTATGACTGGAGCCTCCATAAAAGCCCCAAACCGAAGGGGTTTGGTTGGTGGACAGTGGAGGTGCCAGGAGAGGTGGTGCACCCAGGAGGGTATGGAAGCTCCTCGCCCCACCCGGTCCCGAGCGTCTCTTCCATCTGGCTGTTCCTGAGTTGCGTCTTTTATAATAAACGGGCGACAGTAAGTAAAGCACTTTCCTGAGTTCTGGGAGCCATTCTAGGAAATTATCAAACCTGAGGAGGGGTTGGTGAGAACCCCGGATTCCCAGCTGGTCGGTCAGAAGTAGGGGTGGCCCTGGACTTGTGGCCGGCATGGGGACCATCTTGTGGGGCTGAGCCCTTAACCTGGGGGTCTGACACTAACTCCAGGCCGACGGCTTCAGAATAGACTTGGATCCCCCACTGGTGTCCAGAGACTCAGAGAACTGGATGTGGGAGTTGGGAAACACCCCTAAGGGGCTATGATAAGTAAAGCTGCCATGGACACCTGTGTACAGTTTTTTGAGTGGATGCAAATTTTCATTTCTTTTGGAGAAATGCCCAAGACTGTCATTGCTGGGTTGTGTGGTAGCTGCATGCTTAGCTTTATTGAAAAAGAAACAAATAAAAACCTGCCAACGTAATCAAATACTCTCTCACTATCACTATCTCCTGCTGAATCTGTCGGTAGGTCCCTTTTTACCTTCCTAACATTTTTTCGTTGTCCTTGTCCTTTTGTGATCCAATTCTCCAGACTTTGTTTATTTCGTTCATCTTTACAGGGAAGCTTTTGGCTATCAACCCTCTCTCCTGTACCCACCCCCGCCCCCATTTCATTATTTTCTGCTCTTCCAAGGTAGGTATTGTTAACTTCCCACAACGATTTCCTCCTTTGGCCCTTCGTTGTTTGGGGTAAATATTTTAAACTATCTTGTTCCTGACTTCTGGCCTCCTGAGTCCTTGGCCTTCGTGGAGACGGTCTCGTGGCCAACAGTGGAGGGACGGGCTCCAGGGGCACCCTGCACTGGGCCCCACGTCCGCTGTCCTCAGAGCGCCCTGGCGAGGCTGGCCTGGCTCGGCTTGGTCCTTGGACTGTCCTGACCATGTGACAATGAGCACCCCTTCCCCCCACCCAGGGTCAGCCGGGGACACACCCCACAGCAGGCTCCTGAGACAGGCTCTGGTGCCCCCGGCCACAGTCCTGCCACATTATCTGGTCCCATTGCTGCCCTTCTAATGGTCACAGGCCTCCCAGGCCTTCCTTGTGACTCCCCCCTGCCCCCCCAGGATGGGTTCTTGCAGACTCTCCAGGAGCTGCAGGAGGTTGGTGCTCAGAGGCTCTGCTTGGCTTCCATCCCAGGGCAGCCAGGCCTCCTTCCCCGTCTGTTGTGTGCCGGCCGCTCAGTTTTTCAGCGCTGGACACTAACCCCCCAGGGGTTCCCTGGCAGATGACATGCAATGTGCTGGCAGCGGCCTACTGCTTAGCCGGGACACTGCTGTCTGTCTTGTCACCTGCATATTGACACACACTTCCGTATATGTGAAAACATTTCACAGTTTCACAAATGTACAACGCAACGGCAGAGGCCCAGCAGTGCCCCCTGCCAACCCCAGTGTCCCAGGGATGGTAGGGGTCCCCGACGTCACACGGCAACCTCCACCCCCAGCGCTCGTCTGGGCGCTTGTCAGGCACTGACTCGTTCTGGCCTAGGAGGGCCCGGGCCGTCCTTCGGCACACGGACTCAGTGCCCAGCAGTAGGAGAACTCCCTCCCCCCATCTGCAGCACTCGCTCTGCGGGGAGGGCAGTGAGGGGTGGAAAGGCTGACACCCACTGTCAGGGTGCAGTGCTGGGGGTCCTGGCCGGTGGCAGGAAGCGGCAACCCCCCACCGGGGGCTCACCGGCCCTGCCGTGCCCGCGGCCGACAGCCCTCCCTCCTGCTGGCACGCAGCCCGCTGAGTCCGGGGCACCCCTCCAGATGGGTCAAGGTGACCTGGGAGGACAAACACCCCAGCTCTCAGACCAGAGGGGATTGCAAGTCCTCATCACTCGGGAGGGTGAGGGGTGGGTACCGGTAGTTTCTGTCCCTCTGGCCCAAGGGATCAGAAAGCGCCCAATCCAGGGGACAAGTGCAGCAAGGGAGACCCCCCCAGGCCCCAGGCCCGGGTCAGAGGCCCTGCTAGGCCTTGGGGGCAGAGGTCATGCAGCAGTCCCTGCAGCCAGGCCCTGGGTGTCCATCCGTCCACATGGCCGGTGGTGTCTGCCTCACCTCCCTGCCAGGAGCTGGGAGACCTCACGGGGGGAATGAGAGTGCTTACCCTCTCCCACTGGCTGTCGGGCACCTCCGGGCGGCTCAGGGGATGGCGAGGTGCGGGGTGTCGGGCACTTTGTCCGTGAGGACACACGTCCAGGGGGTCGAGGGCCTTGGTGGGCAAGGTCTGGAGAGCCCCCGGGAGCTGGAGTCTGCTGTGCAGGGACCCTGTGCCTCCCACGGGTTCCCACCCCCGCATCCAAGGCCAAGTCCCTTCCAGGCTGCCAGGACCCAGGTTCAAAGACGCTGGAGCGGGGCTGGGAGGATTGGGTGACCCTGCTCAGGGTCAGAACCCGGGATTCGCCGGCTGCTGCCTCTGTCCCAGCCTCAGCCCCAGAGCTGGAGGCTCCAGTAAAGCCGGGGCTGGGGCCCTGCAGGCCCCCCCGGGGTTGCCCGGTGTCCAAGTGTTGGCAGCCTCTGTCTGGGCCGCGGAGCTCACTCTCAGGTCCACCGCCTGCGGCCCAGCCCAGCCTGGGGGTCCCTTCACAGCCTCCCATTGAGGGGTATCCCAGGGTTCCCCGGGGTCAGGCCTGACCCCGCATACCAGCTGCAGCACCAGCACTAGAGGCCACGGTCAGCCCCTCCTCTGTTCACTCAGCTGTGCCCTCCTCTACTCACTGGAACAAAACCTGCTGAGCCCACCCCGGGCACCGGGACACGGCTCGGAGCTGGCAATGCCAGCGGCGACAGAGGACGACCCGCCAATGGGCCACAACCTCGTGGGGTGGCCAGCGAGATGAAGGAAGGAAGACGGGGCGGGGTGGGAGCGACAGGGGGCGCCGCAAGGGTCTCAGCCCAGCTGGTGGGCAAGCTCCAAGCTGAGACCCGAAAGGCCAGGGGGATGAAGAGGTGTGTGCCTGTGTGTGCACATACGTGGATGTGTGTGCGTGTGGGCATGTGGGCATGCTTGTGTACGTGTGGGTGTGTGTATGCACATGCGTGTGTGTGCACCTGGCTGTGTGTGAGTGTGCACGTGTGTGTCGGGCAGGGTGGGGAGGAAATTCCAAGCAGAGGAAACCAACTGTCCAGCTGCTCGGAGGTGAGGGCTCTGTGTCAGGAGCAACAAAATCTGGACGTCCAGGGTGGCGAGCGGCGACGGGGCGACGGGACGGCTGCCGGCCCCAGACACGCCCACTGAACGCGCCAGTCTGCTCACTCCTCTCTGCACCCGACGGCCGCCGCCGGGGCTCTCGGGCGCTGACGTGTGCCTGACCCTCTCTCTGACCTTTGCCTCGCTTGCCACGACTCAGACGTTGTTCTGGGCCTCTGTCACCAAGCTTCTAAAATCCCAACTCTGGAAGCAGCTGGCTTTCCAACTTTGCCAACTTCTGAATTCCTGGATCCGTGTCCATATTCACTTTCATTTCTGCTCACAACGTGGGCCTTCTTCTCGACCTCACCTCTTCCTTGTACACATGAGGCCAATGGCACCCAACACACACACAGCACACCTGCACACACACAGAGCACATTTACGTACACAGCACACTTGCACACATGCATCATTCTGTTTTCCGACTTTTGCCCTTGGCTACTGGCTCAGTCCCTTCACAGTCCGCCTGCAAAGTGACCACGGGCATTTTTTACCAAATGCAGAGCCTCAGCATCACGTGGACCACCAACCACCATCGTTCCAGCCTCTGCTATTGGCTCCCATGGCCAGTGTAACAGAGCAGGACTCCCCCTCCATGTCCTCAGCCTGCCTTTTGTCTGTAAATATCTTTAGTCAAAGAATAAATTTAATCAGAGAAGTGAGAAAATGTAGAAAGAAAGAAAAACAGTCAAATAAGATAAAATAGTAATAGTTTAGCCACTAAACAAAGTCAAGGACCTTTAGTTCCTCCTCCAGGGCTGTAGATCATCTTCTGAGCCATGTCCCTTGAGCTGTTTCACAGATACTGAAACCCCCACCAGGTGGAAGAAGTTAACTCTACACTGCCCACGAGCACATAGACCCCAGACCAGATGGAACCAGGAGGCTGATGATGTTGACTCCTAGTTACCTCACCACCAACCAATCAGAAGAGCGTCCATGAGCTGATCACACACCCCACAACCTCCCCTCCCTCACCCTGTCTTTAAAAATCCTTCCCTGGGGGTCCAGCGGTAAAGAATCCGCCTTCCAATGCAGGGGACTTGGGTTCGATCCCTGGTCAGGGAACAAAGATCCCACATGTTGCGGGGCAGCTAAGCCCGTGCGACACAAGTACTGAGCTCGGGCGCCTGAATGAGAGAGCCCACGTGCCTCAAAACTACAGAGCCCAGGTGCCCTGGAGCCTATGTGCCACAACTAGAGAGAGAAAACCCACACGCCACAACTAGAGAGAAGCCTGCACACCTCAACCAAGACCCCGTGTGCCGCAACGAAGACCCGACACACACAAAACAATAAAAAAAAAATCCTTCCCTGAAAGCCTTTGGGGAGTTCGGGCCTTTTAAGCACTAGTTCCCCGGACTCCTTGCTTGGCACCTGCAATAAAGGCTGCTCTTTCCTTTTCCACGACCTGAGGTCAGGAGACTGGTTTTACTGCGTGAGTGCACAGACCCGAGCTTGGTTCTGTAACACCAGCAGCCTGTCTGCTAAGCCAGTGCCACATCATTTTAGTCTAGGGCTTATTTGTTACCACAGCATAACCGGGTCTATCCTGACTAACAGAGAAAAAGGTTCTTTGAAGTAGGGTGCTGCCATAACAAAACACCTAAATTAACAAGTATCCACACGTCACTGTGACACCAGGCAGTACACTTTGCAGCACATGAGGTGGGGCTCCGCCTGCCATGTCAGGACATTGGCTGCTGTGCCCAGACCTTGGCTGGCTCCATGCCACGTGTCTCATCCTCAAGAAGGCTGGCCTGGGTGTATTGTCTTGATGAGAACAAAAGCGAGTCATGTGACTAAGACCAGCATCGAGGGGCAAAGCTCCTGAACCACGGTGGGAGGGCACCCCAAAGTCCCATAGCAAAAGCGTGGGCCCAGGTAAGGGTGAGGCCTGAGGACGCAGATACAATCTGTCAACTTTTAAAGTCAAAAGCTGCAGGACCAGGAGGGGGCTCACCCCCACCTGATGTGTTACCACCTGGACATTTGGACCTGGGGGGTGGATGCCATAGCCAGAGGGCTTTGGGGAGGAAGAGGATGTGTTCTGTGTGTGAGAAGAAGTTGTCTGGTGAGCAGAGGGGCCCTGGTGGAAGAGGCGGTACTAGGTGCTGGGCAAACAGATAGACTGCAATTCCCAGCCTCCCCTACGGTCAGTGCGGTCACTCAGCATCACATGACTGCATTCCGACCAGTGGGAGTCGAGGGGAAGGGAAGTAAGCTAATTCCCACATGGTCCCCCCTTTCAAGGTGACCTTGGAGGCCACAGTTTCCAAAAACAGTTAGAAGATGAGGCAGACACGCTCAGCCCACGAGACTGCGTGCGGTAGAAAGAAGAACCCTGAGAGTTCAGGGTGTATTTGTTACTGCAACATAGCCTAGTTCCAGAGTGTGGTGGCTGAACCAGTAGCAACCCCTGAACGGGGTAGAAATGCAGATCCTCAGGCCCACCCTGGACTCAGGAATGCTGAAGCAATCATGTCCTAACAAGGCCCCCCAGGGAGTGTGGTGTCCATTCTGACTAAAAGGAGTCGCAGACACTGAAACCCCAGAGGACCCTGTGGGGCTCCTGGGCAGGAAGCCTCACAAACAGTTGCTAATCAGGGCAGGGAGGGGATGCAGGGACAAGGGAGGGGCAGTCAAGAAACAATAGTGCAGCCTTGGAGCAGGGTCCTGGTTCCACCTCAAGGGATGCACATAACAATGTCTTTGAGCTCCTCTGCAAAACTAAAATCCCCCAACAAACGGAAGATGTTATCATTCTTCATCCCAGAGAACCGCATCCAGAGACCATCTGAAGCCAGATTAAAGGAACCAGAGAAGCTCATCAGGAGACCACCCGAGGCCAGATTAAAGGAATGCAGGCCCTACACACACCCTGATCTTATTGACAACCCCGCCCTTGAACCACTGCTATAAACTCCTCAACAAATCCTCCCGGGTTGGGACACACGGTTTTTCAGGGCGGGGTGGGGGGGAGCTCACTGTGTCCCCCTTTGCCTGGCAAAGGAATAAAGCTATTCTCTCTGTTCTCTTCTACTTCACCCAAAAGTCCGTCTCTGAGATTCGATTCAGCACCGGTGCACAGAGGCCTGAGTTTTCGGCATCCACATGAGCAAGGGCACGATTAGTGTGAAGGATGGCTGCCATAGGCTGGTGGCTAAGATGTGAAGACAGGAACGGCAGCAAAGTAGGTGCTCAAGACAAAGCAGGTATGAGATCAACACAGGGCAAGTGGAAGGATGGAAGGGAGGCGCCTGGGATCTTCAGTCTCATGGGTGAGGCAGTTCCGAGGCAGATGACACCCAAGGGGTGACAGTGGGCTCGCAGGTGGAGTGAAGGTCACCGGCGATGGGATGTCAGTGGTGTTCAGTGCGTTGTCCCACCTGCGATGGACACAGGGCTGGGCTGGAGAAGAGGACCGTGAGCTGGTCCTCTCCAGATCCAGCACACCTGGCTCCTAGGATGGAGATTCAGTCCCCTGCTGACTTCAGACTCTTGGAACAATTCCAAAGACACAGCATATTCATCAGGGCTCTCAAGAGACACAGAACCAGTAGACTGTGTGTGTACATAGACGGAGACTGATTACAAGGAATTGATTGGCTCATGCTATCAGGGAGGCTGGGAAGCCCCCGGACCTGGAGTTGGCGAGTGGGAGAACCAGGAGGGCAGATGGTGTCAGTTCTAGTCCAAAAGCCAGTGGGCTCGAGACCGGAGAAGGGTCCACATTTCAGCCTGAGTCTGAAGGCAGGTAAAGGCTGTGTCCCAGCTCCTCCATCAGTCTGGCGGAGTTCACTCTCACTCAGCCTTTTGTTCTATTCGGGCCTTCACCTGACTGGACAAGGCCCACTGTGCTGGGAAGGGCCACCTGCTTTATCCAGTCTATACATTCCAATGCTAAGCTCCTCCAGAAACAGGGACACACCCAGCATAAGGTTTGGCCAAAAGTCTGGGTCCCCTGTAGCCCAGGCAGGTTGACACACACGATGAACCCCCTCACGTGGCTTCTGTCCTTGTAATGGTGTGGAATTCCACCCCATCTCCCCCTTCAGGACCAAGGCCACCACAAGCCCTGAGCTGGTTCAGACATGATGAGGGCCAGACGCAAAGGAAGCTGCAGGACCTCTTCGGGGGCTGGGAGAGGCTGGAGAAGTCGGGTCCTGAGCGGGCCGCCCCACAGGGAAAGGATACCAAGTTGAGTAAGTGTGTGGATATTGAACACTCCCTGTGACACAGGATTTAACTCCCTGCAAGGCTCCTGGAAGACAGTGCTAAAACATCGCTAGATTGGCCCTTGGATGCCTGGGCACAAAAAAGAACCAAATCTAAGTGTAGTCATCCAGGGCTGTGTAACAAGATACCACAGCCTGGGTGAATTGGACAACAGAGGTTTGCCCTCTCACAGCCTGGAGGCGGGAAGTCCAAGGTCAAAGTGAGGGCTTGGCTGGTTCCTCTGAGGGCTGTGATGGAGGATCTGGTCCAGGCCCCTCTCCCAGCTCCTAGTGGCTTGCTGGAGACAGGTGGGGTTCGTTGGCTTGAAGAAGCATACCCCCAGCCTCCACCTTCATCTTCACATGGCCTTTTCCCTGTGTCTGTGTCCAATCTCCCCGTGACTTTCTCTTATAAGAACAATTGTCCCTGGATTTAGGGTCCACTCTAAATGCGGGGTGATTGCCTCTTGAGATCGAAAACTTAATTCCCTCTGTAAAGGCCCTATTTCTAAATACGGTCACGTTCTGAGGTACTGGGGGTTATGGCGTCAACATATGAGTTTGTTGGGGACACAATTCAACCCATAACATCACCCCTCCCACCGAGGAAGCAGACCAGCAGGTGTGATGCAGCGGGGGCTGGCTGGAGGGGGATGGGGACAGACACCCCACGGCTTGACCTGATGGCTCAGGGAGGCTCAGCAGCGTGAAGAAGTACAGGTGCTCCATCAGGAATCCAGCCCTGGGCCTCCCAGCGCAGGCCCTGCCCAGCGGCCTGTGCACAGCCTCTGGAGGGGTCGGACCAAGGTCCGTCCTTATGAGTAGGTGTCCGTGTTCTGTCCCTCACGACCTTGAACCCCCAGGGCCCTTGCAGAGCATCACGGTCTGGCCAGCATCCTTTGACCTGGTCAAGGGTGAAAACGATAACAGCTGATGAGCCATTGGGTGCCCGTCTCTGGAATCTGAGCAGAGAGTGTGGGGAAAACTCAACAGTTAGAAGAAAAGAACTGGAGGTACTTCAAGATGGGCACCAGCTCTGCACGGGCTCCTGTGGCCAAGGGGCCGTGATCCCCCAGGAGGAAGTGGGGGTCACCGTGTCCTGGACTTCTCGGGTCTGTCTCTCGCCCTGCACCCCATGATCGGAGGCCTGTCCCTGTAACCACGCTGTCCTCCCAGCTCCCTCACCACCAAATCAGGTTTCCTGATGATTTGCAGAAAACATTTTGGAGATAATAAAATAAACAGGCAGAGAGGACTCGGGAACCCTGGAGGTGGGGTGCAGGCAAGGCCTCACCCAGGGAGGATGAAAACCTCCACAGACAGCGCCATGTTGCCCCAGAGCCAGCCCAGGGCAGAGGCGGGAGCAGGGGCGAGGCCTGTGCTCCCAGACCTGGGCGTGGCGTGCAGAGAGGCAGGACATCCCGCCTGCCCTGGGACAGGACTCTTGAGAGGCTGGCAGAGCCCGGGTGAGGAGGGGCTTCATGGATGGGCCAGCAGGAATGGGCCAGCAGGGGGCTCCGAACTGGACGGATGGCGACGCCCGCAGACACCTGCAGGTCTGCAGCTCCATTCTGGCCTCATGGGACCTTCTCCACCTTACACACCCCTATGCACTTCGGGGAGGGGGGTGGGGGAGGGGAACACGAAGTCTGGAGTTACAGACGGAGACAGAGCAGGACCCCAGCCCAGAGGGTGCTGCGTCCCCACCCTGGCACCCTGTACAGAGGGGCTCAAGGAAAATGAGACGGGGGTGGAACAAGATGGAGCTACATGCTGGCGGCCCAGGAGCGGGGGAGACTGACCGGCAGTGACCCGGCGGCCTCAGCACGGAGATGGGCCACGTCTGGGGCAGGAGATGGCTCCCCCAGCTTCTCCTACCCCGTGGGCTCTGTGAGGCGAGGGGGCAGGGAGGGGCGTGTGGCCCAGGGCGGAGTCTGAGGGAAGCCGGCCGCCCAGCCCAGCACTGTGAGTGGTCAGTTACCCAGTGTCACGCCCTACCGCCCCACCAGCCAGGCCAGGAGGGTGGGGGGCTGTGGGCTTTGCTAAGTCATTTATATATGTTGGTTGAACCCCTATAGTCCATACCAGGCAACATAAATGGCCCCCAGGATGCAGCAGGGCCCAGATCGGGCACAGATGCTGGCCCCAAGGCTGACGCTCTGGGGAGGCTAGGCATGGGGGGCTCCCCAGGACTCCCCTCTCCCCCTGCTCCTGCTCTGGGCACAGCGGGGAGGGGTGCAGCCTCCGCTCTCCCCAGCCCCAAGCTCGGGGGTTCAGAGCCCTTCCCCATCACCCACCCCACCTGAGCGCTGGGTCGGCCGGGGTCCTTGCTCTGCCCACCTGGGGCCAAGGTTCCAAGTCCCCATGGGAGGCTGGCCCGAGTGGGGCCCCCATTCCAGTGTTCCCGAGACTCAGGAGTTCTTGGGATCGGTGTGACCGGGCTTTGTGGTGTGAGGGGGGCTGGGCGAGTTCAGAGGTGGGGAGGGGAGGAGGGGCAGCAAGAGAATGGGTGCCTGGAAGAGATGCAAGGGGCCCAGAGGGCACGCAGGGCAGAGAGCCGGGAAGCCAGAGACCCACTGCCCAGGGCTAGTTTCAGTGAGGCCGGTGGTGCCGAGGGCTCAGCCTCCACCAGACCCACCCGCTGCCCAGACCCCCACGGCCAGCGGGAGTGGAGGCAGTCTGGCCAGGGCCTCAGCTCTAAAGGGGACTTAGAGTAGCACCTGGCCCAAGTGGGTGGTGGGGACCGGCCCCCAGGGAGTCCCCAAGGAGAAGGGCTGCCGGACTCATTGCCCCCATCCACCTGCCTGGCCAGCTGAGCCTGTTGTTTGAGGTCAAAGGTCCCCCGGCTGCACCCAGACGCTGGGATCAGCCCAGGTACAGCACCTCAGGCTGGGCATCCAGTGCCCCCAGTCCCCTGCCTGCCCCCACCCGCCTTCCGAGAGCCCCTGGTGTGTAATCCGGGGAAAGGGACAGACAGAGGGGAGGGGGAGCCTTGTCTCACCTGCCTGCTGAGGTCCCATCGGGCCCCCGTCCCCCCAGACTCAGAACCTCTCCACCCTCCCCTGCACCTGTGCCCCCACGGGAAACAGCCTCTCCACTCCCACAAGGCAACCAAGCTGAGGGGTACACCCCTCAGTGTCCCCTCCTGCAAGTCCCTTGGCCTGTGCCCCGGTAGTCATGCTTTCACTCCATTCAGCCTCCTCACTGCCCACCGGGGCCCCTGGAGGACCCTCCCCGTACTCACATTTTGAATCCATCCTCAGAGCCGCCCCCAAAGGCATCCAAACACTGGAGAGCATCCTGCCCTCCTCTGAGTCCTCCCTGGGGCCCCACTGCCCGAGGTCAGATATCAGCTCCTTGCGGGGCCTTCGAGACCCCAGGACCTCTGCCCACCTCTCATCCCCTGCTGCCCTCCCACCTCCATCGGCTGGTATCGATTTTAAATGTTCTCTCCCAGTTATTTGACTATCTGGTATTGATTTGGAAACCAGAGCTGAGTCCTTCGGTAAAGCAGTGAGAGTAGGCAGTGTTGATTGCTATTCTTTTTCCTTAATCTTAAGAACGGAAACCCCATTACCCCACGCCACCGCAGCTTGGATACCGAGGACACTGCCTCCGCTCCCCAGCCTACGTCTCCATCTGCACGACCCCGCCTCGTCCACAGCAGGCTGTTCAGGGGCCTTGGGCCTCCCTCCAGAGAGAGCCACCAGCTCCCCAATGGGAAGCGCCAACGGTTTAAGGCTCCGACCCCACCCTCTGCTGCATCCACCAGACGGGATCGCTGTAGCCTGGGCGATCCCGGTCCCAGTGCTGAAAGATCCCCCTTCGACCAAACTTCCCATTCTCAGTAGACCTGACCTGACCCCCACTCTGGGCCCGTCATGACGTGGGGCCCCCTCCCCGCCCACGTGGGGGCCGGGACTGGACGGTGGATCGTGAATCCCTTCCTTTCTGGGCACCGCCTGTTTCTCCGTCGGGTCTCACCAGGGCAGCCAGGACGCAGAGTTCCTCTCCGTGGTCCTAATCATGTAGACGTAAACAAGGCAATGGTATCAGAGCTTGTTCGAGGGAGAAGGACCCTGGGAGCCTCTGGTTGGGGGCCTGGGAGCCCAGGGGCAAGTTTAAGGGGCCCCCTGACTCCCTCAGCCTGAGGCTCCCCCCATACCCCACCATGCCTCTCACACCCGATGTAGCGCATTCTTTATCCCTATCTTAGACTCACGGAGCAAGAGGCTGACTGTGCAAAGGACAAGGACAGACCACATATGACAGCAAGGTCTGACCCACATGAGAAGTCCAGGAAGACCAACCACAACCTCTGCAGAAATCGGCCCAGAGGGTCAGGCCGTGGCCAGGACCACAGGCTTCCCTATTCTTGCTCCCAACCCAGGACGGCCCAGAGAAAGCCAAATAGCCCCCAAACCACTCCCACGGGCCGCCTGGCTGGTTAGCTACCTCCATCTCCCCCAGGGCTGACAGCCTCTGATCAGAACACAGTGAAGCTTCCCTTCTCTTTCAGCTTTACTGAGATGTACATCATATACCATCATATTCACTCCTTTAAAATGTACAGTTCAGGGGTTTTTATATGCTCGCAGAGCTGTGCCACCATCAGCACTACCTAGTTTCACGTTTCAACACTCCAAGAAGAGACCCCGCAGGTACACTCCCTCCACCCGCCGAGCCCCAGGCAACCACTAATCTGCTTTCTATCTGTGCATTGGCCTGTTCTGGACATTTCCCAAAAACGGACATTTCCCATAAACAGACATATAACACGTGGCCTTCTGTGACTGGTTTCTTTCACTCAGCATCATGGTTTCAGGGTCACCCGCATTGTAGCCTGTGTCAGTGCTTCCTTCCTCTTCACGGTTGAATGAGACTTCACGGTACCGCTCCTCTATACTTTGTGTATCTATTCAGCCGTTGGTGGGCAAGTGGACTGTTTCCACCCGTTAGCTGTCGTGAACTGTGCTGGCCACATTTTTGAGAGGACGTACGGTTTCGTTTCTCTTGGGAATGTACCTAAGAGGCATTGCCAGGTAATGTGATACCTCCATTGAGCATGTTGAGGAGCTGCCAGACCGTCCTCCCCAATGCCTGCATCACTCTACATCCCCACCAGCAGTGTCTGAGGGCTCCAGCCTCTCCACATCCTTATAAACACTTGCTGTTTTCTGTCTTTTTGGTGATAGCCATCCTAGTGGGTGTGAAGTGATTACTTATGGTGGTTTGTTGTTTGTTGTTGTTGTTGTTTTGTTTTGTTTTTTGCAGTACGCGGGCCTCTCACTGTTGTGGCCTCTCCCGCTGCGGAGCACAGGCTCCGGACGCGCAGACTCAGCGGCCATGGCTCACGGGCCCAGCTGCTCCGCGGCATGTGGGATCCTCCCGGACCGGGGCACGAACCCACGTCCCCTGCATCGGCAGGCAGACTCTCAACCACTGCGCCATCAGGGAAGCCCACTTATGGTGGTTTTGATTTGCATTTCCCTGATGATTAGTGATGTTGAGATCTTTCCACGTGCTTATTGGCTACTATCTATCTTTTTTGGAAACTGTTTATTCGGGGACTTCCCTGGCAGTCCAATGGTTAGGGCTCTGCTCTTTCACTGCCGAGCGCGTGGGTTTGATCCCTGGTCGCGGAACTAAGATCCTGCAAGCTGCTGGCCAAAAAAAAAAAAGAAAGAAAAATGTTAATTCAGATCCCGTGTCCATTTTTAAGTTGGGCTGTTTGCCTTTTTGTTGTTGTTAAGAGCTCTTTACATGTTCTGGATACTAGTCTCTTATCAGATATCTGATTTGTAAATATTATCTCCCATTTCATAGGCTGTCTCTCCACTTTCTTGATGATATCTGTTTTGTTTAAGGGGGCGGCAGATCATGCTCAGAGACTGAGATTGTCTTTGCCAATACTTTATTTAACACAGGTTCACGGCGGGAGTTATAATAATATCACAAGCATACAGGATAATGTCTCTTAATAAGCCAATACAGAAATAACACACTCCAAACAAATGATAGATTAATTACCCCCTTTGTTCCAGCCAAGGGGAAGTATAAGGAATAAAGTCCACATTCAGTTGAGATGTACCTTTGGTACAAAGTTTTGGTTTCTCGGGGAAGCGGATGTCCCACTGCCCGCGCAAAAATAAAAGTCCCTCGTTGCTAGAGCGCGTTGCTAGGGAACCACGGTGCTGGTGTTGGCCGGCTGGCTGATCTCCTTGGAGAGAAGGCTGCACCGTTTGTCACCACTGCTCATAAAGGGATCACCTTTACCAGGGCGGGAGCTAATGCCCCAAGGGCTTCGGAGAGCTACATCAGCAGTCTCGCCTGGTCCTCACAGACTCCTGGTATTTACAGCCCTAAATGTCCGGCACCAGAGCTGCTTTTTCACACGGTTCTTACTGATAAGCCCCCAGGGAACCCTGAGCTGCTGAGCTCTGATAATAACATAACATCCTGACACGGTTCATTCTTATATCAAAACAACTTTACTTCTATTTTGTTTGTTTTGTCTTTACTTTTAATTTTATACTGGAGCATAATTCATTAACAATGTTGTGTTAGTTTCAGGCGTACAGCAAAGTGATTCGATTATACGTACACGTATGTCTATTCTTTTTCAGATTCTTCTCCCATATAGGTTATTACAGCGTATTGAGCTGAGTTCCCTGTGCTATACAGTAGGTCCTTGTTGGTTATCTATCTTATATATAGTAGTGTGTATACGTTAATCCCAACCTCCTAATTTATCCCTCCTCCCCAAAACAAATTTACTTCTAAAAACAACTTTTTTTTTGTCTTTGCCATAATCAAGTGGATTAAAACAACTTCACTTAAATCATCAAGTGGATTTGAAATCATATCAATCAATACACAATATCCTTTGACACATGAAAGTTTAAAATTTGACCAAGTCCAATTTACCTATTTTTTCCTTTTTCTTTCTTTTCTTTTTTTTTTTTTGGCCGAGCTGCATGGCTTGTGGGATCTTAGTTCCCTGACCAGGGATTGAACTTGGGCCACTGCAGTGAAAGCGCCACGTCATAACCACTGGACCACCAGGGATTTCCCTACTTATTTTTTTCTTATTTTGCTTGTGTTCTGGGAGTTGTATACAAGAAACCATTGTCTAACACAGGGTCGCGAAGGTTTATGTTTTTCTCTAAGAGTTTTTAGTTTCACCTCTTATATTGAGGTCCATGATCCATTTTGAGTTAATGTTTGTGTACAGCATGAGGTAGGGCCCCAACTTCATTCTTTCGCCTGTGGATATCCAGCTGTCCCAGCACCAGTTGTTGAAAAGGCTGTACTTTTCCTCATCAAATTGTCTCGGTGTCCTTGTGGCAACCCACCATGAATGTGAGGGTTTATTTCTGGACTCTCAATTCTATTCCACTGATCTGTTTGTCTGTCCTTAACACCAGTGCCACACTGCCTTGATCTCTGTAGTTTTGCAGGAAGTTCGAATGGGGAAGTGTGAATCCAACAACTTTCTTCTTATTTTTCAAGTTTCTTTTGGCTATTCTGGGGCCCTTGCAGTCCCATATGAATTTTAGGATCAGATTGTAAAAAGCCAGCTGGGATTTTGATAGGGATTTCATTGAAGCTGTAGATCAGTTTGGGGGAGTATTGGCATCATAAACATATTAAGTCTTCTGATCCATGAACACCAGTTATCTTTTCACTTAGTTAGATATTCTTTAATTCCTTTTGACAACGTTTTGTAGTTTTCAGTGTACAAATCTTACGCTTCTTTTGCTCCATTTATTCCTAGGTATTTTGTTCGTTTGCTGCTGTTACACATGGGATTGTCATCATAATTCCACGTTTGGATTGCTCATTGCTAGGTATAGAAATAAAATTGATTTTTGTATATTGATCTTGTATTCTGCCAATTGTTGAACACACTTACTAGTTTTAATTTTGTGTGTGTGTATCTCTTAGGATCTTCCATACACAACGTCATGTCATCTGCAAATAGAGATAGTTCAAGCCTTCCTTTCTAATATGGGTGCCTTTTTAGTCCTTCTTCTTGCCTCAATGTTCTGGCCAGAACCTCCAGGACAATGTTGAATAGAGTGGCAGGAGTATGCAGCAACATGGATGGACCGAGAGATGATCATACTAAGTGAAGTAAGTCAGAAAGAGAAAGACAAATAGCATATGATATCACTTATATGTGGAATCTAAAATATGACACAAATGAACTTATCTACGAAACAGAAACAGACTCAAGGACACAGAGAACAGAATAGACTTATGGTTGCCAAAGGGGAGGTAGAGTGGGGGAGGGATGGATTGGGACTTTGGGATTTTATTTATTTATTTATTTATTTTGGCTGCGCCAGGTCTTAGTTGTGGCATGCGGGATCTTCAGTCGCAGCATGCAGACTTCTTAGTTGCAGCATGCATGTGGGATTTAGTTCTCCCACCAGGGATCGAACCCAGGCCCCCTGGATTGGGAGCACAGAGTCTTACCCACTGGACCACCAGGGAAGTCGCGAGTTTGGGATTACACATGCAAACTATTCTATGTAGAATGGACAAATAACAAGGTCTTACTGTATAGCACAGGGAATTGTATTCAATATCCTGTGATGAGCCATAATGGAAAAGAATATGAAAAAGATATATGAATAACTGAGTCATTTTGCTGTACAGCAGAAATCAACACAAAGATAGTGGCAGGATGTGGGGTCCTTGTCTCGTTCCTGATCTTAGGTGGGACGCTCTCAGGCTTTTACCACCAGGTGTGATGTCAGCTGTGGGTATTTGTAGACGCCCCTTATTGGGTGGGGGACATTCCCTTCTATTTTGAGTGTGCTGAGTGTTTTCACCATGAAAGAATATTGTTTTTTGTTTTTGTTTTTGTTTTTGTTTTTGTTTTGCAGTATGCGGGCCTCTCACTGCTGTGGCCTCTCCCATTGCAGAGCACAGGCTCCAGATGCGCAGGCTCAGCGGCCATGGCTCACGAGCCCAGCTGCTCCGTGGCATGTGGGATCTTCGCGGACCGGGGCACGAACCCGTGTCCCCTGCATCGGCAGGTGGACTCTCAACCACTGCGCCACCAGGGAAGCCCGAATATTGGGTTTTGTTAGATGCTCCTCCTACATCCATTGAGATGATCACATAATTTCTGTCCTTTATTCTATTGATAAGGTGTAGTACATTTTTCAAAATGTACTTTTGTTTTCAAAAAAAACTCCTCCTTTTTTTTGTTGTTTTTTTCAACATAAACCTGTCTCCCTTGGGGATGGCCTTCGAGTCCCTGCCAAATGCAGCGAGGGTGGCTGATTCCCTTGTATGTAGCAGGCTCTGCAGATACAGCCAGTTTGTCTCATTTAGGTGGTCTTTGTTTATGTCCACAGGAAATGAAGGCAAAGAGGCGGGGTTCAGTGATTCACCGACTCCCCCCGACAGACCATGTGCCCCAGGAGAGCAGTGAGTTACCAGCTATGGGCAGAGAAGCCTCTCCATCAGACAAGCTGAAAGGAGGCCCTGGCCTCCTGCCTCCCATGGCCAGGCCTTGCTCACGTGCCTGGGCCTGTGGTCATGTTCCACGGCAGACAGGGACACGGTGGAACCAGCCCGAAGTCACTGGGAGGGGAGGTCTCAGGCCAAACCCAGCTGGATAGCAAAGCCTGCTGATCCAGCCGAGCTGCCCACTGTATCCCCATCAGCTCCTCTTCCTAGGGCAGTCAGGGCCGCAGGGCAAGGGAAGCACAGGGAGGGGGTCTCCTATCCCAGGCATAGCAAGCTCTGCCCCGTCTCCCACATTCTCTAACGCAGCCCCTCTGGGAGCTTGTCCATGCGTCCTGGATCTGGGATGGAAAGCGCTGCAGTCCAGCCAACGACGGGAGCCTTCCCCAGGACACCCCCGCTGGGTGCGCCCTGCCCCCGATCACACTGGCACACACATCATGTCACCGCTCCCTGTGATATTTACTGTTGTGTCAATGTGACCAGCCCCGGGCACCCGGGTGGGACATTATTTCTGGGGGAGTCTGGGGGGGTGTTTCCAGGTGAGATCAGCGTTGAATCGCGGACGCAGGAGAGCAGGTGGGAGGGCACCACCTGGTCCCCGAAGCCTGAACAGAACACAAGACAGGGAAGGGAGAACGTGCCCTTTTCTGGCCCCACCCCTTGAGCTGGGACAGCTCCTGTCACCTCCTCCTGCCCTCAGACTGGGGTTTACACCATCCGCTCCCCTGGGTCTCAGGCCTCCAGACTCAGACTGGATGACATCACCAAACTGGCCTTCCTGGGCCGCCAGTGTGCAGTCGGCAGGTCATTCCCAGTTCCCATAACCATGCGAGCTACCTCACAGGGGCAAGGCCTGAGGTTCCCCCTGTGGAATACCCCCAGCCACTCCCACTGGGGCCAGAATCCAGTGCAGCCCCACTCTGGCCTTCAGGCCCAAGAGCCAGCCCACCTGGCCCCTGACCTCACCGCTGGCCCCAACCTCAGACAGACCTCAGAGTCCAGCCCTTCCCACATCCTCTGCTCCCACCCCACCAGCTTCCTTTCCACTCCTCCAAGCTACCCCTCTGCCTGGAATGCTCCCCCCAGCACCCCTCAGGGGTGGCTCCATGGCTGATTCCTTCCAGGACCCACGGGGAGGAGTGCCACCCCCAACCTGTCACACATCCTCAGAATTCCCCCCCTTTGCAGCACTGGCATGATCATCGTGGGGTGACATCTGTCACCCTCACCAGGGCCGCAGGTCCTCAAGCGAAGGGGTCCTGGCTGTCCAGCTCCTCACAGCGAGCTCCTGGAATAGTGCCTGGCACACGGCTGGCACCCGCTAAATGCAGGACTGAAGCAGAGGACAGAACAAGCTGGCCAGGCGGGACCCACTTTGGGGGATGGCGGGCCGAGGATGCAGGTGCGTGGTTTTGCCGCTCCCTGAGGGGGGGCTCTCTGCCCCCACCACCCCCTTCCCCAGAGGGTCCAGGGAAGGGACAGCCCACACCTTTGGCTGGAAATGTCCCTATCACTGTGGGCAGCAGGGAGCTGATGGGAGGGCAGGGTGCCCAGGGCACCTAGACAAGCGATTCTTCACACTGAAGACCTGTTCTACCTCCGCTTCAAGAGAAAGGATCTGGGCAGACCCCCAAAGATGTTACTTCTGTTGTAACGTCCCTTCGACACCCACAAACCCAACACTTGTGCTTGTGCCTCTTACACAAGCGTGAAGCCAAAACAAACTTTACAATAAGCCACCAAGAAAACTACAAAACTACCAGAGCCCGATGAGTACGTCAGCGCTGCTCTGGCCGCCCACGGCTATTGAAATTCAAACCACTGTACAATGAACAGAATGAAAACTTCAGTCCCCAGCGGTGGCACTGGCCACCTTGCAAGTGGTCAGTAGTCACTCGTGCCAGGGTTACTGCAGACGCAGAGCTCTCATCTCTCCAGCTCCATGTCACCTTGCTGTCACCTGGGGAGAAAGCTTGATGAGTCACCCCTCTGTCTCCTTAGCCCTCTGGAGTCAGCAGGAGTGTGGGGCCGGGCCCCTGCGGTACTGGCGCCACCAGGCTGTGCATGAAATACACAACACCTGGAGGTTCCATAAGCGGCTTGGGCCTCTTGGACACCACACTGGCCTGGGGGACACCCTGTCTGTGACCTTTCCAGCACAGACTCTTCCAACAGCCCTCAGGGACTCCCCCTTCCATGGGACAAGGGCTTGGCGGCCTAGGCTCGCCTCCCAGGATCTTCAGGCCAGGGCCGCACCACCGCCACCCGGGTTCCTATCCCGGGAGCGCTGTGAACCAAGCGCGCTGCTGTCTCGGCAGAGCTGGCGCCCGTGCATCACCTCCTCCGCGGGGCCTGCTACCAGAGTCCCCGGCGCCTGAGGGAGGAGGGGAAGCAGTTTTCCCCGCCTGCAGGCCTGTCCTCCGGCGCGGCCCCTTAGGGGAATCCGAGCGCGCCTGCAGCCCAGGGACGCGTGCCGCGCTTGGCACTCTGTGTCCAGGCCCCGAGGTCCTGACTGCACCAGGTCTGACACCCCGATGTGTGTGAGCCGGGGGGAAGGGACGTGCGCCCCGCCCCCCGGGGGCTGGGCTGGGGGCTGCGGCTGCTGCCTCTCCGCGCTCTGGCGGCAGGGTCGGGGGCGGGGCCTAGGGGGCGTGGCCTCGGCGCCCTATAAGTGACGGAGTGGGGCGCGCGCCCGCCCAGAAAGCGAGCGCGCAACGGCGGCAAAGACAGAGGCGCTTCTCGGCTCGGCCTCCAGCGCCCTTCTTGCCCCCCGTCCGCGCGTCCCAGCCGCCCGCCAGGCCACCGGCTGCCCATCAGGCGCCCAGGCCCCGCGCCCGCCGCCCAGGACCGGCCCGCGCCCCGCAGGCCGCCCGCCGCCCGCGCCGCCATGGGGGTGGAGGGCTGCACCAAGTGCATCAAGTACCTGCTCTTCGTCTTCAATTTCGTCTTCTGGGTGAGCCCGGAGCCGCGGGTGGGAGGGCGCTCCCCGAGCCTGGCAGGCCGCGCCCCGCTAGGCCCTGCCAAGGGGGCGCAACCGGGCCGCCAAGTTGCAGGGCCACCTGTGTGCGCCGAGCGCGTGGTGGGGGGTCCTAGGCCTGTGGGTCGCAGCGGTGGGGCTCGTCCGGGACTGCCGTGCCCCTCGAGGGCGGGGCGGGGTCTCCAAGACGGGTTTCGGGCCTCTGTGCGTCGGGACCCAGAGCCCCGCGGCCGGGCCGGGCCGGGCCGTTTGGGGACCTGGGGTCTGTTCCCGGTTGGTGATGGTGATGGTGCGGTGGGTGCGCGCTCCGAACCCGGTACCCGGCCACTGCTCAGCCCTCCTGGCCGCTGTTTCTGGGACCACCCTGCTTCGCGGGGACTGAGGGGCTCGAGGGCGGGGCTCCAGACGCCCCGCCCCCATGAGCTCATCGGGGCCACCGCCCCTAGATGGGCGGCCCAGTGCGGTGTCGGGGGCGGGGGGGGGGGGCCGACGCACACTCGGCCAGAGTCTTGGGGACCGTCCACCCCATCCTGGGCCCAGTCCAGTTCACCCTCCTGCCTGCTGTCGCCACCCTGAGGGTCGTATGGGGGTCCGGGCCGGGGCGAAGCGCAGAGAGGAAGCGCCCTGGGCCCCGGGTGGCCCGCGTGCTGGGGTGCCTCCCCCCTGGTGCCCCCAGCTTGTGGAGCCCCATCCCCCTCCCCTCCTCACCCAGCCTGACCTTCCAGCCCGTCCTCCCCCTGGGGCGCCATGGAGGCTGTGAGGGGCAAGGGGCTGGGCGGGTGTTCTGAGTTGGCACAGGCAGGGAGCCTGGAGACCTGGGGTTTCCGAGCCCCAGGGGTGCCGGGGCTGGGTGGATGTCCAGGTCTGGGCTTGGGAGGCCTCTCTGGAAAGAGGAGCCCACGGGTTGGACGGCTCAGGGTGCGGGAGGGTCTCCTGGGGTCTGTGGGCTGGTGGCCTGAGTTGTGTTTCCTCATCAGTCTTCACTGCTGGCCTGGGACTGATGAAGCTTTGGCTTTTGTTTCCATTTCCTGTCAGTGTTGGAATTAGGGGGGTGGAGATCTCCTTCTGGCCCGGAGGGACCAGGAATGGTTGTCGGGAGCCCCTCTCACAGCTGTGTCCTGCGTCCCCTGCGGTCCCCTGGGCATAGTGATTCGGGCCCCCTCCTGGCCCCTTCTTGCTTCTCCGCCACCCCAGGCTGCTCACCCCTTGTCACGGAGGACCAGGACAACGTCTGGTGGGTGCTTTCTTAAGTTGACACTGGGAGGGTAAACTTTTAAAATGGCTCCTGGAAAAGTGTGTGGGCCTGGGGACATCTGTTTGCCATCTGGACGGCCAAGGGTCCCAGGGTGGACCTCGGGGCACTGAGGTATTTGGGGCGGGGAGGGCAGGGACTGGGCACGGAGTGGAGGTGTCACATCTTCCCTTCAGGGGCACTGGTGAGGGTCCTGTAGCCAGCAGCCTCTGCCCTGGGGGTGGGAGCGGTTAGGCAGTCAGGATGGGCCAGGGTGGGCCTGGCAGCCTTTGCTGAAGGGGTGGTCTTGGCAAGGGGTGTCACCGGGACACCCCTCTGCCAGCCCCTGAGCCTGTCCGTACCCGCAGAGCCTGGGAGGGCCCTGGTGGGAGGGGGAGGGGGGCGGAGGAAGGGGACTTAGCAGGAGTGGATTCTTGCCTTTGGACTGAATGTAGGGGCGAGGTAAGTCCCTCCCACCCCCAGCTCAGCCTGGGTACCTCTGGTTATTTCCCAGGCAGCAGGGGTGGAGGCCTGACACATCCCCACCCCCACCCTGGGCCACTTTGTATTTGGGCTTAAGGAATTGTTTCTGAGGCCTCTCCCCTTCCCTCCCTCCCTGGGCATGCCCAGCTGACCAGAGGAACATTTGCTTCCAGTGGCAGCAAGGCCCCACCCACCCATGCTGGGCTGCCCCCTGTGGTGGGATGCCACGCTGAGCCAGGCGGGGCAGGGGGGGGGGCTCTCTGTGTACCCCCTCCCCCAGCATCGCTTGGCCAAGAGCATGGTGCCAGGGGTTTGGACCTCGGTGGAGTCCCCACCCTGCTGCTCTGGTCCTGGGCTTCCTCCCCGCTGAAGCGGGGCGTCCTTCCCCTGGGATTGTTGTCGGAGTAGTTCAGGAAATGGGTGTTGGGCATGGTGGCTGGTAGGGAAGACCCCATTCCTTGGCCAGTGTAGGCAGTGACTTGGGGAAGGGGCTTAGACGCCTGGGTGCCTGGGAGGCCCCTGCAGGGTCCAGTGGGTGAGGGAGGGCTCCTGGTGCCCAGCCCCACCCACTCACCGTGCACCTGGCCACAGTGCAGTAAGGGGGTGCTGGGGGTGGGAGCTGGGTCAAGAGGTTGAGGATGGGTGTCTGGATTTGGATCTGGGCTTTTTTTTTTTTTTTGGCTGTGTTGGGTCTTCATTGCCGTGCGCGGGCTTTCTCTGGTTGCAGCGAGCGGGGGCTACTCTTCATTGCGGTGCGCGGGCTTCTCATTGCAGTGGCTTCTCTTGTCGTGGAGCACGGGCTCTAGGCTTGCGGGCTTCAGTAATTGTGGCTCGCGGGCTCAGTAGTTGTGGCTCACGAGCTCTAGAGCGCAGGCTCAGTAGTTGTGGCTCGCGGGCTCAGTAGTTGTGGCGCATGGGTTTAGTTGCTCCACAGCACGTGGGATCTTCCCAGACGAGGGCTCGAACCTGTGTCCCCCTGCATTGGCGGGCGGATTCTCAACCACTGCGCCACCAGGATCTGGGCAGGATCCAGTCCCTGGATCTGGGCACTTTTTAAAGTTTCCTTTCAGAGAGTAAAGCCTTCCCCCGTGGGTGGCAGTATCAGAGGCAGGCTGGCATGCTGTCTGAGAAGGAGCCGGTCACCATGCACGCCCACACACACCAGCACACACACTTGCTGTCCCACCTCTCAGCGCCAGACCCCGGGGCCCAGGCTGTGTGCACTCAGCACGCCTGACCCCAGCCTGCTTTGGGGCCCCCTGCCCAGGCGGGCCCAGAGGTGTGAGGTGGGGACACGGCAGGAGGAAGAGCAGCGGCCCGGCCCGAGCTGGGGAGACAGTGCAGATGCTCCCGCGAGGGCATGGAATTCCCGCCCGTGGGGTGGGCCCGGGAGCTTCCTGACAAGGTGACTGGGGCTCAGGGCCCTGCTGCTGGAGCAGCTCAGGATGAGCAGAGGCGCCTGCCCCTGCTTCCCTGCTCACCCCACTCGAGTGGGCGACCTGGGGCGACCTGGGGTGGGCGCATGCCCTGTGTGAGCCCTGCTCGCCTCATCTGTGAAATGGGTGTGATCACAGCCTCTCCTCTGCAGGGGGAGCAGCAGCGGCCCTGCCTGGGACTGGCAGCTCCTCCAGCCGGATGCAGTCAGGGCTTCCTTCCAGAGGTAGCAGGGGCAGTGCGGCCAGACCTGGCTGGGAGTGGGGCTGATGGGAAGCCCTGCTAACTGGCTTTAAATTCTTGCTTCCGGACAGCACATGGCTGTCTATCACTTAGTGGTTCTGTCGCCTTCCTTCTCGGAGAGGGGATGTGACCCAGGCGGGCTCTGGCTGGGGGCAGGGATTTTCTGTTCCTGGTTTCAGTGGGGGGGCAAGTGAGCTACCCTGGTGCCCCCGGGCATCTGGCTGCCACGCTCTGGGGAAACGGCCGTTGGGCCAGGGCCTGCTGAGAAGAGGAAATCTGTGGTCTGTGCCCAGGACTGGCTGGCCCCAGGGAGAGTGTCTGGGCATTACGGGGTGCAGAGCTGGAGCCAGAGGCGGGGAGCCTGGGACCCTGGCCGGCTGCCGATGCGGTGCCCACCCTGTGGGGTTCCCACCCCCACCCCTGCCCCCAGCTCAGTGTGCCTCCAGAAATTGAGTTCACCCCCAATCCCTAACTCATACTGCTTCCAAGTCCAGACAGGGAGATGGGCCCCCCAAAGCACCCCCCTCCCATATAATCTACCCCCCCACTCCCCGCCTTCATTTCAGCGCCTGAAATCCCATGACAGGGAAGAGCCATGAAAATCAATAAGGTGTAGAGTCCGGGCACCCGTGGAGGGGCAGACGTCACCTTTGCACTTGCGCAGCGTTTGGAGAGGGCCCCAGGTAGGGGTGGGGGAGAAATGCGGGGACCCTGCCTCTGCCCGCCCCCCGAGACGCAGGCTGGGCCAGCAGCCAGGGCTGGGGGTTTCGCCTTGGAGGCAGCACGCCCCCGTGGCCGGGACTCCTCATGCTGCGTGGAGCACCAAGCTCACTTCGAATCGGCCCTTTCCAGATGTCCTGCAGGTGTGGTGTGGCCCAGCCTCTGGACTTCAGTGCCCCTCCCCCGCCCCCATACTTTGTACTGTGGGGCCCGGCCTAAGCCCCTCCTCCCAATGGCGGAGCAGGTGCTGCTTCACGCAAGACCACCTGGGACTCCAGGTGGGCCCCCAGGTGCTAGGGGAATCCCCACAGGCGGGCAGGGGGCCTGGCCCCAGGGGTGGCCGATCAGCTGGCAGTAGGTCTCCCTTCCCTGGCCGGCCACCAGCGCGTGGTCGCAGGGGTGCCTGTTGGCACGTAGCTGCCCTCCCTGGGCTCGAGGGCTGCGGGGCTCGGCGGGCAGGGAGGCACCTTAGAGCTGGGGCTCGGTGCATGGTGGGGGAGGGTGCTGAGGGCAGGGTGGTCAAGAGCCCAGTCATGGGGGTCCGAACGCCACAGAGGCCTGGGGAGCAGGCAGTCCCCTTGCCCTCTTCTTTGAAGCCATGCCCTTTCTAACTTTGGAAGGTTAGTGCTCCCCCTGCCCCCAATTACTGGGGTAACAGGATGACTGTGGAGAAGGTGAAGGACAGGAAGCTGGGACCATGCGGAGTGGGGGGGTGGGCGGCCCGTGGGCGGCCCCCTGGCATCCGGAACCGTCACACGGGAATCTTCTGTACCAACTCCCACACGCAGGCCGGCCTGGGTCGTAACTCTCCCTCGGGGAGTGTCTAACGGTGCTCTGTAACCCTCCTTACCCGTCACATCACCTGCAGCTGGGCGTTGAGTTTGGTAGCCAGCAGCCAGCTCCTGGCGGGGATTTGGAGGTCAGGCCGTGACCCCGGGGCTGCAGGGGAACAGAAGGGAAGACCCCAGGCCGCCCGCCTTCCTGGTCTCCAGTCCCAGGTGCTGGGAGGCCTGAGCCCCAGAGTTTGATAGCATTGGTCTTGGGGGTGCTCGGCGGGTTTGGGAAGCACCCTCTACAGCCCTGTCCGCCCCCGGAGCTCACGGGGAGTCTCCCTCTCACACGGGCCAGGCCCTCTCTGCTCCCCATCCCAGGGGCTCGGCCGCCCACCTGCTGGACGGACAGTCTTCCCCTCTGTCCCCGAGATAACAGCTCAGGCGCACACGAAGTCCCACTCCCCTGTGCCAGGCGGGCACTGGGCTGGAGCCATGCCCTTTGCCTCCAGCTGGCTCACGGGAGCGATGAGGAGACCAAGGTCCCGGGTGCCCACACGAGGAAGTGGTGGAGGCAGACTGGAAACCAGGGCCAGTGTGGTTTGCGGCCGGCATGACCCGAGGCAGGGCCAGGGCATCCCCAAGGGTGGGGGGCTGTGCCTGGGTTTGTGCAGGGAGCACGTGGCGGCCAGGGAACCCGGCCTGCCCCGGGGCCCCTCCACTCACCTCTGGCCCCTGCCTGGGCCCACCACCTCCTGTCTCCCGCCCAGTGTTTCCCTAGCCTATCCAGATCCTCCTTGTCTGATGCGTGCGCCCCGCTGCAGCCCCTCGAGTGCCCTTTGCTGGCGGGTGGCTGGGACGCCTGTGTCCACACGCCCCTCGCTGCAGGGGCTGAGGGGACGGAGGGGCATCCCACAGGAGGGGCCCTTTCAGCCAGTGGGGTGGGCGTAGGGCCGGGGGGCAGGCCGCTTCCCGGCCTCCCCGCCTGCAGTGGGTGGTAGGTGTGCTCGGGGTCGGGCCCAGGAAGCAGGCGGGCCCTGCGGGTTCCCCAGCGCACTCCGCTGTGCCTGGAGAGGTGGCAGGGTGTCCTTGGGGGCCTGCACTCCCCTCCTGGCAACAAGGGGCTCCTGCATCCCGCAGCTGGCGGGGCCCAGTGTCCTCTTCCGCCCCCGCAGCTATTCTTAGAGGCCAGTCCAGGCGGCTTCCTGACGTCAAGGGGCCTGGAGGGTGGTTTCCGCTTCCTGGCTGAGGCGAGGGTCGCTGCTCCTCTCTCTGTACTTCCTTCCCGCCTGGAGCTGGGTGGCTGTGTTCCCGGAGGGCACGACAGGGCCGTAGGGTCGTTGCCCACCCCCGGGAAGGCTGGGTCAGGCCCTGCGTCACCCTGTTCTCATGGTGGGTGGAGATGGAGGGTCAGCCTTCAGGGACCCAGGTCCCTGCCCGGCCCAAGGGTGGTGCCTTCTGCCCCCACTGACCCTCCACATCCCATCCTCAAAGGGTCTTTGCTGCACCTCTTTCCTCTGACTTATCCCGGTGTCTGCCAGGGCGTTTGCTGCCTGTGGCCTTCACTGCCCTCCTGGGGAGGGTCTCCGGGCCCCCAGGACCTCCTGGTTGCCGAGCTGCATGGGCACTTCGTGGCACATTTTCCCAGCAAGAGTGTGCACCCCTTGCGGTGGCGGGTTAGGGAGCAGAACGGCTCAGAGCCAAGGCCCTTCCCGGGTCACGACGGAGCTGCCCCCTCTATCATCTGTCTATGAGAGCGTCAGGGCTGCTAATTAAGGGAGCACGTTGACGCGTGGGTGTCCCTGTCACTCCTGGAACGCGTGGGCAGGACTTGGGGTGACCACTGGGCCAGCACGTGTGGGTGGGGAGGGATGGAAGACAGATCCCAGCTCAGCTCCCACCCAGGGCCTGGCAGGAGCCGGGTGGGGGGGGGGGCGGGGGGAAGGTTGCCCCAGGCCTGCCCGGGCAGCACCCACTCCTACGCCCTTTCAGCTGCTTCTTGGAAACGCAGACAGGCCAGGCAGGAACCCAGTGTACTTGGCAGCCCCCACCCCGCCCTTTTTAGTTGACGCTATTATTTATTAATTCTCAGAAACGAGGAAGAAAGAAACAGAAACTGCATCTTTCACAGGATTACAAACAGTCCGCGCCGTCCCCTGCTGTGGAACCCTTCAGTAATCCCAATAGGTTAGGGGCTCCTTCCTGAGCTGCTCGCCAGCCCCACCCGAGCAGGAGCATCTCAGGATGCAGGAGCATCTCAGGATGCAGGAGCAGGTGGCAGCGGCACTTCGGCCAGGCCAGCTGGCAGGAGAGAGGGAGGGGGTGAATGGAGATGTGTCAGACTCTGCCACTGAGCAGCCTGCCCGGAGACCGCCGAGGGTGGGCACAGTAACCGCCGGCTCTGTCGAACGCTCTCCATGTACAGCGGCATCATCTGAGCACTCTGCGTAGGTCAGCTTGTGTACTTTTATTTTATTTTTATTTTTTGAATTTTATTTTTTATACAGCAGGTTCTTATTAGTTATCTGTTTTATACACATCAGTGTATACATGTCAATCCCGATCTCCCAATTCATCCCAGCACCACCCCCACCCCCCCTTCCACTCTCCCCCCTTGGTGTCCGTATGTTTGTTCTCTACGTCTGTGTCTCTGCCTTGCAAACCCTTTCATCTGTACCATTTTTCTAGGTTCCACATATATGCGTTATTATACAATATTTGTTTTTTTCTTTCTGACTTACTTCACTCTGTATGACAGTCTCTAGATCCATCCACATCTCTGCAAATGACCCAATTCCGTTCCTTTTTATGGCTGAGTAATATTCCATTGTATATATGTACCACGTCTTTTCAGCTTGTGTACTTTTAGTTCCTCATTATACACACAAGGATATTGGAGGCACAAAGGTGCCGAGATGGTCCTGAGATGACCCAGCAGCCAGAGGCTCTGGGGGCCCTCGGCAGCCGCACTCTAATTCCCACCCAATGCGAGGACTAAGTGCTTTCCGTTAAGTCTGGACTCCGTTTTAGAGCGGGCATAAGTGTTCCTTAGTTTATCCAGTCCCTTTTTTGACCCTAAAACCTCAGTTTTGTGGACAAGACTTCAGCGTTTCCAGATGCTTGCTGTTGGCCGCTAGGAGCCTGGGGGTCCTCACCTTGGTGGACAGTTGGCATGAAGACAGCGGGCTGGATCCTTTGGGACCAGAAGAAACATTTACCCCTAAAGGCTTTGCTGCTTAGAAGTTCAGTGGACGGGGATTTGGGTGTGTGGGGTTTTTTAAACAGCTTTGTTTGACATAGCGTCAACTGCACGTTTAAAATGTACAACTTGGTAGGTTTTGACGTAAGGAGGCACCTGTGAGACCTAGAGGGTGGTCCACCAGGAGAGTGAATGTATCCATCACCCCCAGAGGTGTCCCTGGGGCCTTGGGATCCCTCCTCCCCATCCCAGGCCACCCGCTGGCCTGTCATCTGTGCCCGTGATCGGCATTTCCTGTACTTTTTATATGAACGGAATCGGAAGGTGGTAGTTTTTCCTCTTGGTCTGGTTCTGATGATCAGCGGGGTTATCTGGAGATTCACTCTGGTGGTTGTGTCAGTAGTTCCAGTATTTTCTTCCCTTCCCCCGCTGGTGGGCATCCACCCACTCACCGCTTGAAGGACATCGGGTTGTCCCCGGTTTGGGGGTGTTACCAGGAAAGCTGCTGGCACGTTTGTGTGGGCACGAGCTTCCACCCCCCTGGGGCAGTACTGGGGTTGCAGGGGCTGGGCGCATGGCGGGTGGAGGGGTGGAGAACGTGCCAAGGACCCGAACTCTGTCTCCTGTGTCCCCGCTGCTCCCCACCCTCGCCTGGGGGTCTTCTCACTTCAGCCCATCCCATAGGTGCTTGGGGGTGTCTCACTGTGGTTTAATTTGCATCTCCCTGCGACCAATGACTCTGCGCGTCTTTCCATGCGTTTATTTGCTGTGCACATTTCTTCTTTGGTGAAGTGTCCAATTTTTTTTTTCTTTTGCCCGTTTTTAAAAAATCGGTTGTTTGTTTTCTTGTCGTTAGAGTTTTGCAAGTTCTTTTTAAATTTTGGATACGGGTCCTTTGTTAGCCATTTGCAAGCCCCAGTCTGTGGGTTATCTTCTGAAGAGCAGGCTTCTTTCAGACCTCTGCTGCTTCTGGGACCCCTGCCCTGCCCTGGGCACCCCCTCCCTGCAGAGGCACGGGTCCACCCCACCCTCTGCCTTTTCTCATGGCCTGGGTCGGGGGATTGGCGGGGGGGATTCGCAGTGCTGCCTTTGCCCTTCCTCCGTAGGTGACCTTAGGTGAACGCCCATCCCACCCCCCGTAACTGGGGGTGGTCACTGCCACCATTGCCTTCATCCAGGCCCACCCCAGCGGGTCTGTGCGGGGCCTGGAATGACTGAGGACCAGCTGAGGAGGGTACACGTAAGCACCAGGCTCTCCCCTGCCCGGAGGCGGGACTGCCTTCCCTGTTCACCCATCAGGAGGTGGGCTGGAGCCACAGGGGGGTCTGGAGGCTGCTGTCCCCCCTCTGCCCCTGCTCCCCACACATCCTGGGGTCTGCAGCGGAAAGCCCTTCCCGAGACAGGAGAGATGAGGACTTTGCCTGCCACCCCACGGTTAGCATCTGGGTGCTGGGATAATCATTACCCTCACAGCATTTCTGTTAGGACCAAGTGCCCTAGATGGGCTTGTCCCCTTGGCTTCTGGGGTGAGGGGCTGCATGGGGAAGATGGGAGTGGTCCCAGCCCAGCCAGGGGGGCGGGAGGTGCCACTCCACGCTCAGCTCTCCTTACCGACGGGGATGCTGAGGCTGAGTCAGGGCTTGGGGCCAGGCCTCTGTGACTGCAAAGGAGGCCCAGGACAGGGCTCCCCCTGCCCCACCCCCTCCGTCCTGGAACGTCTCACAAAGCTGTCTCTGGACCACAGTTTCAAAACAGAATAAGTGGCGGTTTCTAGCCAGAGTTACCACGGCAACCCTCAGCCTCACCACCGCCTGCTCTGGAGCTGCAGACCGCAGCCAGAGGAGCAGGACTCCCTCCAGAGCCTACCTGCCCCGTCCCCGCCCTCTCCCTCCCCCTGCCCCGTCCCTGGGCCCTCCCACCCGCTTGTGGGTGTGCCAGGCACCAGGAGCAGCCACGGGACGCTGGGAGTTCGGCACTGCCCTTCCAGGGGTGTGCAGGCGGGGCCCGGGGGCCCCGGAGGGACCCTGTCGGTCCCGCTGCATGTGCTCCGGGAAGGGGGAGAGCAAGCGTGCTGCCCTGGGTGTGGGGAGTGGAGTCCCTAGTTGAACGTTTGGAAGAGGGGGGCAGAGAGGGTGCCGTCCCGCCCTGGGGGGGCGGCGTCGACAGCACCACCTGCCGGGGCAGCCCGGCTGCTGCCCGACGCCAGCGGTCCCCAGCGGTCCCCACCAGCCTCATCGTCCACGGAGCCCAGCGTAGGAGAGCCAGGGCCACGGGGCTCCTGGCCTCCCCGCCCCCCATCAGCGCCCTAGCGTCACCTGCCTGGAGATCCCTGGAGATGCTTGGGGCTTTCCTTGGGGCAGCCCCTGGTGCTGGGGCTTCGAGTCTCACATGCTCTACTGAGCCTGTCTTGGGGCTGCGCTCCCTGGCCAGGGCCTTGGGGAGAGGCACTGGGCCAGCCAGGTGGTCTTCTTGGGGTCCGCTTTTTGGTTTCTCTTCCTCATTGGACACGTAGCTGACGGTCTGTGTAGGTAGGAGCTGGTGCTTGTAGCTCCGGGCACAGTTACCGCCTCGGGGAGCAGCCCAGGGAGGAGGCTGGGGTGCGGGGGCCCGCTTGACTGGGTGGGTCAGATACTCAGGCATGGGCCTGCTGGGCCCGGTCTGGGCTCACCCTCAAGGACAGACCCCACCTAGCCCTGAGCCACTGTGCTCGCAGGGGCATGAGTCAGCCGGAAGCCTGCGCCCCCCCGTGCCAGGCTCTGAGCGGAGCCCCCTTTCCTGCCCGCCGCTCAGCGCAGCCTCCACCTTGCGGTCTCTCTGGCGAGCACCGCGAGCTCCCTTGCTCTCCCGGCAGTTTCCCATCTCCGCGACGGCAGGCAGTTACCCCACAAAGCCCTGGCCCTGTGGCTTCCCGGCTGCCACCGGCCCCAGCAGCCTCTGCCATCCACACCAGGGCCCCAGTGGCATCAAGTGCCCACCCCCTCCTTAAAGAAGTATTTGTTGTCTGTCTGAATGCAGATTAACCAGGTGTCCTGCATCTTATCTGGTAGCCTGTCTGGGAGTCTCACTCCAGTGGTGCTGGCGGGAGGGTTGGGGACCAGCCACATGGTCCCCCATGCCCAGGTCCCCCGGGGCATCTTGACAACCAAGGCAGCAAATCAGACATTTGGAGCCAGCAGCAGCCCAGACCCCAGGGGCTAGTGAGTCCTGCCTGGAGGGAAGCCCTTCACGCAGACCCAGCGGACAGGAGGGTTCGGCAGCCTCCTCTGTGTGTGTGTGTAGTGTGGTGGATTCACACTCACCACCGCTGGGCTCTGGGCCACGAGTGACACCATGCCCTGCTCTTTCCCCAGCTGGCTGGAGGTGTGATCCTAGGTGTGGCCCTGTGGCTTCGCCATGACCCTCAGACCACCAACCTCCTCTACCTGGAGCTCGGAGACAGGCCTGCACCCAACACCTTCTACGTAGGTAAGTGGCAGAGGACAGGCTGAGGACCCCGGCCAGCTCTGGGCTGGGGGCCGGCGGGAACGGGCCACTGGGGTGTGTGATCGTAAGCTCAGTAAGGCCTCAGACAGGCTGTCGGGGAGTGCTTCCAGGAGGAAGCAGGGGCTGAGCCAGCTCAGCGGGGCTGGCTTCTCGCTGGGGCAGGGAGGAGGCCAGCCAGGAAGGGCTCTTGCGGCCATAGGGTGAGACGGAGCCAGAGAGCAGGTGGGGTTATATCAGCCTGGGGGCCTTGAGGGTCCCCTCTGGAGTTGGTGCAGTGCCTGCCTGGGCCGGGGGTGCTCCCAGGGAGAGCTGGAACTGGGGCGGGGTGTGTGTGTGGCTTTTTGGGACCCCACCCGATCGCCTGGGGTTGGGAGGGCAGGAGCAGGAGAGCGGCAGCTGGGTGGGGCGGGGGCCGAGGGACGTTCGGGAGGCCCGGCACGGGGGCGTTGCTGGGCAGCACAGAGGTCCCTTCCAGTGGCGGACCTTCGGACCAGGAATGTCGAGTGGCGCTGAGACTGGGCCGCGCCTGCCCCCTTCCCCTGCGCTCCCCTGTGTCATGGTGGGTGTTTCAGGGGAGGCTTCCTGGGAGGGTGGGGCTGGAGCCCGGAGCCCCCTGGATGGAGACTCAGGGCCTGCATGACTCAGCCCTGCAGCCACACCTATAGCCACCCTGTTAGGCTGCGAGTCTGCCTCCTGGGCGCCTGTGGCGGCCCCTTCGGGGCGTCCGTCAGGCTGGGGGGCGGGGGGCTTGGGCCAGCAGCCCCCAGGGTGGGGGTGGGAGTGTCAGAGGAGCGACAAAGGGGCGGGAGGGGAGAAGGGGTGCCCCCGCTTCCTGCTGGGGCCCCGCCCCCCATCAGGGAAGGTGGGGCCTGGCCCTTGTGGAGCTGTGGGAGTGTTTGTCGAGATGCTTCTGTCCTTTAAAGGACTGGCTCCTGGGCCGGTCCCTCTCGCTCCCACAGGCGAGCAGCAGGGCAGGGAACCTTCAGGGCTCAGGGCGCCCTGAGGGGCCAGCAGCCACCCCGGGTCACACGCTGGACCCTCGGCGGCAGTGGCCCACACACTCACCTCACTCCCAGGGCCGTGGCGGGTGCCTGCCCCCTCCCTGCCCGTGGCCCTCTGGGCCATACGCTGGGAGGGCTGGGTCCCGGGGGCCGTGGACGGGGGGCGGAGACCGGAGCCTGGGGTTCTGGCGGCGGGGCTCCCGGGGCCAGCCGTCCCAGGTAGGGTCCCGAGCCCTCTTCCGCAGGTTCCTGTGCTCCCCCCGCGCTGTGGGACCCCTCACAGGTTTGAGTCTCAGGAACAGAGGGTGAGTCCGCCCCCTGAGAGGGCACAAGGGGTCCGTGACCCGGGGCCCCCGCACACGCGCCAGGACCCCTCAGAAGCAAGGCGGTCAAGGGGGCCCACACGTCTGCGGACGCAGGAGTGTCCTCCGGGCCCTCGAGGGGTGTTTCTCTCGCGCGGGGCTCCTCCCAGGCCTCTCCGTTCCCTCTCAGAGCCTCCGCAGGGGTCTGAGCCAGCACGTGCCCGGGGCTCTGTCCCCGCGTGGGAAGGGCTGCTGCCGTCTCTCCGTCCCCCTCTCTGGGACCTTGGGTACAGTGAGCGTGGGCTCTGCTGGTGGCAGAACTGAACCGGCCCCAGGGCGAGCAGTCTGGGAGGGGGTCCCACCCAAATTGCTGGGGCCGGGGCCGCCAGCCTCGTGGCTGGGGCAGCTCCTGCTCTCAGCCCAGCATCTGGCCCAGGAGGCAGGAGAGGAGCTGAGAGCTCCCCTGCTTCAGGCCAGGATATGGGGCAAGAGCGGCAACGGGCTGCAGACCTGGGTTAGCGACTCAGTCCAGGCTGGCACGCAGACGTCTGGGGGGACCTTGGCGGGAGAATGGAGGCGGCGGGGCTGTGCTCGGGCTCTGGCGGAGAAGGGGTCCCACGGGAGAGGCTCGTCAGGGGCAAGGCTGGCGTTGGAGCAGGTGTCCCCCCGGTCCACTCACTGGGGGCCGCACGTCACCTGGGGCCTGACCCTGTCTTCTCCTGGCTCTGGAGAATCCTGCCCTTGGAGCAGCAGTGCCGGCTGCTGGGGAAGCAGTGTTAGCTGCTGGACCACCCGGCAGGCTGGGTGCCAGCCCCTGGACCTTCTGCTGTGTCCCCATGGGCGGGGGCCTCTCAGAGCCCCTCTGGCCACAGAGTTCCTGCCTACCCAGGGCCGGTCTTCTGGAGCCTCTTGCTGGCTCCGATGCAGACTGGGCCTGCCAGGGAGGTGGGGGAGCAGACGTGGGCCCTGACAAGAGCTCTTTGTCCAGTGCCAGGCAGCGGGGGAGGGTGAGCTGGGCTGGCTTAGCACCCCAGGCAATGCTGCAGAGCCCAGGGGGGGGTCCCGGACCTCACTGGCCAGAACCAGGCCGAGGGCTCTAGGTGGAAACCCGGCACCGTGGGGGGCTTGGGGCTGGGCCTGGGGGGGTGGGTGGGTCAGGTACCGCCTCTGGGTCTCCCAGCCTCTCGCAGGACCCTCCTGAGCCCGGAACGCCAAGGTGCCCCTCCCTGGCGCCCTATGCCATCTCGCTGAACCTCAGGTAGTGATGTGGGGATAGGGGTCTCAGGACCAGAGCAGAGGACACCCGGCTCAAGGGTGCTGTGCCCGAGTGAGGAGCCCCCGAGGGCAGGCCTGGCGGGAGGCTCCATCTGTCCAGAGGGGAGGCCCTGGGCGTTTTCTGAGCCCAGCAGCGGGTCCTGGCCCCCAGGCTCCTTCTCCAAAGCCTGGCCAGGCAGGGGCGACAGGCCCTTGGCACCGGAGCCCTGGGACCCATTGTCCTAGCACTGTGGAGGGGGCTTGGGCTGCCTGCCCGCTAAGTAACCATGGCGACCGGGGGTGGGCCCAGGTCTGCTGGTAGGACTAGGGTTGTGGGAGGTCCTTGGAGAGACGTGGTCCGCGTTTCAAGGGGCGTGGGCCCCGCCTGGCTGAGCTGTGGACGCGGAGAAGGGCCGCATGACCAGCATGGGTGCTGGGCAGGCCAGGGGGGCAGACTGACCCCGTGTGCCAGCCTTGAGCTGTCCCAGCCGCCAGGCCTCTGCGTCCAGCAGGCTCCAGCCCCCAGGGTCAGGGCCTCAGCAGCCGGGTAGAGCCCCCTCCTCTGAGCAGAGCAGCTGGACTCGAGCCCCCGCCTGAGAGGGCACAAGTGAAGTGGGGTCGCCAGACCCCTGGGCTCACCTCCACCCCACCCCACGGGTCAGTAGCTGGGTCCTCTGCGCCAAGATGGGGGTGATCCTCCATGGCGCTCCCAAGTCCCGGAGACTGTGGGAACCAGAGAGGGTCCGGGTTGTGGCGTCGCACCGAGTTCTCTGAACACTCACCACGGGCCGTTCGGTCCTGGCCTTGGTAACACCGGTCTCCATCCATGTCACAGAGGAGGAAACTGAGGCCTGGAGAGGGGCCCACACGGTCCCGCCGGGCTGCCAAGCCCTTGCAGCTCCTCTCCAAGCCTCCAGGCATCTGACGTCTTCCCAGCAGGGCGGGTGTCAGCGCCTCGTGGCCCCTCCAGAGGCCTGGGTGGTGGTGTGTGTGTACGCAGCTGGGGAGGAGGGCTTCCGGGGGCATCGGGGTGTCTGTCTGTCCTGCCTCCTTGGGCTGTCAGGGCCCTGAGGGCACCGTCTCTCCCCTGCAGGCATCTACATCCTCATTGCTGTGGGTGCTGTGATGATGTTTGTTGGGTTCCTGGGCTGCTACGGAGCCATCCAGGAGTCCCAGTGCTTGCTGGGGACGGTAAGGCCCTGGGCCGGGGCTGGGCTGAGGGTGAGGGCTGCGGGGCCGGCCGGGGGCAGAACCGGGAGCTCTGGTGGAGGCAGGATGCCTTCAGTCCCCGATGTGGAGCTTGGTGCCCCCCCTGGCCAGTCTGGCCCTGTGGACCTCCCCCAGAACGCCAGCTCTCTGGTTTCCCCAATTGGGTCTCAAATCCCTCCGAGGTGGACTGCCGTCTCGTCTAGTTCTTTGTCTAGTTCCTACTGAGTTCCAAAGTTGCTTTTTCTCTTTCTTCCTTCTTAAAAAAAGCCACAGATATAATAGGGAGTGAATCCCAGTCCCAGAGCCAGCCTCAGGTGCCCCTGGGCATGTCACCCAGCGACGGGAAGTGGAGGCCTGGCTGTGCTGCCCAGGGCCTGGCGTCTGGGAGACGTGGGCTGCAGGAGGCTGTGCCTGTGTCTCCGGTGGGCGAGCCCAGGCCCACCACGGTGACCCCCTTCCCATGGGCTTTGCCTCCCTGCCCTTTCCGACCCGCCCAGAACCAACCATGTCCTCCCCTCCCACACCCACCCCATCCTGTGGAGCCCGGTCCCTTGGGGATGATGAGAACATTGGCATCTCGCTGCCGGGCCGAGTCCTAGATTCTGCTTCTCGGCTCCACGCCTCTCATCCCTTCGGGTCCTGGGTGGGTGGATACCACCGGCCACCGCACACACGCCAGTCGGTCACTGGGGCCTCAGGAAGCCCCGGGCTGGCTCTGACCTCCCCTCTCCGCCCTCCCCTCCCCTCTCCACCCTCCCCTCCCCTTTTCAGTTCTTCACCTGCCTGGTGATCCTCTTTGCCTGTGAAGTGGCCGCCGGCATCTGGGGTTTTGTCAACAAGGACCAGGTGAGGCAGTGTCCATGGGGAGGGGCAGGGGGGCTGCTGGTGGGGAGGGAGGAGGGGCTCGGGCTGCGGGGGAGGGGTCGGATTGCAGGGTGCTTTGGGAGGGCTCTTCCCGGTAGGAAGCCCACAGAGGGCTTTCTGGAAGAGGCAGCATGGCGACCGAGTGGAAGGCAGGGTCACCTTCTCTAGGGCTCGGTGGCGGGCAGGTCTGTCCTGGGAGTGATACCTTCCGGGAGAGCCAGGTGAGGGCATGTCTTGCGGGGGCAGTCCCGCTGTGCTGTGACCGCCTCCCTCCCCAGATCGCCAAGGACGTGAAGCAGTTCTACGACCAGGCCTTGCAGCAGGCCATAATGGACGATGACGCCAACAACGCCAAGGCTGTGGTGAAGACCTTCCACGAGACGGTACAGTGGGGCTGGGGGGAGGTGGGGAGGGCGTCCCTGGGGGCTGGGGGACCAGGGGAGAGGCGGGGGCCGGGGAGGGCTTCCGGAGGGGCTGGGGGACCAGGGGAGAGGCACGGGCCGGGGAGGGCGTCCCGGGGCCGGGGGTTTTGCCCTCCCAGTGACACCTCAGCCGGGAGCGGGAGGGGCATTGGGACCTGGGGAGATTCTGAGGGACCTGGGGGTCCCAGGTGGGAACTAGATGAGCCAAGGCAGCTGGGGTACAGGGGTCTCTGCGCAGCACAGCTGAGTGGGAGGAGGGAGCAGAGTGGGGCCCCTGGGCTCTGTTCTCCCCTTGGAGGGGACCCGCCCAGCCCCCCGCCCCCATGCTTGGCCGGCGCAGCTCCTGGGGCCTCTGTAGCCTGCGGGCTGCATGTCCAGGGCTGACGGCGGGCGCCCTCCATCTCTGCAGCTTAACTGCTGTGGCTCCAACGCGCTGACCACAGTGACCACCTCTGTGTTGAAGAACAGCCTCTGTCCCTCGGGCGGCAACATCGTCAGCAACTTGCTAAAGGTGTGTGGTGATGGGTGGGGCCTCCCAGGGTGGGGCGGGGCCTGCCTGCTCCCCCATTTGGCTGCCACCCCTGGTGGGTCCTGGGCGGTGGCTGGCCCTCTCCGGGCTCCCGCTGGCAAGGGCAAGGACACGGCCATACTGGGCAGTGCTGTGGCTGGAGTTGGGGCTGCTCTGCCTGGGGGCTGAGGCCAAATTTTTGCTGCCGGCCGGCCCACGGAGAGGCGAGTCTCTAGGTTCCCGATGGGGGAGCCCTCCGAACCTGGCACGGAGGCACCATGACCTCCCGGGTCAGCCCCGTCGTGGCGGTGCTTCCCTATCTCTGAGTGCAAGAGGGCGCACACGGCACACTCGCCATTTCCGTGTTTGTTTAAAACGATGTGAGTTAAAACCTGGCAGAGACCAGGCCCTGTTCACACCTCTGGGAGGGGTCCTGGGGGGCAGGGCTGTGCCCCTCTGTGCTCCTTCTGCAATGACCCTGGGCTGCGGCCTCGCCGGGGGCTGAGGACGGGCACCTCTGACTGCTCTCTGGCCGCCCCCTCAGGAGGACTGCCACGGGAAGATCGACGAGCTCTTCTCGGGGAAGCTGTACCTCATCGGCATCGCCGCCATCGTGGTGGCTGTGATCATGGTGAGTGGGGCGGGCCGGGCATCTGCTCAGGGCCCCCCACCACGGGTCTCCGGGTGCTGACCCACCTGCCCACCCCCACCCCCTTCTCCGCAGATCTTTGAGATGATCCTGAGCATGGTGCTCTGCTGTGGCATCCGGAACAGCTCGGTGTACTGAGGCTGAGGCCGCAGGGAGGGCCGCTGGGACCCCTGCAGTGCCCCCAGAGTGACCCGGACACTTCTGAGAAGGGGCCGTCACCACCTGTGTATATAACCTCCTGGTATCACTGCTACACTTATCAGCCTTTTTACTTTTGGGGTTTTGTTCTTGTCCTGAAGTTCCCTGTTGCTTTCGGGGCTGATGTCACCTGTAGGTGGCATGTGAGTGGCCTTGGGGACTGCAGGGCAGGGGCCCCCTCTGCTTTTGGGGCTGCTCGGGGGTTCTGCTTGCTCAGCCGGGCCTCTCCTCTGGGCCACGAAGGGCCGTCCGGCCGAGCTGCGCCCTCCTACCCACCCGTCCCCATGGGTGGCACACGCTCAGCCTTTTTTAATCCTTGTTCCTTTCCGGCCACCTGTCTCTAGAGCCGGGTCCACGAGCAGCCTTATGCCTTCAATGCACCTCTCCTTTCTAACGCGTCACCTTCGATTGTAATTACATCTTGAAAGTCATTCAATAAAGAAGGAAAAATCAGGCATGCTACCACAATGTCCGGCCCCTTCCTGTGCCCGTGGTGTCCGAGACCCAGGGGCAGCCCGAGGGGCTGAGGAGCCTGGCGCAGGCGGTGCTCAGCTCTTTGGACCTCGCTGGGCCCAGGCTGTGCTGCCGACCCTGTTGGTGGGTGTCTGTGGGGCGCTCAGAAGGACTCCGCGGAGGGAGTGCCCCTTTGTTGGACCTTGTGCCACCTGGAGCAGCCTCCACCCGGCCCTCCCTCCCACCCCCATTCCTTGTGCACCACTGTCCAGCGGGGTCTGTGCAGGGCAGGCAGGCGGCCCAAGAATGTGGTACAGGATGTAGGGCCCCTGCAAGACTCCCCACCCTCCTGAGGGCCAGCTCAGGAGGATGGACACACTGCTCCCTCCCAAGGGTCTGAGGGGCTCTTCTCTGACCTTCTAGTTGCTTGCAGACGTCCTGTCAAGGGGCTGGGTGGCCACATCTTGCAGGGGCTGGAGGGCAAGGCCTCAGCCACTACCTGGGGGAGCCTGCCTGGCCCACCACCGTGGACTGAGGCCCAGCCACCTCTTGGGTAGGCTGCTGCCCCCAGCGGGAATGCTGGGTGATGTCACCACGAGCTGCATGCAGGTACCCCCCCGTATGTACATTAACTTGACCTCTTGAGACAACAAGTCCCTGGCTGGGATTCATACGTCAAGGGCTCCCTGGGGACTCCTTGGGGGGCTGATTTTGGAAACTAACCCCAGCCCTGCATTGGGGGTCACAGGGCCGCAGCGGGCCTGCCCTTCCACAGTCCAGGGGGGTGCTGGTGGGTTGGGAAAACTGGATGGCCCAAGGAACCCGCTCCTTTTTACTTCTCCCTGTGCTGCGAAGTCCTGGGAACATTCTGGCCGAGGCCTGGGTGTCACCCCTGCTAGCTGCGGTGTGAACCAGCTGCCTGCGGTGGCCTGGACTCCACGTTCCTGGTGAGGCCCTGCATGGGGGGCCTTAGGGATGATCAGAACGGGCCCTGTCTCCTCTCTGGGTCCCTGGGCTAGGCCGCAGCATGGCCTGAACCCTGAATTTCCGGGGTGCAGCCCTGGGCGAGGGAGCGCGCTCTGGCCGTCCAGCAGGTGAGGTGCCAGCAGGGAAAGGGCGCCGGCCGCCTGGGCCCCGGGCCGAGGTACGTGCGGCCCGTCCAGGGGAGACCGGGATCTGCCCTGCGCTTCGGGGCAGAAATAACCAGCCAGGCCATCGGCAGGAATAGGTAAGGGCGCCTCTCCCAGGAGGGCTGCTGCACAGCGGGCCCGGGCAGTCGGGAGGTTGGCACGAGCGTGCAACGTGGGGAACGCCCTGCTACCCGGCTCCCGGGACCCACGAGGGCGTGGCCGGCCGCTCCAGGCCAGGACCGGAAGTGCCCGGGAACGGCGCCGCACGCGTCGATGCACTTCCGGTCCTCGCGGCTTCCGGCAAGTGGCGCTGTGGCCCCGGGAACGCGGAGCTGGCCGTAAGCCTTCGAGCATTCTGGGAGTCGTAGTTCTGCCTCCCAGTCTCCCCCCCTGGCCTTAGTCAATTCCGGTCTCTTCGCGCGAGAGCGCCGTTTCCGGGAGGGAAGACAGAGAATGCGTAGAGACCACACTCCCGATAGGCCTCGGGAGTAGCGGCCCCGTGGCTTGTGGGAGATGTAGTTCTTCAGGCGCGGAAGCCGCGGCCCTCGGCCGGCAGAGGACTCAGTTTCCCAGAGGGCCGAGCGCGGCGCAAGATGGAGGCAGCCAGGCCGCGGTGAGCCGGTAGGTTTGTGGTGGGGAGGACGGTGCTCCTGGGCGGTCGGGCTCCGGGAGGCCGCTGTCCGTAGTGTGCTGCGCCGAGCGGGGAGACCCTCGTGAGGCCCGGACCCTTGGCCCATCCACCCGAGTTGGCCCCAGAACTTAAGCCCCCGGCACGGAGAGCCTGCTGAGCACGGGCCGAGGCCCTGGGCGCGTGGAGTGGAGAAACTCAAGGGTCCGCCTCCCAGGGGAGCGAGACAACCGGCAAAGAAGCCAGTGTTCCCTGGGACCTGGCCTGCCCGGATCCCGGCCCTGAGAAAACCCCTCCTCCGAGCCCCCCAGGCCCTCAGCCTGTACTCAGTTCTGCCCTGCGCTGAGCTCGGGAAGTTCTCAGAGAACTCAGACGCAGACCCCGCATTCCCTGTCTTGGGGCGCGATCCTCGTCTCCCCGCGGCGTGTCCCACTCACCACAGGCGTGCCCGCGATTCCAGGGGATGGGGTTGCAAGTTTAGGAAGCCGGAGTCTGGTTTGAACTCCAGCTTTGACTGCAACGTACTGTATGACGGGCAAATTCTCTCCCCGCTCCGGTCCTGCCAGCTCTAAAGCAGACACCACTGACGTTTACTTCGTGTCCCCTTTCCTGGAGTTGTGCCTTCATTTTGGGAGTCACGCGAGACCCAGAGGAATGGAGATCTTGCCTGTGTTTGACCTGGTGCCGGGCACTCAGAGCCACTCCTGGTCTGCCTGGCCTGGTCCTCGGTGGGTGCACGAGCAACGGGTCACCCTGGGCCAGGGAGGCTTGGTGGGAAGAGGGAGTTGGTGGACGGAGGGCTGTGCGGAAGGTGAGACTGGGCTGTCCTCTGAGCCTGGAAACAAGCTTCGGGGTGCCTGGTGACACTGGAACACTAACCAGGTGTTGGCAGCACTTCCGTGCTCAGCTGGGAAAGTGAGAGGTGTGCGGAGGAGCACAGGACGAATGCCCCAGGAGCTGTGGGGCTGGCCTCTGCGTAGCAAGGCCGCTCCGGCTTCCTGAGCGCGTGACCCGCAGATGCCAAGGATGTGTCTGCAGACTCCTCTGGAGCCCCAGGGCATCTCACAGCGGTCAGGAGCACACCTCCTCCCCACGGAGCAGGCAGGCGCCCCGGCCTTTGTGGAGTACTCACTGCCTGCCACACAGCGTGCTTGGCTGAGTGAGGGAGTGCAGAACAGAGGTCGCTCTTGGCCCTGGGTTCAAGCCCTGGCTGGCTGCTTACTACCAGACCCCCCGCCCCCCACCCCCCCCGCAGCAGGCTTCCTAGTGGCTTTAGTCCGACTGGCTGGAGAGGATTGAATGAGGTGACACGTCAGAAGGACCAGCTCCTGGGCCTGGCTGTGTCAGGGGCTCTGTAAACCCAGGCCCACTCCCGGGGTGGTGGCTCCACTCCTGCATGTCTGCCGTCTGGTCTGATGGCTGCTTTTCCCTCCCTGCCCTCAGCCAGCCACTGAGCCACTGAGCAGAGCCGTGCCTGGGGGGAGCAGTTGCGACCAAGAACCTTCTCCAGCGCTCGGCCCACCAGCCGTCCAGCACAGGCGCCCAGCAGCCGGGGAGGTAAGGGGAGGGCTTTCGGGGCGGGGGACCTGGCCGTTCCTCCTTGGACACAGCTCTTCCTGCTGCTCCTTTCCCGGGGTGGTGGGTCTGCAGGAGGGACTTGTTCTGAGCTTGTGTTGTCCCCAGTGACCGAGTCCCTGGGCTGCTTTGGTGCAGGTGTGGCGTGGCTGGGGGACACATGGCTGAGGCAGGGGACGGCCAGCACTTCCTCGGCTCCGGGGGCGACGCTCTGTCTCCTGACCCCGTCTGCCTCAGCGACTCGGACTCCGACCTCAGCCTGCTCGATGATGCTGGAGTGGAAGCTCTGTCTCCAGGGGGGCCGCCCGGGGAGGCCCTGGGGGATTCGGGCCCCGTTAAGCCCCCCTCGCCCCCCAGGAGCTTCCCCACAGCGGCGGTGCAGCCCTTCCACCTGAGAGGCACGAGCCCCACCTTCTCCCAGCGCAGCCACGACATCTTTGGCGGCCTGGAGCGGGCAGCCAGGCGGGCTCCGCCCTCTGCGGCCCCAGCAGTCCCTGGTGACAGTGGGGGCTTCCGGCAGCCACTGACACTCTCCAGCCGGCCTCCAGCCGGGGCCCCGAGCAGGGCCACTCGGAATCCCGCTCCCCCGAGGGTGCCCCCCGTTCCTGACTACGTGGCCCACCCTGAGCGCTGGACCAAGTACAGCCTGGAGGACGTGGCTGAGGCCAGCAAACAGAGCAACCGGGCCGCCGCCCTGGCCTTCCTGGGCCCCCAGAGCCTGGCCGCCCCCAGCGACTACGTGCCCTCCTTCAACCAGGACCCCTCCAGCTGTGGGGAGGGCCGGCTCATCTTCACCAAACCGGTCCGAACCGGCGAGGCCCGGCTTGAGAAGAGGAGGGTCCCGAGGAAGGCAGGGGAGCCGGGTGGGAGCACCCGCGGCATCCCGGGAGCAGCAGGGGGCGAGGGCCCCGTGGAGCTGGCCCACCTGGCCAGGCCCGGGAGCCCGGAGGCTGAGGAGTGGAGCAGACCCCGGGGGGGCCTGCAGGAGGTGGGTGCACCTGAGGGGGAGGCCCACGCGGGGTCTGGGGCCAGCATCCTGCCAGGGGAGACGGTGGGCTTCCACAGCAGCAAGAAGCGGAGCAGGGACCACTTCCGGAGCAAGGGCAGCAGCCCCGAGGCCCCAGGCGCGGAGGTCTGAGTGGGGGGACCGCCTGGCCGCCTGCCTGCCCTGGCTGAGCTGGAGGGACGGCCACCACTGTCCCCCTGGTGTGGCTTCAGGGGCGGAGCAGGCCCGGGGCCCCACCCCCAGGGAAGGGAGCCAGCGGGCTGCCTGTCGGTGGCACCAGCGGCCAGGGCAGAGACCTTGCTGAGGGTGTGGGCCCGGGGATGGCAGAAGCCCTGACCCACCCTGTGCCCAGGGGGACAGTAAAGGCTCTGGGTGTTCCTCAGGCTCCGTGTCTCTTTGTCAACCCCCCTCCGCCTGGCTGTGGCCAGGGCCCTCTCTTCTCTCCAGACACCCCATCACCCTGTTCCCCCATTGGAGCCTCCCAACTTAGCGTCAGGGGGCTCTGAAGGTTTTCAAATCAAGCCTGTGTTCCTCAGTGGCACGTCTTCCCAGCCTAGCTGAGATGACCCCCTCCTCAGTCCAGAGCAAGAGTTGGAGACCCCAGACCCGTCCAGAGGCGGGCTCACAGCCATTGCTGTGCAGCCCCTGCCTCCAGCATAGGCCTGTAAGCCCCAGGGCCAGGAGCGGGGAAGCGGCCAGCTGAGCGAGCGCCCTCTCCAGCCCTGGCCAAGCTCGCCCTTGACTCTGTCCTACTCGGGGTGTGTGAAGACGACCGGTGTCCTGGGACAGTGTCGCCAGGACTGCTGAGCTGCTGTGCAGGGCGATGAGGACGGTCCCCAGAGGGCGCTGGGGAGGTAGCCGGGAGTGGGCGTGGCTCTCCTGTGACAGGAGAGCCCCAACTTGGGGTTGGCCAGCCCATCGCGCTGATGAGCCCCGGGCCTGGCCCTGCCCCTGCCGCCCCTACCCCAGGGCTCCAGGTCCCTAAGGGAAGGAGAGGCCGCCCTGGCTGGCCACTCAGCTGGGGCAAGCTCAGGAGCTCAGACCCCATCCCTGCAGGGCAGGAAATCTCTCTCCCCCCGCAGTGCTTCACTGACCGCCTGACACCTCCCAGACACCCCTGGGGTCCACTCTCATGTGGGGCTGCAGCCCAAGGTATGGGTGTGCTTTCCAGGCTCCATTTAAGATAAAGCAGCTTTGGGGGCGGGTCCTCTTGGGGAGGTGACCCGCAGCCGCTGCCCAGGCCGGACAGCCCGGCGCTCACTGTGCGAGCTGTCGGGGCCATGCCGTGGCAGCCGACACACGGTGAACACTCAGTCTTGGGTCTTAAAGGACAGAAGTTCCAAGTGCAGGCGTTTCAGAAAAAGACCAGTTTCTTGGTGGGCGACACAGGTTGGGCCTGGACTCCAAGGCAGCTAATGGGAGGGAGGTGGCCCGCACAGGGCGCTCAGCAAGCGTCTGCTCTCCTGGGCCTGGCTGGTTGGTTCTGGTCGGGGTCCTGAGGGCTCTGCCTGTCAGGGAGGGCCCACGACACACCGCTGCACCCCGTGCCCGGGACGTCCAGGGAAGGTGCCGGGCAGGGCAGCGAGTGGTTCCTTTTGGCAAAACCCTGAGCCACATCCTGCTGGGGGGCTCCACTGGAGGTGGGGGCAGGCTGGCGCGTCCATGGGGCCTGGGGCTCTGGGAGAGGTGGGCCCCGCGTGCAGACAGTCCGAGTGGCTCAGGTGTTCGAGGGCAGCCGGCCGGCCTCTGGGTGTTCCCTGCTGCCCAGGCCCCCCCCTCCATGGTCAGCAGAGGCCTGTGGGTTCCCACCACTGAAGTTCGGGAGTCTGGTGGGGGAAGGGAGGCCCCTCCTTAGCTGCTGGGTGCCCAGTGGGGCAGCAGGGGAAGGGAGAGGTGGCCCTGGCCGGGGGCGGGGGGGGCAGCAGCCCAGTGGGGCCAGGCAGAGGCTCCGGAGTCTGGGTGGCCACGCCCTCACACCCTGGCTGGGTCAGTGGGCTTCGTCAGAGAGCCCCTACCCACCCTGAAGACTGGTCAGCCAAAGGCCATCAGAGACGTAGGCCGGGCCCCTCCCAGGACAGGTGGGAAGCGGAGGCCCAGGCCAGCGGGCTGGCGGTGGGTTGCTCGCGCCCACCCCGCCCCAAGCCCACCCAGGACGTGTGGGGACAGCCACACCTACTCTAGTAGCTGTCCCTGCGGGCCAGCGTGTCGGCCATGGAGGAGAGAAGCACCGTGCAGTAGTTGACCTGGAGAAGGGAGGCGCGCTGGGAGCTCCCGGGCCAAGCCCTGTGTCCGCCTCCCCGGGCCCACCGGCGCCCGCACTGCTCTGTGACCCTCCTCTGGTGGCTGCCTCTCGAAGGAGGCGGGCGGGGGGGCCCTCCAGCACCGTAACGTGGGTAGTAGACGGTGAGGGGTCTTAAATGCAGGACCCCCCTGGGGAGAGTTGCAGGGTCTCCCCCTCAGGGAAGGGTGGGTACAAGTACGAAGCCCCAGGCCCTCCCTGCCCTGACTGCTGAGCCCCGCGGCCAGGCCCCTGCCCCGGGAGAGAAGGGCGCCCTGGTGTGCCTGCCTGCCTGAGACTCCAGACACTCGACCCGCTTCTCCCCTGCTCTCTCAGGCCCCCGAGGTACTTGGCTACAAAGTCCACCCTAGGATAGGAGCAGGCAGGCAGCAGGCCGCTGAGCGCGGCGTGGGGCGGGGCGGGGCGGGGAGGGCTCCCAGATTGGGAAACCTTCCCGTCCTCCCCCATCCTGTGGCCCAGGCCCTTCGGGTGGGTTTGGGGGTCACTGAGCCTGTGTGGGCGCCTGAGTTCAGGGTGCTCTGGCCCCTCGGGCCTGGGTGCAGAGCTCTGCTGCACCCTCCCTGCAGGCACGGGGCGGGGGTGGGGTTCTGTCCAGCAATGGTGGGCAGGGCTGTCCCCGCCCCCCCACCCGCAGGCAGGACCAGGCACGTGGGTCTGAGGGAGGGCTGGGGACGGACCTCTCTGGGAAGACCTGGAGACCCCAGAGCAGAGGACACCATGAGTATTGGCCCCATCCCCCAAATGCAGGGCAGGCAAGGCCCCAGCAGAGCTCTGTCCAGGGTCGGGAGGGAGGCCGTGTGCTGGACCGGGCCACATCCCTGCGCCTCTCAGCCCATTTCCCCAGCTCAGACCCTGTGACGTGAGAGCCCACGCCCGATGTAAGGCAGCCTGATGCCCAACAGTGATCCTGGTAAAGACCTCACAGCCCCCAGTCCCATGGCGTGAATTCCGGCCCCTCACCACCGGCACCCTGCGGGGGAGGCGGCCAGCGCTCCAGGCAGGGCCCTTGTCCCTCCCTGTAAGCTGCCCGGTGGGCTCAGCACCCCAGGCCGCCCGCCACACCCACCCAGGTCGGGGGAGCGGGGCCGGGTCCCAGCACCTGTGGGCCGTCTTCCACAGCAGCCCCTCCCCACTGTCCTTCCTTCACCTCTCCGGCTCACTCAGGAAGTTCTCCTTCTGCACCGCCTCCCAGGTCACCATCTTCTGGTCCAGGGGCTCCGTCAGGTCCCTCTCTGGGAGGGCCAGGCAGCCTCAGGGGCAGGGCCAGGCAGGAGGAGCCCTCCCTGTGGTGCACCGGCCTGCAGGGTCACTGCAGACGGGGCCAGGGCGCGCCGCCCCTCCCCAGGCCCAGGGCCCCCCCGCCCCACCCCTCTGGTCCAGGCAGCTGAGTCCAGCCCAAGCCTCGCCCGGGCGCGCCCGCTTCTGCTGGGCCTCCTTCCGGAAGAACCTCTTGAGCACCGGGTCCAGGTGGCTGCGGAGGATCAAGGGCGGGGCCGGGGCGGGGCGCTCGTGGTACCCCACGGTGAGGTGGTAGTGCTGGAACTTCCAGAAAGTGTCCGCGTTGCCCTGCACCACCTGGAACGTGTAGCTGCGGACGCGTGTGGGCGGCGGTGGGCACACGGCCCGGCTCCCCGCGCTGTTCCCGGAGTCCCAAGGGCTCCCCCCGCCTCGCCGTCCCCTCCTCCTGTGACTTCTCTCCCCTCCTCGGGGGTCTTCCAGTGCCCCCCCCCCTCTGCTGCAGCCTTCGCAGACCCGGGCCCTACTCCCTGGGGCGCGGGGGCCTGGGAAGGCATCGTCACTCCACCCACACGCACACACCTGCCGTGCCCTGCACCACCTCCTAGGTGCCCTGACCTCCAGGCCCAACCCAAAGGGGAGCCACGGTTTTGGGTGACACCCCATTTCCAGGCCCCTCTTGGGGGCAGAGAGGTGAATGCAGCTTGAGGTCCGGAGGGCCAGGCAGGTCTGGGCCAGAGACGCTGGGACTAAGGGCCCCCGACGTGGACGGAGCAAAAGGAGGCAGGGCGGGCACCTGAGCATGGCTAGGAGCAGTTCACGAGCAGCACGTTGGTGACCAGCAGGAAGGTGACCAGCCACCTGGCATAGAGGTTGGGGCCGGAGGACGAGTCCTCCAGCAGCAGGGGGCGCACGGAGCAGTTCACGCGGGCTTCTGAGAGGGGAGTGGCTCGGTGCGGGAGGTGCAGGCCGAGCCGCAAACGCCCTCGGGTATCGAGAGCTCTGTCCTGCGGTCGAGGCCACCCTGGGACAGAGGGCTCCGGTTAGGTGGCCAACTCTTGTGGTTTCCTGGGGATCATCTGGGCTTCAGCGCTGAGTTCCTGTCGTGGGACACTCCAGTCCTGCGTGGCTGGCCTGGTGGTGCTAGCCCCACTTCCCCACTGCCGTTGGGCCGAGCTCACAGCCAGACCGCAGGCTTTGGAGGCGGCGCCAAGGCCGTGTGGAGGACCCCGGTTTCTGCTGGTTGCTTCATGGGTCACCCCCAAGCACCACCACCACCGCCAAAGGCTCTGCTCAGAGCCAGTGTGGGGAGAGCTGGCCTCGGCAAGGGGAGGTGGAGTCTCTCCTGCAGGACTTCTCAGGGCCTCTATGGCTCTACTGCCTATCACAGGACTCTGAGCTGGGGGGCAGGTCTGCACCATTTCCAAAGCCTATGGAGGCAGAACACCCTTGACACTGAGCACTGTGGTCACGGGCACAAGCCAGCCTGAAAAGTGCCCTCTGGGTGGGGCTGTGAGTGCCCTGGGAGCAGGCTGAGCTCCACGCCCTGGACAGGGACGCCCTGGAGGGGCCAGCTCCAGCCCCTCCCCTGCCTGCCTCTACCCGTGCAGGGCCGGCCTGGACCCCCACCGCATCCCAGGAGTTGGGAGGATGGTGCAGAGGACGCCGGGAGAGCGCCTCCCCATCAAGAGGGCTTGTGGCTCCAGGTGGGGACCTCCACAGGCCGTGCGTGTGCGTGCGTGTGCGTGCGTGTGCGTGGACCCGGACACACGCCTGCACGTAGGCCTGTGTTTCTGTGACTGCCCCTCCCAGTCTTCATGCTGTGACTGAGTCCGGGGAGCACTGGGGGCCTCTGGCTCTCTGTGTGTGCCTGTGTCCCCGCCTCCCTGCTTGCGTGTCAGGCTCGCAGGGCCTGTTTCCGTGTGCGCGTGTCTCCCTCACGGGGGCCAGTCCCTCCTGAGTTACTGTGATGGGGGTTGGTGCGTCCCCACGTGAGTTCCCTCCCCGGCTGCCCCCTCCCTCCCCGCCCACAGATCTGCCCCGGGGCTGATGGGTGACCCTCCTCCCTCCCTCCGGCACCCTGAGAGGTGGGCCAGGGCCAGGCCTGGAAAGCGTGTCTGTGAAGCTGTAAACCTGTCTGATGGAAGTGGCTCTGTGGTCACGAGACCCCTGCGTCTCCCCCATAACTCTCAAAGGCGCCACCAGGCTAGGCTGGGAAATGAGTTGTCCTCGTCTCTGACCTCCTAGAGCCCACAGACGGAGCTCTGCCCTGGACGCTCGGCCCCCAGCTCCCGCGGGCGCGTGTGGGGCAGGGAGGGCAGGGCGGCCACCAGGGAGCCTGCGGGACCGCGGGCTGCCTTCCCTCTCGGCCTAAGTGAGGGAATTACTCTTGGCTGCACCACCGTGGGCTCACAGGGAGGGGCCGGGGGCGGGGGGGGGGTGGTCGGGAGAGAGACAGGGAGGGAGACAGGGACCTGCCAGGGACCCTCCGTGCCGGCCCAGGCCCGGCCCTGGTCACGGACTTTCCACTGTGGAACTTGGCCTGGCAGCCACAGCAGCAATTCAGGCTGGACCCCCGGGAGTCTGCACTTCCTCCGTCCTGCCCAGGTGGTCCCAGGCTCCTGCGAACCCCGAACCATGACAGAGTTCCTTTGTACCAGCGTGTGGCCATGGGGACAGGAATGAGCCCCCACCCCTGCCTGTTCCTGGGGGCGCCCACCTCACTCCCTTCCTTCCGAGGGGCCCCATGGGACTGGGGCAGTGTTGGGGGTCATGGTAGCATCCCCCAGCAGGGGCCATGTGGTGCGGGCAGGAAGAGCTGGAGGGCAGGCAGGGCCTCATTAAACTAATGGCCTGGAAACTGGTGCCCACGGATGAGCAAACACCGGACCCAGTGCCGGAGGCTGCGGGACTAAGAAAACAGCCGAGGAAATGAGCCTGCAGAACACCCTAATTAGGAGGCAACTCCCATGACGGCCCAGCCCCACCGCGGCCCCATCCTGGAGGCCTGTTTGCTTCAGTCACGTCCTCATCCCATTGACAAATATTTACCAGGTCGTGGGGCGCTGACCTTGCGTCATTAGCTGCAGTGGCCACGGTCAGGCCTCAGGGACAGTGTGCCCGTGATCGTCCGGTGGGCCCCAGGTGGCCTCAGTCTGACACCAGCCTGAGCGAATGATCCCTCCGCCCCCCTCCTCATGCCAGGAGTGCCCGGCAGGGCAGGTGCCCTGGGCCCTCACACTGGGCCCTGGCTGCTGGCCCACCTTGCTTGAGGGGCTGGTCCCCCTCCCCCTCCCCCTCACTGAGTCCCAGCCATCCCAGAGCCTGTACAGGCGTCCCTGCCTCCAGCCCAGGTCTCCCTGAGCCCCCATGGCTGAGCCGCTCTGCCCCCCACACTGTGCTGACTTGTGGGAAGGTCTCAGAGCCTCCACCAGCCCCAGCGCCCCCAACCCCCTGTACAGGGGCCGCCCTGGAGACACCCCTCAGACAGACCACACACACCCGGCCGGAGATCAGGCACACATGCTGGGTGGGTCCCCAGAAGCACAGATGCCATCAGGAGCGGCTTCCTAGCTAAGGGCCTTTCCAGCAGGTGGGCCCGGAGCTGGGTGTGGGGCCGGGTGGATGGGGGCGGACAGGAGACCTGATGCCCGCTGGGGACATGCCGGGGGGGCGGGGCAGCTGGAGGGCCCAGACCCCAGGCGACCTGTAGTGCCTACCCATCCCCCTTCCCAGCAAGGCTCCCCCCACCCCGCCCAGGCTGCTCCCTCTCCCTGCAGCCCCGTCTCCATCTCCAGCCCGAGGTCCGAGTTTGGGGCCTCCGCAGCTGACACACATCAGCTTGGAGCTGTCCCCTGCCGGACGTGGCCCTGTGTGGGTGGGCAGAGCCTGGGGGGCCAGCCTCGGGGACCCCCCGCTCTCAGCCACTCCAGGCCGGGGTCTCCTGTGACCCTCAAACACCCCTCTCAAGGGCCACATGTCCAGGGTCTTACAAAAGGAACATTCATAACTGGACTCGGTTCAGCTGCACCTCGGGGTGGGTGGGGGTCCCACGTAGAGTGGGCACAGAGGACCCCCACGCCCACCCACAGGCTGCGTGCTGACCATCGATCTCGTCCAGTGGGATCTGCCCGAAGATCTGTAGGTACGGCCGGTAGAGCACACGGCGGAAGATCCACTGCAGGCGCCTGTCATGGGGGTGCAGCAGCGCCTGGCTGGTCACGCCGTAGGCCACAAGCCACGCGCTCAGGAAGAAGAGGAAGAAAAAGACGTCCTTCATCTCCACGGCGGGTAGGCGTGTGGGGAGAGAAGCATCAGCACCCGCCTGGCGGTGGGCCTCCGTCTCACTGCCCTCCCAGGGGCGGGGGCTCACCATCCGCTCCACGATGATGATCTTGGGGCCCAGCTGCTTGCGGATGACGAAGATGTGGATGAGCCGCAGCGTGAACACCATGAAGTCGATGGCGAGGATCATGCGGCTGGCCTCAAACACCTAGGGCAGCATCCTGGCAGGGCGGGGGTAAGGCAGGCTGGACGGCTGCTGGTGCCCAGAGAGGGCAGGGGCTTCCCCCAGGACACACAGCATGGGACATACAAACACAGGGTTTCCGGGGCCTGAGAAGACCCATCCTGAAGGCAGCCTGGCCCACCAGCCCACCAGGGCTGCCCCTGCCAGGCCTCTGGGACCCACAGACCTGCAGGTGACACCGACAATGAACAGGAAGATGGCCACCATGTCACAGTTGTTCTAGTTGTCCTCCACGTAGAGAGTGAACTTCTTCACCAGATGCGTGTCCTCATCTGTGAAGAAGCCCTGGCAGGGGGCAGACGGCCCAGTGACAGCTACCTGGGCCCCCACCTAGCTGGGGACAGCCCCGCCATGGCCAGGCTGTGACCGTCAGGGATCGGGGCTCCATCTGGAGCTGGGACGGGGCTCGGTGGGCTGGGCCCACCACTGACCTGCCGGATCTCCTCCAGCACCAGCGTGAAGACCCAGAAGTAGAGAGTGACCTCAGCCCCCGACAGCCCCTGGGGAGGGGACCTGAAGTCCACCAGCTGGACGTAGGTGAACAGGAAGAGGAATGCAAAGTACACGACCACGTTCCCCAGGAACACAGTCACGGGCGCCCCCCAGAACTTCAGCCAGCGCGTGAGCAAGAAGGCGGCTCATGGGCCTCGGCCACTCTGAGTCCTTGGCGCCTTGGCCAGCTGCTCCGCCCGGCACCACGAAGGAGGCCACGGCCAGTGGTGAGGCGGGCGGCCAGAGGCCCGAGCTTGCCGCTGCCCACCGGGGCCCAGCCTGCCTGCCACTGCCCACCCTCCGCAGGGCCCTCACCGACTGCCCGGGCCACGGAGCAGCCTCTTCTCCATGTGCAGGCTGTCCAGCCCCTGCAGGTCCTCTGGGCCCGTCCTTAGAGGGGCCTCCTCACTGGGAGCACAGGGGGCCCTCAGCGACGTGGGGAGGGCACCCAGAGGCCCCCCACTTGGTCCCAGGCACCCAGCCAGCAGAGGAAGTGCTGGACACACTGCAAAGGGACACGGGTAGGGGGCGTGCATAGGGGGGCCCACATGTATGCTGGATGCGGTGGGGGCCGGCGCCGGGGACATGCTGCCACCAGCCCCAGTGAAGCCCAAGGCCCCCCAGCCGCTCTGTCCTGACAGACCTGAAGGTGATGAGGTTGGTGTACACGGGGGCCGGGCAGAGGAAGGCACCCAGCAGCCGCAGGATGGGCGTGCCCGAGGCTATGTCCCCCCACCAGATCTTGGTCAGGAAGGCCTGAAATAAAGGCACGGTTGCCCCTCCCCCCGCCTGCCCCTGCCTCCACACTTCTGCCCTGCTGTGCCCGCAGCAGGCCTGCCCTTCCAGATTCAGCGGAAGCATTGCCCCTCCCAGCCTCCATCCTGCTGGGGAAGGAAGATCTTTCGATGGGGGAGGCCAGGCTCGGGGGTCCGGGAGGGCTGAGCTGAGGAAGCGGGGTTTCTGCCGAGACTGGAGGTGGAGAAAGGGCTGGACGTGGGGAGAGTGACCGGCTGAGGGAGCCCCCCACCACCATGGCCGGGACACAGGCTGGGGGAGGCGCGTGAGCGGGGTCGGCTGGGGCACCTCCTGTCTGCTCAGTCCCTCGCCCCACAGCCCTCCCCAGGGCTCACCTGCACCCCGTCGTGGGCAAAGAAGGCCTTGGTGTCGGCCTCGGTGGCCAGGTGCAGACACGTGGCCCTGCTCCATGAGCGGTTCCGTCGCACCAGCAGGGCGAAGGCGCACTTCCCGCTGTTACAGTAGCACTCGGAGAAGAGGTCTGCCCGAGGGCACGGCCGCTGCCACGATGCCCAGGCCCAGCCCGCCTGCCCTCCTCCTCCAGCCGGCCCTCTGCCCTGTGCCTGCCTCCCAGGGGGCTGGTGAGACCCGGGAGAGGCCGGCCACGCGGAGGCTGCCCATCCCGGCCCGGCCTGCCTGTCGGGATCATGGGGGCCTCCCTCTCCCCGAGTGTCCCTGCCCGCCTGGCCACCAGGCCCAGCTGGCCCGAGCTTTGGAGCTGCGTCCTCGTCAGCCGTGTACCTGTCTGCCCCCATTAGGATTTTAAGGGGGAGCCCAGTGGCCCCGAGGAACACAGGGTCACTGCAGCCCCCACTGCCTCGGCTGCTCACCCAGGGCCAGCTGCTCGTACTTGGCCTCACGCAGGGTGCAGCCCACCTCGGCTCCCGTCTGCAAGTGGGACATCTCTTTGAGGATCTTGCAGGCGGCCAGAGCGGCTGCCACGCCCTCCTGGCCCTGGGAGGTCAGGTCTGAGGATGCGGCTGCCTCCCCGCCGCACCCCGCCCCCAGGGACCCGGTCCCCTCCCCGGAGTCCTCACCATGGCCCAGAAGTAGGTAGCCATCTCGTGGCGGTTCTGCAGCGTTGCCCACAGGAACAGGTCCCTCCAGGGCCTCTCTCTCTGGTTCAGGCCCAGTAGCCCCTTCGGGCCTGTGACATGGGCCGCAGGGCCGGGTCCTGCTGCTGGAGAACGGGGGTGTCAGCCCGCAGCTGCGGCCCCGCCCGCCCCCCGCCGCCCGCTCACAGCCCACCGCCTGGTAGAGCCCACGGCAGGCGTCATGCAGGAAGTCGCTGAGCACCTGCGACACCTCATGCAGGGAGAAGGCGGGCGGCTCCCGGGCCTGCGGGCGCCCAGCCCAGCCCGCGTCAGCCAGCCTCCCTCGGGCTTGTGCTGCAGCAGGTCAAAGAGCAGGCTCCTGAGGGGCACTGAGCGGTAGAGCTGCTGCAGTCGCGCGTACGTCAGGAAGTCCGCCACGTCGGCGCCACTGTCCACGAAGAGGCGCTCGAACTCGGGCTTGCTGCTCACCTGCGCGTCCGTCGTCACCTCCTCCAGGTCGCGGGACTGGGCGGAGGGGGAGAGGGAGCCACTGGGGCGGGGCGTGAGGACCCTCGGCAAGGCCCCCGCCTGCCCCGCTGCGCCAGGTGGCCCACAGCTGCCGCAGTTCGGCCCATCCTGCCTTGGGAGGCAGACGAGTGAGGCGGCAGCGGCAGGTGCCCCGGTCCCCCCGGCCCGCGCAGCCACGGCTGGGCCAGGAGGCACCCGGACACCACCTGCCCCAGCTCCCCACGCGTCCCCGCCCGGAGCTGGCCACAGTCGGGTGACACCTTCCACTGCACGTCCCCGTTGAAGATCTCGCTCCTGGCGATGTCCACGCGGTCCCAGGCCACGGCCAGCTTCAGCTCATCCGGGTAGTCCTGCACCTCCTGGCTGCGGCTCTTGCAGGCTGCGGGCGGAGGTGGGGAGGGCGAACCTAGGCGCTGGCCGCAGGGTCCCTCAAGGTGACTCTCCGAGACGCACAGCCACGGGAATCGCACCCTGGTTTGCTCCACACCCTCTAGATTCACAAGACATCCCAAGAACCCCAGGAGCCAATGCTGGGAGCGCCAGGACCCCAAGGGGACCCCAGGGGTGAACGGAAGAGCAGGGAGCCGGCGGCCTGTCTGGAGGAGACTCCCCTCCCTCAAGGGTGTCCAGGCCCCCTGCCCTGCACAGCCCCTCCCTGCCTGGGCCCCTGTCCCCCACCAGCGGTCAGCCCCTCCACAGGTGTTTATGTCCAAGAAGAAGCACATCAGGTGACAGCCAGAAAGTGGAGACAACCCGAGTGCCCATCAACAGAGGGACAGAGAAACGAAATGTGGAATATTACTCCACCCTAAAAAGGAGTGAAGCCCCGACACAGGCTACAACGTGGACAACCCCCAAAACATCGTGCTCAGTGAAGGAAAGACGCCAGTGGCCACACACTGTGTGATCCCATTCATAGGAAATGCCACAAGTAGGCAAATGCTTAGACACGGCAGATTCGTGGCTGCGGGGGGCTGGGGGAAATCGGGGTGACTAGCAGGGCTCTTCTGGGTGGTGGAAACGTTCTGGAGTTAGTAGTAACGGTGCACAACCTTATGAAAACGCTAAAACTCCCTGAATTAACTGAACAGTTTAGTTTTTTAAATTGTGATAAAATATAGTAACATAAAACTTGACAAAGGCAGGACTTTCTACGGATTGGCACGTCATCCTTGCACGGAGGCCTTGGTAGGCTCTGTATTCCTCCAGTTTTGTTACACGTGCTGCCACGGCCGAAGCGAGCAGTGACCGGTACACACGCCCACACACTAGCACGCTCGCTCACACGCCCACACACCCAGCGGAGTGCAGCCGTGCCAGGGGTCCCTCCCGGCCACTGACAGCCCCCAGGCGGCGGCCCTGCCCCTGGAGGCCGAGACCCAGGACGGGGCAGGGGCCGGGAGCCACCCCTTACCAGGCTGGTCAGCCATCTGCCTCTGCCCGGTGCCCTCCGCGGGCCTCCCAGTGGGCGTGGCCAGGCCTCACCTTTCACCAACGCCTTGAGGATGGACAAAGGCCCCGAGGTGGCGCCTTGGGCCGGGCACGTGGTATACGACCCCACGTCCCCCAGTGAGAATGCCAGCCCTCTTCCCGCTGGGCCCAGGACAACCCCACCCACAGACCGAGGCTCCGCCCCCAGGCCTGAGGGCCTGAAGCAGGGGTGAGCACCGGAAGGTTGGGTAGTTTTGCAGCCAGAGGGGCCGGGCACGGGGAATGCAGGGGGCGGAGTCCGGGTTAGGGACCAGCGCTTGGCCCTCCTGACCTGTCTCGGGCGGCGCATGCCAGTTCTGTCCAGTGCACGATGTCCTCCCAGGAGAAGTTCTCACTGGGGAACTTCTCTCTAAACTGCTTCTCGGCCACCTGGGGCACCAGGAGGTGGGGCTGGTTCATCAGGGCAGCAAGCATGTCGGCGATGCCCCCCGAGCCCGCCAGGATCAGCCACGGGCTGGCGTGCTCCACGGCCCTGGAAATCCTGTGAGGTGGACAGGGAGGGACAGCAGGCCGAGTCAGCTCCAGGTCCGTCCCTGGCCTGGCGGGGGGCCCTGCAGGAGGCCCCCACCTGCCGGCCCTGCCTACCTCCAGGGTGCTGGGGTCACCTTTGACCAGCAGGCACAGGACGGGGATCTCGATGCTGCTGGTGCCTGCAGACGGAGCACAGGTCCACCCAGGTGCCCGGGCGAGCAGGGGACCTGGGACCCTCCCCATGGGGTGACCACCACGGCCTCAGACCATCAACTTGCCACGTTTTCTGGGCAAACTCCAGCCAAGAGGCTTTTTCTAGAGAAGTGCGGGCTCCAGGCTGCCCCGTCCCCCGGGGAAAGGATGCCAGTTCCGCACCTCACTATACAATGTGGCCGCTTCGTGGCTATTTAAACCTCAAGTTGAATATTCAGTCCCTGGCTGCACCAGCCACATTCCGAGGGCCTGGCATCTCCCCGCATCAGGGCAGAAAGCTCTATTGACCACCTGCCAGGTCATCCGAGGCCCACGGAGCACATCGAAGAGGTGAAGGAGGGGCGCTGGTCAGTTTTTTCCCCAAACAAACCAGAAATGAGACTTTTGAAGGTGAAGCCCCAGAGAAGCCTGGACCTGCTGGGTAGGCTGTATAGGAGGAGCCCAGCAAACTGCTGGGAGGACTCCAGGCAGGCGGGATCGTCCCCCCGCCCCACACCCAGCAGGGTCCCCTCTAACTCCTAAGGCGCCTCCTGAATGAATGTGGAGGATACTTGGGTTGCGTGGGCCGCCAGGCATCAGGAACACGGGGCTCAGCACTGCACCCACATGGTGATGGTTTAAACACAGCTTTGGTTGTGTTTTCATTAAAGGGTGCTCAGCTGACAGATATTTCACATTGCTTATAAATATTGTAAGCAATTACACATATCTTGTTTATAAATATTAGTCGTGCACTAGCGTTAGCAAATCCAACTTTCGAACCCACAGCTGGCCACAGCGGTACCCAGGCCTCGGACAACACTGCCCCCTGGTGGCACCTTACCTCGGGCCAGTGGAGGGAAATAGGCTTCTTGAAACTTGGAAATCTCATTTTCCTTCCAAAGCTCGGAGCCCACAGCCAGAGCCTCTAGCCAGGGGACCCCCACTGTAAATCGACCTACAGCCACTCTGCCGACTGGTGGGAATGTCGCTGCCTGGCAGGGCTAGTTCCCGCAGCTGTGTCCCCTGTCGCCGTGGCTGGCAGCTCCCCCTCCCAGGTCTTCCCAGTGGCTTGAGTCTCAACACTCTGGCATGCTTTGTGCCTTCAGCCGGGAATGCCCTTCCCTGCCCGCCCTGGTGGTCCTTCCAGCCCCGTCCACACGCTGCGACCACCCCCATCCCGTGTTCCCTGGCAGCCTCCCTGGGCAGCCAGGCAGGCCTCACCCCCGTAGCCGGTCCTTTGCTCCAAGATGTGCTTCTCCAGCCTCAGCCGCAGCTCTGTGGGCTCGTTGACCTTCCCAGGGGTGCCCGGGCCCACCAGGATGAAGTGGGAGTGGTTGTTGTCCAGGGGGCAGAGGGGGCCCTGGTTGCCACCATCGTCCATGGGGTAGTGGACAGGGCTGTCCTCCTGGGTCCCCCACGCACATCATGAGGCCTGGGCAAGGCTTCTGTCCAGGCCCCCCGCCCTCCAGACGGAGGGAGGGCTGGCTGCTGTTTCGGGGGTCCAGAGGCAGGCACAGGGAGGGGACCCTCTAGACAGAGCCCAGCGCTGGGGGGAGCTTCTCTCACAGGGCTGCCTGGGCCTCCTTTGGACCTGCCTCAGACCCCTCCCCCAAGGTGGGAGCAGAGGCCACTTGCCCAGGGTCACCCAAACTTGCGGGGCGGTGGCCAAGCCAGGCATTTGGGCACCGATTTGGGCGGGATCCTTGGAGCCCAGGTCCCCATGGCAAGTCTGTGCGGGCTGGGAGCCCGGCAGCCCCTCCCCATGCCGTTCCCTGGGCGATGCTGCCACCTGCTGGCCACATGCTGTGCACGCGGCTCCCCGCTCCCCCTCCGGTCCCTCCCCTGCAGCCCCTCCCCCTCCCCTGGCTCTGAGTCGTTTCCCTGCCTCAGTCCTTCAGAGCAGCCTCACTCCTCCCCCGGCCCCACGCCCAGGCCCCTGAGCCCCCGAGGTCGGGGGCTGGTCTGTCCACTGCTGGCCTGTCCACTGTGGGGGGACTCAGTCACAGATGCAGGGCTGTGGTCAGCTGTGAGCATGCCTTGGTGGCCTCCTTAAGGCATGCCCTCCTGCCCTGGGGGGTGGCCGATATTCGGGGGCCTCCCAGGCCCACCATGTCCCAAGGCCACAGTGCCCCGAGCCCGACGCTCACCCGGGCAGCGTCCAGAAGCTGACGGTGCAGCACGCGGCCCAATGAGGCGATGCCGATGGCCACCACGCGGGCCTTGGTGGACGTGCTGGCCAGTGGGTGGTCACGCACAGCCTGACCGACGTACCGGGCAAGGCCCACATGGCGTGCGCTGGTCAGGATCCAGGAACCTGCAGGTCCGGGAGTCACTGCGCCCAGTGGCCCCAGGGCCTCCTCCCGCCTTTGGGGCATCTGCTGGGAGCTGGACCCCCAGACGCCATCTGGACAGAACAGGCCACGACTCTGTCCCATGGCCTGTGCTGGGCCAGAACCCAGGAAGGTCTTTCCCGGTTACAAAGCCCTCAGCCCAGTGGTTGCACAGACCAGGCTTTTTGTCTTTTCTGCAATCAATCATTTCTGGCGTGAAGGAGACCAGAGACCCCACGTCCTTGACTGGGTTTTCTGAAGGCCCAGCGGCCTGAAAGTAAAGCCCAGAAGTTTGATTCTGACCCCAGCGACTGGCCAGATTCCTCGGGCCAGCTTCCTCCCCCGAGGGAAGCAGAGGGGGCGAAGGGGACCCACCCACGGGCAGCGGGGTGTGGAAGCTGGCACTGCCCCCAGGTGTCTCGCTGAGGCCTGTGGGCCCCACAGGGTGGCCGGGCCCTCCTGGGGAAGGCTCCTCTGCTGCGTCCCTGGGGCTGCTCCCGCTGCCACCGGGGAAGGGTGGCCGTGGGGCTAGCGGGCTGCGGGGCCGAGGCCCTGGCCCGGGGCCTCACGTGTGCTCTGAGCCGCCTTCACCAGCCCCGTGTACAGGACGTCCCGCAGCCACGGCTTCAGGGCAAAGGGCCACTCCTCGCCCACCAGCGACGCCCCCAGGTTGGGGGCCGGCAGGTGCCATTCGGCCAGCAGAAGGTCAAAGAGCACAGACGGGGCCGCGCCGCTGGGCACAGGGTGCTGGGCATGGGGGTATTCTGAGTGAGTATGGGGGTGCTGGGTAAGGGGGCCCTGGGCACAGGGGAGGGCTGGGCTCCACGGGGTGGGGGGCAGGGTTGCAGCCAGAGGCCAGGGCTCCCCCAGGCCCCGTCTTGACCTGCCGTGTGACCTGGGCGTCCCCATCCCCTCAGAAGAGGCTGAGGCCGGAGAGAGGAGGGTCCTGGACACGCCGTGCCCGGGGGTAGGAGGCAGGGGCCGGAGGGTGCTGCCAGCTCCACAGCGGGCTCCGCCTGGGGCTCTGGGCAGGCCCCGTGCACCCGCCACCCCGCGGTGGGAGAGCGGGCGCAGGGGCTCAGTGCTGAGGGCAGGACAGGGGGTGCGGGCAGCCTCTCACCTTGCCTCGCTTCTTCCCGGAGCCTCCGAATTCGATCTCACCTCGGCTCAGGCCCGGGCCCTGTCGGTCGCCAGCACCCCCGTGGCTGCCAGGACGGGAGCCCCGGCACCCTGCACGGGGCCCTCTCTGCAGGGACAGAGCCCATTCCTGAGGGCGCGAGAGGCAAGCGCTGTCCCGCTTCCTGCCAGAGGCCGGGGCCGCCTGCACCAGGGAAGCCCCTCTCCCCAGGCGCCGCTCTGGCGGAAATGGGGGGCCACCAAAAGGGTGTCTGCCCCGGTGCCCTTCCCACTGGCCGGCCCCCCGAAGCCCCACCATGTGGGCTCCGTCTCCCCCTTCCCCAGCCCCACCTCCTGGCCCAGCGCCCACCCCCCATATGCCCCCACTCACCCACCCTGGGAGCAGCCGGCCGGCCACACCCCTGTCAGCCCGGGACACGGATGGGACCCTGGGTGTGCCTGGTGCCCAGGCAGAAAGTGGGTGGAAGGCGAGCAGGTGAGGCCTGTGTACACAGCTCAGGTGCAGGGGGATCTGGGGGGCTGGGCGGGAGCCGAGGTGGCAGAGACGCCCCTCCTTGCCCAGGTGGGCCCAGGAGGCCCGGGGAGGGAAGGGTCTAGCTGCCCCCCGCCCCTCCCACCACCCAGGGACCTTCCCACCGAGCCCTCACCCCTGGCCCAGCGCTGCCCACGTGCCTGGCGGGGTTGGCACATTAGCAGAGACTTGGGAGCCACGCCAGGGTCCCAGGAGTGGCCCGAGTGACAAGGACCTGGGTCCCATCAACCTGCCTGACAGCAAGCACCCCCAGCGCCTCCCGGACCCACTGCTGACGGCTGCCAGCCAGGGCCCAGCCCGGCCCCCCACCACCTGCCCACGGCTCCCCATGGCCCCCACTGCCTGTCTCCAGTGGCTCCTCTGCGGGCTCAGCGGGGAGAGCACACCCTCCCTGCCCCGCCTTCCCAGAGCCTGGGGCCAGAACACAGGAGTGGCAAAGGTCTTCTCAGAGCCGGTGGGACCCCCAGGTCCCAGGGGACCTGAGAGGCCCACCCTGTGAAGCTCCATCTCCCTGGTCGCCCCGTCCATCATGGGTGTCGGCCGCCGTGCCCCGTTCGGCTGGGGTATTTTCCCAGCTTCTCCAGGGTCAGCCCCACCCCCGGACGGATGGGCCCTTTGGGAGAGGAGAATGAATCTCTCGGTAAAACGCTTTCCTATGGCAGCTCCGGTTCTCAAGGCCAGGCCAGCCCTTTGTTTCTTGGAGAGGGGCCACCTGGGTACACAGGAGGGGCCGGTGGGGGGGCACCTGCAGGCATAACGTGGTCCTCCCACTGCGTCCCCCCAAAATCACGTGTCCAAGCCCTAGTTCCTGGTGCCTGTGAACGCGCCTTTTGTAGAAATGAGTTCTTGGCGGATGTGATCAGTTTAAGAGGAGGTCATTAGGATGGGCCCTCATCCAGTGACCTGAGTGTCCTTATAAGAAGAGGGAAGAAGCCCAGTGAAGATGGAGGCAGAGAGTGGGGGGGATGCGGCCACAGCCCAGGGCCGCCTGGACACCCAGAAGCTGGAAGAAGTAGGCAGGACCCTCTGCTGGAGCTGCTGGAGGGAGCTTGGTGGTGCAGCACGTTGATTTGGGATTCTGGCCTCCAGAGCAGGGAATCAGTTCCCGTTGCTCTCGGCCGCGCATCTGTGGGACTTCATCACAGCTGCCCAGGGCGCTCATACAGCCCGTATCTTGTCCCCTCCCCACTGCCCACACCCAGGCCCTGTCCCCAGACACTAGCGTCCAGTATTAAAAACCCATAATCACCAGCTTGGAAAGGCCATATTCAAATCCCACCCCTCTGCGCTCCCTGCTCTGGGGTGGGAAGTGGGAGGGTTTGCATCCGCCCCCGCCCCCCAGGGCTGGGCCTGATGCTGTTGCTACCAAAAGCCTCTGAGGCCCGGCCCTGCCACGACACGGAGGGGAGTGCGGAGACCTGCACGCGAGCACACAGCCAGGGGGAGGCTAGACCTGGCCTGGGCTTGGGCACCGGCCAACGCTCATCCCCTCGGCACTGCTGCCCTCTGGGTTATAACTGCACGGGTGTCCCAGGGTGGCTGTAACGAGCGACCACCAACTGGGCATCTTAAAACAACAGGCGTTGATTCTCTCGTGGTTCTGGAGGCCAGAAATCCCAAAACAAGGTGTCGCAAGGCCGAGCTCCCTCCGGAGGCTCTAGGGGAGGGTCCTTCCTGCCTCTGGCAGCTCTGGGGGCTCCAGGCGTCCCTGGGCTTGTGGCCGCATCCCTCCAGCCTCTGCCTCCGTCTTCAAGTCCCCGTCCAAGCCTCCCTCTCCTTATAAGGACACCGGTCATTGCATGAGGGCCTCCCTACTCCGCTATGACCTCATCGTAACTAACTGCTCTGGCAAAGACCCTCTTTCCAAATAAGGTCATGTTCTGAGGTTCTGGGTGGATGTGAATTTGGGGGGACACTCTTCAACCCCAAAGTACGGGCAGCGACGTGGGATGTGTTCGCGCCATGCGGGGAGGGTGGGGCTGAGCAGGGGCCTCGCTCCCGCCGGGGCCTGGCACCCCTCCCACTGCTGGACGCACCCCCGGCCCGGGGTGTGTGCGGGGACTGGGCAGCATTGCCGTGATCACAGGCCGAGAGCCTCGGCTTTGCTCCACCAGGGAGGGGGGCCTGGAGGGGACGGCGGCGGGGGGAGGGTGCTGTGGTGCTCCCCCCCACCGCAGCCCACATCGCCCTTTCCTCACTGACAGGGCAGGAGGTCCTCACCGTCCCCGGGGCCACAACCAGCACCCCTCACCCCACGCCCTGAAGGCCTGGGCCCAACCCCTGGCTTCCCAGCCACAGGGGGCCAAGGGGGCATTGGGGTCCTGTGCTGAGAGCCAGGGGGCACTGGGCCAGATGCCAGGCAAATGGGACCACCAAGCGGGAAAGACATGCAAACGGCGCATTTGCATGAACAGCCCTCCGGGTCTTTGAGGGCCCTGTTCCCGGAAGGGGCAAGGTGGGGTGTGGGTCTGGGCAGCTGGGGGTCCTGCGTCACCCCCCCGCTGGAATCCCGCCCCCCACACCACGACCGACAGGGAGAACAGAGGCAGGATCTTCAGCCCCAGCAGCAAGGGCACTGGGGGCTCTTGCTCGGGGGGCAGACGGCCGCCCCTGGTCAGAGGCCACCAGGGAAACGGCCCCAGCGCAGGCAGAGCCGGCGGCCAGGCCCCGGGGGTCCCAGTCCACCCGGCCCTTCCTGGGCTGTGTCACTGGGCAAGCCCCCCACCTGCCCGGCCCCTCTGTTCCTCCCTGAGATGGGGAGCACACTCAGCGGGCGGCGGTCAGCACGGCAGCCCCCGGCCCCCAGTGAGGACACGGGTCTCCCAGGCCAGGAGCGGAGGGCACGGCTCGGGGAGGGGGCAGAGAGGGGGCACAGCTGCCCACGCGCTTGTGAGGCCCCCAGCGGGACAGGTACCGGCTCTGAGCCCTGGCTCCCCGAGTCTGGCCCCCAGGGCCGTGGGGCCACCCCCTGCCCAGACCCACCCCGAACCCCCCTCACCTGCAGAGGGACCGTCTGGAAGGCCGGGCTCTCCCCAGGCTCCAGAGGAGGAGACGGAGATGAGTGGCAGCCCGTGGCCACGGAGGAGGGTGCCCCCACTCCCGCTCCCTGAGGGGCTGGCGGCCAGGGCGCCTACCTGCCTGCTTCCTCCCCGGGCCCGGACACGTGGCTGCTGGTCAAGGAGCGGGTGGAGGTCCCCACAGCCTGGCGCCCGCCTTTCCTCCGCCCCCGCCACCACGCCCGGCACCTGGGCAGCCAATGCCGTGACCAGCGCCAGGCATCCCCGATCTCCGCCCCACCCGGCCCACAGGCCTGCTGCGGCCAAAGCCACTGGGTGCGAGGGCCAGCCTTCCCCGGGCCTGACAGGCCCCGTGACCCCCTTGGGCGTGACCGGTCTCCCGGTGCCAAGAGGTGGCCCCGTGTGGGGCTGGCTGCTGTCCCTCCCTCCCTCCCTCCGCGGCGGGAGGGGACGGCTGTGCCACACCCGTGTCTCTGCCTCCCAGTGGCCCCCAGTTTATCTCTGCAGCAGGTGGGAATGACCGCCTCCAGGGGGTGTGGCCAGCCGTCCTGTGGAGGACGCGTGGGCAGAGACTGGGCCCACAAAGCCGAGAGGCGCGGGTGCCCCGTGTGCGCTGTCCTGGAGGGTGGGACGGCTGGGTCAGCTGTCAGGTTGTCAGCACGGCAGGCTCCGCACAGACACTGTCCCTTCGAGCAAGGGCAGGACAGGGCAGCACGGGGGTGGCCCTGGAGCCCCACAGTCCTGGCTCACACTCTGCAAATCCTTCGGGCTCCTTAACTCTGGGCCTCAGTTTCTCTGAGAAAATGGGGATCTGAGTAGCCCGGCTTCAAGGAGCTTGCGGGTAACACATGACAACAGATGACACTTCTGTGTGCCCCTTCCCCAGAGACCCCAGGACCTCCTCCCAGGGACCCCTCATCCCCTGAGCTCTGGAATCGGGGGGAGACCCTGTCCAGGCCCTGTGCTCTGGGACCCCTGGTGGCCTCTCAGGTCTGGCCCGTTGGCCACCAGGGGGCGCCCCAGGACCGCAGGCTGGTGGAGGTGGCCCGGCCAGTGGAGGCAGCTTTGCCAGGGACACCGAGGGCTCCGTCCTGGGCTGGGCACGTCCCATCGATGGGCCTGGAGCCCACCCAGGGAGGAGAGGGGCCGCCTGACGATCCCTCAGGAAAGACTGCATTCCAGGTAAGTGGGGCTCCAGGGCAGGGACCCCACAAACCCTCGGGGCCTGAGACCCTGTGGACGAGATTCTGAGGGGAGATGCAAATCTTGGGGTTCCTGGGCGAGGGCCAGCCCCAGCCCAGCTGAAAGACCAGCCTGGGTCCACACCCCCTGCTGGCCTGGGGCCTGGCCCCGCTGTGCGTCCTGCCAGCGTCAGGGGTATATGCAGAGTGAGGGGATCTCCCCAGAGCCTCCAAGTCTGGGGGGTGGGAGGCACACAGTCCTTGGCCTCCTCCCATCCTCTGTTCCAGGCCTGCCCTCTACCCTGGCCTCCTGGACGCTCCTCTCCGGCCGCCCCCAGCCCAGTACCAGGCTGTGCTCCTTCCCTGCCTACAGTCCTCCGTGGCTCCCTATTTCTCCACAATAACACCCCACCACGAGCCCGCAGCCCTGCCCCGCCCATTGCCCACCTCTCCAGCCGTCTGGCCTCCCCCTTGCTCTCTCGTCCAGCCTCAGAGCCTCCCCTTCTGCCCACGCCCGTCCCCCTCGTCCCCCCCGTCCCCCCACCATCCCCCAGCCACACCGGCTCACGGGCCTCCCTGGGTCTCTCTCTCCAGGCCACCCGGCATCACTTTTCAGGAAGCTTGACCCTCTGAAAAGGGGACCTTTTATTCACCTGTGTGCTGTCTGTTTGCTTCCTGCCTGGGGTTCTCGGCCACTGAGCCTCCCGGGCCCAGAAGAGGAGCTGCTGGGAGGACACACAGTGAGCAAGTGGATGCGGGGAGTGGACGTGCGTCTATGTGGAAAGCCTTGTGACTGAGGGGCCGGGCGGGGCGCCACTGAAGGGAGGAGGTGCCCGGGGCCACCCGCACCCACTGACGCTGTCGGGAGGACGTCCCAAATTCTGCCTTCTGCTCCATTTCCAGCCGCCTCCACCCCCTTTCCTACAACTGGGTCCAGGGCCGGAGCCACTCGGGACAGGACTGAGTTCACACGACGACGCTTGCTTTGGGGGAGAGGCCACGCCTGGCAGAGCGCATGCCCGCCCCCAGGCCTCTGTCCGTGGGCCGGCGTATCGTGCTCTGAAGCAGGCTGACCACAGGGACCCACCGTCTTCTGTCCCTGGCTGAGGCCTGGGAGGGAGGGACATACGCATACGCCCCGCCCCCGACAGAGGTCCAGCCCCCCCGCCCCTCCCCGTGCAGGCTGGGTGCCTCGTGGGGCTTAATTTGCAGGAAGACTCAGCCTCCTGAGCCACCTCTGGTGTTTGTCTCCCAGGACAGAAACCACAACTCAGAGAGGGGTCTGGCTGGCTCTGGGTCTCCCTGCCGGCTTGGGGGCCTCCTCCCACCCGGTGCCTCCCTCGGGTCTGCGTGAGGTCGAGACTCAGGCCCTCGGACAGGAAGCGCCCTGGCCTGGTCCTTGGGGGTGGGGAACGCCACCTCTGGCCACTCCTGGTTGGAGAGGGCAGGGCGGGCTCCGCGGGACGGGCCACCGTCCACCGCCTCTGGGCTGCCCCGAGCGTCCATGGTGAAGGCTGAGAGCCTGGTGCTTCACCCCGTCTAAGGGTTGTCCACGCCGAGTAGCCCAGACTTGCCCCCCACCTTGCTGACCACACACACGCCAAGGTTTCTGTAGCACCCCCCTCACGGGACTTGGGGGACCTGCAGGCCCTCCTTCCCACGGGGACGCCCACAGCTCTGAAGCTGCGCCTCGTGGGCCCTCACCCCCCTCAGCCGTGGCCAGTATCCTCCCCCTGCTGCCGTCACAGACGCAGGGAGAGAGGCCGGAGAGGCCTAGCCGGGGCTGAGCCGGGACTCGGGCATGGCCACGGGCCCAGGCTCACGGCCTCTCCCTCCCACCATCCTGTCCCTGGAGTTTTCTGGAGTCCAGGAAGGAGACACCCCCAGCCCGCTCCCCTCTTCCCCTCGGCACCTGGTGGTAAACGCAGACCTACAAATACGGGAGCGCCTCCTGTCCCAACCGTCACCGAGGAGCAGCCGTCCACTTCAGCCCCGAGAGCAGGTACCACCGTGGAGCGCTGGGCAGGCTGCTGGCCTGGCCTGCGTGAGGGGTGGCCCCCGCTGAGTCCCTGGACAGCTGTGGGTCCAGGTCCTGATGCGAAGCGGGGACGGTGATCCCACCGCCTCGCAGGGCCTGTGCGGGAGGGAGAACGCTTGGAACAGAGCCAGCCTTCGAGCTCCTGGCACGAGTCCCGTGCAAGGACCAGTGTGAGCGTGTGCGTGTATACAGCGTGTGTAAGTGTGAGGATACCCCATGTGTGTGTGTATGCACTGTGTGTACGTGTGTGTGCATGTCTGTGGACGCACAGGCTCTTGCCCTGCAGGTGCAGCTGGAGCACCAGCACGTGGACATCGGGCCAGGGGGACCACAGCTCCACCAGTCCTCAGCTGCCCCTGTGTCGCCTTCTTCTTGGCCCCCGAGGAGGCCGAGAAACTGATTCTCCCTCCCTGGGGGTCAGTTAAGGCTCAAACCACAGGCCTCTGTGGACCCCCACCCCGTTCTCCCAAGCGCACCGTCCACCCGCCTTGTCCTCGACCGTCGTGTCACCCGCCAGCTCGTCCAGTCATTCAACACAGATTTACTGAGCAACATCTAGGCGCCAAGACTGTGCTGGGGGTCAGGTGACATGCAGACAATGAACAAAGAAGTAAGTCAGAAGCAAATTTTAAAAAAGAAATGATTAAAATGGTTGTGGAGAAACATAAAGCAGGCAAGAACCTGGGTGGAGGATGGATGGATGGTTGGGGGATTTTATTTTTAAATGGTCAAGGGCTACCTCACTGGGAAGGTGACATCTGTGCAAATAGTTGAAGGAAGGGTGGCTCACCTGCCCATCATCAGTCACTTACCCACGCCCATCCATCTGCCCATCCATTCACCTGTCCGTCCGTCCCTCCGTCCACCCGCACATCCATCCATCCGTCCATCATCCATCCGTCCCTCCATCCATCCATCCATCTGTTCCTTGTCCATCTGTCCACCTGTCCACCCACACATCCATCCATCCCTCCATGCATCCACGCCTCTCTCCAGTCACCCACTCACCCTTTGTTAACTTCTCCTGGGCGCCTGGACTCAGAGGTGAGTGAGTCAGCCTCAGCCCTCAGGGGCCCACACGCAACAGGGAGGGCAGCTCTCCCCTCCCCCGGGCTCTGGCAGCTGTCGGGGGAGGAGGTGGTGGCTGGGCGAAGCACTCCACCACATGGCACGTGAGGTCCTCATGTGGCTTCTTCCCGGTCTGTGTGTCTCACAGAAAAGCTCACCATCCCCTGCGGGCAGGGCCTGGCCTTCTGCCCCTCTGGCCTCCCCCAGCAAGGCTGGGAACTCAGTAGGTGCCGCATAAATACGGGCAGGTTGGCTGAATCCTCCCTGCCTCCTCCTCCTCCGTGCACCCCTGTTTTGCTGTTGGCCCTTCTCCCTGGCCTCCCTGCCTCCCTCCCTCCCTGGCCCGACCGGCTCACCTGCCCTCCAAGTCCACTCTTGGCTCAGGCCCTGCATGGGCTCTGGTTCTGCGGGGTGGACGGCGTAGCTCCAGAGGGCCAGCCCCATTGGCTGAAGAGCCAGGTCAGCAACACCAGCAAGGTGGACAAGGACCCTGGCTGGGAAATGGCTACCATGGCCTCAAAGGATCAAGCCCAGGTCTCCCATCTCCCTTCTCCCAGTGGCAGGGGACACCCGGCAACTCTCTAGTAAGGAAAAGCTTATTGGCTGGCTTATCAGATGACCCAGCACAGACACTGCCTGGGCTCCTGGAGTGCACGGCAGCCTGCTGCCCCCAAAGGGTCAGCTGAGGGCAGTGGGCGGTGGGCAGGTGCCCTGGGACGGTGGGGAGGTGTCAAGTCCTGGTGATCAGAATCGGGGCATGTCGGGCCCCGGTCCTCACTCCCCAGGCTACGTGGGCCAGGCACGTGTCCCCAAGGGTCCCACGAGGCTCGGAGGTCCCTGACTTCACCCCATCAGGTCACACAGGAAACTGAAGGGTCAGGGTGAGTGTCTAAGGGTGCACATTTTAGGGGTGATTTCACCAAAGAGGGCCCCAGATGGTGACCGTGCATCCTTGCTACAGTTGGACTGGCAGGCTAAAATAAACTCAAGTCAACTTCACAAGCCGTTGATGCAAATTCCCAGCAAAGATATTACAAGGTGGCCCTGCCAGCTGGAAGCTGACCCGAAACCCCAAACCTGATTTTTCTGCCCAGCGTTACTGCTACTCAGGGCTCCTGTGAAGGTGACCCTGCCAGGTGCCAGCTGCCCCGGGGCCTCATCACTGGGCTTTGGATTCTTGGGCTGGTCCCTAAGACGTCCCCTTGGAAGGGGAGGGGGAGGCTCAGGGGCCGGTGGGAGGGGACCTCAGGGTGCTTGCATCTCTGGCCACAATGCCCTTCACTGAAGCCGAGCACCTCCACCCCGCCGCCCCAGCACAAAGCAAGTGTTGGAGGCCCCAAACTTCCGTGAATCTTCTGCTTAATTTGGAGGACAGGCATTGAGGCCCGGAGAGCATCCAGAAGGGCTCTCTGTCAGCTGAGCCAGCCCTGATGGCTATCTGGGAACTTGTGAGCACAGGGTGCACGAGACCAGGTCGGATGCCGTCAGATGACCGAACCTCAGATCAACGGAAACATGCAGGCAGTGCCCCGTTCTCTGACCGGGCTGGCAGGACCTGGATCCCGGGCTGGGAGGGGTGAGTGAGGGGACGAGGCTCTGCGGGCAGGGCCCAGCCACCGAGTGACCCGCAGAGCCGGCCAGCTGGGGCGGAGGCATGGCCCCAGGGCGATGGCTGCCTGCCCCCGATTCTGCCCCCAGCTGGTCTCCCTTCTGAGAGCCCTGCTGCCAGCCCCCAGGTCCTATTGCTCTAGGGCTGCCCTTAGGAGCGGAGATGGAGTGTCCCTTTTCCCTGTGTGGTCACAAAAAGGCTTGTGTGCACACACACACGGACCATATACTGCCGTACACGCATACGCAATACACGTGTGCACCGTATCCTCCACAACCTGCCCACACACCATACCGTGCACACATGCACCCAGAGCTGCGCCCCGTGCACACGTGCACGCCCAGCCCTCAGCCTTCCTGGCCTGCCCCCAGTGTGGCACCTGGGGGAGGAGGGCGGGCGGTGACAGCCCTGGGACATCCTGCGGCGCTGGAGCCCCCACTGAGGCACGCTCAGCTCAGTCTGTCCTGCCCCATGAGACTGGCTGCGACTTGTTCCCCAGGCCGGGACAGTCTGTCCCGGCTAACTGTGGAGTGACCGTCCGACAGCCCACGGCGGCAGAGATGGAGTCAAGTCAGAGCCGAAGGATGCCCCTCGGCCTCTGTCCTGGAGCGGTGCCCAAACTTGGGGTCCTCAGTGTCCCCTGCCCGCGAGGGAGAGAGAGGAGTTGGCTAAAATGCAGAGTCCTGGGAGGGTGGGCCCTGCCGCAGCACAGATCACCCCCTGCCACCGGCCCTGCCCTCGTCCCCTAGTTTTCTTCATCTCACTCATCCCCCTGATGACCCTGGGCCCCAAGAAGGCCGGCCTCGCGCACACGGCTCTAGGGCCAGGGCAGAGCAGTGTCCGGCGCACGGCGGGTGCTCAGGGGGATGTGAGGAGTGAATGGGTGAGTGGGCAACTCAGCCGTGGGGCTGGAGGTGGCCGCCAGCCAGGAAGCCTCTGGAGGCGCAGCCCCGGCCTGGACCCTGACCTCCTGGGGGCCGCACAGCCCTCCCTCCCCAGCCTCAGTTTCCCCCTGTGTTCGTGACAACCTCTGGGCTCCTCCCACGGCTGGCCTGGCATGGGTCTGGGGTGCTGAGGGGTCTTGGCAAAGTGCTGCTGAAGGAAGGTGAGTGTGGTGCTTCCAGAATATTCTGAGGCCCGGAGATAGCCCATGGGCCTGAAAAGCAGGAAGGCGGCCTCCCGGTCCATGCACATCCAGGTAGATCCATCTGCCTGTGCATCCAGGACCCCAGGGTGTGACAGGAGCATCCCAAGTGACCGAGAGGCAGGTCCTGGGGGGGGAGGGGGCCTTCCAGTGGGGGGCCTGGAGGGCAGCTGGGGAGCCAGTGACTGGGTCAGGCGCACTTCCCACCTTTGAGCAGAGGCCCTGGAGGCCCTTTGGCTGTGCTTCCTACTCCTGCGTGCTGGCCCTGCCCCCCCGCCCCCCCCACCAGCCCTCTGCCCTCATTCTGGGCCCTTCCTCACTGTGCCTGGCTTCATTCCCCCCACCCAGCTCTCCCATCCTCCCCGAGGCCCCCACCAGCTCCTTTGAGCTTTCAGGGAACTTGCAGCGACCCCTTGTTGTCTGGCCTCCCATGCATTGCAGCGTCCCTGTGCCGGGGCCAGGACCCCAGAGCTGGCTCCTGAACAGCTCAGCCCCTGAACCCCCAGGTGCTTGGGCGGCTACTTATTATAATTTTTAAAATACAGAAACTTACACAAAAGTAAAGCACACAGTATCAAGACTGTATGTGCCAGCGGGCTCAACGATGACCAGTTCAGAGCAGGTTGGTTTAATCTCCACCCCAGCCACTGCCCCGCCCTCCTGATTATTTGCAAGCAATTCCCCAGAGTCGCACCATCCATCCGGAAACACCTCAATACATGCCTACGGCACGTGTGGCCTTTTGCTACCCTGAAGTTCAGTGCGTACAGAGGAGGCAGGACAAATGCTTGACTCTGTCCTTTTTTCATTTATTTTACTCCTTTTCAGAATAATGAGCCCTAGCCTCCGACAAAGGGCCAGTGAAGACTTTTTAGTATCATTTTGAATGAATGCATAAAGATATTTGGTATGTTTTAATCCACACTTCTTTTGGATGCAACAACTTTTCAGCAGACAGAGAAAGTATTCTTGTTTTAAGAAAACAGCTGAGGAGTTTATGCTAATATTCCCAATTCAAATTTAAGGATTGATTTGCCCTTTGATTTTATATATATATATATATATATATATATATATATTTTTTTTTTTGCTGTACACGGGCCTCTCACTGTTGTGGCCTCTCCCATTGCGGAGCACAGGCTCCGGATGCGCAGGCTCAGCGGCCGTGGCTCACAGGCCCAGCCGCTCCGCGGCATGTGGGATCTTCCCAGACTGGGGCACGAACCCATGTCCCCTGCATCGGCAGGTGGACTCTCAACCACTGTGCCACCAGGGAAGCCCTGATTTTATATTTGTATCTCTTTTCTCTTGTCCTGAAAATCCAGGTTCCCAAGGAATTTAACATGATATATGTATGACACATATTACATGTATATATCATTTCAAAGCATCAATACTAATGATGTGACTCTTTGGGTTCCTTTTGTCCTCTGAGTGTTAGTGATTATATTGGTAACGTTGTGAGCTGTACCAGAGCATGATTCAGCTTAACTGAGGGACGTTCTTGCTGTTTCTAGCCTTTTACTAATACAAATAATGTCGTAACAAATAGCCTTATGTGTGTATCATCTATTTTCCCCACGTATCTTTGGGCCAGTTCCTGGAAGTGGAACTACCTAGCCAGGCTCAATGATACGAGTGCTTTTCCTAATGCCACCAGGACCCCCTACCAACTGACAAGGTGCCAAGAACACCTGCTTTCCCTCGGCCCTGCCCACAGAAACTGCGGTCCAACGTCTGGATTTTCGCCAATCAGATAGGTGAGCAACGGTCTCTCAGTGTACTTTCAAATTTGCATTTTTGTTGTTGAGCATTTTTTTCATAAGTGTAAAGATCATGAGTCCCTTTTCCCGTGAGCTGTTCATGCCTTTCGCCCGCTTGTCCACAGGGTCGTCTATCATCTTCTTCTCAGTTTTAGATGTGCTTTATGTACCAGTGCTATTAATCCTTTGCCTGTGCAAATTCTTGTTCCAGTTTGTCACTTGTCTGTTTTGTTGATTTCAGCTATTGTCTCTGGATTTCAGCCACAGTTGGAGATGTTTTCCCTACCTAGAGCTTGTTGAGAAACTCACCCATACTTCCTTGTAGAACCTACATGGCTTCATTTCAGCGTTTGCATGGAAGCCTCTGATCCATTTGAAATTTATTCTTGTCTGTTGTGTGCAAGGTGGATCAACGCTTTTCTTCTTTCTCTTTGACTCTCCAGTTGTGCGTTGGCGCTGACCACTAAACGTCCTTCCTCCTGCTGACTGGGGTGTGGATGTGGTGACACTTCCTTCAGAAAGTATTGACTGAATGCCTGCAGGTGCCCTGGCTGTCCCCCAGGCCCTGCGGAGGCGGACTCCCCACCTTCTTCTGGCTTTCGGCCCATTTGTATCCTAAGTGACGCGCTTCCCAGGAAGGTTCCATTGTCTCAGCCGCCCTGAGTCTCCACAGTGCCTGGCACAGGTTGGGACCCACTTCATTCATTCTTTCTGCACATACCAACTGTGCCGGCTCTGTACAGGCACCAGCCGAGGTGTGGGGAGTCAGGGGTGAAGGGCCGAGCTGCACTCGGTCCAACAACAAGAGCTGACTTTCTGATGAGGGAGTACGTGAAATAAATCAGCCCAGGGTGCTCAGTCAAGACCTGGGACGTGTCTCCTAGGTTATGGGTCCCTGAAGTGGCAGGCAGTTATCCCCCTGCCCAGGGCAATGTTCTGAGAGAGGCCAGTTTTTTTCTGCTCGACACCCTTTCTCCACCCTGATGTCAGGTCGTTGTGCAGGGACCCAAATGCCAGTGCAGGGTAGGGGACCTGTGCAATTCTTCTGACCCTGTCACCCACCTCTACATCACCCCCACCCAGGGAAACCTACGGGACACAACAGCAGCCCTGTCCAGAGGGTGAGGAGGACAAGGACTCCATTATCTGACACCTCTCCCCTGACCTGACCAGGCAGCCCCTCCTGCCGCGCCCCTCTCCAGAGCCCCGAGGCATCGCCTCCAGGAGCCCCCGCATCCTCCCCACGCACACGGCTCCCCATTGGGCCATCCCTGACCCACGATGGCCCCCGTGGCCCTGTCTGGCCTCCAGAGTCCGACAGCCCTATGGGCACCAACCCGACCACATTCTCTGCCCGCAGCACGCGCGCTCGCTCGGGCGCTCGGGCACCCAGGGGACGCTCGGATTGTTCGCGGGGCTAACCGCCATCCTCCTGACGTGCCCCGCCTTCCCCCTTCACTCCCACCCTCTTCTGAGTAACTGAGAGGGGGTGAAGCGGCTGTCTGCTCCCCACCCCGTCCCCCTGCCCGGGCAGTTCGTGGTCCCTGCACCTGCTGACCCCGCGCCTTCCTTCCTGACTTGGCTGGGGGCTTCTTGCAGGCCTAGCAGGTGGGCCTGGGGAGGGCGAGCACGTGGGCGTAGGCGGGGCGGAGCGAGGAGCGCGGAATGGGGCGGACCGAGCAGATGGGGCGGGCGGGGCCAAGAAGGTGAAGGCTAAAGGGGCGGACCCAACAGGTGGGCGCAGACGTGGGAGGGACCGACCAAGCAGGTGAGCGCAGTTGGGGCTCAGCCTCCGGCGCTCCGGGCGCCGACGTTGGTTGGGGGCGGGGCGTCCGGCCCGGGGCGGGGCTCGCCAACCCCCCGGGACCCGCCCGCGGCCACCGCCCCCTCCCGGCCCCGCCCCCCACGCCCTGGCGGGGCGGGCAGCGGACCCGCGGCCCGGCTGGCAGCAGCGGCCGCCCGCACTGCGCCCCGGCGGCCGACTTCGCCGCAGCTCTTCGTGCCGCCTCCCGGCCGGCCCCCGCGGGCCCTGCCTGGCCATGGCCGCGGCCACCTCCCCTCCCAGGGCCGAGAGAAAGCGCTGGGGCGGGGGCCGCCTGCCGGGCGCCCGGCGGGGCAGCGCGGGCCTGGCCAAGAAGTGCCCCTTCTCGCTGGAGCTGGCCGAGGGCGGCCCGGCGGGCGGCGCGCTCTACGCGCCCATCGCTCCGCCCGGCGCCCCGGGGCCCGCGTCCCCCGCCGCGCCCGCCGCGCCCCCCGCTGCCGCCGACCTTGGCCCGCGGCCGCCGGTGAGCCTCGACCCGCGCGTCTCCATCTACAGCGCGCGCCGCCCGCTGCTCGCGCGCACTCACATCCAGGGCCGCGTCTACAACTTCCTGGAGCGCCCCACTGGCTGGAAGTGCTTCGTCTACCACTTTGCCGTGTGAGTATCGCCGCCGGCCGGGACTGGGAGCTTTCCGCGGGGCCGGGGAGGGCGTGGGGGAAGCGCTGTCCCTGTGCCACCTGCTGCCGCCCGAACCTGGTCGGAGCTGCGACTCAGATCAGCCGGGAGGGAAGGAAGAGGTTAATGGGAAAAACAGAAGCAGCGGGGAGCTTGTCTGTTGGAGTTCAGGGACGTGTGGGTCTGACCCCGTGGGGGTGGGAAGCTCCCCCCTGGCGCTGCCCAGGCCTGAGTGGGGGGAGCCAGCTGGGAGGAGTGCGCTGCCCAAGCAGGCCCGCTCCTCCCTGGAGGGACGGTCCAGGTGTTAATCCTTTCGCGGGAGGACGGGGGCAGGGGAGAGAGTTCCCCGGGCGGGGCTGGGAGGCAAGAGAGGGCAGGGCCCGGTGCCCCCGCTGGTGCAGCAACATCTCAGACCCTCCCCGGTCCAGGCGGGCCCTGTGGGGCGTCTCCTGGGCAAGCGGAGCAGGGTTGCCCCACAGGGTGGCAGGCCTCGTGGTGTAGCCTGAGGTGTCAGCATGGCCGTGGGGAGTGCCCACGGCGCCGCAAGAACCCAACCAGGCTCTGGAAACCCTGGGTTGAAGCAGGGGAGCCTGGAGGGGACACACAGGGTGGCGGGGAGGAGAGAGGTCGGGCCCCTGATTCCATTGGTCGATCAGAGGAAGCTGTGCGCCAGGCGAAAGCAGCGCCCTATAGGCAGCACCTGCCCCCGCTGCTTCCCAGGTGGTTCTGATGCCAGCCGCCGCTGCGCGTGCCTGTGTGGGGCAGGGCAGGGTGCGCTGGGACGGGGCCACGTGGAGCCCTCCCCCACCGCTCGCGGTCCTGCTTCCCTGCTGCCTGGCCAGTGGGCTCTTGGTGTGGGGCCGGCCTCTGGCCTGTGAGCCTCGGCTTGGCCATCCCCGGGCTGACCTCGGAGGCTGCTCTGGGGCCTGCGGGGGTGACCCCCCTCTGGCTTCCCGTTGGTAGGGGCAGGTGCTCGTCCCTGCCCCCTTGGCGGGCCTGGGGCTGGGAGAGACCTGGCTGGGGCGTGTCCAGGGCCCTCTTCTGTCCCACTCCGGTAGCCACCACCGGAGCCCAGGGAGCAGAGAGGCTGCTTGGAGCACGGTCTCAGCAGGTGCGGCGAGGTGGGGCGGCATGACTTCGGTTCCTCACCTTTGCTCCTCTGAGCGCAGGTGGTACTAGGGTTGCTGCCCTCCCTGCGGAGGGGCAATCCTTCCAGAGCAGGAGGGCAAGTGGTGGGGACAGTGTCCTCAAGCCTCTTCCCCACCCCCCAGTCCCTGCCTGCCGAGGTGTCAGAGAGAGCTTAGCCGTGGCCATGGCTGGTCTGCGGGAGAGGGCGGCCTTGCCCGCGGCTGCAGCGGCAGCGGCTTGTCTTGGGGTTTGGGGGAATGTTTGTGTGCACTGACCCTGAGGGATCCTGCCCTGGTCTGACGCTGGCTGTTTGAGCGCCCAGCCAACAGCTGGCTCGTGGATGCTGCTGTGTACGTGGGCTGCCTGCCGCCCAGCCCTCACCTGCTGGACCCCAAGCTCCCGGAGGTGGCCAGGGGCGGGACGGACCCCACAGCCGGTCCTGGAGCAGACCCTGCCCAGCCGCCTCTCTGTCCAGGAACCCTATGTGCCAGCTCTGGGCAGAGAATCGCCAGGCAGTGCAGCAGTGCCTCCTCACCCCGAGGGCTGCCAAGGCGAGGGGCCTGCAGACACCCCACTGGCTCGCGTCCTGTGGTGGCAGGCCCGAGGGTGCGCGTGGTGCCCAGGTCCCCTGGCCACTGCAGGGCCTTGTGGAGGAAGAAGGCTTGCTGCTCCCCAGAGGAAGTCTCTGCTTACACTTGTGTTTTCTTCCTGATTCTGATTGTTTAGCTCTCGGAAGTTGCTCAGCAGAGTCTGCCTTGCCCAGCCTCCCCAGGAGCTGTAGGGCAGGGGTGGCTTCTGGGGACAGTAGCTGAGTGGCTTCCCCTTGGGGGAGGAGCTGGGGTGGCTTGGTGACCTTGGGTCAGTCTTTTCCCACTCTCGTCCCCATCTGTAAGAGGTGTGCCGCAGTCTTCCGTGCAGGGTGGGTCTGCAGGTGGACCCTGGCTAGGCAGGGGACGTGGCTTCCCTGGGGCCCGGGAAGGTGCCCCCTCACCTCCAGGAGGTTGGAAGGGCCCCAGACACTCTCTGAATTGGCCAGTGTGTCCAGGGGACCTGGGCTCAAGCTGGGATTGCAGGGGCAACCTGGGACTGAGTGGCCAGAGCCTGACCGCAGCACTGAGAAAAGGGGTGGACGGTGCCCACTCTGGCCCCGGTGTTGTTCTGAGAAACGTCCGAGATGGTAGCAGAGAGAGAGCTCTGTCCTTGGCGAGGCAGATGGTGAAACGTGCGGGCTGATTGTTACGACCCAGGCTGAGCTCGGTTTCCGGCCTGGGAAGGATGAGCCTGACCTTGAAGGGCTGGGGAGTGGGTGGGTGTGGGAGCCGCTGTCCTGCGGGCCCTGCAGGGCTGGGCACACTCTCCCAGGCACAGCTGGGGAAGCAGGCCAGGATATCCTGTCCCCCTCCTGGTCGGGGAACCCCTGCTCTGGCCAAGAGGAGAGCGGCCCTTCCTGTGCGTGGCCGCCTGCCCCGTCTGCCGGGGTCAGGGGGCAGGAGGCTGCCCCCGCCGCCCGACCCTGCCCCTGGCCCCCAGTCCTCATCTGAGGCTCTTCACATCCCCACCGTGCGGCGGCTCCCACTCTGGCTGAGGGCTGATGGGCCTTGGCCAGGGTTGTCTGGTTAGGGAGATGCCTGGACTGGAGTGGGGCCTGGGGGCCCCGTAGCAGCCCGCCCTGGCCGCTGGGCTGGGCCTCCACAGCCTCCGTCTGTAGAGGCCAGGGTGGAGGCTGCCCCCAGCTTCCGTGTCCCTCCTGCCAGGCGCGGGGCTTCCAGTCACAGGAGCCCGGAGGAACCCCCTCCTCCCTCCTTCTCCCTCTCTCTTCTCTCCCCCTCCTCCCCCCGGCCTCTCGGGAGCTGCAGGGTGACACGTGCAGACTCCTGTCTTCTTCCAGCTGCTGCCACCCATGCAGCCTGGGAGAAGCCCCCGTGCCTCAGTTTCCTCATGCGGGGACAGGTGCCCCTCGCCCCCTCCGTCAGCATCCCCGCTGGTTGGGAGAAGCTTGGAGATGGTGGGGGGCTAAGGGAAGGTTTGGGGGAGGGCCCAGGAGTGCGTCCTGTCCCTGCCCTCCTGCCACCCTGCCTTTCCCAGGTTCCCTAGAACTTTCCGGTGGCTTTGGCGGCACCTTCAGAGCGGGTGTTAATAATTGATGGCACTGGCAGCGTTCCCTGGCGGTTTGTTGGGCCGAGCCCGCCCGCCTTTCTGAAAGTGGAGGCCAGTTCCCTGGTCGCATCCCCCCACCCTGGCCCCTGGTGCCCATCGCACCCCAGGCAGACCCACCAGAAGGGGAGCGGGTCAGGGAGGGCGGAGGGCAGGGGCGGAGGGGAACAGGCTCTCTGGTCTCCCCACTATCCCCTTTGAGACGCCTCCAAGGAGTTCTTAGCCCTCAGTTCCCAGCAAAGCTGGGGGAATTCCTTCTGGTGCTTCTCCCTGTGTCACCTTCTCCCAGGGCCTGGTCCTCGGGTCTCCCCCTGGCTGTCTAGAGACCCCTCACTGCCTCCCCAGACCCAGCACGCTGTTTCTGGACCCACTGCCCTCTGTATGTTGAGCGCCTCATCGTGATCTGGCACTAGTTGGGGGACCACAGGTGTCCCTTACGCCGGGGCCACCAGCTGCGGAGGAGGGAGCCCGGGAGACCTTGAGGATCCAAGGGAGGTGGTGGGAGGGGAGGGATGGTCCAGGGGGTGGGAGCCCCTGGGCTGGAAGGCACGCCCAGCGAACGCCGAGGTCTGGGGCCTGGAGGCCACCTGGCGCAGGATGCGGAGTGGGCCAGGCTGTGTGGTAGCTCGGCCCTGGGAGGCGTCCAGGCTTCGTGCCCCAGCGTTGCCCCGAGGCTGGGCCACCTCCCTGGGTCCGTATCCCCTCCTCTGTGGCAGGCTTGGTGAGTGTGGCACCTGCCGGTAGACTTGCTCAGGTGGGAGGGGATGCTCGCCCGTGCCTAGCTCTGAATCGTCGGCTCCCCTTGGGTTCGGTGCCCGTGGCCTCCGCTTGCACCCGTGGGGGTACCCAGGGCTGGAGGGGTGGGAGGGGCCCATTTGCACTCACCATCCCCACGCCCTGGGACCTTCCCGCAGCAGGGTCTCGTGGGGCTGGGGCGGGGGCTTTGTCCCAGGGAGGCAGACACGGGAGCAGCTGAGGCTAGCCTGGAGCACCGCGCCCACCGGGGGCTCCCTGCTCCACCCGGGGTGTCCGATTCCGATGCCCCGGCTTCTAAAGGTGTCAGGGGCTCGGGATCATCCTCCTCCTGCAAAAGCCGGTTCCCAGGTTGACTCTTCTGGTGTGAACGGGGTTTCTCAGGCCAGTGTGTCCTGGGGATGCTGCTGAAAGGCAGGTGTGTCCAGCAGTCAGGAGCCCCGGCCCTGGTTTCTCACCAGCTCCCAGTGCTGTGCGCTGAGTGGGGTGCTGCTCCTGATGGGGGCCCTGGGCTGAGCCCTCCCTGCCTCCTGGTCTGGGCCGTGGACCCAGGTAAACTTTGAGGCCCTTCTCAGACTGATGTTCTAAACCAGCTTTCAGCTCGTGTGGCATTTCTCGTGGCTCAAGGCCCTGCCCACGGGTGAGATGGACGGGCTGGGACGGTGTCACGTGTGGCTCCTGTGAGGTGGAGACGGTGTCCAAGGATGCCTGTGTGCAAGGAGAAGGTGCTGGGCTTGGAGGAACGGGGGCCGCAAACCTGAGGCCAGACAAGGGGTACACTTGCTGCTGGGAAACGCCACGGACGCTCACGGGTGCTGCTTGGTGCCTGGGCTCTGCTGCTGGGGGAGAACGAGGAGGAACTCCATCACCTGGACCCTTCAGCTCGGACTCTGCGGATCCAGGCCTGGATGGAGGGTCCAGCGGGCCAGCTTCACTCTCCCTGGGGAGGCACCTTGGAGCAAGGGGCAGAGCTTGGAGGCGGCCCGGGGTCCCCAGGGCAGGTTGGGTGACTGTCTGCACTCCCTCCTGGAGGGCAGAGAGGGCCCTGAGTTTCCCTCCAGAGGTTCCCCGAGTGCTGGGACAGCCCCACATCTCACGGAAGGCGGGGTGATGGTTGGCAAGGGGTGGGGCCCCAGCTCTGCTGTTGGGCAGGGTGACCACCTGTGACGCCATGTGCCATTTTTACACACGGCTTCTGACAGTGTGATGAGACTTGGCCTCGCGATGGTTTGTCTTCTGCTTCCTGGCCAGGTGACCCCAGGTCCCTTCTCTGAGCCCACGTGGGCACTAGCTGGGGTGAGAGTACTGGGGCAGAGGGGCAGCCTGGCTCTCCCCCAGGCCCTGGTGGAAGACGGAGAGGGACGGGCTGGTGCTGTGTGCAAATCCTAGGCCCAGAGAGGGGAGGTGACGTGCCCATGGCTGCACAGCTGGCCATGCTCCAGGCTGCCCGCCTCTGAAACCTATTGCTCCTTCCGATGGTGGGGCCAGAATCCGGGTAGGCCTGATGGCGCCTTGTTCACGTGACTCCCTCCCACCCAGGGCAGGGGTTGTAATGCTGACCCTGGGGTGGCTTGGCCACGTGAGGAGTGGATGCCACCGTTTGTCGGGGGAGGGGAAGGGAGGAGGAAGCTGCCTCTTGAGGGCAGTACGTGAGCCCAGAGAGGGCGTCCCTGGATGTCCCAGCATGGCTGGGGCACTGGCTCTCCACTCCTGGGGCTGCTACCCTGTGGGTGGGTGACTAGCCTTTGGAGGCCTTTGATCTGGCTGCGTTAGGCCTCTGCCCTAAAGCCCTGCTGCCAGAACCCCAGGCTGAGGCTCAGCTCGGAGACCTCCTCCTCCAGGAAGCCTTCCCGTGTTGCCCCAGGCAGAGCCATGCCTTCTTTCTTTGCCACCCCCTTGACCTGGTGCTCGGAGCCCCCATGGTGGCTCAGCCACTCTGGTGCTGTGTGGGGTATTAGTGTGTGCTGGTCTCAGCGCTCTTGGGCGTTAGAGGGTCTGAGTGGGTGGGGAGGGCCAGCCTGTACCTAGCAGGGAAAGGCGCTCGGGACAGGGTCACCTGGTGTCTGGCCTTGGTAGCCCAGGGCCCCCACCCCACCCCCCGCCCCGAGCCTGGGCCGTGGCGGTCAGCCTGCTGCCCGGCAGCTCCGAGCCCCACAGGCAGGCTGGGCCTGATGACATCGTCTGTGGGTATTTTTATCCAGTGACATTCCTGAGCTTGGGCGGCGGGTGAGCTCAGAAAGTGGTGGGCAGAGGCCGCTGGGACCCTCCCGTGGCTACGGGAGAGTGCTGTAGGCCCCTGTGTGTTTGAGGGCAGGGGCTTTTCGGAGCCCTTTCCCCCAGAACTTCTCCATCTTCACAGTAGCCCTGGCTGGGGTGGGGGTGCAGATCCTTACTGCCCGGGTGAAGAACCTGCAAAGGGAGTGTGTCCTGAGGAGGTGCCTGAACCCCCGTGCAGAGCGCGGTCCCCCCGAAGGATGGATGCGTGGCCCAGGGAGGTGGCACTGCCGTTGCCTGTGGCGGGCTCTGAGCACAGGAGGACCGAGCCGTGGTCCCAGGCGCTCCATGGGGGGGTGTTGGCTCCACGCGTCAGAGCAGGACTCTCCAAACGCCCCCCGATCTGCAGGTGCCGTTCCGCCTTGCAGGGGCTGGGGCAGCGGACGCCAGGGTCCGCCCCGCCCCCTCTCAGGCTCTGGGCCTGCTCCCCGCTCCATTCTCTACTCAGTGACCTGTGGGTGGGGAAGCAGGCCCAGCCACTTGGCTCGTGCCACCCCCGGAAAGCTGCTCCGCTTCTGCCTGGATGTCTTACAACGCTGATGTTCCCGGCGTCGTGCCTGGTGTGTGCCCACTGGCCCCTACCCCCCCCCCGCCCCGCAGAGGCTCCCTCCGCCGCATCCATGAAGCGCCTGACGGCCACCCCTTCAGACTTCCCCAAACGCTGACCTCACGCCTGCCTCTCACCTCGGGCACCCTCCCAGCTGCCCCCGCCCACCGGGTACCAGTTCACTGGGGAGCAGGGGCTGTGGACGTCCCCCTGTGTCTCTCAAGGGTGGGCTCCCTTCTCTCCTTCCTCTGAAAACCATGCCCTTGAGCGATTCCTCCACATCTTCCTGCCAAATTTGCTGCGGAGTGCCATGCAGAGATCTAGAGAAAGTCAGAAAAAGAAGCCGAGAGTCCCCCACCCTGCCCCCGAGTCTGTTCAGCCCTGGAATGCTTCTCCATGTGGAGATGCCAGGCCACGCCGGGACCCCCACTTCACCCCACCCCGGTCTAGGCCAGGGGCTGCCTCCTTCACTGCCAGGCTGATCGTAACCCTTCCATCTGGGAGGGGCCTGCAGAAGGAGCCCTGACCCAGAGGGCCCCACCCGGCAGAGGGAGCAGCTGGGGGTCCCCAGGGCACCCAGAAGAGCTTCAGGTGGTGCCTGAGCAGCCCCGGAACCACGTGCTTGGAACGTGTCAGCTTGACGGGTCACGTGGTTTGGATTTCTGTTCCAAGACATCCGCAGCTGGTCTCTCGCAAAAGTCCCATCCGCGTTCTTGGCTGGGACGGCTCAAAATGTTATAAAACAAAGCTTGGGTAGTAAAAGCACTGTGGCACTGACATGTGGACAAGCAATAGAACAGAATTAAAAATCCACGTATAGACTCAACTGCGAATGAATGTTTAGCCAAAAATATAAGCAGCATCTTCAACCAATGGGGAAAAGTTGGGGGGTTTCTAATAGGTGATGCTTCAGGAAGAACAGGTGAGGCTGGACCCGGTCCTTGCACTGCCCACTGGGATGGACCCCAAGTGGTCGGAAAACCACTCAAGTACCGCAAGGAGGCTCGGGGGACCCTCTACAGTGCGAAGGCGAGCGTGGGGAGGCTTCTCTGTGGCTCAAAAGCCAGTGCATTAAGGAAGAGGCTGTATGAGAAAGAAGTGGTTTTTGCGTGATACCACCACCTGGTGAGCAGTAAAGAGACCAGTGGAAATCTGGGGGAGAGACTGTGGCACATGCGCCGGGTTAATAGCTCTAAGATAGGAAGCGTTTCTGAAAATAGAGAAGAAAAAACCCAGTGACCCCACAGAAGACAAGCAAGAGATGTGAGCAGAGAGTTCACAGGAGAAGTGGCTGGTGGGGTAGCCCTTAAACGTGTGAGAAGATGCCAACCCACTCACTGTCAGAGACATGCAGACACGGGCTTCGCTGAGGTCCCTCCAGGCTGGCAGAAATCCAGAAGCCTTTATAGACATATGTAGCTGGCGGCCGCCGAGGCTCTGGGAGAGCGGTGGTCATGTTGCTGGAGGGTCTACAAAATGGTAGAATCCATGGGGAGGAGGATTTGGCAACATCTGGCACAGTTACGCATGCCCGTACCCTCGGGCCCAGCAATCCCACTTCCAGGGGCCTATCTTGAAGAGATCGGCAAAAAAAAAAGAGGAAAGTACACCTGTGCAAGGCTGATTGTTAAAGCGTTCTTTGTAAAAGCGCAAGATGGAGAACTCAGATGCCAGCCTGTAGGAAGCAGGTTGGATCCGCTGCGTGCAGAATATTGTGCAGGTGTGGAAAAGGGACAGTGCAGTCTTCACGTGCTTTTGTGGAGTGATTACCAGGAAATATTTTTATGTGGAAAAAACCCCGCCACGCACACACAGTGGATAAAAGTATAACATGCTGCTGCTCCTCTAATTAAAGGGTACGCTAATATAGATACACTTACTTTATATTAAGAAACAAAAGCAGTGGAAGGATAAACCGAAACTTACAAAAAGTTACCTCTGGGTAGGGGGACATGACAGAACCCAAGTGTCTCTGAGGATGATTAGATGGTTTTATAGATTTGACTTTGGAACCTTGTAAATAGTTCCCATAACTTTAAATATAAAAGCAACTCCTGATCTCGTAAATCCCTAAATAAATCTTAACGAGAAAAAGAAGTTCTTCAAAACCGAAATGAAACAGATGACCCTAAGTTTGCACTGGGGTGGAAGAATCCCCAGAAAGGTCTTATCTCGGGGGACCTGTTGCCGGTGGGTTCAGAACGAATGGAGCTGGGTGTGTGCGTGCGCGCTGTTTTTAGTCATGGTGTCGCGGTTGTGATGGGATTTGTTTTATTATTCTAAGGCCCTTGCATGGGAATCATGGGGTGAGGCTACTGAGGAATTCTGTTGGTGTCGCTGAGAGCTGGGATGATGAGCACAGACGGAGCCGATGAAATTTAGGTGATGCTGAGCAAAACCCTCCAGCCTGCATTTGGTGAGAAGCATCAACATGTGTTCACAATGATCTTGTTTAAAAACTGCTTCTCTGGGGCTTCCCTGGTGGCGCAGTGGTTGAGAGTCCTCCTGCCGATGCAGGGGACACAGGTTCATGCCCCGGTCTGGGAAGATCCCACATGCCGCGGAGCGGCTGGGCCCGTGAGCCATGGCCGCTGAGCCTGCGCATCCAGAGCCTGTGCTCCGCAACGGGAGAGGCCACAGCAGTGAGAGGCCCACGTACCGCAAAAAATAAATTAATTAATTAAAACTGCTTCTCTGTTTACATGAAAGGGCTAGAAAGAGGGGCTGGCCCGTTGCTATGAGCATCCCTGGCCCCCAGGTTGTGGCCCCCAGGTGCCCTTTCCCCGGAGGGAAACCAGGGGTCCCGGAGAAATGTCTGCATTCAGGTCTGGGGCAGGAAACATACAAGCTGAGCCTGGACCATTGCGCCGCATGGGAAAGCAGGAGCGGCGTCAAGGCCCCTGGGGCCACGTCTCAAGGACTTGGAGTCAGCTGAAGGACATGCCCACTGGCTGCATCACGATACGTCGAGAGTAAGGCCCTCCTCAGTGGACTGATGGCCTGACGAGGAGCTTCAGTCCCAGGCTGCACCCTGCATCCATCTGTGGGCCAAACCAGCAGCCGCCTTTGGAGGATAATAGGGAGGCCGCTGGTTATTTTGAACCCCAGCAAGTAAAGGGAAAAGACACAGCCCAGGTCCTGCTTCCCCACATGTAGCTGCACCTCAGGGAAGCCACGTAGCCGGTGAAGTCCTGCCTCTTTGGGATCCCGGCTGATGCCTGACCAGGCGACTCGGGGGCTAAAGCGTCACCGTGGCCTCCTGCTGGGGTCGTGGGTTCGGCTTTGAGTCTCACGGCTGCTGAGGTCTCCAAAGCGGAGACAGCCAGACACCCTGCGCCTCTGGAATTTTTTGCACAGAGACCATAATCAATCAGTTACTTGCAGACTCATATCAAAACCCTATCAGTAAAAAAAAAAAAAAAAAAACCCTATCAGTGAGTGGCAGTGAAAGGGCTCCCACTGATTCTGCATGATGGCGAGTTGTATAGTGATTTCATGATATGTTACAATGTAACAATAATAGAAATAAAGTGCACGATAAATGTAATGTGCTTGAATCATCCCGAAAACACCTCCACCCCACCACCCCCAGGTCCATGGACAAATTGTCTTCCATGAAACCGGTCCCTGGTGGCAAAAAGTTTGGGGACCGCTGACCTACAGGGCAAGAGGCCTGATTTCTTCAATGAATAAATGAGCAAGAAAAAAAAAAAAAAGAGGGTGTGGGAACATATAGATTGAAGGAGTCCATAAGAAGCGTTGAGGGATCGGTTGTGACGTGACCTTAGGTCATGATTAAACACATTGGAAAAGCCTTGTTTGCAGTCACCTTGTTCAGGGACACGTGCCTTTTTGCCACGAGTGTCGCTGGCCTGTGGCTGTGCCGTCCTGATGTTTCATCCACAGGGTCTGAGTGGTTCCCTCCCTTCCCAGGCAGGGACAGGGACTTCAGGGGTCCCAGGGGCCGTGGAGCAGCCTGGTTAGACCCAGCTCCCTGACTCACCGAGGCCCCTCGGCCATAAGATGGGGGACGGAAGAGATAGGAGGTCCTGCCTCTGCAGTTGGGGGGAGGGCCATCTCTCTCAGAGGAGCGCTTGCTCCCAGGCATGGCGCGTTCTGGTTTCTTGTTTGGGGTCCTTGTCATCCTTGTCCACTGGCTGGGCTGAGGCCCTGAGCCCCTTCCCGTGGACGGGAGCCCTGCTGTCGGAGGGAGGCCCTGTTCCTCCTGTGGTGCTTCCCAGCCCCTGACTCCAAGCTTCCCAAGTCTCAGGAATTTGAGACCTGTGGTTGCTGTGGAATAAGGGGAGGGTCTGGGATCCCTGGGCCAGCGCAGGGCACAATGTGGAGTAGGTGCCCCTGAGGGATGGGTGGGTGGGTGGATGGACAGACAGATGTAGAGATGGATGGTGGATGGACAGGTGGAATGATGGATGGATGGCTGTGTGGGTGGATGGGTGGACAGGTGGCTGGATGGCTCCACGCGGGTCCCAGCACCCACCAGGTATACCAGTCAGCCATCTGCTGTCCTGAGAGGGGCGTTCTGGACATGGTCTGTAGGTGGTGTGGCTTTGGCCACACTTGTCCCCAGTGTGGTTGGGTGGACCGGCTGTTGGGCCAAGCTAGCCAAAGCCCAAGACCTAGAAAGTGGCAGAGTGTCCTCGGCAGGGAGACCTAGCCCTGCCGTCTTTCCGGGTTTCCCAGACCCAAAGGCCGTCTCTGTGGGCACTGGTTTGGGAAGCCATGGGAGCCGTCTGTGGCCTGGATTCTAGGTAAATGGGGGTGTGGGTGGGTCGCCATGCTGTCCCTGGGGCTGCCCGGCTGCCGTGCACGAAGTGGACATGAGTGTGGCTGGCGGCAGGGCCGGTGCCCAGGCTGTGCTCTCTGGGGCTGAGTCTCAGTTCACCTCCTCCCTCTGTCTAGTCCTGTCGTGGACCTTGCGCCGGCCCTGCGGGCTCCCAGCGAGGGCCTCAGTTTCTAGGCTGTGCACACGGAGCCGTGTGCGGTGTCAGCTCCGGTTGGGGTGGCAGCCCTCATGGCTCACCCCACCACATCCCCTGGAGACCCCGCCGTCACCTCACGTGGCCATCCTGTGGGTGCTTCCTGCTCGCCTCCCATGTGCCCCGGGGGTAAGGGTGACCCCACCGAGAATCAGACAGCTCGGGGAGGCCGGGCGGTGGTGAGGGACCTGGTGGGGCAGGCAGGAGGCCGGGAGTCCAGGTTTCTGCGGAGCGCGGCCAGCAGCCATGCGGGGTCCTAGGGGTGAGGGTCCCAGCCTGGTTTGAGACCCTCGAGCTGCTGAGTGGGGGGGAGGGGGAGGGGAGGGGGAGGGAGGAAGGGGATCAGGGCAGATTCCAGGAGGCCCCAGTTTGCGTGTGATCAGAGCAGGAAGTCCCGACACATGGCTCTGTTCCTGGCCTGTCCCTGACCTGCCGTGTGCCCTGGGGTGACTGGGTGACCCCCTGTGTCCCTGGAGAGGCCCGTCCCTACCCCACTGGGCTGAGGATAAAACAGGAGATGGGGCAGGCGAGAAGCCCCCAGAGGTGGAGGCCGCTTTCTGCCCTCCCCCATCTGGCCCCCTGGATCAGGGCCCAAGGTCCCGCGTGCAGCTTGGCGGGGGCGTGGGCACCTCCCGGGCAGCACTGGAATGTTCTGGCTGCCCTTGGCACGAGGGGGATGGGCGAGGCTGGGGGCTCTGCGGGCCTGGCTGGCCTCGTCCCCAGGACAGGCCCCACCTCCATGCTCTTATCAAGGTCTCTGGCAGACGGCCCGCCACCTCCGAGTCACGCCGCCCCGGGGTGTCCGTGGGCCTTTCCAGCCTCTTTGGGCAGGCGGTCCTTTGGGGCGGGCTCTCCGTGCCCTGTGATGGGGTGACTCGGTGCTTGCTCAGGGACAGTGGAGACCGTGGGGCTGAAGTCTGAGCTGGGTTTGGAGGACTCGAGGCTCCGAGCAGCAGCCTCCCACTTCCTGCGACCCCAGGAGGTTGCCTGGGAGGGCGTCAGCCCCGTGGCAGCTGGCTGGGCCCCTGCCTGTGCCTAGTCACTCCGGGGTCCATGCCCACGGGACCACCTCCCCAGGAATTGCTTGGCAAACTCACCACAGGGAAGGTGGGAGCCAGCGCCCTGGGGGCCGCTCGTTGGGCATGGGGTTTGGTTTAACAAAAGGGGTCCAGGACAAAGGGCCCTGTCTTTCCAGCAGGCAGCGCTGTTGAAAGGACGGCATGAGGCAAAGCGGGGTCAGGACGCTGGGGGACACTTTGGGACAAGTACAGCCTGGACGGGGTGTGACAGGAAGGCAGTGCCCCCTGGCAGCAGACGGCAGGCCGCACGCTCACCGGGGCCAAAACGCAAGGCCATGCAGGTGGGGGACGGTCCGAAAGTGGACGCCAAGGGGTTCCTGGTGCTCAGCCCTGGGTGTGGGTTCTGGGTTGCAAGTTTTAAACTTTTGCTTCTATGAATTTTCTACTTTGAAAATACCGGTCGTTTAAGAAAATAATAAAGTGTTGTTTTTATTAAGATAAGCAGCAAAGCACACCCCAGGAGGGTCCGGGGCCCTTGGTCCTTCCTGCGGCTGAGAACCCTCAGTGGGTTGAGCACGGTGTGGTGCCAGGGGGGAGCCACGGGGGTGCGTGCCCGGCGGGTCTGCCTCTGCCTCCACATCGGGCCGGGACAGGCCTGGCTCCCAGGTCCTGCCCTTGGGGAGACGGCGGGATGGGAGTTGCCAGGGTGGGCAGGGCTGCCGTGTAGGGGACGCCAGCTTCTCTCACGGGATCATGATTGCACGGCCCATGTCGGGGTCCCACTCGGCCCAGGTCTGGGGTGACCTGGAGGGTAGACCTCGGGGGGGTCCTGCCCAGAGACAAAAGGAGCCAGCTGTCGGGGCGGAAGTCCCTTCAGAGGCCTCGGGCCTGGGGAAGGACAGCAGGCTCACAGCGCCTCTGTGGCCCTGACCCACGAGCCCAGCCCGGGAACCTGGTTGCCCATCCAGGAGGGAGGCCCAAGGCCCTCGCTGCAGCTGCAGCCCTTGGAGCGGTTCCCTGTGATGGCGGCCGGCTGCCCTCTGCCCAGCCACGTGGCCTGAGACCGCTGATTCCGCCATGGCCAGGCCAGTCGTGGGGTCTGAGTTGGAGGGAATCACACCCACGGGGTGGGGGGGGCAGCTGATGGCCCCGCAGCTTGTCAAAATGGGTGCAGGCCCCAAGGGGACAGACACAGGGTCACATCATTGGTGGGGGGCAGGGCTGGTGTCGAACCCCATCCCGGGACTGTCCCTTGCTTCCTGAGTTGCTCTGTGCACCCTCCAACCTGTGTTGGCCACTCACCCTGGTCCTGCTCACCCCAGGGATCCTGCCCTGAGGGGCGGGGGGCCTGCTGGGTGTCGGCGTGGCCGCTCAGGGCCGCTTTGCCTGCTGGTGGCCGGAGCAGGCGTCCTCCTTCATGGATGTCCCCAGGGTGTCTGGGCCTGAGTCAAGGATGCAGGCCCTGGGCCCGGTGCTGTGTGCAGTGTGGCCCAGCCTGATGGGGCCGGCGGGCCTTGGTGCTCTGCCTAACACCATCGCGCTGCTCCTGGGAAACTCCTGGCCAGGAGCTTCTGGGGTGGGGGGTTTGAAGGGGTGGCCTCTGGTGGCCCTGCAGCCCGACGCTTGCTTTGTGGGACAGGGCGGGTGCCGTCGGGCCCCGAGCCTGGGCAGCGCTTCTGGAGCGGGAAGGTCGTCCTCGGCTCGACGGGCCTCGGCGGGAGCTGAGCCGCCCCGGGTAGTTCTGGATTTGGGTGGTTCCTGGTGGCACCTGCCTGGCTGGTAACACGACCCGTCCTTCCTAGGGAGCTGGGTGACCGCACCAGCATTGCCTCCCTGGGGTGGGGACTGGGTGTGTGGGCACCGCTCCCTCCAGTCCTGGGCTGAGGCTGAGACCACGGGTCACCCCAGGGGACTCAGGAACTAGTTGGTGAGGCCTCTGCTCAGGACGTGTTGCCAGTGAGGCTGGACAGTGACCTTCCTTGTGGGGGAGGTGCAGACACACTGTGGCCCTGGGTGGGGGGGGACCAGGCCCCGGTGGCAGAAGGGGCCTCCGAAGGCCAGGGGATGCCTTGGCTGAGCTCCAGCCTGGACGGCCACGTGTCGGTGGGGAGGCCCCCTCCCAGTCCTGTCCCCTCTGTCTGTGCTGTCCCTGGCTCACCTTCCACTTTGCAGGAGTACAGTGGGGGCTTGCAGCGTGCAAGTCCTGGAGGAAAGGGGGCACCAGGCTCCTCTCCGGTCCCGGGGCCGCTGTCCTCAGAGGCGTGAGGGGCTGGCAGTGTTGCCATCCCCTGGGCTTGTCCTGGAGTGTTTGTCAGGGTGGCACTGTGGGCGTCTGCCTGGCCTCGGGGCTTGGTCTCTGGTGTCAGCCTCGCCCCAGGGAACACGACCCGGACCCGGAGGCTGGAAAGCCCTTTGGGAGCTTACTGCTGGCAGGCCCTACCTGTGGCCAGGCTACAGGAATGTCGAGGGAGGGCGCTGCCCGGAGCGGGCGAGCGGGGCAGGGGGTGGAGGTGGGGGAAGTGTTCCTGCCTCTAGGGCAGCCGGCGGGAGGGGTGCACTCTGTGCCCCAGCCGGGTTTGGCGTGCTGGTGGCTTAATCTCACAAGGCCTCAGCTGTCTTATCTGGATGGGGGATTGTGATAGCTTTCGGTTTATAGAGCAGGTTCCTCCGCCCCCCTCCCCCCCTCCCCCGCCTGTGCTACTGACATTTTAATCTGGATCATTCCCTGGGGGGAGGGGCAGCCTGTGCTCTGCAGGGGGTCTGCAGCATCCTTGACCTCGGCACCCACTGGATGCGAGTAGCGTCCGTCCCCCAGCTGTGACAATTAAAGCATCTCCAAACATTGCCCCGTGTCCCTGGGGGGCAGAGTGCCGGGTTCAGAACCCCTGCTCGCAGAGGAAGTGTCGGGGATCGAAAAGGTCAGCACACGGCAGGCCTGGAGAACACAGGGCAGGTGGACACCGCGTGCAGCCCCGCCGGGTGCAGGGGTGCCGTCGCTGCGGGAGGGTGGTGGTCTGCTTGAAGGGTGGGCCCAGTCCACAGTCAGCAGAGCCAGCTGGCCTGTTCCCCTGGTCCCACGGGATCCGTGCCTTCTGCAGCGGGGGGCAGACACGGGAGAGGCCCTCGGTGCTGATGAAGAGCAGACCTGGGAGGGGACGGGGCTGCCCCGGGGCTCTCAGCCCCATGGGGACAGCTGGCCACGGGCTGCGCGCTCTCAGCGTGGTGTCCTGCTCGGGATTTAGGGACATACATCCAAGCCAGACCCCGGGACATCCTGAGATGACACTCACGGTCCTCGGCCGGTTGGGGTGGGGTCGGCATCCACGCTGGGGCCCACGAGCCGCCCAGCCCTGGAAAGGCCTGGGTCTTCAGCTCCTGCCCGCCCTCTAGCTGCCCCGCGTGTGCCTTGGGCCTGGGCCTGAGCCCGGGCCTCCCTGCAGCCCCCAGCCCCCTCCCTCTGTGGTGTTCTGGGTCTGCAGTGCTGTGTGATTTGGGTCCCAACTCAGCTGAGGCCTCGCCCCACAGCCGCTCCCCTGGGGGACTGGCCTGTGCCCCGGGAGTGCCCAGCGGGCAAGTGAGGCCCGATGGACCCACACTGCCACCCTGTCCCTCCTGCCCCGGCCGTACCCTTTGCACTTGACCAGCCCAGACGCCGTGGCCCACCTGTGCCCTCTGCAGCCAGCCTCCCAGGCTCCCAGAGGGGCTGAGGGTCCCTGCTGGTTGCTCTGGGAAGGTTGGGGTGATAGTGCCAGGTCTCTGCTGCCCCCACCCGGTCCCTGCACTGCTCGGGCACCCCGAGGGCCCGCCCCACACCCTCCAGGGCCAGTACTGAGCAGGGCCCCGTGTAGCCAGGGGTCTTCCCTGGCCGCGGGACCCTGTGCACGCTGCAGGGGGCCGGGTGGGGCTGGAGCCTGAGGGAGGGGCTCTCAGAGGCCGCAGGAGGCAAGAGGGGCCAAGCTGTGGCCGGAGAGCTGGCAGGGCTGCTCGGCTGGCCCGGGGTCGTGGGCAGTGAGTTTGCCCCCTGTCGCGGCTCCTGGGGTGAGGCTGAGCTGTGGACACCCTCGGGTCTGGTGGGAGGCGGGTGCTGACTGAGTCTGCCCCGTCCCCTCGTCCCTGGATGGGTGTGGGCGGGACACAGTCCCCTGGCCTGGCCCGGCCCCCGCAGGGGAGGTGGTGTGGCCAGGGGGTCAGCCGAGGAGCCCCGGAGGAGGGCAGATGCCATGTCAGGAAGTGGCCCTCGCAGAGGCCGTTGAGATGACATCAGGGTGCAGCGGGGGGTGGGGAGGCCAGCCTCAGAGCCCGAGACAGGCCCGCTTCTGCCAGGCCTCGTACTGGGTTGCGTGCCACGGGCCCCGTCTCAGAACCGCTTCTTCCAGAACAGCTTTATTGAGATATAATTGACACCCGATCAACTGCTCTGAAGTGCACAGCTGGAGCAATCTCAACATGTGCGCCCCATGAAACCACTGTCAGCAGTGTGGGCACATCCATCACCCCCAGAATGTCCTCGTGTCCCTTTGTGAGCCCTCCTTCCTGCCCCCCCCACCCCAGGCCGCCACCCATCTGCCTCCCGTCTCGGCAGGTCGGTTTGCGGTTGGTGGGATTTTCTGAGAGCGGGGTCCAGCAGCCAGCACTCTGCCTGGCTGCTTCGCTCAGCATCCTCTGAGCTTCATCCTGATTGCCGCGTGTCAGCGTCTCACCCCTTAACGGCGGGGGAGCATCCCACCCGATGGCTGGGCCCGTTTGTTCACTCACCTGCCTGGCAGTGGACATTAGGGTTGATTCCAGATTTGGGCTGTTACAAATGAAGCTGCTTTTTTTTCTTTTTCCTTATTTATTTACCTTTTATTTTACTTTGAAACTCTCTGTGGCTCCTTTTTCTACTGGTCAAATTCTCCACTGTATAATTATAAATATTCTACTACTTTCAAGCTCTTATGTGATTCAGTCTTTACCACTCCCCACGCCCATACTTTTCTTTTTTTTTTTTTTTTTGCGGTACTCAGGCCTCTCACCGTTGTGGCCCCTCCCGTTGCGGAGCACAGGCCCCGGACTCGCGGGCTCAGCAGCCCCGCGGCACGCAGGATCCCCCCGTACCGGGGCATGAACCCGCGTCCCCTGCATCGGCAGGCGGACTCTCAACCACTGCGCCACCAGGGAAGCCCCATACTTTTCTTTTTATTTGTTTATTTTTAATTTATTTTTGGCTGTGTTGTATCTTCAGAAGCTGCTTTTTGAAAGATGCGAAAGGTTGGGTTGTTTGTTTTCTACTGGTGAATTTCAGGAGTTCTTTATGATATTCTGGAGGCAAGTCCTTCATCACCTGTGTGCTCTGCAAAGATTCTCCCTGGCTTGTGGTGTCTTTCAGAGAGGAAAAGCTTTTAATTACGGTGAAGTATGATAACACCTGTTTGTCCTTCTATGGACTGTTGTTTTGGTGCTTTGTCTAAGAAATCTCTGCCTAACCCGAGACCCAAAGATCTTCTGTGTTTTCTTCTAGAAGTTGTGTAGTTGTCGGTTTTACGTTAGGCCTACGTCCGTTTTGAGTTCATCTCTGCGTCAGGCCTCAGCTGTGATGGAGGCTTCCTCCTGCATGTGGGCTCCCAGCCGTCCGAGTGCCGTGTGAAGGGCCCTCCCTCTGCTCCCTGCCATGCTCACCCCCAGGCGTCCTCGGCACTGGTCCCTGACGCCGGAGACTAATATTCAGGGCCCTTGGCTTGCACCTGTCCACCTGCCAGAGCCCAAAGGCAGGTACCACAACCCCCATCTCACTCCACACTCGTGAGTTCTGGGACTTGGAGGGGCCGGTGGCCCTGATGGTCCCGGATCCGGGTTCTGAGCACCGCAGCGAATCTCAGCCTCGTGTGTGTGTGGGCACATGTGTGGGTGTGTGTATGCGTGCGTGGGTATATAGACACGTGTGTGCATGTGTGTGGGTGTGGACACACGTGTATTTACACGTGTGTGGGTGTGCATACAGTGTGGGAGCGTAGGTAGGGGCGGCGCGTCCTTTGCTGGCGGGGGAGAGCGGGAAGAGACGGGAGCGCCCCTGAGGCCAGCCTGTGCATCTCGGGGTGGGAGGCCTGCACACAGAGGGAAGGTGAGGGCTGGGGCCTGGGGCCTGGGGTAGAGCAGCTGGGGAAGGGAGTCATGCTGAGAGCTTCTGGGGCCCCCGCGACGCGAGCATGAGGGCGGGGGGTGGGACCAGCGTGGGGGGCACTGGTTGCCGACTCGGGCTCCTGCCTGCCAGGCGAACTTGCCCCCTTCCTGCCCGGGGTGCAGGGGGCTGTCCCTGCCCCCTAGTTTGAGGAGTGAACGCGGTAGCACTGTGAGCGTGGCTGGGTTCTGGGCCGTCCGCAGGGGCGTTGGGAGGGCACCCTGGCCTTCCTGGTGGTGGTCGGGGGGCTCACAGCTCTGGCCCAAGACTGGACCTCAGGGCCGCTGATACCACGGGTCCCGGATGGGCGTGAAGAGAGGGGCTCTCGGTGAGGGGTGGGCTGCGGAGGGGCTGACACCAAAGGCATCTGTGTCATTGGGGGGAGGAACTTGCTGTGTTCCCCCTCCAGTCTTGGCCCCTGGATGGGGGGCACCTTCTAGACAGAGTGGGGCACAGGGTCCCTCCCAACCCAGGCCCCCACCTCCCACTTTGCCCCCAAGGAGGCTCCTAGCCACAGGATTGACTCACTGTGAGATCAGACCTCCAGAAGGTTCTTCTGGCAGCTGAGGAGCGGCTGGCCTAGGACAGGAGAGCAGGGGACGCGCTGGGGCCTGGCCAGGATCTGTTACCGTTTATGCCCTTTGTTTGCTGCTCCCGTATCTGTCCAACAATAAACCCACAGACTTGGAGGATAAGAGTGGCCGGGGGCTTTGGTTGGCTTGGGAGTCCGGGGCGGGCATCAGGGACTCAGAGAGGGTTCCCACTCTGGGGCTGCAGTAGTGGGGGCCGGGGCCTGGGTGGCAGGTGGCGTATGCTGTGGCTCCTGCCCGGCTGGGAAAGCTGGACTTGGAGATGCCGGGTCGGGGGTGAGAGGGTGCAGGCCCTTCTCTGGGGACCCGGGTTGGGGAAGGTGTCTGTGCCAGGAGGGCGGGGCCGGTGTCTGTCCGGGTCTGTCATTGTGTCCCCAGCCGTGGCACAGTGCCTAGGGTGGGATGGATGGTCGGTGATGACTTGTGGTCAGAAGGAGCATGTGTGAGTGACCTGGTGTTGCTCTGCTGGCCAAGGGCTTTTCCCCACCATGGTCCAGAGCCTGGGGCTGCCTCCCTGAGCAGGGAGGGGGGCAAAGGAAGCCCCCTACGCTGCACTGGGCGAGCTGGGCTCCAGCGGGCAGGGGACAGAAAGCGGCCAGCAGGTGGTCAGGGCCGCCTGAGGCCCCCTGTCCGCCCCGTGGTCGTGTCTGTCGTGCCTGCAGGGAGGGGCAGGCAGCCGTCCTAGAGTCGGAAACGTTTATGATTCTAAGCATCAGCTGTGGCCCTTTTGCCGCCCTGACCAAAGGCCCAGTGTCAGAACATTCCATGTGAGCTGGAGCTCCCGGGACAGACTCAGTGCGGGCCGTGCCTGCTGCTTTCCGGGCCTTCACGGGCGCCTCGTGCAGCGCGTGGGGTTCGGGTTAAGTGTGAGGTGGGGGGCGTTCAGGGCTGGAATGGATTGTTCTAGGTCAAGATGGCGGTGGTCAGCTTTACAGGGGGTGGGCCCTGGACACGTGCCGGCCGCCCATCTGGGCACTTGATTTGGCCTCTCCTGATGGCACCTCTCCACAGCCCGGCATTAGCCTTGCTTACAGACAGGGAAACTGAGGCATGGGATTCCCCGCAGGTGCGGGGCAGAGCCAGATGGAACCCGGGGGCTGGACTTCAGGGAGCCCTCTTTGTGTGCGTATGTGCATCTAAATATGCACTTTGTTTTGAGGTAAAATGCGCGTAACCAAAATTTATCATTTTAACCATTTCGAAGGGTACCAGTTCTGTGGTAGTTGGTACATTCACAGTGTTGTACAGCCATGGCCTCTTCCCGATTCCTGAAGGTTTTCATCTCCCAGATAAGAAACCTCTTACCCACGGCCAGGGCCTCCCACTCCTCGCCCAGCCTCGGGCAGTCATGCTCTGCCCTCTGTCTCTGTGGATTTGCCTGCTCTGGGTATTTGATATAAATGGAATCCTATAATGTGTGGCCCTTAATGGCCGACTTTTACTGTAATGTTTCAGGCTTCCTCCATGTTGTGGCCTGTGTTAGAAGGTCATTGCTTTTTTTTTTTTTTTTTTATATTGGGGTATAATTGCTTTACAATGTTGTGTTAGCTTCTGCTATACAACGAAGCGAATCAGCTGTATGTACACCTATATCCCCTCCCTCTTGGACCTCCCTCCCACCCCACCCCCCATCTCGCCCATCTAGGTCATCACAGAGCACACAGCTGAGCTCCCTGTGCTGTATCGCAGGTTCCCACTAGCGCTCTGTTTTATACATGGCAGTGGGTATATGTCAACCTTAATCTCCCAATTCATCCCATCCCCCTTCCCCCCACTGCATCCACTCGTCTGTTTTCTACGTCTGTGTCTCTATTCCTGCCCTGTAAATAGGCTCATCTGGACCACTTTCCTAGATTCCACATACATGCCTTAATGTACAATATTTGTTGTTCTCTTTCTGACTTACTTCACTCTGTATGACAACATGTCGTTGCTCTTTAAGCTGAACAACATTGCATTGTGTGGATGGACCACATTTTGTTTATCTCTTCATCCTTCAGTGGATACTTGGGTTGTTTCCACCTTTGGGCTATTGTGAGTAGTGCTGCTATGAATGTGTGTGTACAAGTGTTTGTTTGAACACCTGTTTTTGATTCTTTGGAGTCTACACCCAGGAGTGGCATGGCCGGGTCACATGACCACTGGTGGGCGCTGCCCACGGGCCCCTTGCCTGCACCAGTGCCCTAGCGGGGGCCTCGGAACAGTGCTTTCACCTGGGGGCCGTCCGCAGTGGATCGTGGTTTCTGGTCTCGTCAGCTCTCCATGCTGCCTGCCCCCCGACCCTCCACGCTCTGGCCCCGGATGAAGTCCCTTCTGTTCCCCACTCCTCACCCACTTCAACCCCCTCACACTGGGTGCCCAGGCCCTCCTGGGGCCAACTTCCTCCCTCCACCTGGAGTGCTCCCCGCTTCTGTCAGGTGAAACCCTGCTCCTGAGCCCCTGTTTGAAATGGCAGTGGAGTCTCAGCCCCCAGTTTCTACCTGTGATGAGAAAGAGCCACACTGATGGTAGCCCCCAGGGCCGTATCAGGGACAGGATGTGCTCCGGAGCTGGACCCTGGGGAGGAGCTGTTCTCCTGAAGGATGGTGGGAGGCCCTCCTCCTCTCCCCTCCCCCTTCCCTCCCCTCCCCCTCCTCCTCTCCCCTCCCCCTCCTCCTCTCCCCTCCCCCTTCCCTCCCCTCCCCCTCCTCCTCTCCCCTCCCCCTTCCCTCCCCTCCCCCTCCTCCTCTCCCCTCCCCCTTCCCTCCTCTCCCCCTCCTCCTCTCCCTTCCCCCTTCCCTCCTCTCCCCCTCCCTCTCTCCCCTCCCTCTCTGCCTCCCCTCCCTCCCCCTCCTTCCCCTTTCCTTTTCCTCCTTCCCTTCCCCTCCCCCCACTCCTCCCCTCCCCCTCCCCCTCCCCCTTCTCCCCAAGAGCCTGAGAAAGGGGTGGGACCCATATTGAGATGGGGCAGCAGCCATCCCACTGCTGAGCCCCAGCCTGCTGGCCTCTCCCTCTCACTGCGGTGGCCTGGCCTTCCATGTCCCTTCTCTTTCTTGCCGCCAAACTTCAAAAATCCCTCACCCACAGTGCTGCATCCTTGCTTCCCTCTCCTCCCAGCGGGGCTGGGTGCTCCTTGGGGCGCCCCTCCTTCCTGGCTCAGCTCCTGCTTTCTGCGGGCTCCTTCTCAGCATCGTTGCACATGCTTCCCGTTGCCTTCCAGTCAACAAACCTGAAACCAGTCCACCCCTCAATTCTATACCCCACCCTACCTTAGGCCGGCTTCTCCCTCCCACCCTGGAAGGCCAGACTTTTCCATGCATGTAAACAGTGGTGAGAGCCCCTTACTAAGAGCCTCTGTCTTAGAATTGATTAACAAACAAACAAACGCAAATATATGTTGCCTTTAAAAATCACAAAATCAGGTATAGCACCATCAAAATAAAAGCATGGCTGAAAATTTTCCAGCACACACACCTAGAGAGAGCAGAGGTTGCATCCTTAATCTCAGGTAAAGAATTAGGGCAAAGAGGGTAATTTTATTTTTCTAATTTAATTTGTTTTATTTTTTGGCTGCACCGCACTGCTTGTGGAATCTTAGTGACCCGATCAGGGATTAAACCCACGCCCTCAGCAGTGAAAGCATGGAGCCCTAACCACTGGACCGCCAGGGAATTCCCCAAAGAGGGTAATTTTAAATTGCTAAAGATACAGTCAGTGCTGAATCAGTAACGTTCATGAAGGGCAATAAAATAAAAGCCGTTTATGATGCAAAGAGAAATAACCAGAAGCTTGAATCACTTCATCCAGTCTTTGACAGACTGGAGAAAATCATCCAGTCTGTCAAATGAAAAATCATTTGAATTGTTAATATAGTTAAATTGATAGATATACCAAACTTTGCACCCTATAAGCGAAAGATACCTCTTTTACAATATTCTCGAACAGTCACAACGGGTGATTTTACGCTAGACTGCAAAAGTCTCGGTACACTCTCAAATCAACAAACTATACTGGATTCCCTTGATTTCAACATAAATTTAAAGCTAACTACAAGTTTAATTAATAATAGGTTTTAAAAAAATCTCTTAGAAATGAAAACAGCAGCAACACTATCACTACATGAGATGTTAAAATTAAAGCAGTGTGTACATATCTGTACTGTGAGGTAAATTCATAGCTACAGGTACTTTCATTCTAGAAAAAGAATAAATAAGTAAACTAAGCATATAAGTTAAGAAGTTCCCAATAAGAAAAGCAGAAATGAGGAAGTAAGAATAGAAAGCAACATATTAAGAAGCAAAAAAATTGGATTGACAGTATCCTATTCAGGAACTGATTCTTGGTTCTTGAAGAATGAAAAATGGCACACCTTTCATAATTCCAGTCAAGTAAGAACAGCAAGTGTATAATTTTAAGTGAGACATGAGAAGGCTCTTGGGTAACATATTTAGAAAACGTTTTAAATTTGACAGTGACTTGTAAAATTCTAACACATTTGAAAAACTTTGTGATATGGTTGCCTATTTGGGAAAAGATATTAAAGTTGTGCTAGTGAGAAGTAGAACATCTCAGTAAGGACGGGGTAAGTTTGAAAATTCGTGGAAGCGGGTGCCACTTGCTCTGAACTCATCAGAAGGTTGAGGTGAATGGAGGGACAGTGTGTGATCAGGACACTGGGGTGTCTAGGTGCCGCCTCGAGGGGTGTTCACGGCACAGTGTTTTCCTGCTGTATGTTTGAAGTTCTCCAGATGTGGGATCAGGAATAATGAGAGAGAAAATGCTTTTTGAAAAGTGACTGATGAGCTTCCTCCTGGAGGGCCTCCGGCCAGATGGCCCCCACCCCGACGGGTCCATAGAGGGAGGCTGTGTGTGGCCACCGAGAGCACCCACCCTCGTGAGCTGCTCGATGGGGCAGCTGCCCGCTTCCGCTTGTAAGCGCGGTTCTGTCACGAAATTGCGGGCCAGCCCTGTGCCCCAGTGGCTGTAGGAAGCCGGAAACAGCACAACATCGAGCTAAAGCCAAGAGCACATTAAAAAAATGACCACACATACAAAATGGGGAAAATGGATATGACTCGTGAAATAAGAGCATCCATTCTGACCCACCTGTGTGCGGATGTGAGTAAATAAGGGGGGGACGGGAAGGTGTCCCGAGGGTGGACGCTGACCAGGCAGGTGGGAGAGTGGCGTGAGATGTGGTCACCGCAGGTGCAGGCGAGTGACAGGGTCTCTCAGCACCCTCTGCGGTGCTGATTCGTTACTGGGGAAGATGTAACTTCCCAGGGACAAAGCCTACGGTCCCCATCTTCCCCAGTGGGCAAAGCTAACCTCCCCAGGAAGGGGACAGACCCACACGAGACGCCCGGAACGGATGTCCTCCGTTAGCTGTATCCTCGCCAAAGACACAATCTGAATCTAATCGTGAAGAAACACCAGATAAACCCAAGTTGAAGGACACGCTCCAAAGCAGTTGGCCCGAACTCTTCAAAAATGTCAAGGTTAAAAAAATGCGAAGAAAGACTAAAGAACTGTTCTGACGAAAGGAGAACCAAGAAATATGGTCTCTCAACAGCATCTGTGATTCAGGAGGGAATCCTGCGAGGACAGGGTGGGCAAGTGGGAGTTGGAACAGCCCCGGATGAGGTGACGGTGTCACGTTTCCCGGCTTTGACAACCGTCCTGTGGTTATGGAAGTCCTCGTTCCCGAGAAATACACACGGGAGTATTTAGTGGAAAACAGGCACGATGTCTCCAACCTACTCTCAGATGGCCCAGGAAACCCTAGGGGGCAGGGGAGACGGCTGGGGGGTAAGGACAACAGCACAGGAAGTGGCCGACTGACTGGCTGGGGACTCGGAACCAAGGGTGCTCGGGAGGACCTTGTGCTACTCTTGCAACTGTTCCTGAGTTTGAGATGAAAGAAGATAAAGAAGAATGTACCCGGCAATGACCACAGCCACTATGGGTTTCTCTCCCGACCCCGCAAGTGGGTGGCTGGCTCTTCTGAAATGTACCGGTAGGCTGTATATTGCATCATGGCTTCTAATCAGAAGCACATGATTGTTTCACTCGCGGCTGGAAAGGCTTCTGGTTATCTCCTCGCCAAACATCAGAACATGTTTTTACAAGATTCGTTTTTCTGATTATAAAACTCCGAAATGTGGAGCTTAGACCATTTGGAAATTTTTAAAGAAGAAAATTAAAATTAGTCATTGCACCACAACCCAGACGTGCCACTGCTGATTCCTTTCTAGCCTTTTGTCGTGTGTGTGTGTGTGTGTGTGTGTGTGTGTACACACTCTGTGGTGAGCCCTGGGTCCACGGCTAGACGGCAGCCCGTGGGCACTGCAGCCATTAGCTTAACCTATTTGTACCTCGGTTTCTTCACCTGAGAAGTGCGGATGAGCAGAGCCCCTGCCTCGTATGGCTTTGGAGGATTGAGGAAGCTCGGCAGAGCACACCTAAGTCAGCGCACCTCGGAGGGGGCACGCAGCACCCACTACTCCATGTGTATTTGCAAGTGTATGTTTGTGTTAATATTTGGCAGAATTGAGATGATGCTAAGGCATTAATTCGTACCTTTTTCTCACTTGACGTGTGACATGTGTCCGTTCTTCTCCCACGTCAGGATCTCTCACGTCAGCCTCGTGTTTCCACCGCGTCACTGGACACCATGCGTTTAACTGTCTCTCTGCTGCTGACATCTGTCTCATTTCCTATTTTATTCTTCTTTATACATAACGTTGTGATGCAAATCCTTGTACATTCATTTTTTTTCCCAGAACCCAGATGACTTCCTTGGGTCGCCATTTGCAGGAGGAGGCCGATAGGCTCTGAGGGTTCCCACAGTTTCATGTCTCTGACACCTTCAGCCAGACTCTGCCTTCCAGGAAGATTTTCCTCATTTAACCCCCCACGGAAACGCTGGACATGACTTGTTATGTTACACCCTCTCCAAAGCTGGGTATCATCATAAAAACACTTTGCCATTTTGATGAGGCAAAAATAGCATCTCGTTTGTAGTGAGGGGAATGCTTTCCTGTTTGTCGGCCTCTTTGTGTTTCAGCCATACGCTCGCTCAGCTGCCCGCCGTGCACCTGGGATACGGGAGGTTGTCTTCTGGGTTCCTGGGAGACCATAAATTAAAGGGATGGGAGCTCTGTCCTCTAGGAGATTACGTTTGAGAGAGTGAACAAACCTCTAGAGTGTCAGATGGCGGTTAGAGCCAGAAAAGCATAAAGCAGGGAAGGGGGCAGAGACAGTGATGGGGTGCCTGTTAGTGGGGGTGGGGGTGTTTGAGCAGAAATGTGAAGGATGTGGGCTGTGCCCCCTTATGCAGGAAGAGCATCTGGCCGGAGCAGGTGGCACGTGCAGAGACCCTGTGGTAGGGGTGTGCGTGGCCCGTGTGAGGGGTGATGGGGGGTGAGGATGAGGGCGGAAGGTGGCCCGGTCACAAGGGTGGACCTCAGAGGGTGGTGGGGGCTTGGGGGAGGGGCAATGAGAACTGTCCTCTCTAAACTTATGTACTTTTTTTTTTTTTTACTTTTTATTTTGAAATTGAAAATAAGTCCCAAAACAGTACAGAAAGCTCTGGACCCCTCACCCAGCTTCCCCTTCCTAGTTACATCTTCATAGCCAGATGCATTTATCAAAACCAGGAGGTTGACGGTGGTGCGTTTTTACCCCCGAAACCACATACCTTATTTGAATCCCATTGGTTTTGCCACCGACGTCCTTCCTCCATCCCGAGACCCCCGCCCTGCATCCACTCGTCCCCTTTGTCTCCTCCTGCCCTGGCAGCCCCTCGGCGTCTCCCTGACTTTCACGACCTGGACCTTTAGGACGAGTGCTGGTCAGCTGGTGTGTGGAATGCCCCTTGATTTGGGTTCTCCTGCTGTGTCTCATGATTAGATCAAGATTATGCCTTTTTGGCAAGAATACCCGGGAACCATGCTGGGTCCTGGGAAGTGCCTCCTGTCAGGGTGCAGGGCGTCTTATTTCTGGTGATTTTGACCTTGGTCCCTTGGGCAGAGGCCTGTCTTTCAGGACTTCTCGGCTGCAAGTGAACCGTTTCCCCCTTTGTCCTTAGTAAGTATCTTGAGGGAGATACTTTGACACAGTGCACATACCTTTTCCTCCTAAAGTGTTGCCTGCTGGTTTTAGCATCCATTAGTGGTGGTTGTCCGGTGGGGATTTTCTCTTCCTGCGTTCTGTCTCCATTTATTAGCTGGAATTTCCTTAGGAGGAGCTGTCCCTTTTCCTCCACTGATCTATTCAATGATGTATTTACATCAGTGTGGTCCTGTGGATATTGATTTTATTTATGGGTTGTGAGCCGGTCCTTTCATAATTGAATTTACGGCTCCAGTTGTCCTGACTTTGGTCTTGGGGGTCATGCAGGTCAGCGTCTGTGCCCTTCCAGCCTTCCTCCTCGTCCTTCGGGCACCGCATCCCTTCCCGGCTTCCCGAGATGCTCCAGACTTGGCTCGCATTTTCATTCCCCGACTCTGAAATCAGTCTCTCCCCCCAGCAAGCCCTGGGTCCTTTTATTGGCAAATGGTATTTACAAACGAAGCCCTCGGTGCTGGCTGTTCTCCTGCCAGCCGTGTGGGCACCTCAGCTGCTGGATGGAGGGAATACGTGTGTGTGAGCACCAGCCCGTACAGACGCATGCATCCATCGTCATTTCTCTACCTGGCTACCTGTGTATATGTACTTTAATACAAATACAGGTTCACCCTGATGTCTCCGGTTCTGGTGCAGCCCCACGGGGCCCCGTCTAGCATCTCACCGTCTTTATTGCAATGTCTTTCTTGGCGGTGGACAGCCTGCCCTCGCTGTTTACTTGTCTGTTCGGACCTAGTGTGTACGTGGAGCGGCCGCACGTACATACCGTGTGTACCAATGGAGACTTGGCATCACGCACCCGGGAGAAACAGACTCGCCCAGGGAGTGCAGTGTGTGCGCAGTGTTCTTTTGTCTTTGGTGTACGGGATCCTGTCCCGTTGCTGTAGCCCATGGTCACTCAGGACACTTCCTTTCTTCCCCGTCCACGTGGTCCTGTCGTCCAGGTAGTACAGTGAAATTCATTTATTAGGTTGACATTCCATTCTGAGTTCTCCTGCATCCCGATCAGTTTTATTGCCTGTGTATTTGGGGGACGTGGGGAGGGGATGTAAAACACTGTGGTGGCTGGAAGCATCAGGGCAGTAGGACACAGAGTCCTCAGAGGAGCACAGCTCCCCTGTAGCACCCGTGCAGGCCCGCCCCCCTCCCTCTCCTGTCTCTCCTTTCCCACCCACCCCTGTAGATAATCCATCTCTTTAGTCCCTGGTTCATCCTTCTTGAGGTTCTCTTGCAATTACACGTGTATTTTCTTGCATCACTTTCCTTTTTTACATGAAGGGAAGTGTACTATAAATCCTCCTGTCTGTAAACTTTTTAATTTTGGGAAATTATGGAAATTTATATAATTTACAATAGTAATGGTAAATCACATGTAACGTAAAATTTACCATCTTAACCGGTTTTAAGCACACAGCTCAGTGGCATGAAGCACGTTCACACTGTCGTACAACCATCACCGCCGTCCATCTTCAGAACTTCTTCTTCCCAAACTGACACTCTGTCCCCACTAAATACTCCCCTCCCCCTCCCCCAGCCCCTGGCCCCCACCATCCTACTTCCTGTCTTTATGAACCTCCTGAGAGTGGAATCCTGTAGGATTTGTCCTTTGGCGTCTGACCTATTTCACTCAGTGTACTGTCCTCCAGGTGCATTCGTGTTATACAGCATGTATCAGAACTTCCTTCCTTTTTACGGATGGATACTGTTCCATTCTATGGATGGACCACACTTTGTTTATCCCTTCATCCATCAGTGGAGGCTTGGGTTGCCAGCACCCCTGTGGAATAATGCTGCTACCAACATGAATGTATAAATATCTCTTCAAGACCCTGCTTTAAATTCTTTTGGATATAGAACCAGAAGTAGAATGGCTGGATCATGGGGCGATTTTATTTTTAATGTTTTTGAGGGCTTGCCATACTGTTTTCCACAGTTACTGCTCCATTTTACACTCCCACCAACAGAGCACAAGGGTTCCAATTTCTCCACATCCTCATCAACACTTGTTATTTTCTGCTATTTTTTTGATGGTAGCCATCGTAATGGGTGTGAAGTGGTATCTCATTGTGTTTTGGGTTTTTTTGCGGTACGCGGGCCTCTCACCGTTGTGGCCTCTCCCGTTGGCGGAGCACAGGCTCCGGACGCGCAGGCTCAGAGGCCGTGGCCCACGGGCCCAGCCGCTTCGTGGCATGTGGGATCTTCCCGGACCGGGGCACGAACCCGTGTCCCCTGCATCGGCAGGTGGACTCTCAACCACTGCGCCACCAGGGAAGCCCTCATTGTGGTTTTGATTGCATTTCCCTAAAGGTTAGTGATGTTGAACATCTTTTCATGTGCTTGTTGGCCATTGTATGTCTTCTTTAGAGAAAGGTTTATTCCTTTGCCTGCGTTTTTTCCAGCTTTACTGAGGTATAATTGACAAAATAAAATTATAGTATGTTTAAAGTGTACAGCGTGATGATTTGATATATTTATACATTGTGAGAGGATTCCCTCTATGGATTTAATTAACACATCCATCACCTCACATGTTTACTTTTTTTTTGGTGAGAACATTTATGTTCTACTCTGTTAGCAAATTTCAATTATACAATACAGTGCTCTCAACTATAATCACTCTGTTATACTTTACCTCCTCCGACCTTATTCATTTGATAACTGAAAGTTTGTACCCTTTTACCAACCTCTCCCTATTTCCCTACCCTCAGCCCCTGGCAACAACTTTTCTACCCTCTTGTTTCTATGATTTCCGCTCCCTCCCTCCCTCCCTCCCTTCCTTCCTTCCTTCTTTCCCTCCCTCCTTCCCTTCCCTCCCTCCCTTCTTTCCTTTTTTCCCTCCCTCTCTCCCTCCCTTCCTCCCTCCCTCCCTTCTTTCCTTTTTTCCCTCTCTCCCTCCCTCCCTCTCTCACTTCCTTCCTTCTTTCCTTCCCTCCATCCCTCCCTCCCTCCCTTCCTCCCTTCCCCCTCCCCCTCCCTCCCTCCCTTCCTTCCTTCTTTCCTTCCCTCCATCCCTCCCTCCCTCCCTCCCCCTTCCTCCCTTCCTTCCTTCTTTCCTTCCCTCCCTCCCTCCCTTGCCTCCCTTCCTCCCTCCCTCCCTTCCCTCTCCTTCCCTCCCTTCCCCCTTCCCTCCCTCCCTCTCTCCTTTCCCTCCCTCCCTTCCTCCCTTCCTCCCTCCCTCCCTCCCTTCCTTCTTTCTCTCCCTCCCTCCCTTCCCCTCCTTCCCTCCCCTCCTTCCCTCCCTCCCTCCCCCCTTCCACTCCTTCCCTTCCCTTCCCTCCCTCCCTCCCTCTCTCTCTCCCTTCCTTCCCTCCCTTCCTCCCCCCTCCCTCCATCCCTCCCTCCCTTCCGCCCTTCCTTCTTTCCCTCCCTCCCTCCCTTCCAGATTCCATATATAAGTGAGTTCATACAGTGTTTGTCTTTCTCTGGCTTATTTCACTCAGCAGAATGCTCTTCAAGTTCACCGATTGTTGCAAGTGGGAGAATTTCTTTACTTTTTAAGGCTGAATAATATTCCAGTGTGTGTGTGTGTGTGTAAATATACAGTGTCACATTTTCTTTCTTTATTCGTCTTTTGATGGACACTTAGATTGTTTCTATACCTTGGCAATTGTGAAGAATACTGCTGTGAACATAAAAATATCTCTTTGAGATAGTGAGTTCATTTCCTTTGGATATATACCTAGAAGTAGGATTGCTGGATCATACAGTAGTTCCATTCTTAATTTCTTGAGGACCCTCCATAGAGTTTTCCCTAGTGGCTGCACTAATTTACATTCCCATCAACAGTGAACAAGGGCTCCCTTTCCTCCACATCCTCACCAACACTTGTTATCTCTTGTCTTTTTGTTGATGGCCATTCTGACAGGAGTGAGGTGCTATCTCATTGTGGTTTTGATTTTCATTTCCCTGATGTTTAGTGATGTTTAGCATCTTTTCATATACTTGTTGGCCATTAGTATGCCTTCTTTGGGAAAATGTCTATTCAGGTCCTTTGCCCATTTTTTAATTAGGTTATTTTTTGCTGTTGAGTTGTATGAGTTCCTTGTATATTTTAGATATTAACCCCTTATTGGATATGTGATTTGCAAATATTTTCTCTCATTTCCTAGATTGCCTTTTCATTTTGTTGACAGTTTCCTTTGCTATAAAGAAGGTTTTTGGTTGATGTGGTCCCACTTGTTTGTTTTTGTTGCCTTTGCTTTTGTTATCAAATCAAAAAAATTGTTGCCAAGACCAGTGTCAAGGAGTTTGCCTCATATGTTTTCTATGAGGAATTTTACAGTTTCAGGTCTTAATGTTCAAGTCATCAATCTATTTTGAGTTGATTTTTGTGTATGGTGTCAGATAGTGGTCAAGTTTCATTATTTTGCATGTGGCTGTCCAGCTTTCCAACACCATTTATTGAAGAGACTGTTCTTTTCCAATTATATATTCTTGGCTCCTTTGTAGTGAATTAATTGATTGTATATGCATGGGTTTATATCTGGGCTCTCTATTCTGTTCCATTGGTCTATGTGTCTTTTAATGCCCATACCATACTGTTTTGATTAATGTAGCTTTGTAATATCGTTTGAAATCAGGGAGTGAGATGCCTCCAGCTTTGTTGTTCTTTATCAAGATTGCTTTTGCTCTTTGGGGTCTTTTGTGGTTCCATAAGAATTTTAGGATTGTTTGTTCTGTTTCTGGGGAAAATGCCATTGGAATTTTGGTAGGGACTGCATTGAATCTGTAGATTGCTTTGGTGGTATGGAAATTTTAACAATATTAATTCTTCCATTCCATGAGCATAAAATATCTTTCCATTTATTTGTGTCTTCTTTAATTTTTTTCCTCAACGTCTTAATAGTTTTCAGTGTACAGATCTTTTATCTCCTTGGTTAAATTTACTGCTAAGTATTTTATTCTTTTGTAAATGGGGTTGTTTTCTTAATTTTTGTTTCTGATAGTTTGTTGTTGGTATACAGTAACACAAATGATTTTTTAAATTAATTTTATATCCTGCAACTTTACTGAATTTGTTTATTCAGCAGTTTTTGGTGGGGTCTTTAGGGTTTTCTGTATATAATATAATGTCATCTGCAAATAGGGACAATTTTACTTCTTTCTAATTTGGATGCCTTTTTCCCCCCTTTTCCTTGCCTAATTGCTCTGGCTAGGACTTCCACTACTATGTTGAATGGAATTGGTGAGAGTGGGCATCCTTGTCTTGTTCCTGATGTTAGAGGAGATGCTTTCAGCTTTTCATCATTGAGTATGATGTTAGCTGTGTGCATGTCACATATGGCCTTTATTATGTTGGGGTATGTTTCCTCTATACCCAGTTTGTTGAGAGTTTTTATCATGAAAGGATATGAATTTTGTCATGCTCTTTCTCTGCATCTAGCAGATGACCATAATATTTATACTTCATGTTGTTAATGTGGTGTATCACATTGATTGATTTGTAGACATTGAACCATCCTTGCATCCCTGGGATAAATCCCACTTGATCATGGTGTATGTCACCTTTAATGTATTGTTCACTTTTGTTTGTTAGTATTTTGTTGAGGATTTTTGCATCTGTGCTCATCAGGGATTTTGGCCTGTAATTTTCTTTTCTTGTAGTGTCCTTGTCTAGCTTTGGTATCACGGTAATGATGACTTCTAAAATGAGTTTTTTTTTTTTTTGCGGTAGGCGGGCCTCTCACTGTTGTGGCCTCTCCCCTTGCAGAGCACAGGCTCCGGATGCGCAGGCTCAGCAGCCATGGCTCACGGGCCTAGCCGCTCTGCGGCATGTGGGATCTTCCCAGACCGGGGCACGAACCCGTGTCCCCTGCATCGGCAGGCGGACTCTCAACCACTGCGCCACCAGGGAAGCCCTAAAATGAGTTTTTAAGTGTTCTCTCTTCATCTATTTTTTGGAAGAGTTTGAGAAGGGTTGGTGCTAATTCTTCTTTGAATGTTTGGTAGAATTCACCAGTGAAGCCATCTGGTCCTGGACTTTTCTGCACTGGGAGGTTTTTGATTACTGAGTCAATCTCCTTACTAGTAATTGGTCTGTTTGGATTTTCTATTTCTTCATGACTCAGTCTTGGCAGGGTGTATGTTTCTAGGAATTTATACATTTCTTCTAAGCAGTCCAATTTGTTGGCATATAGTTGTTCATAGTAGGCTCTTATGATCCTTTTATATTTCTGTGTTATTCATTGTAATGTCTTATCTTTCATTTATTATTTTATTTATTTGAGTCCTTTCTCCTTTTTTTTTTAAAGGAAACTGTTACTACAGCCCTCTTTTTAAAAAATTTATTTATTTATTTATTTTTGGTTGCATTGGGTCTTCGTTGCCGTGCGTGGGCTTCTCACTGCAGTGGCTTCTCTTGTTGTGGAGCACAGGCTCTAGGTGCACAGTCTTCAGTAGTTGTGGCTTGTGGGCTCTAGAGTGCAGGCTAAGTAGTTGTGGTGCATGGGCTTAGTTGCTCTGAAGCAGGTGGGATCTTACTGGACCGGGGATCAAACCCATGTCCCCAGCATTGGCAGTTGGATTCTTAACCACTGTGTCACCAGGGACTCACCCTATTTGAGTCCTTTCTTTTTCTTGGTGAGTCTAGCTAAAAGTGTGTCTATTTCATTTATTTCCACTGTGATCTTTGTTATTTCCTTCCTTCTGCTAACTTTAGCCTTCATTTGTTGTTTTTTTATTTTTTTGTAGTTCTTTGAGATTACAGTTAGGTTGTTTATCTGAGATTTTCTTTTTTCTTAATGTAGATGTATATCACTATCCTCTTTCCCCTTAGAACTGTGTTTGGTATGTTGTGTTACCATTTTCTTTTGTTTCAAGATTTTTTTAATTTTTTTTTTTTTTTTTTTTTTTGTGGTACACAGGCCTCTCACTGTTGTGGCCTCTCCCGTTGTGGAGTACAGGCTCCGGACGCACAGGCTTAGTGGCCATGGCTCACAGGCCTAGCCGCTCCATGGCATGTGGGATCTTCCCGGACCGGGGCACGAACCCGTGTCCTCTGCATCAGCAGGCGGACTCTCAACCACTAGGCCACCAGGGAAGCCCTAAATTTATCTTTTGATTTCTTTTTTGACCCAATGACTGTTAAGTAACATGTTATTTAATCTCCACATATTTGTGAATTTTCCATTTTTATTCTTGTAATTGGTATCTAGTTTCATACCATTATTGTTGGAAAAGATGCTTGATATGATTTCAGTCTTCTTAAATTTATTAAGACTAGTTTTGTGACCTATCATGTGGTCTATCCTGAAGAATGTCTCATGTGCCCTTGAGAAGAGTGTGTATTCTGCTGCTGTTGGAGGGAATGTTATGTATATGTCTGTCAGGTTCATCTGGTGTAATGTGTGATTTAATTCCAGTGTTTCCTTATTGGCGTTCTGTCTGGATGATCTAGTCATTATTAAAAGTAAGGTATTGAATTCCTTACTGTTACTGTATTGCTGTCTGTTTCTCCCTTCAGATCTGTTAGTATTTGCTTAATATATTTAGGTGCTCCTATGTTGGGTGCATAAATATTTATAAATATTATATCTTCTTAATGAATTGGCCCTTTAGCATTATATAATGACCTCCTTTGTTTCTAGTTACAGTCTTTGGCTTAAAGTCTATTTTGTCTGGTATAAGAATAGCTACCCTTGCTCTCTTTTGATTTCCAGTTGAGTGGAATATCTTTTTCTATCCCTTCACTTTGAGCCTATCTGTTATCCTTGAAGCTGAAGTGAGGCAGGATATATATGCAGGCAGACCTCAGAGATGCTGCAGGCTCAGTTCTAGACCACGACAATAAAGCAAATATCCCAGTAAAGTGAGTAACATGAATTTTTTGGTTTCCCAGAGCATATAAAAATTATGTTTACACTATACTGTAGTCTGTTAAGTGTGCAATAGCATTATGTGTAAAAATATGCATACCTTAAATAAAAAACACTTTATTGCTAAAAAATGCTAACCATCATCTGAACCTTTAGCAAGTCATAATCTTTTTGCTGGGGGAGGGTTTGAAATATTGCAAGAATTACCAAAATGTGAGTCTATAGACTCAGTTGACACAGGCTTTCCACAATCCTTCAATCTGTTAAAAAACCCATAATATCTGCAAAGCATAAGGCAAAGTACAGTGAAAGAAGGTCTGCCTGTAGTTGGGTTTTGCCCGTTTAATTGGGTTTTTGATGATGTTGTTGAGCTGTAGTTCTTTACATATTCTGGATATATGATTTGTAAATACTCTCTCCCATTCTATGGGTTGTGTTTTCGCTTTGTTGATTGTGTCCTTTGCTGTGTAGAAATTTTAATTTTCATGAAGTCCAATTGATCTGTCTTTTCTTTTGTTCCTGTACTTTTCGTGTCCTAGCTAAAAAAAAATCATTGCCAAATCCAGTGCCATGAAGCTTCCCCCCGTATCTTCTAGGAGTTTTACTTACAGTTTTAGGTCTTATGTATAGGCCTTTAATCCATTGTGAGTTAATTTTTGTGTATGGTATAAAGTTAATGGTCCAGCTTCATTCTTTTGCATGTGGAGATCCAGTTTTCCCAGGACCATTTGTTGAAAAGACTATAGGTGCTCTTTCATGATTGCTTTTCTCACCTACCTGTACATCCTGGAATTCACTCCATATCAGTTCATCAAGATTTTCCACTTTTTTCACAGCTGCCTTGTACTTCGCTGTGTGGATGCACCATCGTTTATTTATGGGCATTTAGATGATTTCCGATATTTTGCAATTACAAACAATGTTGCATTGAATAGCCTTGTATATTTGTGTTTTCGTATTGTTGGAGGTGTGTCTTTAGGGTAGATTCCTAGAAATAGAAGTGCTGGGTTGAAGGATAAGTATGTAATTTTGTTAGGCACGACCAAATTTCCTTCCAGAAGGCTTTTGCCATGTGCACCCCCAGCAATGTATGAGTGAGCTGCTTCCCTTGCAACTTCTCCAACTCTGTTATCACACTATTTCATTTTTTGCCAGCCTGACAGAATTTCTGTAACTGTGCATTTGGGCATCTTTCACACGTCTGAAGGTCATGTATACGTGCATGCATACACGTATTTGTCAGTTGTCCATTCGTGTCTTTTCCACGTTATTCTATTGAGTTTTTGGCCCTTGATCCCTCAAATTTGAAGTCATTTATATTCAAGGAATGTTAGTTCTTTGTCTGGGGTTTATGTTGTGAACATTTTCTCTGAGCTGGTCATTTGTCTTTTGACTGTATTTATGGTACTTTTTGTTATGAAAAAAATTTCTATGTTGATGTAATCAAATTTATCAATCTTTTATTCTGTTGCTTCTGGATTGTGAGTCATGATTGAGAACCTTTCCCTACACCGAGGTGAAAGAGGAATCGACATGTTTCCTTCTAGAACTTTGGGGCTCCGATTTTTGCGTCCGCATGGGATCTACTTGTGTATGTGTGATCTAGGCCCTCTCTTCCCTGATGGCTGCCCCGGGCCCCTTCCTTAGACGTCCGGACTGCTCACCAGTGCCCTCTGACCTCAGAGTGGGATGGGACTGGGGGCAGGGTAGCCAGAGGCTGATGCTGGGAGGGCCCGTGGGTGGGGGAGGCTTGCCCCAGGGGCCCTGGCATGAGGGTGAGAAGTGAGGGGGCCTGTGGATGAGAGGGTTTGAGGGTGGAGTGGATGGTGGGTGTGCAGGAATGAAAGAGGGTGCAGGACCCTAAGGCCTTTGCCTCAGCACCCAGGGAACATAGCTTCTGAGATGGGAGGGTGCTGTGGTCGGCGAGGATAAGCAGCCAGGTGTGGGACGTGTCATGTTGCAAGGGTTTGCCCAGCGAGACGTCGTGAAGCCAGTGGGAGCTCAGGGGAGAGCCCGGGCTGGGGTCACAGGTCTGGGGGGCATCGGTGTATGGGTGAAATGAGAGCAGGGGCCTGAGCTCTCCCAGGAGTGAGTGGGTTGGTGAGGGGAAGAGGAGGGGGGCGCCGCAGGGGACAACCCAGCGGGAGGCTGAGGGTGGCGGGTGTCCTGGTGCCAAGGGGAGGGGGTGTAGGGGGCCAGAGTGAAGTGTCCTGTGGTCCTGAAGGGTCTCAGAACCGGCCTTTGTGGGTGCCTGGAGGCCTGGCTGCACCGCTGGGAGCCACCCTAATGCCGCATCCTTGCCAGAAGCATCAGGATGGTTGAGGGACCTGACACAAGCGTCCCGGGTGTCAGATGGGGCTGGTGACACCCACAGGGGTTGGGGGCTCCCCCAGGGCCCGAGGACAAGCCTCGGGAGGCTGGTGGTGGACTTCGCGGAGCATGGAAGATGTGGGTGACACAGCTCTTCTGTGGGGGGAGCCGGTGACCTTGCGACACAGCCCTTCTGAGCGCTACCCCTGCCCCTGCCACCCCTGGGACCCCCAGGGGACCTTCAGTGACTGCAGTGACCACTGGCTTGTATGATAGAAGCTCCCTGGCCTGAGGGATGGCAGGGAGGGGCTGTCGAATTAAGATTTTTAAGAAGAAAGGTGTCTTCTCTTTTGGGCTCACACAGGGCTGCACGGCGCTAACGCTGTTTAATTCATGCTGCCTCCACACCAGTGTGCCCCATATACCTGGGCATTGTGCCAGAGCTGCCCTAGTGGACTTTCAGCTGCAGACTCATACAAACCAAAAAGGCAAAGCTCCAGCCAGGACGAGGTCTGTAGAGGGAGGTGCGCAACACCGGGAAAGTGTGTGTGGTGTGTGTAGGGGGGCTTGACCAAGCAATCCCGGAAGGCTTCCTGGAGGAGGGGTTGCTCATGGTGAAATCGAAGTTTCTAAATCACTGTTAACACCTGCCCCACACTGGGGAAGGGCTGTGTCTGTATGACAAGTGCAGTGGGCAGTGCAGATTGGGAGGCAAAGCATCTATCTAAAGGTTTTTATTTGCTATTTCATGAGACAGAGAATTTCAGTTCTTAATATCGTATGGTACTGTTTCATGACGGGGTGGCTTCAGGCTTTGGGGGAAGGCTGGTGGGATCCCAGAGCCTTTTCCCTTTGTGTCAATCATTGCTTCCCCCCTCCATCTCCAAGTTCTGCATCTCTGCTCCCAGGACCCCCTTGCCTGGCGAGCACTGTCCCCCGCCCCAGACCTGCAGGGGCTCTTTGCTCTCATGAATGACCGGCTTCCAGAAGGCTGGTCCGTGCTGCATGGGGGGGGCACTCAGTGTCCTGGGGAGGGGTCTCAGTCACAGGCAGGGTTGGGAGGAGGCAGGGTGGGCTGGGGGTGGGGGGTTTGGGTGGACTGCTTGGAGGATGTACCAGCTATTCTGGGCGGCCGGCAGGAAGCGACGGCTGTGGGCCGGGTCCTCGGGCGGCTCCCAGACGGCCGTGCAGAGGTGTCGGCCTGGTGTTGGCGTTTCCGGTCCCCGTGTCTGCGCAGCACGTCCTGGGCTGGTTCTCCCTTTCCTTTGCTTTGTTCCCTCCTTGGTCAGGGCCTCAGACTGAGAGAGAAAAGAGGGGCTCTCGGGGCAGGGTCTCACTGGCCGCTGGCTGGGCCGCGGGGGCCGGCAGGTGTGGGCAGGGTGCCCACAGGGCTGCCCCACGCCAGCCCTGTGGGGTCATGCTGCGGGTGTGATGAGTGAGGGCTGGGACGGACTCACTGCTGATGTCTCCTGTCCGTTGGGACGCAGCCCGACTCCGGTGTCCTGGTGTCTGGAGGCTCCGGTCCCCCTGGTTAGGGTGTGTGAAAGGAGAGCACCTCTGATGTCCCCGCCCTTCCTCCCACTCGGGATCTCTGGGGCCCAGGCCAGGCGCTCAGATCCCAGCCCAGAGCCCGTGTCTGCTGGTGCTGGGAGACCTGGCAGGCCCAGATGCCTCTCCTGTGCCCGCAAGGTGCTCCTGGGCATGGCCTTCCTCTGACCTCCATGCTGGTGGTGCTCCCGGCCCTTCACCCTGCTCCTGCCACCCTGGCCTCAAGCCTGCCCACCCTGCCTCAGGGCCTTTGCACTTGCCTTGGCCTGGAATATCCGTCCTCAGCCCTCACCTCCATGTCACCGCCTGGAGCAGCCTCCCTCCCTCCCTCCCTCCCGTCACTCACTGTGACAACCCCTCTCTGTTTCCCAGGGGCAGCTGTCACTGTCTGTTATTTTGTTTATTTGGTTTCTGGTTTATTATCTCTTTTTCCCCATGTCTGCCTCGTCCCTGGAGTCCACCAAGGTGCCAGGCACAGAGCAGGTGCTTTCGCCCCATCTGGGGGTGGGCAAGGGTTAGACCCCCGGGCCTCGCAGGCAGGCCGGGTGAGAAGTGTGCTTTTATCCCGAGCACCTGGGGAACCACAGGAGGGCTTGCTGGGGTGCCGCGTGGCAGCACCTTGTTCTCATTTCTAAACCTCCTCCAGGCCTGTGTGGCCTCCTCCAGGCCCAGGACCTTCTTGGCTGGCCTCCGGGTAGGTGGGGAGCTGGTTTAGCCGAGTCCTGGTCCCTCCTTGGCCTGGGAACCCTTCCCCCGTGATGGGTGACAAAGCACATCTTTGAGCACCCCCCCCCCAACCTAGGCTGGCCGTGCTGGGCGGAGGCTCCGACCTCCCTCTGCAGCAGAGGCCAGGCTGCCATCCGGGATGGAGGATGCTGAGGCCAAAATAAACCCGCTCATTGCATCCGGCGTTGAGTAATCCACGGGAGGCAGTGATGGAGGAGCACCAGGGACCCCGCCGGCCCTGCCACACAACTAGCTGCTTCCTTCCCCCCTCCACGCCCTAGAGCGGCTCCCGGCTTTGGTGCAGGCTGGGCCTGGTTCCGGGCAGCCTGGGTGGAAGTCCAGCCCGGGAACCTGGATGCAGGAGGGCGGGCTTGGCTGCAAGGGGGCAGGGGGCACCTCGACCGCTTGGGGGCCCAGGCCACGTCCACCAGGGCCCCTTCCTCAGGCACGTGTCAGAGCCTGGAGTGTGTTTTCACAGATCAGAGTGGGGTGCGGACACGGGGTGAGGAGGAAGCATGGAGGAACTGAGCATGTTGGTCTCAGGCCCGCTGGAGAAAGAGGAAACAGGCCGTTTTCCGGAGGGGCAGGCCCTTCAGAAGCCACAGCTCGTGTGGGCGAGGTCTGCGTCGTGTCCCAGGATGGCGATGGGTGGCCCAGTGTCAGGCACCTGCCACGTGCCGGGCACCCTCCCTCGGTCACACGTACGACGGTGGCCCAGCCCCCTCACCGTGTCTACGCGCTCCCAGCAGGGCCGGCATCGGGCCCTGCTCCTGGGACCCTGCAGGCACATCTGGGGGCAGCTCGAGGCGTTGGCACCAGCTTGGGAGTCAGCCACAGGGCCACCTGCCCCGCCAGCCTCCGCCCGTGCCGAGGGCCAGAGTGCTTGGTCCCCGGGTTCCTGGAGGCTGCATCTGGGGATGTTGTCCTGAGCCTGGGTGGGAGGCTTCAGACCCCCGCTCAGGGCTTATCATCCTCCTCTGCCCCAACCCCTGCCTTGGCCTCTCCAAGCCCCTGCCCCCACTGCTGCCACCACGGGTCACTGGTAGAGCTCCTGATGGCCGAGCTGAAGGCAGGGGTGAGTGGGGATGGGCTTTCCGCAGGTCGGAGCTGTCTGAACAGCAAGCTTGCGGCTCCCGGCGTGGTGTCATGGCAGTGGGCCGGGCCAGGGTTTCCGTATGGGGGCGGGCAGGTTGGCTCACAGCAGTGGCCGCTGGTCAGGGGACCCTGCAGTCCTTGGGGACTGACCATACCCGGGCCTGGTGTGGAGGTGCTGGACAGGCAGGTGGCAGTGGCTCTGTGTGGGTGCAGCCTGCTTGGCCCCTCGGAGGGTGTCAGCAGCACGAAAGAGAGGGGTTGGGGCTGGATTTGGGGTTCAGCGTCGGAGAAGTGGTGTCCCCACGATGGGCCCGAGGGACCATGTTTGCCTCCTGCCGCCCCTGACGCCCTTGCCTCGCCTGCACCCCACCACATCCCAGCTCCCCCAGATCCCCCGCCTCCTGGGGATGCTCCGTAGCGAGAGCTGGTGTGTAGCCCCGCCTGACGGGTGTCTCTTGCGGCCCAGAGTGGGGCTGCCGCCACCTTAGGCCTGAGGCCCGGCCACGCTGGGGTCCGCCCGGGGCCGCCCTCTCCCGTCCTGCCCCTCTTCGTTGGGACGCCAGCAGAAGACAGGCAGAAGACCTGGCGCCGGCCCTGATCCCAAGACCTTCCCATCGACAGCAAAGCCGACCACAAAGGCCGGGGTGGAGGGCCCCATTCAGGAGGCCTGCCCGGGGCTGTGTGCGTTGGCAGGTCCCTCTGCCCGCGGGCTGTCCCCGTCCCAGAGTTCTTGTTTTGTCAGCAGAGGGCTCTTCTGGCCCGGGGTGACGGGGAGAGGACAACAAGGCTTTCTTGCTCTGCGGGTGGAGGACAGGCCCCTGTGGCCCCTGCATCCCATTTCGGGGGCCTTGGGAGGAAGAGGGTGTTCCTTGGGGAAGGAGGCATGGCCCGGATCGCCCCTGGAGAGAGCTTGAAGCCAGACCCCTTCCCGGTCTGGGCTGCCCGGGGGTCCTGAGAAGTTGGTATCTACATCCAGGGAACCTTGGCCCATGGGCCGCAGGGAGACAGGGCAGCTGCTTCTTGGCCTCACAGCACAGGTCGGCTCTGGGGCGGGGGGTGCCTCTGGCCCGGGCCTTGTGCCAGTGCTCGGGCCCCGCACGGAGCCAGTGGCGCCCGGCGTGCGGACCTGCTGTCTCTCCACCTCCCCCAGGCACTGACCGTCTGGGCTTAGGGGCCCGGGGGCTGGGAGGGGTGTCGGGGGCCCCCGAGGCCCTGGGCAGGGGCCCACGCTGTGGCCCCAGCAGCCCCCCACGGGGCCACACCTGCAGCTACCCTGAGGGCTGGGTGTGGGTGTGGGTGAGCTGAGGTCAGCCAGGGGGCCCCTGTCTCCTGGGTGGGCAGCCTTGGCAGGTTGGGCTGGACGCAGGATGGGGGTCAGGTGGGTTCTGCCTCGGGCTGGGGCTGCCCACGTGGGCTTTCTGGCTTCTCAGAAGGGCCTCCGCCTCCAAACTGTTGGGTCCGGGGCTAGGGAAGGAGGAGGAATGTCTCATTTTGGCCAGCAAACCTGCCTCTGTGGGTCTGGGTGGTGGTCTTGGCCCTGAGGACAGACTTTACCGGCGGGGGCGGTCGCCCTGAGGGGCTGCCGGGGCTGACTTGAGGGCAAAGCCCCTCTGGACAGTGAGCGGGCCTGTCCCCAGCACACGGGCCCCCCCAGAGGCTGTGTGGTGGACCAGCTGAGGCTGCCACAGGCTTTACCACGAGGAGCCCTGAGCTGTTCCCCATGAGGTGACCTTGTCGCGTGGTCTGGGCCAGCCCACCCGCTCTGGCCTCAGTTTCTTCCTCTGCGGAAAAGCAGGGTCGGCTGGGCTTCTCACCAAACCCGTGCTGAGTGCTTTCAGTGCGGGACAAAGCCCAGGCCGGGTGGGCACTGGGCACATGTCCCTGGGAGGTACAGCCCTCCCAGGCTGCCCACCCCTGCCCTGGCCTTTCTTGTTCTCTGGGGAAATCCTAGGTGTTTACAATCAGGCAGGACCAGAACAAGCTGGATCTGAGAGGGATTCTTGGCATTTTTGAGCCTCCATTTCCCCACCTGGGAAATGGGCATCTTAATACCTAACTCATCCTATTAATGGGCGTTCTCCAAGAAACAGAATCATGTGTATGCGTGTGCATGCATGTAACCACACACACACACACACACACACACGGACAGAGAGATTCCTTATTTTTATTTTTATATTTTTTTATTTTTATTTTTTTGCTGTGTTGGGTCTTCATTTCTGTGCGAGGTCTTTCTCTAGTTGCAGCGAGCAGGGGCCACTCTTCATCGCGGTGCGCGGGCCTCTCACTGTCGCGGCCTCTCTTGTTGCGGAGCACAGGCTCCAGATGCGCAGTCTCAGTAGTTGTGGCTCACGGGCCTAGTTGCTCCGTGGCATGTGGGATCCTCCCAGACCAGGGCTCGAACTCGTGTCCCCTGCATTAGCAGGCAGATTCTCAACCACTGTGCCACCAGGGAAGCCAGAGATTCCTTATTTTAAGGAATTGATTTGGGGAGCTGGCACATTCCAAATCCAAGTGCAGGCCGACGGCTGGAAACTCAGGCAGGGTCTCTGTGTTGGAGTCTTGAAGCAGAATTCCTTCTTCTCTTTGGGGAAACCCCAGTGTCTGCTCCTGGGGCCTTCCCCTGATGGACAAGGCCCTGCATCAGGGAAGGAGACCAGGGTCACTCAGTCTGCTGCCTGTAGGTGTTCACCACGTCTAAAGCACACCCTTCTTGGCCGCCTCTGGTATCCGAGTGTCAGGTGGGAGACCCCGGCCCAGAAAGGTTCCCAGACGTCAAGGCGCAGGTGGGAGGTGAGGTCTCTCTGAGGTGGGGCAGGAGTTTTGGCTGCGGATAGGAATCGGCAGTGAGGGGCACGTGTCCCCTCACCCTCCCCTCGGAGTCAGGGAGTCCTGAGGGTCTGGGAACCCTCTCCCCGGGCATGGAGACCTCTCCCGGGACTGAGGTTTCCCTGCCGAGTTCTGGATTCCACAGACATTGGTATCTGCCTTGGAAGAGACAGCGGACATAGGGGGACCTCCTCCATCATTCCGAGTCGGCGGCTGCTGCTTCCCTGCCTGTCTGTGCCACCTCCTCCCTGAATTCTTTTCAGGGTCCATGTGGCCGTGTTCTCTTCTCTCCTCTGGGCTTTGCACATGCTGTTCCCTCTGCCTGGGTCAGGCCCCCGCCTCTGAGAAGCCCTCCCTGCTTGCCCCTTCCAAGGGGAGTGGGAGAGAGAAGAGGGGTTGGGAGAGAAAGGGGTGCCCAGCCGGAAGCCCCCACCTGCCCACTTCAGGCCTGTGATGTCCCTGGGCCTGTGGAGTGTGTGCGTCAGGGTCAGCCCCACACCTGCCTCGGTTCCCTGATGAGAGGTGGCCGGCACCCAGGCCCCTCGGTAGCAGCTGGGGAGGCCTCCCTCTCCTGCAGGCTCTCACTGGTGGTGGTTCTTAGCCCAGTCGTAGAGCTGGGTGGCATGCTGCTGAGTCCCTGAGGTCCCAGCCCCAGACTCTGGGGCTGCTTCTGTCTCCCTAGTGGAGCAGAGGCAGGCTCTTGGCACCCTCGACACACCCCCACTTCCCAGTGGGGAAACCAAGGCTCAGGTCACACAGCTGCTCAGTTTCCAGGGACCCCTTGAGTCAGGCCGAAGCCTCCACCGTGGAGTTATGAGGTTTCCTTCAGCTGCAGATCAAGCCAAACTGCAGCAAGAAAGGCTTAGGCTAGACAGGAGGAGGGACTTTTCCAGCAGGGATGAGCTCGAGACGCCCATCCCCTCGGGCACTGATGGGGTTGCGTTGCCCGGCTGCAGGCCACCTTGCTCCTCCTTGTACTTGTGTTGAGGTGTGTCGGGAGCCCTGCTGTGGCCTCGAGTCTCCAGAGTTGCCCTGTTTGAAGGAGGGCAGGGATCTGGACCCTGGGCAGGAACCCCACCAGACCCCTCCCACCTCCGCTGGTGCCCAAGTCCTCCACTACCTGTTGCCCCGTCTCACCCCAGAGGGGAGGCTGCCCCATCCCGTCCGGTCCCATCCCATCCTGTCCCGTCCCAGGAGAGGCCTGCAGGGCCCGGCCGCGCCCAGGCCAAGGATCTCCCTGCGACACAGGCCGTGTCCGGGGTAGAGCCAGTGGGCACAGGTACGTCCAGCTGCCTGTGCTGCCCACTGGGAGGGCCTGCTGGGCTCCTCCCCCAACCCGGAACGGGCCTCTTTCACGGGGAAGACGACGTGTGTCCTGGGACAGATAAGGCCTCTGTCCGTGGGGTCACTTCAGTTTGTTCTCTGGCACCTTCTAAATATACCCTCCGAGGGGGTTCTTATCGCGGCCGGGCCGGGCCGGGCAACCAGGCTTAGCGTAGGCAACACTGTGCGGGTCAGAGCCACCCCCCAGCCCTGGGCCCTGGATGGGCTCGTCCTCTCTGCCAGGCGGCCCTGCCTCAGGTGGGCCTGCCGTCCAGTGCTGGGACCCCGAGGGTCGGGACATCCCCCAGCCCTCCTAGCCAAGCCCGCCTGGGGCCTGTCCTCCCACCGCTGGGCCGGGGCAGCCCCTCAGGGGTGGTCAGTGGGAGGACAGGCCCTGCCACTCAGGTGGACCCTGTTTTCCTGAAGGCGTGAGGGACAGCCTGGTGGGAGGAGCCTGCACTGGAGTCGGGCAGCCCTGGAGTCCCTTTCCCGCTGCTGTTTGCGGCCCTGGCTCTGGGCAGTCACATGCCCTCTTTCTCCTCCGATGAGGGACAGGCCTGCCTCTGGGGCTTCTCGTGAAGACCAAGTAGGCAGGAGGCGGTGGGCTTTTACTCACCTTGTCCCTGCCCTCCTACCCCTCCGAGGCCTGGACCCGCCGGGGCTCCTCAGGGGAAGGAGGATGGGGTCCCAGGTCTGTGGGGGGCTGCCCCTGCTGTCTGTTGGATGCTGAGAAAGTGCCCAGGGGGCTGGATGTTCCAAGTTCAGTCGCCCACAACCTGATGCTCGGATATGGCTATGGTGTTTCTGATTGTGTAACAGGCCCCTGTGGAATCACACATGTGTGTACACACGGCACCCCCCTCCCCCAGACCCCTGCAGCCGCCCCTCTAGTGCCCTGAAAAGGCTTTGAAATGACTGCTTAGGGCGATGTGGTTGAGCCCTCAGCCAAGGCCTGTCCTCAACTGCCCCCCCAGCTGCCCCCCGCTGGCGTGGCCCTCAGCAGAAGGGGTCGCCCCCCCGGAAACGTGAGGGCCCTGTGCTGAGGTGGACATGGAACGTGAGCGGACGCCAGGCGTCGGGATGAGATGCAAACGTGGCCACAACCCACGTCCTCTGACAGCAGCCAGGCCGCTGGGCAGGGCGGTGGCCTGTGTGACCCCCGAGCTCGGCTGGACCCGGGCTGCCCCACTGCCCGCCCTGCAGAGCTGTCAAAGCAGAATGCATGGCCAGTGCGGGGGCCGCCACTGCCATCTTGGGGTGGGGTGCAGTGGGGCTTTTGGGGACCGGCCAAGATGGGCCTGAAGCGCCTTCGGCCAGGGGGCTCCCCAGGTACCCCCGGGGCCTCCAGGATGGAACGTGTTTCTGTCTGCATGGGGAGGTCGGGGTCCCTGAGCGCGGCCGTCGGGTGAGCGAAGGTGGTAGACCCCCTGTCTTTATGGTGCGCTGCTCTCGGCGGAGCTGTCACACGCCTTCCCGGGGGAGCAGGACCCCGTCCCTATGCCCAAGCTGTCCCCTCACCTGCGTCGTCCTGGGTTTCGGGGAGAGGCCCCGAGGAGAGGGTGCGGGCTGAACCCTGGCGGTCGCTGCCCGGCCGGTGGCCTCCCCGCAGAGTGGCCGTGAGAGCAGTGCCTTGCAGGCTTGGGAGGGGCCAGCGGCGCGGGCGGTCCGGACGGGTGCAGTGCCCCACCATGGTCTCCCCCAACTAGCCTGGAGTCGGTCTCCTGGGGCAGCCTATCCCTGCTGCCTCTGGGGCCGACTTTGGGCAGCTGGACCATGGCCCTCAGAGCCCTCGCCCAGTGCGTCGTGATGCACTCCTGGCAGTGGGGTGGCCGTGCCTGCTCCCAGCTCACGTCAGAGCCCACCCCCGCCCCCAGGGAGGCTCCTTTCTGCCTGGCACTATTAGCATGCAGTCTGGTGGAGGGGGGCATATGTGGAGAGCTGCCTGGTGTCTTGGCCCTTTGGAAGCCCTGTAGGGCCTTGGCTGAGCCCGTGGGGGTGGGATGTGGCAGGGCAGGGCAAGGAGGAGAAGAAGGGTATGAAAGGATCTCACTGCTTGATAGACCCTGGAGGCCTACCTGGAGGAGGTGGCACTGAGAATTCTTTCCACTGAGCTCCTGAGTTCAACCTAAAACATTCGTTAAGTCAATCAGTCATTCAACAAACACTCATGTACCAGGCCCCATATGGGGCCTTCAAAGGGGGACATCGGCAGATGGGCCTCTGCCTGGGGAGCCTTTGCTCTATCAGGGGGCAAGAGTGGGCAGCAGGTGGTCAGTGGTCTGATGAGAGTGGGGCAGGACCCACAGGGCCCAGCTGTGGCATCAGAAGGCCCCCTGCGGGGAAGCCCAGGAAAGTGGGTTTGGAGTTCAGACTTCATAGGAGAGTCTTTAGCTTGGGAGGGGGCTGGTGGGATTTGCATTTTCCCAGGATCGCCCCGGCCGCCCAGTGGACACTGAAAGACTGGGGCAGGGAGACCAGTGGGGTGTGGGCTGAAGCTTCCGGTGCAGTCCTGGTGGCCCTCTGGTGGTGGTGGCCCCCAGGCAGTGGAGGCCTGGCCTTTGAGGAGGTGCCGTGCGCACAGGCACAACGTGAGGGCCCAGCCAGAGCACGAGGTGTGAGGTCCTGTGTCTCCGGGGTCCCCAGCCCAGTTCACTTTCAGAAGAAGTGTCAGCTGAAACCCCACAAGGCTGTGGAAGGCCTCCGTCTAGCTATAGGGATCGCATCGCCCGGGTGAACCTTGTAAAGGAATGAGACTCGGTGCCTCTGAACAAGCCCCGTGGAAGGTTCAGAGTTGGGGCGGGGGGGCGGCCGTGGAAGCCCTGGTCAGGAGGCCTGGCCTGGACCCTGCCTGGCACGAGGTGGGGAGACGGGGTGGGGGGGCTGCTGTGGTCACGGGTGAGAAGCATGGGGGTCCCTGGGGAGCCGAGCCTCACCTGGGCCAGGTCGACTGCCACTCCCGGCTCCTTTCGCTCTCTGGCGCGATGCGGTTTGGATGGTGCAGTGCCGAGTGGTGACCTCGGAAGGACACGGCTGCGTCCTAATCCCCGGAGCCTGTGACCTTATTTGGAAAGAGGGTCTTTGCAGACATAGTGACAAGATGAGCAGGAAACTCTAAATGTATCTTGGACTGTTTTAAAAATTGTGACACTAACATATGTTTTTACCAGATACCTGATGCTGATTTTTGAAAACTCACTGAAGATTCACTAATAGATATCATCATTCTAAGTAATTTCTTTGTTTATTAAAATGCTTTATACGTTACAGAGGCTGACTAATGGCCCCCCAAGATGTCAGGCCCCCTGGAACTTGCTAACGTGACCTTACGTAGAAAAAGCGTCTTGGCAAGGGTGATAAGTTAAGGGTCTTGAGAGGAGGGGATGGTCCTGGATACCCGGGGGAAGGGGGCCCAAATCCACTGACAAGCATCCTCATAAGAGACACACAGAAGAAACAGACACGGGGGAGTTGGCCCCCTGACGATGGAGCAGAGACTGAGGGATGTGGCCATGAGTCCAGGATGCCTGGGGCCCCCAGAAGCTGGAAGAGGTCCAGTCCCGCCCCCCACCCCCACCTGCCCAGGACAGCCCCCCGCACCCCGTGGTTCAGCCTTGGATGTGGCGTTCCCGCTTGGAGGACCCTGGCACGGAGGGCTGGGCCTGGCCCTTGGCAATGGGGTCCCCTGCCCAAGGGGGAGGCTCAGTCCTTGCCTTGAAGCTGGAGCTGGGTAGGGGGCCCCAGGGCTGGCTGGTCCCCTCGCCTCTTGCTGTACAATCCAGCGCCCTCTCAGGGCTGGGCAGCGTGGGCGGGAGGGGCAGCCCCACAGCCTGGAGCCGGGACCCGCCTCGCCCGTGGCCTCGGTCTCCTTGTGGGAGGTGATATGACACCTTCCACACGGGGTGTGGTGGGGAGCTTGTGCGTAGCACCCAGCACCTGGGCCCGAGGTGTGAGCTGCCACGTGCCGGGCCCAGCCCCACCCAGAGCAGTGCTGCGCATGGGCTAGACCAGCGGGGCGCGGGGTCTTGGCATCCTATTGGGCAGTGTTGCCCCCAACCCCGGGGACAGCCCTGGTGGGACCAGAGGTTGCCTCCCCCCAGGGGTCCAGTGCCACGGGGGATATGTCCAGGCACTGGCTCACCAGCCCCGGGGCCCAAGCGGGGGTACCTGTCCTCTGCTTGTTCGGAGGTGTTTATTATCTTTCAGGGTGACTTTTGTGCAAAGAGGAGCCCCTCCGATACACCTGGGGTTTGAACGTCAGCACCTAATCTATTAAATCACGCGTTCCGAGTTCGGCCTTGAGCTTTAGGCCACTGGACAAGCCCTTTGTCTGTTATCGGCCCGAAGGTCCTGGCAGGGTGGGCGGGTTTTTGAAGCTCGCTCAGCCTCATTTATAGCCTTTGTCAAACACCGGCAGCCATCCAGGGCTTGTGTATAAAAGTCATTTACTTAGTTTCCTTTTTTTTTTTTTTAACTTTAAAAACATTGTGTTAAGATACATGTAACATAAAATTTATGCTGTAACCATGTCTAAGTGCACAGCTCAGTGGCATGACGCACGTTCACATTGCTGTGCAACCACCACCCCGTTCACCCCCAGAACTTCATCTTCCCAAACTGACACGCTCTGTCCCCGTTAAACACTCACTCCCCATCCCCTTCCCCAGCCCCTGGCCCCCAACATCCTCTTTTCTGTGTCTGTGGATTTGATGACTCTCAAAGGCACCTCGCAGGAGCAGAATCGTGCTGGACCAACAAAACTTTTCAAAGTACGTAATTTTTATCCATTGAATAAATTGAGCACACAGATAACGGCACATCTTATGTTCTCTGATTCGTCCCAGCGCTGCATTTCAGTGTCCCGGAATCTCAGCTTTGAGCCCAGGGAGCCCGAAGGCTGAGGTCTTTCACGTCTGGGTTCTGAGGGCGCCTTGAACAGGCCACATTCCCTTTGCACGTGAAGTGTGTGCTTCTTGTTCACATTTTCAACGTCATTGGGAAACATCCCCGTGTTGAAAGAGGCTTCCCTGTGGGCTGGAGAGACCGTCACGGTTAGACTTACGTAGGTTCCCCGAGGGTCCGGCCCATGCCCTGTCTCTGTGGGGCACCGGCCTGGGTGAGCCCGCCAGTCCCAGGTGCTGGGGTTCCCAGCCCATTGCAGGAGTTGAAGGGGGTGCAGTCTACAGCCCGCCTCCTGCGCCCTGGAGCGCCCTCCCGCCGAGTTGCGGACCACGGCCCTGGCACAGCTCCTGCATTCTTCTGTGTTTCCAGGGCACCTGCTGCCACGGATCCTGAAATGATGTCCGATAACGTTCTGGGCGTCCCTCGGGGCGGGGGCTGGCGGCCGCAGTGCCAGGGGCGGATCAGCCATCAGGGCACAAGCAGGCCATTGTCCTCGGGCCCGGAGCTGCCTCACCCCTGGCTGCAGCCACCTCCCTCGGGCACTCACACGCCCTCCTGGGAAGTTGGATCGAGCAGCACTGGGGGCCGAAGGGGCCTCTTCTCCCCGACAGCCCTGCTCCCCACGCCCCATCCAAAGAACAGGGCGGTTTCCTTCCTTCCCTGGACCTCTGTCTCCCAGCTCCTGGGGGTCTGTGCCTGCCTGGCTTTGGGGCCTTGGGAGGCGAGCTGGGACGGACAGGTGGTGGCCAGCCCTGCAAAGGCGGGAGGCGGGTGTCAGGCACCTCAGGCTGCTGCGAGCCCCCGAAGGGCAGGGACCCTATCTTGGCATCGCTGAGGCTCCGGGGCCCATGCAGGACAGGTTGGAGGGGACAAGAATCACCTTTGTTAAGGGATTCTTTCTGAAACTAGCACGACGTATGCGAATAGTTGAAGAGCTGTTTAGCCTTCAGAATACAGCAAGGCTGAAACTAGCAAAGTGTGTAGGGATAATAAACACCAAACCCCCTGAACTCCAGAGAAAGTAGTCTCCAGCCGGGTCCCCGGGGAGGAGCTCCCGGGCAGGGGCCCCGCGCTCTGACCCAGAGCCTCAGCCTCTGGGCGCACAGAGCGGGGGGTCTCCATGCACCTCTGAACGGAGCTCGGGGTGAGGGCACCCGCCCTGCTGTTACCCTCCATGCAGGCCTGTCCACAGCCCCAGGCAGGGCTCTGGCCAGAACCTTCCTCCTTGGCAAGGCTCAGTCACCCTTCCCCCGGCCCCCTGAGCACAGCCAGACACAGGACAGCGAGTAGAAGAGGTCTCCCGGCAGCCATGGTAACTGCAGCCCATTCAGGACGCTCCCCCGGGGTCTCTGTGCCCCGCCTGGCACGCAGTTCTAACAAGCCCTCGCTCTGCTTTCTGTCCGAGGTCATCCTAACAGCGACACTGAACGGTCGGTTGCCACCCTGGCAGCAAGAGTCATACAGGGACAGGCCTTGTAGCAGAGTGACGGCGGCCTCCTAGGCCCCAGAGCACGGCCGAGCCACCGCCTAGTGGCATGCAGCGCCCACCACGATGCAGCGCTTTGGGCTCTGTCTGCTTCGTCTGCCTTGGGAGACAGGAAACAGCAGAGAATTTAGGACTTTTTGAGCACATCCTGGCCGTGGAGGCTGGGGAGCCCTGGGCAGCGGGGCCCAAAGACCTGGGTCCAGACCTGGCCCGGGCCGGCCCCCTCCCCTCCTGGGCCTCACCTTCCTGGCTGCGGGTCGCTGCAGGCTTGGGGACAGTGGTGCGGGGCACAGGGCACGTGACTCAGAGCTGAGGCCAGTTTTATTGATGTGGGGACTGCGGGTCAGCACTGATGTTGGTGTCCTGACCTCTGAATCTGAGTGTGACCGTGTGTGGAAAAGGGGGCTTCGCAGGTGTGGCTAAGCGAAGGATCTGGATCTGGGGGATTGTCCTGGATCACCTGGCAGACCCTGGGTGTCATCGCAAATGCCCCTCAGAGGGGGGGGCGGGTCAGAGAGAGATGAGACCACGCGTGTCGTGCTCCCTGCCCCCACCCCCGGGACTTGGCCTCGTCACCTCCGTGGTTTGACCACGTGAGGTTCATTCACCCTTGGGAAGCGTGGAGCCCGAGCCCCTGTTTCCCCGTATGTAGCATCTGTGGCATCTGTCCCCGGATCACTTCCTGTGGCCCGACAGGGAGTGGTTGAAGTATCCCCACGGGCCATGGGCGGGCGGGTTCTGCCCATCTTCTCAGGAGGAGAGGGCATGAGGTGGGACACTGGTCCCAGCCTTGGGCAGGCACAGGACTGACCCCTGAGTCCCTGCCCGGATGTCCACTGCCCTGAGAGGCAGTGGCCACGGGCTGTGGCTCTGGCTATGTTGATGGGGGAACTGAGGCCAGGGAGTAGCCTGGACCACGTTGCAGGCAGTGTGGCTTCTTTGTGCAGCTGCCTCTACACCCAGGGGGCCTCGGGGTGGGGGTGGGGTGGGAACCTCCCTCCCTGCGGGACCTCACCTGCCCTGGTTTCTCTTGTCCGAGCCGGGCCGCGAGGTCCTGGGACTCACGGGGCTTCAGGGGGTGGGCCGGGGGCAAGTGAGCTCTGTGCCCGAGGGACAGTCGGGCCAGCCAGGCACTCACTCTGCCAGCCAGGGTTCGCTTGTGTCCCCCTGAGATCAAAAGCTTCCCGAGGTGGGGGCCCAGGGTCTCAGTCACCACACAAGGGATGCCCTCGGGTCCCAGCAGGGAGGCATGGCTGCATCTGTTAAAGGGCTTCCCTGGGGGCTGGGCGGGCCTGGGTGCCCTTCCAAGCCGGCAGGTGGGTCCGCAGTCGGGCAGAGTGGAGGGTGGGCTTGCAGAGTCCTGGTGGCGGTGGGGGGGGGTAGCACCGGGTATATGGACTTGGGAGGCTTGATGTAGCCTCGGGCCCTGGGGCGCTGGTGTCGGGACAGGAGGCCCCAGGCCGGGCGAGGGCTGCGGCTACCAGGGTCCTGCTGGGAGCCGCTGCGGGACTTGGGGCTGCGTTTCAGACTGTGCTTCGGGCCCAGCGTCCTGGTTGGGGCTGGTGTGAGCCGGGCTGTACCCCACAGAGAGGAAGGTGGGGCGCAGAGGAAGGGCCAGCATGGAAGGGACGGAGGAGGGAGCTGGGACTCGATGGAGGCGCACCTGAGCAGGTGCGGGCTGAGTACCTGCTGTGCGCCAGGCCCTGTCCCCGGCACGGGGGTGCGGCGGGGCTGGCACCCCACAGCCCTCCTCCGGGGGCTCATGGTCTTGGGGGTGGATGACGCAGAGGGGGCAAACAGGCCCCAGGCCCGGCGGTGATATGTGAGCATGAAGGACACGGGTGGAGGCACGTGGGGGTGAGTGTTGGGTCCCATCTGCGGGTGAGGGTGCGGAGCTTGCAGGCGGGGCACCGGCAGGTGCAAAGGCCCTGAGGCAGGCGGGGGGGGGCACGCTGGGAAGGAGCTGGGGTCAGGGTCACCGTGGTGTCATGCGGGGGTGATGTTGAGGGCTCAGTCAGTGGCCGGGCAGGGTGGACTCTGGGGCCCAGGGTGGAGGCAAGCACTGTGGTCAGGACAAGAGACAAGGCTGATGAAGGGGCGGGTGGCTGGGACCCGGCTCTGCGGGTCCAGCTGATCCAGCTTGTGTGAGGCACCGGGAGAGAGGTGGGGACGAGAGCTGTTGGAGGGAACCCCGCGAGCTGCGGGAGAGCAGCCGGCTCTTGGGGCGGGCTCCCCAGGCAGGGAGGAGCATCTGGGCGGCCCGGGTCCTGTCTCCCCCAGGAAATGTGGGCAGGGAGAGTGGGCTGTGTCGGGCAGCCTGTTCTCAGCGGGCTCTGCGGGGCCGGGAGGGAAGGTGGGCTGGAGTGGGGAGGAGCGGGGCAGTGGGGGGAGATGCAGGGGGCTTCCTAGTGGGCACAGGGCAGGCGTGTGGGGATGGGGGGTGGAGTGAAAGCAACTGCGGACAGCAGGATCTCGGTGGGGAGAGGGCCAGGGCTCCTGGGTGCTGGCAGGGGGTCCGTGTCGTGGGCCCAGAGAGCTTTCTCCACATCTGTACCCCCGGGGCCACCTGGAGAGTGTGCTTGGAGCCCCTGGACGACCCCCCTAGAGGTGTCCTCTTCCCAGGCAGGAGGAAGGCTGGGGGCTCGTCCTGGTTTCATCCAGGGATGTGGAGGGAAGGGCCCGGAGGGTCTGCCTTCAGGAAGCCTTACTGGTTCGGGCGTGATCAGAGCAGTCCCGTCTGTGCAGGGATGGGGTGGGGTGGGGGGATGGGAGGGGGCTGAGCCTGGGAGCTGGCCCCAGGGGCAGGGGCTGCCATCTTCCCTTTGTTCAGCTCCGTGGGCTCCACCTCAGGCCTCCCCACACCCCCGCCCCCGGGATGGGGAGGGGAAAGCAGGCGCAGGGCTGGCGTCAGAGCAGCCTCCCGCCCGGGAGCCCAGGCTCTGGTGACACCCCATTAGCGGCTGCAGGAGATGGCCCCCTCCTGGCGCCTGTGCTGCAACCCCTGAGCCTCGTGTTGAGTGCACTGCCCTGGTTGTCAGGACAGCCACGGAGCCCTGCGGCCATCGCCACTACGTGCAGGTGCAGGACGTTCCCCTCCCCCAAAGGAGGCCCCTCCGGCCCCGGTGGTCACCAGGCTGCTCTCTGCTCTGTGGATTTCCATCCTGGACACCTTAGAGACAGGTGGTGGGCAGGGTCTGGTTTTCGGCGTGGGGTCCCAAGGCCCACCATAGCCTGGGTCAGAGCTCATCCCACCGTAGCCTGGGTCAGAGCTCATCCCTTCGAGGCCGGGTGACGTCACATGTTGTTGGCTGTGCCACACTTTGTGCACTTTTCACGGCTGGCGGTCAGGGTTGGCGTTCCTTGGAGCCCTCAGATCCGGGGAGGGAAGGGCCTGATCCCTCAGGCGGCAGGCGAGCCCGCCTGCTCCCCGGGCCTGGGCCATGTCTGAGGGGGGAAGGGGTGGGCATCCTGGCGTGGGCGCTGACCGCGTGTCCTCCTGTCCCGCAGCTTCCTCATTGTCCTGGTCTGCCTCATCTTCAGCGTGCTGTCCACCATTGAGCAGTATGTCGCCCTGGCCACGGGGACCCTCTTCTGGATGGTACGTAGCTGCGTGAGGGGTCCTGCACTCTCATCCCCCAGACGTGTGGACCAGGGGGTGAAGCCAGCTGCTCCTGGCCTCTCCCACCCACAAAACACTCCTCTGCCGGAGCCCCCCTGCTAGCTGGCTCTGCAGGCTCGCCCTGATACTGGGGGACCAGAGGTGTGGGGATGCCCTACCCTGGCACCCTCACCTGCCAGGATGTGGCCGTCAGGCTGAGAAGGCCGAAGAATGAGAGGACCCCGGGGCCTGGTGGTCTGGGAGAGCTTCCTGGAGGAGGGGGCTTCTGAGCTGGGCCAGGAAGGAAGGACAGGAGAACACGGGCACAAGGAGCCGGGGTTGTGGTCTGCTCGGCCTGCGCTGTGGCCCCGGGTCTGGCTGGTACTCGGACCCTACAGGTGTCTCAGCCCCTGCCCCAGCCTCTGGCCAGGTTGCCTCCAGCCCTGGCCAACTGACGGCTGCAAGCTTGGGTCCCCAAGTCCTCGTAACGTGGCCTTGAGGCAGTGCCTGTTTTATGTGCATGCCGTCGGCTCCACTTTCCCTTTGATGTTTCTGGATTTTGGTTCACAGGAGTTTCCCCCTCTCAGGTTATAGAGAAACAGCCACAGCTGCCTCAAGCACTTGTCCGGGTTAGTCGGGTGGCTTTAAACTGTTGATGGCAGTGGGCACACCCTGGCGTGAGGATCAGATTCACTCTCGCTCTACCCCTCCCGTCTGCCCCCTCTCAGCGCCACTTACTCCAGAGCGTGTCTTTGTTCCCCAATGTGAGGAGCCATTTTTGTTGTGAACCAGAAGTCCAGATGCCAGCAGCTCTACTCTGGGATCTCCCTGTTCTGTCCACGGCTGTTTGTCCGTGCATCTCTCCCAGAGCCATGCTGCTTTGCTGATGTTTGCACTAAAATTTGTTTTACCATGTGGTTAGTATCTGTGCCCAGCTCTTCTCTTTCAGGGGCAATTCTTGCTTGTTTGTTTCTTCTCCCCAGTGACCTTCACAATCAGCTTGTCTGCCTCCCAGAAAAAATCCGATGGTGTTTCATGAATGAATCTGGGGAGACCGACATCTCTCTGGGGTGGGGTCTTTCTGTCCATGGTCAAGCCGTGTCTGTTTTATCCAGGAGGGTTTTATGGTTTCGTAACGTGGGTTTTAGACCGTTGTTGTTATTATTTTTAATATACTAATAGTTGTTCTTGTTAGTTGCCATCACAAATGGGATCTTCTCTTCCACTATGTTTCCTGGAGGTTATTTTGGTGTCTCGGAAAGCCTTTGCTCTTATCGCTTGTACAGCCTGTGACCGCCTCTGTTTTGTTATTGTTTGCAGGAGTTTTTCCTCTGGTCCTTTAGCGTTTTCTGAATTTGGAATTGCCGCTGCTTGGTTTGGTTTAGCATGCTGTTCAGGTGTGGAGACTGGCATCTGTCAGTCACTCTGCTTACCGGGCCAGGGCTAAGGGGGCTCCCTGTGCTTCCTCTGAAGGAATGTGCCAGCCCGGGCAGAGAGGTGTGCATTTTCTCAGTTGGGGGGGTCCTTCAAGTCCAATGAGAGGGCATGATTCTAAAGTGATGGTGTTGACTTCTGTTGGGTGTCTTTCCTGCCTCTGTGGAGGTGTGGGCGGGTGTCCTTGCTTTCCCGGGATAACTGTAACTGTCCTGGCATTTTGTTTTTACTGTCCTGTTGGGTTATACTTTCTCATATAAAGGTAGGGACTTGTTTGAAAAGTAGGACGGCCGCCATCCCAGCAAGACGGATGGCCTTTTGGGGTCATGGAGCCTTCCCCCGTTCGCCTGGTCCTGAGGACCTATGGAAGTAAGCCCGGTGCCAGCCAGGTCCGTGCCAAGGCCCCAGAGGCCGCAGCTCCTTGCAGAAGTGCACTCTGGCAGTATGGCGGCTGCCATTGGCCTGCAGAGAAATGTCCCCAAACCCCTTCTCTGGACAGGCCCTGGGGCAGGCCAGGGGTCATCTCCCTCTGGGTGAGTGGTGAGCCGGAGATGCTTCTCTCTGCTGTGGGCATCCCGGGTGCCCTGGCCGGCCGTGTGTCTGCTTCCCAGATGGGGAACTGTCCTTCCCTCTGGCCGGCCTCCTTCCCACCTCCCAGACTGCAGGGGAGGAGCTGTGGGGGGCAGGGGGAGAGTGGAGAAAGTTGGGGGGTGTCTCTGGTGCTTTGGGTTATCACAGGGTGATTTGAGCCCCTGCCCAGACTGCACAAAGCACGTCTGCTCTGCGAGCTGCTCCTGGGGTCTCCTCGTGGCCAAGGTAACTGAGGGTTCAAGAGGCAGCGGCTGGAAGGGGCCAGGAAGACCTTGCTGGGCCGGGCCCAGATTCCAAGGCTGCCATTCTACCAAGTGTAAGTGCTGGTAGTGCTGGGCCCAGGGGCCTGGTCGGCCGCTCGTCACCTGTGTAGGTCTCCTGGGGCCATAACAAAGTCCACAGCCCGGGCGGCTTAAACAGCAGATGTTTATTGTCTCCCAGTCCCGGAGGCTGGAATCCGAGACCCAGGTGTGGGCAGGGCTGGTCCTCCTGGCCTCTCTCCTCAGAGTGTAGACGGCCGTCTCCTCCCTGTGTCCTCACAGGGTCGTCCCTCTGTGTGTGTCTGTGTCCTGACCTCCTCTTCTTATAAGGACCCCAGTCCTGTGGGGTTAGGGCCCCACCCCAGTGACCTCATTTTACCTTCCTCGCCTCTTTGAAGGCCCAGCTCCAAATACAGTCACATCCTGAGGACTTGGGGGTTAGGGCTTCCACATAGGGATTTGGGGGGCACACAGTTCAGCCCATAAGGCCCCCTGAGTGACCGGGGTCAGTTCCTCCTCTGCTGGGAGGTTTACTCTTAGGTTCTTAGCGGCTCCAACAACATTGAATTCCCTGGTTGATGTAAAGCATCCCAGGGACCGCCCCCGAACCCCACCCTGCCACCCCGGGCCCTGCATCAGCACCGAGGGTCCTGAGTTCGGGTGCCAAATCCTTGTGCAGCTCAGGCAGGGCCTCTGGGTACAGCTCAGGCAGGGCCTCTGGGTGCAGCTGGGATGGGCTGGGTGAAGCCCACGTAGACTCTCGGCCCGGGAATCACCACTGATATGTCAGCGCATCCCAGGCCCTGCGCAGGGGGTGGAAACCAGACCCTCGGTTGGGGGTCACCCCAGGACCGCCCTGGGGTTGGGGGCAGACCCTGGCGGCCTCAGGCCTCGCCTGGCCCGGCCTCCACTTTCCCCTTGGCCTGGCCGGGAGCATCTCCCTCCCCAGTCAGTGCTCTCACGTTCAGACAGGTCTCCTCGGGGCAGGTTTCGTGGTGCCGTCCTGGCCCCTGAGTCCCGGCAGCCCCCTGCCCGGCAGCCCCCAGCCCCTGCCCGCCACTTCCTGCTTAGCACCGACCTCCACCCTCAGTCCCGGCATCTGTGAGGCTCGAGTGCCACCTGGTGGCCGTTCTCTGCAGCGCGGGCACCGTTCCCCTGCTGAGGATGGGGGCTTGGCCCGAGCTGGGGGTGCGGTCCTGCCCCCTCGCCCTCTGGGGCCTGGGATGCGTGTGCCAGCGATCAGCTGCCGTGCTCCAAGCAGAGGGCACCCCACTGTGGTCGCATCTCCTGTCCCACCCCTCTGAGGGGAGAGACCCTGTGCCGCCTCCCTCGTCCACCCCCCTTCTCTCACATCAGCACCTTGCACGCTGCCACCCTCGTGTCCCCCCAGGAGTCCTCTCCACACAGCAGCCATTGGTTGCGGGGGCGACTCTCCAGAACAAAACTCTGATCGTTCTAGAAGCTCCCGGTGGCATTCAAGATCGGCTGGGCCTCTCAGGCCCCCAAATGCTGCTCACCCGGCACCGGCCCGCATGTCTGTCCCGCCCCCCCTCCCCCCCACCCGCTGCTCCCCTCTGCTCTGATGCACTGTTTGCTGACCCTTGGACACTCCCGGCCGCCTCGGGGCCCTTGCACGTGCTCTGCTCGGCATGTCACAGGACCGGCTTCTCCTCCCGTCAGGCCTCGACTTGGCTGTCACTGCTTCAGTACCCCCTCCCTAACCGCCTTCTGCGCGGTCCAGTCCCTCCTGCGGCACACCCCGCTCTTGCCCCAGCGGTCTGGGTGTGACAGGGGTCTGCCGGCGGGAGGGGGGAGTCACAGGGTCTGTCTCCTTGCTCTGTTCCCCACCCCTAAGGGCAGGGCCCCAGGGGCTGCGACCCCTCCGCAGGCCCAGAACGGTGCTTCCGGGGTTTGGATACCCCTCCTTTGAGCGCACGTGCCCAGAGCCGCCCCGGGGGGCACCTCAAGCTGCTGTGCAGTCCTGGGCCTCGGTTTCCCCATCTGTAGAACGGAGGGCTTGAGCAGGATGGCCTCAGACTTAACCTTTTGATGGCCTTGCAAGGTTTCCAAGGGTTTCCTAACTCACTGGCCTGTGGAGACAGATCCTTTGCGGTGGGGTTTGAGCTGGCTGTATCCAGCCGCCACCGGAGTCATGGCCATGGGGGTGTGGAGCGTCGGGGATCCTGGGAGGAATGAGGCAGCCAGGGGCCCAGCCTCCAGGGTGGACGTGAGTTATGTCGGGGGTGGGGACGGGAAGGAGGTAAGAGGTGAAGAGGGACTGGGGGTGGGGGTGTCTGCGGGGATGCTGAGGGCCTCCTGGAGGAGGGGCCGCCCAGAGAGGAGAAGGAGGAGGTAAGCGGGTGCTGGGGGGTCGTGGGGACGGGTAGGGACCCTCCTGCAGCGGGCAACCTCAGGTGGGCCGGGCAGGCGCAGCGCCCCGGAGCTCTCGGTGGAGGTGGCGGCCTGCGGGGCGGTGGCCCCCAGGCGGAGGGAGAGCGGGTGCGCGTGGGGAGGGGGCCGCGGGGGCGGGTGTTTGCAGGCGGCCCAGGGCGGGGCCGCGGGACACCAGGTGGCGCTGTTGTCCGCGGATCGCGGGCACCGCTGGCCCCAGCCCAGAGCTCCGAGCGGAGCCAGACCGCAGCCGGGAGCCCAGGAGGGGCCGAGCGTGGGCTCCACACAGGATTCCGAGAGCAGCACGATGCTTAAATGGTGGAGAAAAAGTCATTCAAAGCTGTGTTTTCCCAGAGAGCCCATATTTCTTCCTTTCTTTTCATGCGCTCGCTTTTATGGGGCCAGAGAGCTGTTATCTCAGCTCTGTGTGAGGGAGCCCCAGGGCGGCCTCCGAGGGATTAAGCGTTCTGCTGAACCAGGGAGATTTGGGGGGCCTGAAAAAGCCATTTTGGGTGGAATCTCATCTCTGCTGCAGGGTCTGTCCCAGGGCTGTGAATGGGCCCGTTTGAGATCTGAGCCTTGTTTGTGGTTTCCCGGGGAAAAGGGCCACTGCCAGGGCTGCAGGGCCGGCTCCCAGCATGGTTCCTGAATTCAGAGGAAGCCCCGGCTGTGTGTGTGTGTGTGTGTGTGTGTACGTGCGTGTGTGTGCCTGCCTGCGTGCACGTGTGTCTGTGCGTGGAGGTGTGCGGTGTGCTTGTGTGTCTGCTCATGCACATCGCCGTGTGCACGCACGTGCGTGTGCGTGGGTCCGTGCGTGTGTGCTCTGTGCCCGTGTCTCTGTGCTCACGCGCGCCTGTGGACGAGTTCTGGGTCTGGGTGGCTCTTCTGTGTCTCCCCCTGTCCTGATGCTGTGGCAGAAACACTCCCCTCCCTGCTCTCTGGAATAAGAGACCCAGGCTGGGCCCAGGTGAGGGGCTGGTTTTTGTCTTTGAAATTGAGGGGGGTTTTTTTTGTTTGTTTTTATTTTCCTTCCTTTTTCAAATCCCACACAAAGAGAGAGGCACTCAAAAGCACAACACAAACACCGCGTATTCCATGCCTTCTGGTGGGGAACATACCAGGGAATTGTCCTGCGATGCTGCGGTTAAAAACCCCGTGAGCCGCGGCCCGGAGGCCTAGGGGATGAGGTCATTGCTGCGGCTTCCTCCCCGGCCCAGGCCCCTCGGCGGTGACCCAGCCCTCCCGCCGCTGGATCACCCACCCCGGGGCTCCGGCTACCCCAGCATGGAGCGAGACTCTCCCGTCCCCTGGGCCTCAGTTTCCCAGATGCAAAACCAGGCTCCATGGGACTCTCTGGGCCCCCTTGGGCCCCTCTGCGGGCCTCACTTTTCTCAGGAACGCAGTCTAGGCTCTGTCCTCAGAACCACCCCCCCCCCCGCCCCCCGGCGGCCCCAGCTCATACTCAGCTCGGGCCTCTGCAGGCCCGCGTGTTCCCAGCTTCTGCTCTCTACACCCTTCACATGCCAGTGAAGACGACCACGCTAAGTCAGGACCTGCGGCCCCCGTGGGGAGCCTGCTGCGTGTGCGCCCTCTGCTCTGTCCTTCACTCACACGGAGGGGATGAGACTCCCAGAGCTTAGGTCACTCCTACCCAGTGTCAGGGCACCGGAGGGTGGCCCAGGTTTTTCACGGGTGGCCCAGGTTTTCCGTTAACAAACCCCAAGGTCTTGTTTTCTCCAAGGCCGCCTCCTCTCTGCTTGGTGAACTCCTACACATCCCACAAAGCCCCGCTCCTGTACATTGGCTTTTGGGATGCCTTCCTGCTCACTCAGTGACATCACTTGCTTCGTCCTCCAGTGCTCTGGGAAGATGTCATCTCCCCCACTGCGGGGCCTTGAGCTCCTTGGTCTCTGTCCCCAGCACACAGGAGCTGCCCAGTGAGGACTGGTTCCCACTGCCTGGGCCTTCTCTGGTGTTCTGCCTCAGAATGTAGTCCACCCTTTCCCTCCACCCTGGTAAGGGGTGTCCTCACCTGCATTTGTTCAGCCAGCAAGTGTTTTTTGTGCACCCACTAACATGCCAGGGTCTGTGTGCAAATAGCAGGGATTCTCGGGGACAGGACACGGGCTTCATGTCTGCGCCCCAGGGCCCTCCCTGTGGGCCCTGTGTAAGAGGGGGCCAGCGCTGAAGCATGGGGAGGGACTGACCCCCCGCCCCCGGAAGCCGGAAGGTGGTGGCGGTGCCCTTCTGCGAGCACACGTGTATGTGCGTGTGGACACGCATGTCCCGCCAGGCCAGGGTTGGGCCTTGGCCTGGCTCAGGTGTCCCGCTTGTCCCTCTATAGGGCGGGGGTCTTGGCTGCCTCATGGGCAGTGACTTTCCGTGGGCAGAGCAGAGCCTCTTGGGTTTGGGGTAGAAACACTGAAAGCTAAGGGACAGCCCCACACCGCAGTCTGCATTCTGGATATTTCTGCCCAGCGGAGCTGGCTGAAGTGTCCCGGGGTCTGACCGTGCAGCCTGGGGGTGTGGAGCGGCCCGCGGCTCCAGGCCACAGGGGCCCCCTCGCTCGTGCCTCTGAGGCCCTGCCCGGCGCCGACCCAGGGAGACGGGATAGAGGGACACTGGCCTCGGGGACGGGGGAGGGGGTGAGCTGGGGGTAGGGGTCCGGGCTGCTCCTCAGGCAGGTGAGGAAGGGCCCCACCCTGGACAATGCGTGTGTGGGGAGAGGCAGACTGCTGTGTTTGTCCACCCCATCCCAGGTGGGGTGGGCAAGACCCAGGCAGCCCCTGCACTCCCCCGGGTCTGGGTCACCCCTGATGTCCCTGTGTGAGTCCGTGAACAGAAGCTTAAGGGCTGCCAAGCAGAATTTGAAGCTGCTGCCCTCAAGGGGTCTCGGCTAATTCTCCAGAGCCCCTTTGCCGCCTGGTGGGGACCCCTGAGAACGAGAACCCCGACTCCCGGGATTCTGTGGACATTGGCCTGAGCCCCCTCTAAAGCCCTCTAAACCAGGGGCCCGGCGCCCCTGCTCCCTGTGACGGGCCCCTCACTTCCTCTAGTGTCTCCAGGGCATTTCTCCACCACCGCCCTCATCCACACTCGAGTGTCATTGCTTCTCCCAGCGCCTGTGGCCTTTTTTCCTCATTGTGTGTGGTTGTCGTGGGGTTTTGGCTTCCTCGGCCTGGAGTGGCCTGGACCCTCCCTTTGGGGTCTCCCTCCTGGGCTTGCAGGGGTGAGTGCCACTGTCCCTACCTTATAAGGGGGACGGTCCCCCAGCTCGAAGGCATCTGAGCAGGAGGAGGCTGAGAGCTCGAGGCTCGCGGGGCCCTCTCTGGGGCCCAGGGTGGTGGCTCGGGCTGTCCCCACCCCTGGGGCCATCGTTTATCCCCGCCAGGGTCCCCGTCCCCAGGGCTGGCTGCGTTCCTGGCCTGGAGGCAGCTGCTCCTGAGGGGACAGCTGACATTCCTTCTTGCGGGGTCTGCGCTCAGCCGAGAGCCGTGAAAACGGGAACCCTCAGCTGTAACCGGAACCTTCCGCGGGCTCACGGGCCCTGTGGGTGGAGAGGTCCTAGGGCAACTTGCGCTCGCTAACAAAGGCGCCCTCTGTGAAGCCCACGCTCCGTCGCGGGCCAGGACTGTCCTGTCCATCAAGTCGGTTCAGAACCAGGGGAGGGGGGCCTGGGCAGGAGGTGGAGGAAACTGCAAAGTGTTTGAAACTTTCCCGAAAAACACGTAACCTGATCCCGCGCGAGTGGCCTGAATCGGGTCACGCCCGGGCCGGCTGGGCAGTTTTACGCCCCAAGCCTGTGCAGGGGAGGACAGGGCCCCACCTGGGGTTGAGGGACGGGGTGGGGGCGAGGGGGGCACGGGGACGTCCACCTGCAGCCCCTGGTCCCCCAGGAAGCAGGGCACCTCCTCCAGATCACCTCCCCCGGACCCCCAGAGTTTCCTCCTGAAGGAAAGCGGAGCGGTGGGGGGGGGGGCCCTCGGCTCCTGCCTGGTGGCGGGTGCTCTCGGGTCCTGGGGAGACTCTGCGAGGTCAAGTGGAGGCCCTGGGGCCCGAGACCAGCCAGGGCCCGGCCTGCAGGGCTCCCCCCACCCCCGGCTGTGTGAACCACCAGGTCTGGGTCTGTTTGTTTCTACAGTGTTTCCTGTTTTCAGGCTGTAAAGCTCTGTGCTATGAGGTGGGTGCCGGCGTGTTAGTTGCCTTCCGGGGTGTCTTTGCCGGGAGCCTGCTCAGAGCCCCTGGCCAGCACCCCGTCCGCCCTGGGCTCTGGGAGCGTCTCCTAGGCTCCCCCCTCGGGGAAGCCCGTCCCGCTGTGTCCAGGGGCCCTGGGAGGGAGGAACGACTACCCTGCTGGTGGAGGCTGCTGGGCCGGCCTCCGCTCCCTCGGGCAGAAGGAGACGGGGCTGGGACGGCAGCAGCCCATGGCCTCTCCTGGCACCCGCAGTGCGTGTGCGTGCATATTCGTGTGTCCACATGTGTGCGTGTGTTTGCGTGGTCTCCTAGGCTTTCTCTCCAAAGCGGCCAGGTGTCTGGGTGGTCTCATCCTGCAGCTCTCCCCACTGTACCCCCCTCTTTTCTTCACCCTTTTCCGAGGTTGTAGAGACTCAGCTCCAGGTTGGTAACCAGAGTCAGTCGGAGCTGCCCCCGGTTGGGATGCGGGGGCTGGGGACCAGCGGGGGCGTCGGGGTCTGGCCAGACGTGGAGCTTGGCCTCCCATGTCGGCAGGAGGGCCTTTCGGGCCAGGTGTCCCTCTTGCCCTTCTGGAAGGCGTCAACCGTCCAGGAAGGGGGTCTTCACCTGCACCCAGGCCGCCCATCGGCCGCCCCCCGGGGGGAGGGTCCCGCGCGGCGCTCTGTCCCCCACGGTGTGGGTCTGGCCGGGGCGGAGACGGGGGGACTGCTCTGTGTTTTCCGTCCCGCCTCGCCCGCCAGAACGTGAGGGTCCAGGACCAAAGTCAGACGTTGGGGTGCGGGCGCCCGCGCGGCCCGCAGGCCCCTCTACTGGGGATTTAGCGGGATTAGAGTGTGCCGTCCTTGGGACAGGTGTTTCCTTTATGCTCTGCCCGGGGGCTGGAGAGAAGCGCGTCATGAAGTGCCACATTCAGTAGGGTCTCCGGCTTGGGGTAGCTGGAGGGCCGGGTTTTGTTAGGGCTTGTTTTTACATCTGACCCTGACCAGCTGGAGTGCCTTGTTTTAAGCGCGGGGTAACAGCTGACATAACATAACGGGGATCAGGCTGAACAGGCAGCCGTGTCGCCGGGCGCGGGCGGGGGCCTGGCACCGGCGCTCCACGTGGGGGCTGCCCTGGGGAAGTCGTCAGGGATAATGGGATGAGCTCGGCGGGGCCTCGTGGCCGTGGGGTGCACGGCGCAGTGGGGTCTGCCAGCTGTCACCCCCGGGCGGGGGCTGGGGGCTTGCAGGTGTCAGAATAATCGCCCCAGGAGCCTGCATTCAGATGGGCTATAATCGTGTTCTCTGCTTCCCCAGGTCACGGAGAATGGGAACCAGAGGCCCCGGCTGTGCGCCCATTGAAGTGTGCCATTGTGTGACTTCACGGGCGGGAGGCGGGGGCTGGTGCAGCCCTGCGGGGTCGGGGGGCCGCTGCCCGTGCACCTTGCCCACCCCCGCACCCGGCCCCTGACTCGCTAAACGGACCTCAGAGCCAGGGTCGGGGGGCGGGAGAGGCTGCTCTTTGCGAATTTTCCGTCTCCCAGCTATGTGTGGGTCAGGCACACCGGGTAGGGTGGGTGGAAGGCGGGGCTGTGGAGGCCCCTGGGGCGGGGGGCTGCTGGTAGCCCTCTCCTGTGACCAGGCAGGAGATGCCCCGACTGGAGCCAGTCCCATGTGCCCAGTGGGCTGCCCGTCAGCTCCTTCTGGGCCCCTGGGCGGCGGCCCCAGCTGGGCTCAGGAGGCCTTGATGACGCCCGTGAGCACAGAGGGGGCCCAGGGAACCCCTCAAGCCTCCGCAGGGTCGTGGGAATTGGGGGCCACGGTCCCCTTCTCACACACGTGGGTCTGCGGGCGCCGATCCCGCTGGGCCTCTGGCTGCCCCGGAAGGCGAGTCCGGGCCTCAGGCCTTGGCAGTTTCACTTCCCCTTGGCTGGCGGCTGCGAGACAGACACCCCCAGCCCAAAGCTCAGGGCAGGGGTGTCACGTTTGCATTTCCAGGTGGACCCAGCCACCCCTGGGCTGAGAGAATTTGCCCGTGCCAAGCTGACGCCCAAGCCGGGGCTGCTGCGTACTGGTGGTGCCAATTTCCCAGCTTGAAGGATCTGGTTGGTAGAAACATACCTGGTCCAGCCGGACACTGGCAGAGAGGCAGGGGTGCACAGGGGTGCACACGCACGCACAGACACACACGTGTGGATGCACTCACGTGGCGTGCACACTCAGGCACATCCACGTGTCTGCGTGCACACGTGCACACAGGCACACTCGGCTGGAGCTTCGGCCGGCAGGGAGCGAGGCGCCCTTGGGGCCGCGTTCCATTTGCACATTTAATCCAGAAACTGTCAGCACGGGAAGCCTGGACGGGAACAAAATGTCAAGTGTGTGCTGAGAGGTGCAGCCTGCCCCCTTTCCTGGCGGGCGATGGTCTGGTCAGTTTCCGAGCGTGATGAGCTGAGGATAATTTGTGCGTTCGGGACACAGTGCAGTGGGGAGACCTGGGGTGGGGGGGTGCGGGCAGCGTCTTTATTTCATCTTCAGTTTCTTGAGCTGGGCCTGTGTCTTCTCCCCAACCGTTCTCTGAGCCCGGCCGGGAGGGTCGGAGACGGGGGCCGCAGTCCTCGGTGGTGGGGACTAGGCTGGGTCCATGTGTATTCATTTCTCAGCGTTGGCGACTCCACAAGGTCCCTGGACCCGGGCTGCAAAAGACTGAACGTGACCACAGAGCCCTGGCGACCTCACCGTTTTCAGGGTGCTGGACAGCGGGGCTCAGCCCCTGCTGTTGTGGTCCCCTGAACTTTCCCCAAGCATCCCCCTTTTGCTTAAGGGCTCTGTCTTCCTTTCAGGGTCAAGGTGATTTTCTTTTAAACAAGGACATCTGTTAGACCACTTAGTAGCTCTGGGACGTTGGGAAGATGCTCTCTCGTCCCGGGGAGTTTGTAAGAATTCCTGGTTTCTCCCCAGTGTTTGGAGAGCCAAGCATGTCATAAGCTCCGACACTGGTCGCTGTGTACACGGGCAGCTGGAGGCCTCTGTACCCCACCTTGAGAACGGGTGGCAGTGGAGCAGCAGGCCCGGGCTCCAGGCTTCTCCCCCTTTCTGCTTCAGGGTAGGCCTGTCGTTGGCGGTGGCTCCCCAAGGCCCCAGAGCCAGGATGCGCACACACAGGCCCCCAGGCCTCACCAGAGAAACTCCAGGTGGCGGTGGTCCAGATCCCCCCAAGACCGCCTGGTGGGCCGCACACATTCCCGACCCTCTCCAGACCTCAGCCTAGAACCCCGGTGCTGTGGGTAGCTCAAGTGCCTGGGGCTGTGGGCTGGGCACAGACAGCGTGCAGGTTCTCAGTCCAGAGCTGAGGGCCTTGAGGGCCAAAGGGACAGTGGTGGACAAGTGGCCTCTTCCTCCTGGCAGGGTTGGGGCGGGGGTGCTGGGGAAGTAAATGGGAAGGCCGTCAGTGCCCACCGAAGGCGCCTTAGTTGGGAATCAGTGACCTCAGTTAGGAGTCTGTTAGCAGCACCTGGGCCCTCTGCACCTGAAACGCAAGGGGGAGCGGTAACAGACAGACAGACAGACAGGCTCAGGTTTGCCACAGTGGCCGGATGTACACAGATGTGGTAGTCTCTGGGTTATGTACTCTGTTCGCGTAAGCCAAAGCCAGCTTTCAATTGTGGTATAATCGACGTGTGATAGCCGGCCATACTTAAAGCGCACAGTCGGACACCATGAGACCATTACCCCCAGAGCTGTCCTCAGGGCCTTGGGATCCCTCCTGCCGCCCCTCCCCACTCAGGAGGCAGCCACTGCCCTGCCCGTCAGCAGAGACTGGTCTGTACCTTCCAGGGTCCTCTGGTCAGTGCATCACACACACGTGCTCCTGTCTGGTGCCTCAGATCGTTGTTCTGAGGTTCATCCAGGTGGTTGCGTGTATCCAGGGGCCATACTTTTCGTTGCTGACTTGTGTTCTGCTGTGTGGACGGACCACGGTCTGTTTATCCATTCACATGGGGGCGGGCATTTGGGTCGTTTCCCATTTTGAGCTGTTGTGCGTACATTTGCGTTCAAGTCTTTGTAAGGACTTGTATTTCCTCTTTCTTTTAAAATATATTTTATTGAAGTATAGTTGATTTACAATGTGTTAACTTCTGCTGTACAGCAAAGTGGCTCACTTATACATATATAGACATGCTTTTTCATATTCTTTTCCATTATGGTTTATCGCGGGGTATTGAATACAGTGCCCTGTGCTATATACGGTAGGACCTTGCTGTTAGGACTTGTATTTCTTTTTTCTTGGGTAAATACCCAGGGGTAGGATGACTGGATACTATGGTAGGTGTTTATTTAATCGCTTAAGAAACTGGCAAACTGTTTTCCGAAGTGGTCGTACCACTTATAAGTCCCGCCAGCCGCGTGAGAGTTTCAGTCCCTGCAGTCCTCACCTGCGCTGGATGGGGTTGGTCTCTTCCATTCTAGCCAATCTGATAAGGTGGGGGAGTGCTGTCTCCTTGTGGTTTAATTTTCATTTTCAAATGACTAATGATGTTGAGGATCTTTTTGTGTGGTTTATCGGCCTCTGTATAACTTCTTTGGTGAAGTATCTTTCAGACCTTTGGTTCATTTAAAAATGGATCTGTTTGTCTTATTTCCTGGGTTGTGAAAGTTCTTTATATATTCTAGATACATGGGTATATGTTTTACAATTATTTCCCCCCCCCAGTCTATGGCTTTCCTTTTCCTTTATTTAATAGTGTCTTTTAAAAACTAAAAGATCTCAATTTTAATGAAGTCAAATTTATTGCTTTTTCATTTTTTATCTGTTTCATGCTTTTAATGTCATATTTAGGAAATCTCTACCAAATACATGAAGGTTTTCTTCTGTGTTTTCTTCTGGTGGTTTTAGTTTCAGTGCTTACATTTAGGTCCATGAGTTACCTTTTGTCTACCATGTAAATTATGGGTTGAAGTTCTTAATTTTTATAATTTATTTTTATTGAAGTATAGTTGATTTACAAAGTTGTGTTAATTTCTGCTGTACAGAAGAGTGATTCAGTTATATATACATTCTTTTTCATATTCTTTTTCCATTATGGTTTATCCCAGGGTATTGAATATAGTTCCCTGTGCTATACAGTAAGACCTTGTTGTTTATCCATTCTATATATAATAGTTTGCGTCTGCTAATCCCAAGCTCGCAATCCATCCCTCCCCCACCTGCCTCCCCCATGGCAACCACAAGTCTGGTTTCTATGTCTGTGAGTCTGTTTCTGTTTCGTAGATAAGTTCATTTGTGTCATATTTTAGATTCCATATATAAGCGATATCATATGATATTTTTCTCTGTCTGACTTACTTCACTTAGTATGTAATCTCTAGGTCCATCCATGTTGCTAGAGATGGTGTTATTTCACTTGAAGTTCTTAATTTTTTTTTTTTTTTTTTTTTTTTTTTTTGCGGTACGCGGGCCTCTCTTTGTTGTGGCCTCTCCAGTTGTGGAGCACAGGCTCCGGACGCACAGGCTCAGCGGCCATGGCTCACGGGCCCAGCCGCTCCACGGCATGTGGGATCCTCCCCGACCGGGGCACGAACCCACGTCCCCTGCATCAGCAGGCGGACTCTCAACCACTACGCCACCAGGGAAGCCCGAAGTTCTTAATTTTTTATGTGAGTGTCCAATTGTTCCAGTGCCGTACATTGAAAAGAGTATTCCTTACCCAGGGAGTCACCTTGGCACCCTTTCAAAAACTCAATTTACCATAAAAGTGTGGGCCTGTTTTTGGTGATGCGGTTCTGATGCATTGATCTTTTAGTCTGTCTTTATGCCAATACCACGTTGCCTCGATTACTACAGCTTTGTAAAAGTCTTAAAATAAGGAAAATCATCCACATTTGCTCTTCTCTTTCAAGCTGTTTTGGTTATTCCAGGTCCTTTGCACTTCCATATAAATTTTAGAAACTGCTTGTCAATTTTTACAAAGAAGACTGGTGAGATTCTGCTTGGGATTGCATTGAACCTCAAGATCAACTGGGGGAGAATCCATCTCTTACCAATATCAGATCTTCTGACCCATGAACATTGTAGATCTCTCCATTTATGTAGATCTTTAATTTCTGTCAGAGATGTTTTGTGGTTTTCAGTGAAAGGCCTTGTACCTCTTTTGTCAGATACCAAGTTTTTCATATTTTGTTATGCTATTGTCAATGGTATTTAGAGCTGTAATTAATTTTGGTATTTATATATCTTTTATATTGATACCTCTGTAACTCAATTTTTAGTTCTAGTAGATTTTTTGTGTGGATTCCATTGATTTTTTTTTTTTTACTACATTGATCATCATGTCTGCAAATAAAGACATTTTACCTCTTCCTTTTCGATCTGGATGCCTATTTTTTTTTCTTGCGTGATTGCACTGGCTAGCCTCTCCAGTACAATGTTTAATAGAGATGGGAAGAGTGAACATACTTGCCTTCTTCCCTGTCCTTCCCAGAAGTACGTTTAGTTCCTCAGTATCAAGTGTGATGTTACTAGGTTTCTGTAGGTGTCCTTTATTAGACTGAGGAATTTTCCTTCTAATACTAATGCTAAGAGTTGTTTATTTTAACATGAATGGATGTTGAAATTTGTCAGGTGCTTTTTCTACACCTCTTGAGATAATCATGTTTTTTTCTCCTGTAGTCTCAATATGGTGAATTATATTGATTGATTTTTCAGACGTTAAATCAAGCTTGTGTTTCTGGATAAACCCCAGTTGGTCATGTTGTATTATTACCCTTTGTAGATATTGTTGAACTTAATTTGCTAAAATTTTGCTAAGAACTTTTGCATCTAAGTTCATGAGGGATATTGACTATAGTTTTCTGATAATGTTTTTGGTTTTGGTGTCAGAGTAATGCTGGCATGGTAGAGTGCTCTGGGAAGTGTTCTCTCTTCGTGTGGGGAAAAGAATTTTGTAGAAGTGGTCTTATTTCTACCCTATGTGTGTGGTGGAATTCATCAGTAAAGCCACCTAGGCCTGAACTTCTGTTTGTGAGAAGGTTGTTAACTAGATTTTAAATGCATTTAATAATTATGTTCAGGTTATCTATTTTTTCTTGAGTAGACCTTGGTATTTTGTGTGTTTGAGGAATTTGTTCATTTCACCTAAGACGTTAAATTGATTGGCACAAAGTTGTTCATAATGTCTCATTATTATTTTTTTAACATTTGTAGGATTGTGGTGATGTCTGTTCTCTCATTTCTATATTGGTAATTAGTGCCTTTTTTTTTTTTTTTTTTCTTTTTTTTTTTTTTTTTTGCGGTAGGCGGGCCTCTCACTGTCGTGGCCTCCCCCCCTGCGGAGCACAGGCTCCGGACACGCAGGCTCAGCGGCCATGGCTCACGGGCCTAGCCGCTCCGCGGCATGTGGGATCTTCCCAGACCGGGGCACGAACCCGTGTCCCCTGCATCGGCAGGCGGACTCTCAACCACTGCGCCACCAGGGAAGCCCTAGTGCCTTTTTTTTAATGATCAGTCTGGCTAGAGTTTTAGTGATTTTGTTGATCTGAAATAACCAACTTTTATCTTGGGGTTTCATTGGATGTTTTTTTCTTTTCTGTTATTTCGTTGGTTTCTGTTCTGATTTTTATTGTTTTTTTTCTGTTTGCTTAGTTTTAATGTGCTCACCTTTTTCTAGCTTTTAAGGTAGAAGCTGAGGTCATTGATTAAAGATCTCTCTTCTAATGTAGGTGTTTGGTAGTCTAAAGACCACTTTAGTTTCATCTCACAGATTTTGATGTACTGTGTTATTTTCATTCCAATTTGGCATATTTTCTAATTTCATTTTGGATTTCTTTGATTTATGGGTTACTTAGAAGTGTATTACTTTCCAAACATTTGGGGATTTTCAAGATACCTTTCTGTTATTGATTTCTACTTTAATTCATTGTGGTAGAGAAAGCACTTAACATGATTTGATTCTTTCAAAATTTATTAAGACTTGTTTTATGACCCAGCGATAAGATTTATCTTTGTAGATGTTCCATGCACAGTTGAAAAGAGTATGCAATCTGTTGTTGTTGGGAGGACTGTCCTATAAATGTCAATTAGAACATTGTGGTTGTCAGTGTTGTTCAGTCTCCTGTATCCGTACTGGATTTTGTGTCTACTTGTTCTCTCAATTATTGAGAGAAGGGGTGGGTATCAAAATCTCCACCTATAATTGTGGATCCATCTTTTCATTCTTCCATTTCTAGTAGTTTTTGCCCAGTGTATTTCGAAGCTTTGTTATTGGGCGCTTTAGTATTTAGAATGGTATGTCCCCTTGATGAGTTCACCCACTTACTGTTATGAAATGGCCTTCTTCATCCTGGTAACTTTCTTTGCTCTGAAATCTGCATTGTCCGGCTTTCTATTCACTCGTGTTAGCACAGTCTGTCTTTTAAACTTATTTTACTTTTAACCTCTTTGTGTCTTTATATTTAAAGTGTGTTTCTTTTTATTTTTTTGTGGTATGCGGGCCTCTCACTGTTGTGGCCTCTCCTGCTGCGGAGCACAGGCTCCGGAGGCGCAGGCTCAGCGGCCATGGCTCACGGGCCCAGCCGCTCCGCAGCACGTGGGATCCTCCCGGACCGGGGCACGAACCCGCGTCCCCTGCATCGGCAGGCGGACTCTCAACCACTGCGCCACCAGGGAAGCCCTGTCGTAGTCTTTTATAATTACGTGTATTTTGCCATAGTTGCTGTGGCAGTTTTCTCCGTGAGATGTGTATCCTTTGCTCTTTAAAAGTATGTTGGTATTTCGGAAGGCTTGTGCTTTTGTTCTGACAGTTACTTTTCTTCCTATACCTTTTAAAATGTCCTCAGTCGTTGTTTTTGACTTCCCCCTTCAGTAGCTGGCTTGTTGGTTATTATTGCTCTCCTTTAACCCCCACCTGTAGCCTGTACCACAAAAAACGAGCTTATTCCTTTTTTCCTCTTTTATAAGTCTCAGACCCCACAAATCCAGGATCAACAACTGAATACTTAGAGGGCAAGAAAAGGATGAGTGGCGTGGGAGATGGGGGTACTGGTGGCCTCATTGAGCAGGTGTCTCTGAGTGAAGGTGAAGGACTGAATCATGCATGCGTTTGGGGGGCAGGGGTGCTCCCGGCAGAGGGGACGGCTCCCATCCAGACCCTGAGCAAGCATGTGCCTAGCTCTTGTGTGTGTGGGGGTCAGCCTGGTGTGAAGGGTTTGGGGCTTGCTCTGGGCACTTGGGCTTTCCTTCTTGGGAGCCAGAGCTCGACATGGGGTGCCCTCTGACTGGTGGAGAAGGGGCAGCCGGGCAGCAGCAGGGAGGCAATGGATGGTGACTTGACCGGATGCATCATTTTATTTTGATTGCACGAGTCATTTATACCCCAAATGTGGTTCCTTCTGAGGAGAAGGGTAGGAGAAGGCTTTTACTGATTCTGACAGGTTTTATTTCTCAAAAAAAAAAAAAATTCTGAACCAAGTGTGGCAAAATGGAGAAAAAGCAGGAAATGGGGTGGGAACTTTTTCTTGTCACGTTATCTGCTATATTCTTAGGTCTATTTTTAAAATCTCATATTGAGCAAAGAAAGAAAAGTCTGTTTAGATGAAAAATTTCCGCAGCAGTTCATATGGCCTTTCTCAGCCTTGTGGGTGCAGAGGGGTACCCTGATATCCTGCGGGGGTCACGGGAACGTGTCTGAAAATGGCTAAATTCCACTGAGACATTCGCAGAGTTTACCAATCCCTAGGGGAAAGCATTTCTGCAGAAGGTTTTATAGGTCTGTGGGGAGGTGGGGTTGTCTTACTGCATCACAGTGGAGCCAGCTGCGTGCAGGCGTGTGCGTGCCTGTGTGTGTACGTTTGTACGTTCACTGGGTGCTTGGGTGTGTGCATACGTGTGTGTGTCTGTGTGTGTTGCAGCCAGGCCCTGAGACAGCGGACACAGAGACCCTGCACTCTTCCCTAGCCCTGGGCTGGGCCCTGAATTCATCTGCGGGGAGCCAGAACTGACGGGAAGCCATGTAGGGTCTCCTCCCCGCTCGCCGTCTTGTCACTGCGTTCCCCTCCCCTGTTTCACTCTCTTTGGTGTCCTGATTCCTCACCCACTGGCCAGTTGTCTTGGATGCTGTTGTGAGCTCCTGGGTCCCAGCCCGTATTCAGAGCCCCCGCACCTGGGGCAAGGGGGCGTCTCAGCTGCCGGCACCACAGTGGAGGTGGTGGTCCCCAAGGGGCTGCAAGGGGCTTTGGGGCGGGGTGGCACTGCCCTGTCCTCCATCCAAGCCGCCGCCAGGTGATTCCGGGACCTGGCGTGTGGTGGGCCGTGCGGGAGCCCAGTGCTGCCTGGTGCCCTGGCTGTGCCAGGTCTGTTTCTGGGGGTCTCTGTGCCTGTTTGCTGAGCAGTGCTGCTCCCGGGATCCCGCTGTCTGTCCACTCGGCCCAAGGGCGGGCTCTCCTGCCCCCAGGCGCCTGCAATGGGAACAAGAGGTGGTCTGTGTGCTATGGCCGCTCCTCCAGCAGGTAGGCTGCCTGGGCTTCCGTGGGCCCGGCCTGGGGACGCCTAGGGGGCATCGGACGTGAGTGGCAGCCCATGGCCAGCTCCCCAGGCCTGCTCGGCCCTTCCATGCCATGGATCCGGGGCCCTGGCCCCCTGTCCGCCAGTCACCTGGCGTGAGCCTCTGTCTCCACTGTACAGTTTGTTGTGGCCAGGAGACCCCAGGGCCACTTTGTGAGTAGGATGCTGGCGGGCTCACTGCCCTCAGGACAGGAAGGCGGTCAGGCCTGAGGAGGGACAGGCCCGGGTCGGTGAGCGGTTCCGTAGCAGCCCGAAGGTAACTATCGCCGGCCTCCCAGCCAAACGCGCCCCCAGCTCCGTGGGTATGGAGTGCACAGCCAGAGACAGCACAACACAGGTGGGCGGAGTTTGTGCCAACAAACTGCTTTCTTAAAATTAATTCTATGAAACTAATTAATTCTACGAAGCATTTTTAGGCTTACAGAAAAATGGAGCACAAAGCTTAGAAAGTTCCCACTTACCTCCCCCCCACCCCCCGACGTGGCCCCATCGTGAACACCGTGTGTTGCAGGCGTTTGTTACAATCGATGAACCGACTTGCTTAGCTACTATTAACTCAAGTCCACAGCTCACATTAGGGGTCCCACTTGGGTTGTTCTCTCCGTGGGTTTTGACAGATGTGCGGTGACGTGTGTTTCGGGGTCGTACAGAGCGGGCCCGCTGCCCTGAAGCGCCTGTGCACTCCCGCTTTTCATCCTTCCCCCACCCCGGAGCGCGGCCACCACTGCTCTTTTTATGTCTCTAGCATCTACAAAAGCAGACAGCGCAGGCTTGGCCGCTGCCAAGTGTGAGGCCCTGGCTCAGGCCTCGTGTGAGCAGCCAGCCAGGGGCGTGTGCCCCTCCCTGGGGTCTCCGCACACAGTTCGAGGGGTGCCCTGCCCCACTGCCCTGCGGGCTCTCGCCTGGCCTGCGGGAGTGCCCATCTCACTCCCCCGAGAGCCTGCCTGTGGTTCTCTGGTCCTGGCTTCTCGTGATTTCTTCTTTTCCAGAAGCATCCACACTCCGTGGCCATGAACCGGGCCATGCTCTGAGCATCCCTGGAGTGAGGGTGCCCCGTGTCCTTCTGGGGACCTTCTGGGCTTGGCCGGTAGGGGATAGAGGTCAGGCTCTCTGGCCTGGGGTTGCTGGGCTCCGGGCGGCTGAGTGTCCGTGAGGACCTGGGCCCATTGCCATCTGGGCGTGACCTTTAGTCCATCCCAGGTCTGAGCTCTGCTGTCCCCCGTCCCACGTCCAGAGCCTGCCGGCTGCCCGCCCACTGCTCTCCCCCGGCCGGGCCTCACCAACGCCCACGATGTGGCGGCTGGGACAGACCTCTTTAAGGAGCAGTCAGATCCGGTGCTGCCTTGTTTATAACCTCCGGAAGCTTCCCACGCTGTGAAGGGACACCTCCTGCCCCCCGTGACCCACAGAGCCCCTTGAGGCGAGGTCACAGCCCCGCCAGCCCCACCTCCCGACGCGGCCTCCCCAGGGTCCGGCCTTCGTGCGTGTTCTTTAGGCTGGAGCCCAGATGTCACTTCCTCAGGGAGGCCAGCCTCCACTCATCCCTTTTGCCCTCGTACGTCACGCGGGGGTCACGGTGCTGGGGGCTTCGCAGCGGGGGGAGGGCCTGAGATGCCGGGCTGGACCTCTCTCAGGTGGGGCACCGTCGCTCTGGGGGGCGGAGGAGCTGTGTGGGTGCTCTGAGGTCTCGGGGGGGCCCAGAACTGCAGAGCATCCCGGGTTGTGTGCGGGGGCGGGGACACACTTCCCAGGGTCAGAGTGCCGGGTGGCCACCCAGCAGGGACCCAGCCAACACGTGAGCCCGGGTTCTCCGAAGGAGGATGGAGCGTGGCCGTGAGTCTGAGGGCTTTTCTGGGGGAGGGGGTCGGGTCCGGAGCTTCTGGAAGGAGTCTTCCAGGGCGCCCTCAGCCTTGGGGTGGGCTGCGGGTGACCCTGGGCTCAGTGCAGCTGGGTTGCAAATGGGGTTGGGGTCCCAGGGATGAGGTTTGGATGTCCTCTGGGCTTCAGGCTTCATGAACACCTATTTCCCGAGCATCTCCTGAGCCGGCTTGGGGCCTGATGTGAACCAGCGCGAGTGAGCCGCCCTTGGGGGCCCTCGACGCGAGAGGGAGATGGACTCCAAGGGGGTCAGCAAGATGTGGGGGCCGGCACACCACCCGTCCCCTAGGAGGACAGCGAAGAGGGGGAGACCACAGGGGCAGGGGGCAGCTGCGCTAGCCCCGCTGACAGGGAGTGTTTTATGCCCTGGAGGCTGGGGGCTGCAGTCAGCAGGGTTGGAGGAGGCCGGGCGAGCTCGGTGGGCCTGGGGAGGGTCAGGCATCTCCTCTGGGCAGACAGGGGACCAATTTCTCACTCAGGGTGGTTTTAAAAAAGCCTCCCCAAGCAGATCTTCGATTTAGTGCAGCTCTGCTTATATGTAAACTTGTCTTTTAAAAAACGATCCGTTTTTCTCGTCCATCTCTTAGGTTGGTTTGGTGATTTTTCTCATTCCGTCTCATTTTCGTTCGCTGAAAGTTCTCCTCTTTAGGTGTACAGGTCAGCGCGTCCTGGCAGACCTTCACCGTCTTAGAGTCGCCACCACAATCAAGACCTAGAACATTCCCACCACCCCCGAAAGTCCCTCTGTGCCCTTGGCAGCCCTCCCCCCCCCGCCCCCGCGCCCCCAGCACCTGGTAATCACGGATGTTTCCTGTCCCCATGGTCCTGCCTTTTCCAGGACGTCATTTGAAAGGCATCCTGAGTTCTGTAGCCTTTGTGTCTGGCTTCTTTCACGGAGCAGAACACATTTGAGCTTCATCCATGTTGTGGCCTGCGTTCAGTAATTTGTTTCCTTTTAATTGGAAAGGATAAAATGTACCCCAGTTTGTTTATCTGTTCGCGGGCTGATGGACATTTGAGCTGTTTCCAGTTTTCGGCTGTTATGATTAAAGCCACCCTGATTACTGCCGTCAGGTTTTTGAGTGGTCATATGTCTTCATTTCTCTGGGGTAAATCCCTGGGATGCTGGACCATGGGCTAGATGCACGTTGACCTTTCTAAGAAACTGCAAACTGTTTTCCACACTCTGCTCTGTTTTTTCCTTCCTTCCATCGAAGTCTGTTTCCATCATCCGCGTTCCCATCAGCACTTAATACTGCCCGAATCGTATGCCTTAGCCGTTCTAACAGGTGTGTGGCCCCTTCCATGGCTTTAATCTCATTTCCCTGGTGACCAGTGACGTGGGGCATCTCCCTGTGTGCCCACTTGCTGTTCATATATCTTTTTGGACCCAGCGTCTGTTCAGTTTTTGCCCAATCGAGTAACTGGGTCATTGGTCACATTAGTGAGCTGTAAGCGTTGCTTATATATTTTACATATAAGTCTAGATATTAGATTTCAGTGATGAGGTTTGTGTTTTGCAACTATTTTCTCCCAATCTGTGGCTTCTCTTTGCTTTTCCTTAACAGCATCTCTCAAATGAACAGAAGTTTTTAATTTTGATGAAGTCCAATTTTTCAGGGTTTTTTTCTTTTTTTTTTTTTTTTCCCCCTCTCCAAGGTTCATGCTTTTTGTGTTCTGTCTAAGAACTATTTGCTGGATCCAAGGTTACCGAGAGTTTTCTCCTATGTTTTCTGTGGATATTTTATAGTTTTACATTTTATATTTAGATCTGTGATCCATTTTGAGTTTAATTTTATATACAGTGACAGGTATGGACGGAGGTGAAATCTTTTGTGCATGTGGTTATTCAGTTCTCCCAGCTCCTTGTTTCCATCGAATTAGTTTGACACCTTTGATGAAAATCAGTCGACCATCTGCGTGGCTCTGTTTCTAGACTTTCTAATCTGTTCTGCCACCATCACCCTGCCTTGATTCATGTGGCTTTTATCGTAAGCCTTGAAATCAGGCTGTGTTAATCCCTCAATTTCGTTCATTTTCAAAAGTATGTTGGCAATTCTAGTCCTTTGCATTTCCATCTTAGAATTGGTTTGTTAATTTCTACCCCAGAATCCTGCTGGAATTTTGATTAGCACTGCGGTGAGTCTTTAGGTGAATTCAGGTATCAAACACGTCGTAATAAAGCCGAGTTTTCTGAACACGATAGATCTCTGTGCCTCTTTAGATATTTTAAAATATCGCTCATCTGTGTTTTCTAGTTGTCAGGGCACAGATCTCACATGTAATTTGTGAGACTTGGTACCAAGTATTTCTTGGTTTTGAAGCTACTGAGATGGTATCGTTTTCTCAATTTCACTTTTGGATTGTTTGTTGCTGTATGTCAGCCTCGTATCCTGTGGCTTTGCTAACCTTATTAGTTCTGGAAGCTTTTTTTTTTTTTTTTTTGGTATTCTTTAGGATTTTCTGTGGAGATGAGCATGGTGTCCCAAATAAAGTCAGCTTTGTTTTTTCCTTTTCAATCTCTGTGCCTTTTATTTCTTGTTCTTGTCTGATGCGCTGGCTGGGACCCTTTTCAATCTCTCTGTTTTTCTATTTCTCTTTCTTGCCTGATGGCCCGGCTGGGACCTCCATGACAAGATTTGGTCGTGAGGATAGAGGAGTTGTCCTTGTCTGGTTCCTGATCTTGTGGGGAGACAAGTGGTCTCTCCCCCTTAAGCATGATCGTAGTTTTGGGGTTTTATATGTGCCCTTTATCTGCCAAGGAAGTTCTTCTCTTCCTAGTTTGCTGGGAATAGAGCATGTGTCGAGAGTGGCTATTGGATTTCGTCAGACGCTTCTCCTGTATCTATCGAGATGATTCCCTGTGTTTTCTGACTTTTAATATGGTGAACTATACTGACAGGTTTTCAAATGTAAGCCAACCCTGAATTCTTAACATAAAGCCCACTTGGTCACGATGCATTTTAAAAGAATATATTGCTGGGTTTGCTTTGCTAAAATTTAGCATAGAGTTTTTGCCTGTGTGTTCACGAGGGATGCATCTGTGGTTTGCTTATAACATCACTGCTCTTGGCGTTAGGTACCACCGGCCTCGTAGAATGCGTTGGGGAGTGTCCCTGCTTTTTGATTTAGGCAGAGCTAGTGTAGAATTGCTGTGTTTCTCTGTGGGTGTTTGGTAGAGCATGGGAAGCCATCTGGGCCCGGAGTTTTCTGAGTGGGAAAATTTTCTGTTAGGAATTCAATGTCGTTCGTAGATCGGGGCTATTCGGGTTCTCTTTTTCTTCTCAGGGAACTTTCAATAGTTTGTGTCTTCGAAGACATTGTCCCCAAGGAGCCGGAGCCCCAGCCCAGACTGGGGACAAGACCGTCTTGTGATGGGTGTCACTCCCGGGCAGCCTAGGGACCGTGGGGTTTGTAGCATCCACACGCAGCTGTCGGAATGCAGGAGGCCTCCTGGGTGCCCCGAGAGGGGACACCAGAGGGCTGGTGCCCTCTGGCCCAGAGCTGCTCCAAGCCCCCTCCCCATCCCCTCGGCTGCTGGCTGCCCCTGCTCTCTGGGAACAGGTCACTGTCGGGGCGGGGGGCGGGGACATGGGGGGCTGAAGATCAGACTTTCGCCGTTTCCTTCCAGTTCTGCTCCCTGGGAAGGCAGCCCCTTCTCTGAGGAGCGAAATCCAAGTAGCCAGCTCTCAAGTCCCCGGCGTGGCTGCCTTTGTGTCACACTCTTACTTTGTAAACTTCGGCCCTAAAACAACACACGTCGTCTGAAGCTGCTCACATATCAGCTCTTGAAACAGCAAAATCCGTGCACAATTTCCTCTCAATCCCTTAAAACATTCCTGAAAGGAAAGAAAAAAAAAAAACTGTTTAAATTCACGCCTGTCATTAAAATCTCTAGACGTGCAGCATCAGAGCAGGTCCCCAGCTGTCAGGACACAAAGGAACGGCCCGTGCACAGCGCACACGCGTGCATGCTCGAGCGCACACGCGTGCATGCTCGGGCGCACGCACACCACGCACACGCACACACGTGCACGTGCTCTCGCTCACACACGGGTGGGAGCAGCCTGAGTGCATGCAGCGCAGTGCCTGGACCAGATCCTTAGGAAGGGTTTTCATCCCCAAGTCTCTGCTGTGGTCAGCTTCTAGTTCTGGGTCAATTCTTCAATAACACACTTTGAGAAGCTCGGCAGAGAAAATCCCCCCCGCCCCCCGCCATGGTCCTCCTCCCTGAGCCGAGTGGCCAAGGCAGAGATCGGTGGGGCGGGGATTCTTTGGGGTACACAGCCCTCAGAAGTGGGGTTCCTGGGCTGAAAGTCAACCCCGTGTAGCTGCCCTGTGGACAGAAACAGCGCTCCCCACCTGGGGAAGATGGGGGATTTGCTTTAAATACCTGTAGAGCTGGCTGCCGGGCAGCTGACGGTGCTGCCGTGGGCACGGCGGGCTCCCTCCCGCCCTTGCCAGCCACTCCTGTCTGGGGCTCAGGACCTGCCTCCCCGAAACCCCCACCTGCCTTTCCTCTACTCAGAGCCCCGGTGCCTCTCCTGCCACACCCCCTCTTCCCACCTGGGGCCTTGGCTTCTCTTCTGCTGGCCGCCAGCATCATGAGTTTTCCACGGAGTGGGAAAGGGGCGACTGATGTTCCGGGACCCCTTCCCAGGAGGACAAAGCTTCAGGGCCTACAGCCTGGACGTCCCCAGGGACCCTTGGCTTGGCCGTGGTATCAAGCTGGAGCCCCCGGCACCATTGCCACTCCCTCAGGCCAGGGGTTTGTGATCAAGGCGTGGGGGGTTGGTATCTGAGGCTGGGAGGGGGCCTCCCCCAGCTCTGGTGGTTTGGTGGTGACCAGGGACATTCCTTGGCTTGTGGAAGCATCACCCTGATCTCTGCTTCCCCATGTTCACATGGGGTTCTCCTGTGTGTGTCCTAATGTCCCCCGTTTATAAGGACACCCGTTGGATTGGATTAGGGGCCCATCCTAGTAACCTCAACTTAATCACATCTGCAATGACCATGTTTCCACATAAGGTCGCATCCTGAGGGGTCAGGACTTAAACTTACGAATTTGGGAGGGACACACGTCAACCCCGAATGGCGCCCGAGTGGGGCAGACTTGTTGAGCGAGGGAGGTTGGGGGTCATTCTGACCTGCCCCTGTTGGCGTGAGGGGCGAGTAGCCCTCAGGGACTGTTGTCGCCCGTGGTTCTAACGGCCCAGCCCGGGTCCTGGATTTGGTGCTGTGCTCAGAGCCCGGGACTCAGCCAGAGTGAGATGGGAGAGGTTCCTGTGCTCCGGCCCTGCATCCCACTGTGACAACGGTGACCTCGTGAGGGGAAACCAGGGGGCTTCTAATATGATGAGAGGACTGGGCGGTAGAGGAAGCTGGTGGTGGGGACGGGCCAGCAGACCCCTGTGAAGGTGGCACCGAGGGGAGAAGGGGGCTGAGGGGCAGGGGAGGAGCCGCAAAGGTGAAGGCTCAGGAAAGAGGTGGCCGCTGAGGACAGAAAGGAGGCCGTGTGCACATAGCTGCTGCCCCAGCCCTCTGTGCTCCTCCCTGAGCCCCCAGGAGGAGGGTGGCCTCGGGCATGGGCTGGGCATCCAGGTGCCCAGCAGGAGTGTGCCAAGTGGCTCATGGAGATGTCAGGCCCGTGAGTGTGCATCAAGGACGTGGTCCGCGCAGAGCGCCTGGCACACAGTAGGTGCAGCTGGATGGACAAAGGATCGGGCTCTGGTGTTCCCAGCATTGGGAAGATGGCAAGCTGGCCCAGCAGTTCTGGGGGGCGGGGGTCACTGTGCTGGGACCAGGATGAATAAATGAAGGAAGGAAGCAAAGGATGGGTCGTTTCCTTCTTTTTATCTGCTTGGGAGGAAGATATTCCCAGATACCTAAGTGCACGCATGTGGAGAGTTTTGCCTCTTGAAATGTGGAAGCAAAAACCAAATAACGAATTTATTTGGTTTCCAGAGTCGTTGAGATTCTGAAGCCTGGTGGGTCCTCCATCTCTCATCGTCACAGCAGGCAGTTGCCAGAGTAGCTGTAAGGAAGGAAAGCAGAATCCTCACAGCACGCAGATGTCCCATAATGAAGTCATCACTTGTCCTCAGTCCTGTCCCAGAGACCCCGTCTGCCACGCCTGCTCCCTGCCACGTCCCCACCGTCTGTGTCTGACCACAGGATGCTAGTTGACTGCAAGGTGAAGTTAGCGTTCTTGCAAAAGGTGCAGGGTTTCATGGGGTCTATAAAAGCAACATTGGAGATGCTTTATTCACCCACAGAGCCACTGACAGGAAAAAAGTCACGCCAATTCCTGCCTCACTGGGGAGACAGCCGTAGGGGAAACTCTACAGTGGAAACTGTTCCTAGGCCGGAGCAGGTTTGGTTACGAGTTAAGGAACTGAAGGATCACAGTGATGGAATGGAAGGGTTCAGTGAAACTCCCAAATTCTTGAATAAAAAGGAAATGGGTAATATGCTGATCAACTTGACGACTATGAAGAGAATGAAAGAAACAAACCAAGTGAAATAGCAAATAGACAGTAAAGTGGAAAGAAGCCAGAGGTATCCAGTTTTACACTAAATGCAAATGGCTTGAATGCCTCTGTTAAAAGGCAGAGACTGTCAGAAGGGTTTTTATTTTTAACAAATACATTGTTCAGAGGAATTCAGTCAAGCAAACTGGTGATGGCAGTTGAAAAATGAAGGGATGGCCAAAGTGATGCCCAGCAAGTGCACACAAAAGGAAAAAACAAAAGCAGCGTGGACAGCATCAGGGTCCGTGCTGAGACCGGCCTGGACAAGGCACCATTTCTAGGGGAGAAAACTTTTATGCATCAGAGAACATAACAAAATATGTAAAGCAAGCACCATTGGAAATGCAGGGGTTGACTGTGATACTCACGGGAAATTTTAATGCATCTTTCTCAGCACAGGATGATTCTAGCAGATGAAAAAATCAGTAGAGACATGGATGGTGACACGTTGCAATTGTGAGCAATTTCAGATTCCAACAGTAAGCCCAAATAAGTCCCTGTTACCTATAGCCAGGCAACAAGCATCCCCAAATGTGGCTCCTTCAAACAACCATCACGAAGAGCTTAGGGTCCGTGGGGATGGCTCCCCTCTGCCCTGCCTGGAGTCAGCTGGGGCTACAGGCCCTAATTCCGGGGTGGTGGGCCGCATGGTGGAAGGCCCTCTTCCCACATTTCAAAACCAGCACTATAGCTATGGATCCTAATCACGGAGGTGTTTTGTTTATGCCCATGGAACACTTGTAAAGACCAGTCACTTTATGTGGCCATAAAAACACCTAACACACTTGGAAAAATTGAGACTTAGCTGTTTACATTTTCTCATCAAAGCCCAATACAATTAGAAATAAATGGTTACAAGGTCACCAAAAAGGCTTGACTATTTGGGGATTAAGCAGCGCTCTCCTACGTGGCCATCAGGGAGAGGAGGCCAGTGGGGAGCACGCAGGCCGCATTCAGTGATGAAAGCAGCCCCTCTGCATGCAGGAGGGCACTTCCCGGGCCCCCATCCGGGCCCAACGCCGACGGGACATTTGTCCTTTCCACGCTGTTGCCCACGTCACTTGCCAGTGGCTTCGTTGTCTTCTCAAGTGCATCTCCCCAGGGTGGTTGAAATTCACTCGTGAAAAGCAAATAATAATACAGTAAAAGTATATAGGTTATATTTTGTGTAAACACACACACACACGCATTTTTCTGTTTTTTTACCAAATGCCTCCTGGGTGCCCACCATCTGCCAGGCACCCTGGGCTTGGGGGACGAGCAGGCTTTGCTTTGTCAGAATCTGCCCGGACTACCACCTGGGGGCCCTCTTTTCAGCCGCATCTGCCTCTCCCGTGCCAGCCAGGTGTCAGGGCGCCAAACCGCGTCCACCCGCTGACCTGGGGACACCCAGGTGGGGAGGAAGCAGGCGGCGCTTGGGCACCCCCGTGTCGCTGGTCCCAGGGCTGGAGGCACCTCATTAAACCACCTGCAACTCGTGTGACTTTAGTTGGGTTGGCACCGGCAGTCCACGTGAAATTAAAATGACCTCGCGCCGCTCTCCTCCCTGCTCTAGGCAGGAGGCCTTTTTCCAGAGGCTGAGCCTGACCGCCTGCGATGCTGGGAGGGATCTGGCCACCACGAGAACGGGCCCAAGAACGTGCCAGGGCACGGTGTGCCCCAAGGCCCCCGTCTTGCTGAAACCCCCATCACATACCCGCTCCCTCGGGGCTCGGACCCATTTGCTGTGCCCAGAGTGACAGGTGCTGGGGTTTGCAGTTACTTGCAGAACTTCGGACAGAGGGCGAAGGGGGCGGTAGTGGTGCTGGAGGGGCCTGGACTGACCCCCACTGCACCCTGGCTCTCCACGGAGTGGGGTCCTGAGTGGCTGGCTGCAGGAAGGGGTTGCTCCAGGGACGTCCTTGTGCTTTGCTTGCTCCCTGGAAGAGGGTTTCCGGGGAGCTCGTGGTGGAGGAGGTGCCCCTGTGGGAGGTGGGCCATCCTTGGCCCTGCCCAGTGGCCACTCAGCCTGTGGAGTCGTCGTGAAGTGTTCAAATGTGGCTCCCATGGGGCTGGGGTTGACTGTACAAGGGGGAGCCCAGGGGACCCGACCCTCTCTGGGGAGTGGATGCAGGCCCATCAAGGAGCAAGGAAACCCCATAGGGAGTTGCCATGTGGCCCTTTGAGCAGCAGGTGGGTGCCTTGTGGGCTCGGGGCTGGACTGGGCTTCTGGGGTAAAGATAGGCCCGGCCTTGGACAGACAGCTGAGGAGGTGGCATGGGGAGGGGTCCCCCGGGCTGGGCTGAGCGCTGCTGCCTGGTTGGGGAGGGGGGACGCAAGCTCAGGACAAGACAGGCAGCGAAGGGTTCAGCATCTGTCAGACGGGGTCTGGGCGCCAGTCAGGAGGGCCGTCTGTGCTGTGAGACCCGTCTGGGTTGGGCCCTCCTCTAGGCCTCCCCACTCAACACGACCCTGTCTTCTAGATCCTTCCTCCCCACAGCCCGAGGAGGTGGGTCCCGCCAGCACCCGCATTTCATGGACGGGGTCACTGAGGCACCGCGGGCTTGAGGGGCTGACCCGGGTCAGCAGTCCTGGGCGTTTGGTGGCCCTGGATCTCACTGTCCTGCGGGAGGGTGGACACTTTCGGGGGCCCGGCCTGCCCCTCTGTCCTAGCGTGGATGCCCCTCGGGCCACAGAGCCACCCCCTCCCTCCTCCCAGCGCCTGACCCAGGGCCTGGCCCACCGACCCTGTCACGGCCACCTCGGGCCACTGGGACCTCGGGCAGGATGCAGAGGGGCCCAGGGGCAAGGTGGTGGCCGCACATCCAGGGATGCCGTGACACCGGTGGACACAGCCGAGCAGAGGGGCTCCCCATGGGTCAGGGGGAGTTGGGTGGGGAGGGCTGTGGGCGTCAGCCCCCCAGCGGGTCCTGGGCGGGCAGAATCCTGGCCCCGTGCAGGGCCACAGCATGCGCCTGCCCCAGGCCGGCAGCTCTGGCTGGGTGGAGGTGCTGGTGTTCCACAGTGGGGGGAGGGCGGCCAGCTGTGCCCAGCACATGTCACCAGGAGGCCCACGGCCCTCACATGGGTGCGCGGCTGGGAGCAGCTGGCCTCAGGCAGGCCCCCGAACAAAGAGCCTTTGAGCAGCATGCACGCCTGCTCCGCGCCCTCCGGCCAGCTGACCTTCCCGGGAATGCCGAGGCCGTCCCCCTCTGTGGCTTATCGGGTCCCACGTGGAGGTAGAACAGCTGGCCCTGGAGCCCGCCGACCGGGGTCTGTGCTGGGGACCCCAGCACCCCCCCATGGGGACACCTGGCCAGGGCCAGGCGGCCCACACCTCTTCCAGAGACCTCACCCTGGTGGCCGGCGCCCCTGGCCCTGATGGGTGGCGTGGTCTGGCCCCCAAGTCCACCTCTCCTCCAGGCTCCCCCATCTGTCTGGTGAAATCTTGTTTACCCCAGAAAGCACAGGCGTCCTTCTCACCCGGAAGCCTTTGAGGGACCAGGAGGTCCCGCAGTGGGTCCCCCAGGCCCCATCTCCGAGTTGCCCACGTCTGGCATCCACAGGGCCGCCTGGGAGGGTGCCGTGCCTTTTGTCCTCAACCCCAATTTCTGCTTTCCGTCGGCCCCCACCCCTCCACCCCACAAAGCTCAGCGCTTAATTCACGGCAGTTAACCTTCCAACTCTCTTTAAAATTGATTTTTCATTATGAAGATAACAGAGCAGTAACATCTGAGCACCAGGACGGTAGCGATAAGGATCCATGAGGCTTCCTTTATTGTTTAGCAAAAACAACAAAACAAACCCTTTCATCCAAGAAGCTAGGCTCTGAGCACAGGCCATGCGCGGGGCTTAACCTCCAGGCCGGCTCGCTATCTGTCACACGGGGGCCGTGCTCCGCGGGGCCGTTCCCAGCGCTTTTGAACCAGGCGATGCGGGCAGGGCTGAGCCTCAAAACACATCGGGCTTTAGACAACTTTCCCGATGGATGAGGGGGATTCACGAGCTGATAAAAACGAAACAATAGATAAGACAGCCGCGTGGACCTTCACCCTTCTGGGGGGTGGGCAGTGGTGCCACGGGGATTACGAAACGCCCAAGGAATCCGCACCCTTTCCCCTTTGTGTACCGGGGCTGGAAAACCCAGATAAGCACCTGCTTTTCTGAACCTTTATCCTGACTCTTGGGATTTGCGGATCTGCTGTTGACTGCCGTTACCCCAAAACGCCGAAGGCGGGTGCGGGCTGGTTCCCCTTACTTGTAACTTGGTCGAGCTCGGGGGTCCCAGCGTTCGTCTGCCCGACGGCAGGGCCTCCTCGTGCAGAGCAAGCAGGGCCCTGGGCATCCTGTTGGTAGCCGGTGCCCTCGGCCCGGCGCCGCACTCTGTCTCGGGGGTCCAGTGCCCGTCCGTGTCCAGTGCGGCCTGGCCTTTGTGCTTCACTTCCTGCACTGTCCTCTACTGGGGACGCGGCTGCACCCGAGTGGCCTTTGCAGGCAATCACTGGGCTCCGTTTGCTCATTTAACAGTGAACTAACAATGGACCACAAAGATTAAGAGCCAGAGGCTCAAGGACGGCTGTTTCTGCCCCGCGGGGCCAGCCCCAAGGTCCAGGCAGAGGCCTGAGCACAGAGCGCCCGGGGGCAGGGGACGTTTGTGTCGTGGAAAAACACACACGCCACACAGGTTACCGTTTTCAAGTGCATTTAACGCGTCAACAACATTGCGCCACCACCACCTCCGTCTAGTTTCAGAACTTTGTTGTCACCCCGAAAGGGAACCCTGCACCCATCAGCAGTGGCCCCCATTCCTCACTCCCCCAGCTCCTGGCAGCCACCAAAAGGCTTTCTTTTTATTGAAATTGTGGTAAAATACATAGAACATACAGGTTACCACCTTAACCATTTTTAAGTGCACAGTTTGGTGGCATTAAGTACATTCACGCTGTTGAGGAAACATCACACCATCTGCCTCCAGAAGTTTCTGTCTTTCCAAACAGAGACTCTGTCCCCATTACACACGCACTCCCCTCCCCCAGCCCCGGGACCCCACCGTCTACTTTCTGTCTCTATGGATGTGACTCCTCCAGGGACCTCATGTGGGTGGAATCAGACAGGATTTGTCCTTCTGTGTCTGGATTCTCTCACTGAGTGTATGTCCCCAAGGTTCGTCCACATCACAGCCTGTGTCAGAATTGCCTTCCTTAAGGCTGAATAATATTCCTTAGTGTGGATGGACCTCAGTTTGTGTATCTGTTCATTCGACGGACACTTGGGTTGCTTCCACCTTTTGGGTGTTGTGAATAGCGCTGCTGTGAACACGGGTGTGCAAATACCTTTGAGATCCTGCTTTCTTTCTTTCTTTCTTTCTTTCTTTTTGAGGCTACACCCAGAAGTGGAATTGCTGGATCACATGTGATTCTATTTTTAATTTTTCGAGGACCCTCCACACTCTTCCACAGTGGCCGCGCCATTTTACATTCCCGCCCACCATGCGCAAGGCTCCAGTTTCTCTGCATCCGCGCCAGCACTTATCTCGTTTTCCTGATAGTAGCCATCCTGATGGGTGTGAGGCGGTGTCTCGCTGTGGTTTCGATTTGCGTTTCCCGATGACCAGTGGTGTTGAACAGCTTTTCATGTGCTTCTTGACCGTCTGTATGTCTTCTCTAGAGAAATGCCTATTCAAGTTTCATACCCATTTTTTAATTGAGTTGTTTCTTAGGAACTTTGTTTCTTAAAATAATTCTAAACTTTACAAATAATACTGCCAAGAGCCACCCCAAACCCTGCTGCTTGGGAGACACATGGGGAGCCCAGGACCCGCTGCTCTGAAACTCACAGAAGGAGGGGCACGGCCGCCAGGTGGGGGGCTCGTGGCTGCCTGGAGCCCTGACATCTGAGTGCCTGGTCTGCTTCCCGCAGGCGGGGGATTCTCGGGCCTGTGCCCTGGTCTTGGCGCCCGGCCGGCTCACAGGTCCCTGGTCCATGAGGCCAACTGCAGCTGGGAGGCGACCTTGCTTTGTCTGAGGGACAGTGGCCAGGTGGGAGGGGGCCCTTCGTCCCTCTGGTGACTGTGGTCTTAGCGGAGGTCCCTGACACGAGGACGGCCCCTTCTCCCCATATCTGTGGGGCAGAGCTCAGGGCCGTGCTCCGGCCGGTATCCTTGACCCCTGCTCACACGCGGGCACGCAGGCACCACGTGGGCTCGCGGACAGGGGCCTCTGGGCTGACTCTTATCAGTGGAGGGGTCAGGTGTGATGGTGGGGCCTGAGCGGGACCGAGGGGGGTGTGGGGACCTGGGGGGCGGGGTGGGGAGGAGCTGGAAGGACAGGGTCCCAGGCCGAGCACTTGGGCCCAGGCGGGGGCGTGCCTTGGGCTGGCGGCAGGCTCTCAGGTGGGCCAGGGCGAGCCCTGACCCTTAGTGTGGGCCATGGGGCCAGGGCCGTGGCTGGAACTGGGGTGTGGAGGCAGGGGCTGAGGTGGGCAGGCTCTGGGGGGAGCTTGAGGCCTCTGTGTTCCCCTCCGGGGCTTGCTCAGGGCCTGGTCTGCAGAGACAGCCGAGCTGCAGGCCTGCCCCTGCCGGCTGGAGAAAACCCAGGGCGAGGAGGGTGGCCGGGGGTAGGGGTGCGGGGGTCATCCTTCTGGGTCTGGGTCACAGAGGCTGGAGGCTGGTCCCCCTTTCCCCGGAGCTAAGAGGAGGCAGCCCCGCCATTCCGTGAGTCTGCTTTGGACTGGGGTTGCTGTCCCCTGAGTCAGGGGCAGCCCCACAGGAAGACTTGGGGGGTCAGCCCTCTGGCAGGCCCTAGCCTACTGGCTTCCACAGATGGACAGTCCAGCCCAGTCAAAGCCCCCAGAGCAGCCCCCAGCCCAGGGTGGCCCAGGCCCCTCTGGTGAAAAAATTCCAGAGTCCCTGCAGGTCCAGAACTTCGGGCCAGCCTGTCCGCCCTCCCGGCACCCAGGTCAGTGGACAGATGGCTCCAAAAGATGGTGATGGCCGGTGCCACAGGGAGGCCCTGGAGGTCCCGGCGAGCGGCGGCCAGTCCGGAAGCCCCGGCCTTGGCCCCAAGTGCCACCCTGCCCAGCGCTCGAGGCTGATGGTGTGGGGATCATTTCATCTTGGAGCAAATGTGTGCTCCCCCCGCCCCGGTCCGGGCTCTCTCCCGCCCAGCATGCCGGCGGGGCCACATTAATGCACAGCCCGGCCTCGAGCTGCATTCCAGACTCAAACGGGATTTGGGGATTAGCGTTGTTTTAAATTATTCCTACACCTCACCCCTCCAGAGGGAGAGTCCCCCAGCCCCAGCCTGCCAGCCCCAAGAGGGCAGGGGTAGCTCTGAGCTCGAGGCCAGGATAATCCGGGGGGAGGGGGAGACGCAGCATCAACAGCCAACCCTGGGAGTTACTTATTTATCTAAAGGTCTGTTGCAAGACTGAACTGCAAGTAAGCTCTTACCTGATGTTTATAAGATTTCTACCACTTTGAATATGCTCAGGACGTGGCTGGAGAAGGTACTTAAGTAACAAAATAATGCATCAAAATAAGAACAAGCCTGCTAAGTGGCTGAGCAGCCCGATGGCGTATGGTTTTGCAGAGCTGGGATGGAGGCCCTGAGGACTGCTCTTTGGCGGACTCTGGCCGCCCCCTCAGGGCCATCAGCAGTCCGGTGACCCCGCCTCTGTGAAGGTGCCAGCACTGGTGTCTCAGCTTTGGGGACCCAGAGGAGGTGGCTCTGCGGCCCTTGTCGAGGTGGCCAAACACTGGAAGCCGGACCCTCCAGCCGCTACACCGCTACGCCAGCGTTCATTGCTAGGGCCTCCTGTCTGTCTTCTCCTCCTCACACCCACTTAGGACTGGCCGGGCCAGAATCTCGGGAAACACACGCCCGAGACGAAGCCCTGGTACCAGGGAGCCCTCGGTCGTTCGTCGGTCTGATCGGTCGTTCATTCGTTCATTCATTCATTCACTCACTCACTCAGCAGATCCATGTCCAGGGCCAACCAGGGCAGGCATGCTCCGGGGCCGGGGAGAGGGCGGCGGGCAGGTAAACATGGCCCCTTCCCTCAGCCACCCTCCAGCTGAGGACAGAGGTGGCACCAGCATGACCCTCTGAGGCCACAGAGCCCGCGAGCGTCCACCCTCCCTCACTCTCCACCATCCCCCACGTGACCCCAACCATACATACCCCCACCCTGAAGAACTTGACGTTGCCAACCAAGAACTTTCTTGCAAAAGGAAAGCGGTAAATTTCCCACATTTTCTCCCATTATCCCCTGAGCTTGCCCCAAACACAAGCTGGATGGTATAAGTATTCCTTCCTAAGTATGGATATTTGGGAACAAGTGTCCGGTTACCCCCTCCTGGTGGGCTCCCTGGTGGGGGAAGGCAAGGCCGGGCATGGGAGCAGGCCTGTCCACCTGTCACCCAGTGGGAGCAGAAGTCCCCAGACAGGGCTGTGTTCCCTGGGTTGGGGCAGGGTGGGGACAGGGCAGGGCACCAGCTGGAAGTGAGCTGACAAGGTCCTCAGGTCCATCCACGCTGTAGCCTGTGCCAGAACTTCCTTCCTTTATAAGGCTGAGGAATATTCTGTTGTGTGGATGGACCACATCTTGTTTTGGCTATTCAGGGGCCCTTGAGATTTCGTGTGAATTTGAGGGCTTTTTCTATTTCTGCAAAGATTGTCATCAGGGTTTTGAGAGGGATTGCATTGAGTCTACAGGTCACTTTGAGTGGCACTGACATCTTGACAGTATTAAGTCTTCCAATCCATGAACATGGGATGTGTTTCCATCTATTTGTTGTCTTTCATTTCTTTAAACAATATTGTTTAGTTTTCATTGTACAAGTGTCCCACCTCCTTAGTTAATTCATAAGTACTTTATTCTTTTTGGTGCTAGTGTAAATGGAATTATTTTATAATTTCTCTTCCAGATTGTTCATGGTTTGTGTATAGAAATGCAACTGATTTTTTTTTAATTTTTTAAATATTTATTTATTTATTTATTTATGGCTGTGTTGGGTCTTCGTTTCTGTGCGAGGGCTTTCTCTAGTTGTGGCGAGCGGGGGCCACTCCTCATCGCGGTGCGCGGGCCTCTCACTGTCACGGCCTCTCTTGTTGCAGAGCACAGGCTCCAGACGCGCAGGCTCAGTAGCTGTGGCTCACAGACCCAGTTGCTCTGCGGCATGTGGGATCTTCCCAGACCAGGGCTCGAACCCGTGTCCCCTGCATTGGCAGGCAGATTCTCAACCACTGCGCCACCAGGGAAGCCCAATGCAACCGACTTTTGTGATCAACTTTGTATCCTACTTTGTTGAACTCATTTATTAGATCTAACAGGTTTTTTGCGTGGAATCTTCAGGGCTTTCTACACATAAGATCATATCGTCTGTGAACAGAGATAATTTTGCTTCTTCCTTTCCAATTTGGAAGCCTTTTATTTCTCTTTCTTGCCTAATTGCTCTGGCTGGGACTTCAGTACTCTGTTGAATAGAAGTGGTGAGAGTGGGCATCCTTGCCTTGGTCCTGATCCTAGAGGAAAAGCTTCCAGCCTTTCTCCATTGATATGATGTTCACTGTGGGGTTTTCATATATGGCTTTTATTACACGGAGATAGTTTCCCTCTATTCCTAGTTTGTTTACTGCTTTTATAATGAAAGGGTGCTGAATCTTGTCAAATGCTCTTTCTGCATCCGTTGTGATCAGGAGACCATGTGATTTTTTTCCCTCCGTTCTGTTAATGTCATGTATTACATTGGCTGATTTTCATGTGCTGAACTGTCCTTGCATTCCAGGTGTAAATCCCACTTGGTCATAGTGTCTAAGCTTTTTTCTATGGTACTGAGTGCGGTGGTGGACCTGGGCCTGTCCAGGTGGGCGATGCAGCAGACCGGGGCCCAGGCCGCCTGCTCGCAGTGGGCGCACGGGGGAGGGGCGCGAGGTGAGCTCACGCCCCTCCGTCCCCGCAGGAGATCGTCCTGGTCGTGTTCTTTGGGACGGAGTACGTGGTCCGCCTCTGGTCAGCCGGCTGCCGCAGCAAGTACGTGGGCATCTGGGGCCGGCTGCGCTTTGCCCGGAAGCCCATTTCCATCATCGGTGAGTCACGCCCGCCCCCCTGAAAGCTTCACCCCGAGGTTTCCTGACAAGGGCTGAGCCCCCTCCCCCAGAATCTGGCAGGCGGACCCCCATCACGAGCACCACCAGGCAGAGTCCCTCCTCCGCCTGTGACGGGGCAGGATCCCAAGGCCAGTGGGGTGACCTCCCGGGTCCCCCACACAGGAGCCAGCCTCAGCGCCCAGGTCCTCTGTCCCAAGAGGCTGCTCACAGGGCAGGGGGTCTGGTCAAGCTCAACACAACCTGGGCGTCCGCTGCCCTCAGCGGCCTGCAAGACAGGGCTAGGGAGGTAGGCTCGGGTGGCCTCTGCACGTGCCTGGGGCGGAGGGCCTGGTCTCCCCATTGAGGTATCTCCGTGTCCCCGCTGTTGGGCCCTGTCCCGCCTGACCGCCAGGCTCCTTGCTGGTGTCCAGCTGCCAGGCTGGTGACGGTGGCACTGTCCCCTCCAGACCTCATCGTGGTCGTGGCCTCCATGGTCGTCCTCTGCGTGGGCTCCAAAGGGCAGGTGTTTGCCACCTCGGCCATCAGGTAGGCGGGGCTGTGGGCTCCCCGGTGCGGGGGGTGAGAGCGGCGGGGCCGTGTGCTGGGCAGGGGGCAGGCTCAGGGCCGGTGCTGAGTTGGGTGGGCAGGAGCGCTTACTCACTTCTGGGACTCAGGCTGGGACCTAACAGTCTGGGGCCCTCAGTCTGCTTGTCTGTAAACTGGGGTGATCCTGGGGCCGCCCCCAGAAGGCGGTCTGGGGGCCAAAGGAATTGAGAAATGTACAGGTTTAGCTCCGGGCGTGGCGTGCTGCCCCAACCTTGACCCTGGGCTTCGGGAGGGGGGAGGGGCGCATGGGGGAGGGCCACACAGGGGAGGGGAGGGCGCATGGGGGAGGGGCGCACAGCGACCTGTCCTCCGCAGGGGCATCCGCTTCCTCCAGATCCTGAGGATGCTGCACGTTGACCGCCAGGGGGGCACGTGGAGGCTGCTGGGCTCGGTGGTCTTCATCCACCGCCAGGTGGGTGGTCCGGTGGGGGGAGGACAGGGTCTCAGCCCCGCCTCGGCCTGAGCCCGCTGGGCCATCCTGCCCCCAACCTGAGGGGCCAGTGTCCCCAGCCTGCCAGGCAGATGGTGCTCACGTTCCTCAAGCTGGGACAAGAGACTGTCGGGCAGATGGAAAGACAGAAATGCCACATGGAAAAGGGTCCGAGAGCCCCCGAAATCTAAAACGGGGGCAGATCATGATCAGCTCCGTGAAGGTGGAGGCGGCTGACCCGCACCCCTTCGTGAGGCCCAGCCCTGCATCTCACCGGGGTTCTGCGGGAACCAGAGCCGGGCCGGTGGTCCAGGGCACTGGCCTCGTCCCTGGAGGCTGAGACCCAACACTGCCACTGACGAGTTGGGAAAAATAAGTTAGTGCTGAAGTCCGATGTCTGCATGTGAGACATGCTGGCATTTATGTCAACTTGGTGGGAAATGTTGGGGCTTGCCGCCGGCAGGCCCCGCTGCCTGTGATGTCTGCCCGGCACGGGTGCTCAGGGCCCCAGGTGCCCGTGGGCGCCGGCTGGTCACACCTCCTTTGCCGTCTCCCAGGAGCTGATCACCACCCTGTACATCGGCTTCCTGGGCCTCATCTTCTCCTCCTACTTCGTGTACCTGGCCGAGAAGGACGCCGTGAATGAGTCGGGCCAGGTCGAGTTCGGCAGCTACGCAGACGCCCTCTGGTGGGGGGTGGTAAGTCGGGACCTTCGGGCCCACGTGGCCACTGCCCACCCTGGGCCTGGGCGGGGCGGGGCCAGGATGTCGCCCTGGGGCTCTGGTTTCTCAAGATCTTACGCCTTGAGACCACCCCTCCAAACGCTTGAAGCCCCGCCTGGGCACAGGTTTGTAGTTGGATGGGCGGGTGGCACAGGGCTCCGCGCACAGAAGGGCCCCGCGCTGGACGCGTAAAGCCCAACAGTCACCATTGTGGGGTCCTTAAGGTTTTTAGCTTCGAACTTGCCGTTTGGGAGGCAAGTCTGGCAGGACGGAGAGCGACTGTGCAGGGGTCACGACGGCCGCACGCGGTCCCAGCTCCCACCTTCCCCAGGGCCGGCTTTTCCGCCACCCTGTGCCCCGCGTCTGTGAGGTTCTGTGCTGGCCCCTCAAGTATCCCTGCACCAAGGAGCGTGACTTTGTAGAGCAAACAGAAGCCACCATGACAGGTCAGGGGATGCTGGGAAAAAGGAAAGTGCTCCCACGTTTTGACTGCGCATCCGGCCCGCAAATTCTGTAGCCGGCCCCGGGCAGCGGTGACACAGAGGTGCCCTGGCTTCTGTCCTGGGGGCCTCGAGGCTCCCCCGCCTGTGAAGTTGGGCTCCTTGGGTGTGCTGTGACCCGCTCCTGCAAGCAGCCAGCACCCTGGCCTCGGCCTGGAAGTGGCCAGGAGTGTGGGCTGGCTCCTTCCAGGGATCAGGCTTGTGGTGGGGAAGGGAGACGTGCGGCGCGGGGGGGCAGGCAGTACATGGACATGCTGTGGGTGGTTGCAGGGGTCTCCGCCAGCTGCAGGACGTCTGAGCTGCGTGGGCCCCGGGGACCTGCTCACCACGGAAGCCCAGCATCACTGGTGTGTGGGCCTCAGGGCACAGAGGACACCCCTCAACAAACCCTCCGCTCTGGCCTTGTGGGGAGACAGGTCCTGGGCTCTCAGTTGCAGGGTGGCCAGCAGCTTACCGGCCTGGGAACAGCACATGCGGGGGGCCCTGAGGTGGCCCCGACAGACCCTGGCCGTGGGGGAAGGCGGGGGCAGCCCGAATGCCCGCTCCGTGGGCCACCTCTGGGCCGTGGGCTGGCCTCTGCTCTCCCCCTTCCCTGTGGGGTGCGCTTGGGTGCCAGGGGCCATGGGGTCCAGAACAGCCTGAGCAGCAGAGTGGGTGACACCGGCCTGGCTACGAGCTGCCCGAAGCTGATGGTGGCCGGTGGGAGCCCTTTGGAGCTGGGAGCTAGGTGGCTGACATCCAGGCTCGCTCAGCCAGGGAGAGGAGAGGGTCGCAGGCTGCACGAGGTTGGGCTGAGGCCTCGGGGCAGCACCAGGTCCAAGGGGTCCCGGGTCCGGGCAGTGGCTGTGCCGGGCCCTGGCCGTGTCTGTCCCTGACCTGCTTCCTTCCGGAAGCGGGGTAGGGGTTCACTCTCTCCCCAGGTTCCCCACCAGCCTCCACAGGGAGGCCCATCCCAGATGGTCCGGGTGGGGCGGGAAGCTGCTCCGTGCGCTTCCACCCACACCCCCATGAGGTCCACACGTGTTGGGGGAGGGGCTCCTGATATTGGCCGAGTCAGCGTTTTTTCTGGAAGCTTCCAGTGTACCAGGCCGCCCAGGGAAGGCAAGCTCTGCCGGCCCCCCTGCAGGCCCGTGCCTCCGCGGGCCCGGGCGTGGCAGCCCCCGGCTCATCCCCCCGGCAGGTTCGGTGGGACAGTCCAGTGCAGGGCAGGGGAGGGGACGCATCCTGGTGACAGGCAGGTCCTGTGGAGGGACAGGATGCCCAGAGCCGGGAGGATCCCCAGAGCCGGGAGGATCCCCGGGGCCGGATGGCGCAGTGGGAAGCGCATGGGTGACGGCCCGCAGCTCGGCTGATAAGCGGTGCTCGGCCTTGGCACTGGCCCCCGCCTTCCCGGCCGCTCAGAGCTGCCCCCAGCCCGGCCCCTGCGAACGCCGCTCCCGCTCGCACACCTGTGCAAACATCCGCCCGCCGGCCGGGAAAACGGCCCCTTTGTGCCCGGCTTGGCACCGGTGCCCCAGCCTCGCCATCAGCTGCGGCCCCGGCCTGGCCATTGTTCCCGCGGGCCCGGCACCCCCGCCACCCAGCTCCTGGGCAGACGACTCCCATTCACAGCGGTGGCGCCCCTGCAGCTGTCTAGGCGGGTGGAGCGGCCGCGGCTCGAGTTATGGGCTGTGCTTCTGGCACGTCCTGGACAAACAGCTCAGGAAGCGCAAGCCAGAGCAGCCTGGCTGGGGGCTTCGGAGCCAGCTGGCCGCTGAGCCCGATGGTGGCTCTCCCTCGCTGTCCTCTGCGTGGCTCCGTGGGCCACAAGGGGAGCGAGCCCAGCCCTGCCGTGCCCCGTGGCTCCCCGTCCAGGGCGGACAGACCTGCCTACCAGGTGGTACAGCCACCAGGCACCTGACAGGGAGAGGCCTGCTGGCTGGGCCACTGCCCATCACCACGCTGCGTCCACGCCAGACCGGCACCTCTGGCTGGATGTGTGAGACAGACCCGAAAATAGGGCATCTGGGCCGCTGGGATGGGCCATCTGCTGTGTTTCCTCTGTGGAGCCAGGGCAGGAGGGCGGGTTCCTGGGGGGAGTGGCCACTGCTGCGTGTGGAGCCGCCGGGAGGGCTGTAGGTGCCACAGGGGTGGCCCCAGCATCCTCAGCATCCAGGCTTGGCCGGTGTTTGCTGGGCGAGGGAATGAATCAGTTGACGTGCCCGTAAAGCGGTTCTGTCCGCGGCCCCCAGGACAGAGGGTGCATCAGTGTCCTGGGGCGGCCACAGCAAAGTCCCACAGACTGAGTGCCTTAAAATAACAGAACTGCGTTCTCTCATGGATCTGGAGACCAGAAGTCCGAGATCACGGGGTTGCAGGGCCGGCTCCCTCCAAAAGCTCCGGGGGAGTGTCCTTCCCGCCTCTTCCAGCTTCTGGGGCCCCAAGTGCTCCTGGGTGGTTTGTGGCTGCACCTTCTGTCTCTTATCAGGACACTGGTCAGTGGGTGCCAGGCCCACCCAGGGAGCCCAGGACCATCTCCTCTCCAGATCGTGAACGCAGTTGCATCAACAAAGACCATTTTTTCAAATAGGCTTGCGTTCTGAGGGCCTGGGTGGACATGGATTTGGGTGGACACCCTTCAGCCCAGGACAGCGCCGTCCCAGGTGGACATCACGAGACTGTCTCTCCCTTCACCGAGCCTCAGTTTCCAGGCTGAGGGTCCCCTCCGCTCCCGCTACCCCAGGTGGGGATGCCTGACTGGGTGTGAGAGCTCCCCCTCACCCCGGGTGTGGCACCCCACGCCTGGCTGCCGAGGTGCTGGGGAGGATTTAAGACTTTTTTCTTTGCCCTTGGAACAAAATGCGTTTGTTTGTGTTAAAGTTTGAGTGGAGGGGAAGCAGTTTTTGCAAACACGGGCTCCTCTGTTCAGTGCCCGGGGGTCCCTCAAGTCAGGAGGCTGCCGGGCTCTGTTTACCCCCTGCATCTAAATTTAGAATTTAGAGTGGAAAGGCTATAGAAGCCGCCCCTGCGTTCAGCCACCATTTAAAACAAGAGTCTGGCTCCTTAGCTGTTGGCTCCAGAAGGTTCTGGCTCTCCAGGCCGGACTGCATCCTGGCAGAGTGCGACCAAAAGGGTCTGGGGGCCGAGTGGGGGATCTGGGTGAGGACAGGGCCTCCCAGCTTTTCACATGCAAGGCCTGTCGGCACCGCTCAGTGGGTGGAGCAAGGGTCAGAACCTCATCTGGAGCTAGGGAAACCGAGGCCCTGTGGGCCTGGGGTGGGGGGGTGGGGTGGGCCAGGCCCCCAGCCCTTCAAGGCTCTTCCTCTGCTTGGACTCCATGCAAAGCCCAGGGGTGTTATGCAGCTAAGAACAGAGGGTCTCCAGGACCCCAGGCTGCCACCTGCCCCCATCCCATCCTGCACCTGTTGACAGTTGTGTATGGGGCTGAGACCGTGGGCTCTGGGAGCCCAGCCAGAGAAGGGCCTTTACGACTGGGTTTTGTGGGACGAGTAGGGGTCCACAGGGCAGGTCTGCCTCTCTGTACTTACTGCCCGCTGAGGGACCCCCTGGGACGATGTTCTTACATGGACTCAGCAGGCCCAGTGAGGGGTGTGTTCAGCTCTTGTCATCCGGGGTAAGAACTTTCCAGTTTCAGCTCGAGGGAGAGAAACATGGTCAGCGTCAGAAACACAGTGAAACAGGAAGTAGTGGGGTAAAACGGGCGGGAGCGTGGTGTGAAGCCATCCTGTTCCACTGCTGACCTGCTCAGTGGCCCTGGGCAGGTTACCCAGCCTCCCTGGGTATAAGCTGGGTGCCTGTTTTCGTGAGCTGGGGAGGGTTGTCATTGAGGACCCAGAGAGCCCGGGGTATCTGGCGCCCAGCGAGGGTGCAGCAAAGGCTGGCTGTGAATTTTAGGGGCTGTTACTGGCCACGGTTCTCTTGGCAGCGCCCCCAGGCTGGCTGACAGGCAGTGACTCCCCAGCCACCTAATTCACACTCGAGTGTTCGTGGCTGCCACGGCCCAGTCACAGCCCTTAGCTCTGCTGGTGCCCAGGGTCCAGCTCTGCCCCGGCCGGCTCCCAGCCTCTAACACCTTAACTCACAGAGCGGCCCCTCTTCGCACGCGCATGTGCACGTGTGCGCGCCTATGTGTGTTGGCTCTTCCTGGCCCCCAGGGACCTGTGTTTCCCGCCAGGCCGGCAGTGGGGCGCAGAGGGGTGGGTGCACCGTGCAGCCGCGCTGGGACCAGGGCAGGGCATGTGACCGTTCCGTGCCTTGGTTTCCCCATCTGTAAAATGGGAGGCGGCAGGTCTACCTCCGAGGGCTGACGTGGGGCTCCCTGAGGGGACCACGATCCCAGGAAGGTAGCGACTCTTTCTGTTGCTTCCAAGATATTCCTTGGAGGACTGGGGCCTCTTGGCCGGGCTGGTCCTGGGCACCAGGCACATCCTGGCAGTCCCGCTCTGCACTGGGCACTGGGGCCCAGCAGGGGGTCAGCCCCGTGGGGCTTGTTCGTGGTCGGTCGTGGTACACACGCCGTGATTTCCCTGGGAGTCAGCGAGGGCCCCCTGAGGAGGACACACCGGAGCTGAGCCCTCGAGGCAGCGTCTCCTGCGTGAGGGGCCACAAGCCCGGCCATGCTGTGGGGTGGGCGCGGCCTGGGCAGGGCCCGGGGCTGTCCACAGCATCCCGCCAGGCGCTGTGTGAAGCTCCTGAGGGCCCCTCCCGAGGAGGGAGAAAGGTCTTGACCCCGTCCCCACAGTCCGCACCCTTTCCCCGTGAGTACAGCGGCCGGGGCGCCGAGGTTTCCATAGGGAGAAAATGCACTCACGCGACGAGGATCCCTGGGCCTGCGTGGGTTTCTGTTCGTTTATTGACTTTTCCCTTTCTGAAAGGAAGCGGGCTTATTTGGGGGTATGTGTTTGCTTTTGTTTTTACCCAGAATTTGCAAGCCTGGCAGGGTTGTCCCCTCGGCCCTCACGTGCCGGCCTCTGTCCCCTTCACGGTGTCCCCTGCAAGCCTGGCCGAGGTCTCCTGGGGCAGCCCCGCGATGGCTGGAGCTGGGGCCTGGGACCGCTGCTTCCACCCTCTGCTGTCCTGAGGCAGTCCTGCCACCCGCCCAGCCTCCCCTCTGTCCACAGCTCTCCTCCCCCGAGGTACTCTCTCCCTGGCTCCGTCCTTCCAGCCTCCTCTGGGCAGGTTGGTGGCCCGAGGCTGGGCGAGCCCCAGACCCCTCAGCGCGGCAGCCTCTGGCCCTGGGCTTGTTCTCCGGCTGTCCTGCCGAGGAGCCTGGGGATGAGCAGGCCTCGGTGTGGTGCCAGCTCCGTCACTTAGTAGTGGTGAGACCCCCCGGCCTCCGTTTCCCCCTCTGGCAGGTGGTCCCAAACTCACAGCATGGTCATGAGTTGGCCAGACGGAGGTGCCCTCCCCCGGTGCGAGCCCCTAGTGTCCACGTTGGCGCCGTCCTCACTCCCACTCCTGGCTGCCCGTTCCCTCTGGACAGATGGCCACGGCCTGCAGGGTGGCTGCAGGCTGACCGTGTCCTCTATGGAGCCGGGCTTCTGGGCTGGCCCTCCCGCTTCCCCCGGAGGCCGGCGTCCAGGAGGAAATAAAATGACACCAGCGCCAGCTTCTTGTGACACAAAGTGTTGGGGGGACTGCCCTGTCCCTGGAGGGAGAGACACGGGGGAAGGGGGACGCACCCTGGGCTCAGCACCCTGGCTGAGTTGTCTCCCCGAGGCTGTGCCCAGGGGACATGCAGCTCTGCATTCCAGATCGCCTGCCATGGGGGGCGAGTTCCGAGCACGCAGGCTATAAAACGGCCCATTCCTGAGCTGCTTGTGTCTGTGAATTCAGGAAAAACAAACAGCTCTGCGGGGATGGGCTGTTTCCTCAAAGAGCTGAAAGGATGTCGTTAACTTGACAAAGAAGGTCTGTGGCAGAGTCTGAGAAGCCAAGAGTGTGCCCCGCACCGCAGGGTGGGGGACACCTGGCCGGGGCTCCCCTGGCTTCTTCCTGCTGCCCCGCCGTTGGAGTCCCAGCACCCCCAGCCAGGCGGGCGAGGACATGGGGTCCAGCCTCCAGTGCTCCTGTCCGAGAAGGGAGGTGTCCTCGGGTGTCCCCACCCGCTGGCCTGCCCGCACCGCTCGGCCCCCAGGGTCTTCGAGGCCAACCCCTTTCCTCATCCCACCTACGTCCGTTTCCCAGTTGTCTTGGACTTTTTTTTTTTTGCCTTAATTTTGATAATTAGAAGGTTGTATTATGTGTTATTTGTCTTGAGGCCCGAGTTTTCTGGCACTGCTTAAAATTTGCCCCCTGGCGTGAGGGCCACACTCAGGTCCATCTCAGAGGTCACCCTGCCCCTGCCTCCCTGCATGGCTGCCATTCTCGAACTTGGAGTCTCAGGACCCCTTGACGCCCTTATCGGTGACTGAAGACCCCAAAAAGCTTTTGCTTACGGGGCTCACGTCTGTCAATACCGCATTAGAAGATAAAAGTTAGAAATTTAAAAATAGACCCACTGTATGTTTACACATAAATAAATAATTCTATGAGAACCATTTTCCAGAAGACACTGGCTGCGGCGTCTCGGACGCCCCATCCCATCTGCAGCCCTGACGTGCCTTTGCTCCGTGCACCCAGGTGCTGAGAGGCAGCTGCCGCCCAGGCCTCACACGAGGGGCACAGACCCTCTGGGGGCTGCTGGCGAGGCGCTGCAGGTTCCCCTGGGCCCCTTATCTGCCTGCTGGCCTTCAGCCTTGCCCAAGGCCTCAGGCTGGCCTGCTCCACCCTGCAGGTACTGGGCCATGCACCGGCCCCTCTTTATGTGACCTTGTGCCACGTGTGGGACGTACACATGCCTGTGCCTCGTCACTGCCTTAGCGTGTCTCAGCGTGCGTGTGCGGCTCCCTGTCTCCGTGGCAGGCCATCTGTGTGTGTGCACATGTGCACGGGCAGCACACTGGAAGCGGGTGTGGACCTGTGTCTGAGGGATGGTGACGTTGCCAGGAAATGCTCCGTGTGGCAGTCACAGGAGCCGGAACCACGAACAGTCGCGTGGTGGGTGTTGGCGGGCGGGAGCGTGCGCCCGCGCTGCCCCCAGGTTGTGCTCTGTGGTGTAACACGGGCTCCCGCACTGTGGTCCTTCCCGCTGTCCGGACCCTTGGTCACTCCTGCTTTCTGAGGGCCTCTCGCCTCTGCCCCGGGGCTTCCTAGCTGTCCTGTGTGCCTGTCCCTGTCTGCGTGGACACGTGTGTGGGCCCCAAGGACCCTGCTGCAGAAGCCACCTCCCACCTGGGCCTTGTTCAGTGGAATCTGTGAAATGGGCCTCCCCAGGCCCTGCTCCCCGCCGGTCTCAGGGGGCAGGGGGGTCTTACAGAGGCTCCGTGCAGAACTTCCCGAGCTGCCGGGGGCCGTCCTCACTTGGCCTGGGCTGGGGGCCCTGGAAGGGGGAAGCCAGGCTGCCCAGCACAGGGCTGGTGAGACCACGGGTTGAGCGCGTGTGTTGACGGTCTGAGCAGGGACTCTGGGCGCCCTGGTCCCCCTGCCAGACGCAGAGCTGGCTCCTCAAGCACCCAGACTCTGGCGTGGACAGGTGTGGGCCGCGTGGCCGGCACAGCCAGGGTGGGCTCTGAGTCCCTGCAGGATGGCGTTGTCGGGCTCTCGCCGGACTCCCCGCCGGGGAGCAAGCCTCAGATGCCAGCAGAGGCAAGCCTAGGGTGCGGGTGGGGTGGAAGCAGCCCCTCAGCCCCACTGTCCCGGCACACGCCCTGGACGGACAGCTCCCCCGTGTAGAAGAAGGCTCAAGCTGCGTCTGATTCCCTCCGAGAAAAGGGCAAACGCAGCATCTGGTGCCTGGGGTGGCATCAGGAAGTGGCGTGTCATCGTGGCCGGGCTCTTTGGGGAGGGTGGGCCTCTGTGGGAGCTTCCGGCTTCCTGGGGGCTGGAGCACAGCGACATCGGTGGCCCGGTTGGCAGGCCTCCTGGGGACAGGGCAGGGAGTGGGGCGGGGAGGCTGTCCCCCGTCGGCGCTGAGCTCCCGTGTGTACGCTGGGGCTTGCTTCCTTTGCAGCATTAGCCTGGGGGACCCAGACCCTGCGGGCTCGAGCACCGTGCTCTTAGCCGCCCGGCCTCTCGGTGCTGGGCTCTCTCGCCAGCCTCTGTTGCACGGCGGCAGGTCTCGGAGGGAGCGCGGGGCTCAGGCTGGACGGACGGACGCCCGCCCTGAGGTTCTGGGGCTTGAGTGCCGACCGCTGTCCCTCGTCCTTGCAGGTGACTGTCACCACCATCGGCTACGGGGACAAGGTGCCCCAGACGTGGGTCGGGAAGACCATCGCCTCCTGCTTCTCCGTCTTCGCCATCTCCTTCTTTGCGCTTCCGGCGGTAGGTACTCCGTGTTGGGGGGCCTTTCCACAGTTCCCCAGCCTCCTCCAGGCTCTGGGGCTGGCAGGGGGCCCCTGTGAGCAGACCACCCTCAGGGGGCGCATTCAGACCCCAGCTCGCCTGCCTCAGAGCCTCTGGAGGCCGCCGCCTTCCTGTTCCCAGCCCCCAGTGGGTCCTTTGGAGCAAGTGTGGGTGGCGGCGATCACCAGGCCTTTCATGGCAAATAGTGGGGTGCAGTCCGGTTCATTCGGCCGCTGAGGGTAGGGGTGAGGCGCCCATGGTGGCTGCCACAGAACCACAGAGGTGCAAGCCGTGAGGGAGGGAGCGGTCCTGCACTGTGGCCTGGGGCGGCTTTGACTCCTGTCCTTCCTGGAGACCGTAGACCATGGGCGTTAAAATCTTCTAGTTCACTCTGTGTGTATGTAGGTGCCTGGTAGGTGTGCGACCATACCGTGTGTGTGTATGCACTGTATGTGCACGTGTTATACATCATGCAGTCTGTGTCTGTGTGTACATACTGTGTGTATGCATCATGCACGTGTGCTCCATGTGTGTTTGTGTGCGTATGTATTGTCTATGCACGTGTCACATAGGTATACGTACCGCATGCATTTGCATGTGCTCGTGCATGTGTGTCACATATGTGTGTTCTCTGTGTGTGGTAGTCCTCATGCACTGCATGTGTGTCCCGCGGGTACGTCTGTCCATGCACGTGTGTGCCACGCGGCTGTGGTATAGTGTGTGTATGTATGCACACATAGAGCGTATGTATATGTGTATAACTTGATCCCCTCTGTGGACAGGGAGCTCCCGCTGGTGGGCCGGCCCTTTCCATCCTGTTAGCAATCCTGGGGGTGGGGCGGCAGTGGGTCCTGCTTGGGTGGAGCTGCCTCCTGCCCCATGGGCTGGGCCGGAGGCACTGACCTCCTCTGTGGGGCCTGCAGCGCCAAGCAGGCCACCGGTGCCCAGCGTGTCTCTCCACGCCCCCGTCTGCAGGATGTGAGCCCTGGTTTCTGTTCCTTGCAGGGGATTCTCGGCTCCGGTTTTGCCCTGAAGGTCCAGCAGAAGCAGAGGCAGAAGCACTTCAACCGGCAGATCCCGGCGGCAGCCTCGCTCATCCAGGTGATGGCAGCCGCCGCCGCGGCCTTGTCACCGTCGTGTGGTGGTCCGTGTGCCCGGCTCTGTGTTGCCCGGGCAAGTACGAGCCGTGTCTGGTCTGGGAATGGCTCTCAGCCCTGAGCTGACCCGGCCCCTGGGGCCGCCGAGACCCTCTCCTGTGGACACTCCTGAACACGGAAGGGCTGCGATCCGTGCCACAGACGTGCCCACCTGTTGTAACTCCTGTCCTGGGAACCGTCGGGTGATGCTGATGGGGTTGGGGCACAAGAGCGTGGGAGCCCACCTTCCTCCATCCTGTGGGCCAGCCCGGGGGACGAGAAGGTGGCCTGGCCAGTCCCGGATTTGGTCAGTCCGGTGGGCCCTTGGCCTCCAGCTGCAGCGGCCGCCTTGGTGTCTGTCTTATCCCTCCTCTGTGGCCAGCCCCCGACTCTGCAAGGGAGCAGGACTGGGAGGGAAGAGTAAGGGGTCCTCAGGTGGCCGTTTCCACCCCCCCAGGGTCAGGGGTCAGGGCCTGCTTGTGCAGTACTGATGCTTCTGGGCCACTCCCAGCACCAACGGGGCTCAGTCCTCCCGGCCGATAGGAGGTGAGGACTGGTGACCCAACGGCATGGGCTGCGCTCTGGACTGATGGGCCAGCTTCACTTTCTGAAGGCCCGGCAGCTGCCCCTGCAGGGCCCGGGGCTCACAGTGCTGGGCCATGGGGGTGGGGCAGGGGCTGCCCCTGCCCTGGGCCCCTCACTCCCCGCACCCTCCTCCCCGCCAGGCTTCTGTGATGAGGCTGTCCCAGAGGCTCCCAGCCCGAGAGCAGTGGGAGAGGAAGGTTCCAGAGGCGGGCAAGCAGGCAGGCGGCTCTGAGCCCCTGGACACTGGGCTCCGGGACCCCAGACTCCTGGAACGGCCTGGAGGACTGGGCGGCCCTCTCAGTGCCAAGCAAGACTCGGGCACAGGGACCCCTGGAGGCTCGTGTTTCGAGGGTGTCAGGTGGCGGCCGCCCGGGGCTGAGGAGAAGGCGGAGTGGGCACGGGGCTATGGGAGGGGTGGCCAGGCAGGGGCCTGGGGCAGCGTTGTCACCGCGTGCCAGCGTGAGCATGCGGCCCTGCACCCGCCAGTGTGGCTGCAGTGCACAGCCTGGATCCCTCTGGGCTCCCAGAGCTGAACGGCCCCCGGAGACCGTCTGGGGTCACGCCGGTGACCGCAGCTCAGCCAGGGCCTCTATCCTGTTCCTCGTAAGCCTGTCCGGAACCTCCATCTGGGGCCGGACGCTAATCCTACACCGGAAGGAAGTGAAGCCAACAGCCGTAAAGCTGGGGGCTCGGCCCCCCGTCAGGCCTGGCTTTATGGCGCCACAGCCTCCTCTCGGGGAGACCGTAAATCAGGCTGCAAATGGCCTGCCCGCGGAGAGGGCGCACTGACTTCCCGTGGGGCGTGTGTGCGGCCTCACACAAGCCTCCCAGGAGGCGGGAGAGGCCTGGAGCGGGGCCTGGAGGGCGGGGCTGGGATGAGGGACGGCGGGGCGGGGGGGTGGTTGGGGGTGGGCATGTCCACTGGGTTCCCGTCGCAGAGGTGGCATCACTGTCCCGTGAGCCCTTCCCCGCCACCACCCCCGCCGCCGGCATCTCTCTCTCCAGCTCCCACGGCCGGCAGTGCTGAGGCCCTCAGGGTGCGCCCTCCCACGAGGCTCCTGGCGCCCCCTCCGGCCCCCCCACCAGACGTGGCCTCCCCTTGGGTCTCCTCCTCCAGGCCACATCCTGGTGGTAGTCGCCGTGGGCATCTCTAGAGTGAAGGCCTAAGACCTTCACCCCCAGGCCATCTGGAGGCCCCGGAAACTGTGGGTCCCTGGGGGCTCTGCCTCCTGCTGGCCCTGGGGGCCCTGCCCCTCCACGCCCCCAGTGACCTCTCCCCTGCGGCATCCCCGAGGAGAGGCCGGCGACCAGGACAGAGGGTGGGGCCCCGCGGGGGAACCGGCAGGTGGAGGTGGGCGCAGACGGACTGGGGCTCACAGGCCCCTGTGGTGGCTGAGCCGCGTGCGACCGTCCATGAGGCTTTGGGCTTCAGAAGGGAACAGGCTCTTGGGGGTGGGGGCAGACCCGGAGCCGGGGGAAGGGGCTGGTGGGCAGAAAGCCCCGTGGTCTTGCCAGAAGGGGGCCCAGGCAGGAGTGGCGGGACGCAGCTCCCTGGGAGTCCCCGTCAGGGGCTCCGCGGTGACAACCACTCCCTCCTGCTGGTTTCAGACGGCGTGGCGGTGCTACGCGGCCGAGAACCCCAACTCCTCCACCTGGAAGATCTACGTCCGGAAGCCACCCCGCAGCCACGCTCTGCTCTCCCCCAGCCCCAAGCCCAAGAAGTCTGCCATGGTAACCAGCCCCCGCCTGCCACCAGGATGGGGCACTCACACACGGGTGGGGAGGCCACGCGGCCACAGCTCACGGCCAGGATTTGACTCTGGTGCTTCAGCCTGGCGTGGCCCATGGCACTGTGGGCACTGGGGGTGTACACCCCGTGCTGGGCTCCTGCCATCCCGTTGTCCCCAGGCTTGGGGGCTTGTAGGACTGGCCGCTCCAGGGCCAGGGCTGTGGGAGGTCCCGAGGAAGTACCCCGGGAACAGGATGGGCTGGATTCCGGCCAGCTGCTGGGAGAAGGCTCTTGAGAGGGCCTTGGTGTTGGGCTTTCCATGCTGGGCCTGGTGGGCCGCAGGGGCTGGACGTGGCATCCTGGCTCAGGGAAGAGGGTCTTGTGGTCATAGGATAAGGGAGCTCGGGCAGACTTGAGGCAAGAGTCTCGTGAACAAAGGGTGTGGCCCACCCGACAGAGCTCTCCTTCCTGGCCTGCGCCCACACCATCCTTGGAGAGACGCAGTCTCCCAGGTTCTGGCTGCCTCTGGAGCCTTTGCACCCGCTATTTCCTCTGCCAGAAGGTTCTCCCAGATCCCAGCGTGGCCTGCTCCCTCCAGGTCACCTCCTCAGGGAAGCCTCGGCTGGCCTCCGTCTGTCGGCCCGCCCCGCCCCGCTCTAACTCCCCGCTGGTCACAGCCCTCGTTACCACCTGCCCTGGGGTATTCCTGTGTATTTATCTGTTTGCTAGTTTCCTGTCCTCCTGCCCCCCAGGCTGTGAGCTCCCAGGGCAGCCACTGGGCAGAGACCCTCTGGTAGCATCACACGCTGCAGCCCACTCTGCCTATGTGCGAGAGTGCTGGCCTGGGCCCCGGCAGGTGCCCCAGGGGTGGTCTGGGGCCAGCAGACGGCCTGGCAGAGGACACCCAGGAACTGATCATTTTATTGTCTGGTTTTTTTAGGTAAAGAAAAAAAAGTTCAAACTGGACAAGGACAACGGGGTGAGCCCGGGAGAGAAGATGCTGACGGTCCCCCACATCACTTGCGACCCCATGTCGGAGGAGCGGAGGCCTGAACATTTCTCGGTGGGCGACTACGACAGTTCTGGTGAGAAACCTTTACACAGAGTGAGGAGTGGGGACAGGGCCACGCCCAGCTCTGACCCAGCTGCTGGGGCCTCTGGGGTGTCCGGACGCCCCCTTCTCCCCCTAGCACTTGCTCTTGTCCTGTGGACAGCTGGTATTGTCATGTCTGCTCCCGCTGGCCCACTGTCACCCGCGGAAGTTCTCTTCTGTTCTGGGCTTCTGGGAGCCAGGCCCTGCCTCGCTCGTGCTGTGGGGCTGGCGCCCCAGGTCTGGCAGAGAGGAGGTGGCCCGTAGTGCACGTTGTCCCCCATTCCAGGTGGAGTGGGGCTGGGGGTCCTAAGCCAGCACCGTGTGTGCCTGCAGCTCTGCCCTCCTCGACGCTCTGTGCCTTTGTTCTCTGTCACTTCTGTGTCCATCCCTCCCCTCTTGGACCTCTTCCCGGGACCCCCAGAATGTTCCCGCCTCCGCCAGAACGTTTCAGCTTACTAAGCTGGTGGTTGCAAGGGTGGTGTCACTGTCTCAAGCATGGCAGAGGGTGGTGAGTTCATGTTGTGCTCATGGGCGGCTGGCGCCCCGTCCGCCTGGTGCTGGCTTTGTGGGCGGCCGACCCGTGATGTACCCTCCCGCATCTGGTCACTGCTAGCAGAAGGGCAGAAAGCGTTCTGGAAAGGAGCCACGGCCTCTCCCTGCTCCCAAGGCTGCCTGTGGACGTCCTCTCAGGGAGCTGGGCGTGCAAGACGGAGCCTGGGCACCCACCCTGCTGGGCGCTGGGCTGCCCGGGGCCTCATCACACACCGTAGGGATTCTGGCCCGGCCGCATCGCCGACGGGCCCCTGGGTCGCGTTGCCTGCCTGCCCGCTGGAGTGGGTACAAAGGACAATTGTGACAACGGCTCCGGATTTGGGGCAGGACCATTGTCGCAATGCAGATGGGGGCTTTCTGCAAATGCTAATGCGCAGGTTGGGCGCGGGGAGGAGTGTCGCTCGCTGGTGGCTGAATACGGAGCAGCCCGAAACGATGCGTCCATTCAGCCTGCTTGGCGTTATTAAGTCCTCAGCGATGTCTGCGGAATGTTAATGAGGCACAAGTGCCGGGGAAGTCGGGCGCCTTTTGTGGAATTGCTCCCGCACGGAGGAGTTGGTTCTCTCCTGCCAACGCGATAAGTCAGCCCAGCCCAGAGCCACCGGATTTCTGGAGCCTGAGCTGTCGGCCTGGGTCCCGTGGGTTACCTGACACTCCTGAATCCTCCTCACCCGGAGGCTCTCAAGAGCCCTGGTGTGGGCGAAGGGGCGCTAATCCCGGGACCAGATGCCATCACTGGGAAAGGCCTGCAGGCCCGGCTCCCACGCACTGGGGCGCGAACGGCCGTGCTGAATTCCACCGCCACGCCAGTCCCAGGCCTTGAACCTGAACCTCAAGAATGGAGCGTGCTGGACAAAACCATCTCTGTCCCAGCACGCGGTACCTGCCCGCACGCCCGCCTGCCACCCTGCCCACGGCACCTACCAGCCCGGGGCATCCCCTGCCCACGGCAGTGCCCGCCCGCACACCTCTCCCCCACCTCAGTGATTTCTCTCTGTGTCTCAGGCTCGCAGCTTCTCTGGGCTCCTGTCCTGCGACCCTTGGGCCCCGTGTCCCAGGCAGAGCTGCTCCCCCTCGTTCGTGGGTTCTAGAGCCTTGTCTGAGCCGCTCTGATTTCCGGGTGGATGCCCGTCTTCAGGGGAGATCTCGTGAGCGGTGACAGGTGGCCGGCGCGGCCCGGGTCCCTCCTGCACGGCGCCCACCCCCCTGCAGGTTCCGGTCATTCGGTTGCTTGCGCCGTCCTGACTCACCAGGGACTGTTAGCACCCCTCGCCATCCAGGGAGGAAGAAAGGCAGAGGGCAGAGTGTGTGGGCCTCTGAGGGATGAGCACCTGGCTTGAGCCAGGCAGGTCCGGGAAGGCTTCTAGGAGGAGGTGACATCAGGGCTGAGTGGAGCTGGCCGGGAGGGTGAGGAAAGGCCAGTGAATGGCAGGAGCATCTTGGACAGAGGGGCCAGCCACACCTCTGCATGTCTCTGCCAGGTGACCTAGGCGTGGCACGTGGTATCTGCATTGGGTGGGGTGCTGACCTCACCCACCTCACATAGATGCCTGAGGGGCTTCTTCACCAGTCTGGCAGCCTCGGGCATGAGTCATGTCCCGGAGACAGCAGGCATTGGACGGGGCAAATGGTGGAGGCCATGGAGCAGGAGTGGCCACGAGTCAGCCCTGTGCCCCGCGTGGTCCCCTGGGGTGGCACGCACGGGACAGCAGGCAGGACTCGGTCAGGGCCCACAGGTGAGACTCGGTGGCGGGCCAGCCCAGGGCCCGCAGCCATGGTGTCAGGGTGCGGGTAAGGGGAGCCGGGAGCCAGCTGGAGGTGGAACCTGTGACCTCAGGGGCTCCCGGGATGACGGTGGAGCTGCTGGGGGGGCGGGGGCGGGGTGAGGACACCGGGTGAAAAGAGCACTCTCATCACAGAGACTTCAGACAGAGAATTTCAGAGAATGAAGGGCCCGAAGCCCACGTGCCCCGCTCTGTGGAGGGACCACGTCGGAGGCGTGGAGGCCCTGCCTGCTCTGGGGGTTTGCGGCTCCTGTTCACGTCTGATGGGCTTCACCGGGGGTGGGGGGGTCCGATCCTCTTGCCTTCCGCGTGTGGAGGCCGTGCAAGTCGATTCTGTCCTGACGGCCTGCCCGTCCCATTGGTCAGCAGCTGCTCCTTGCCTCCTGCACCCCCCCGCCCCGTGCCGGGGGGCTCTCACCCCACCACCCTCCTGTTTCACGGGCCCTGCTGCCCCATGGTTGGGTTTTGCCTTTGTAAACAGTCCTCTGCGTTAGCTGCTTGTCCTGACGCTGGAGGAGCGTGTTGCCGACAGATCTGCGAGTTTTCTCTCAGTCTGGATTTAATTTCCTTCCTCCCGAAGCCTGTGCTTTCTTCCGGGATGGTCTGTCCACGGTCTACTCAGTTTCTGCTCGTCTGAAATTTTTATATTTTGCCTTTGCTCTTGGACAATGGTTTAGTTGTGTAGAAGATCACAGGTTGAGATCTGTATTTATTTTAATTAAAAAATTTTGTTTTAATTGAAGTATAGTTGATTTACAGTGTTTCAGGTGTACAGCAAAGTGATTCAGTGACATATATATATATATATATATATATATATATATATATATTTATTCATTCTTTTCCAGATTCTTTTCCATTATAGGTTATTAGAGGTCTGTATTCTCTCTGAGCAGGCTGGAGATCCACCACCGCCTCCCGGCCGGTGTGCCCTGTCGAGCTAATTGACGGTCCTTTGTAGGTGACCCTTCCTCCCGTCTGGTGACCTTGAATACCTTCTCTTTGACTTTGGTGTTCCATCGTTTCACTGTAGTCAATCAAGCTGGTGGATTATTTGTACTTGTCCTGCCTACAAGGTGTCGTGATTCCTGAATGAGCATTTGTGTCCTGCATCAAGTGGAAAATCAGCCCCACCGTGTCATAGAATAGTACCTCCCCTAACTGCTCTGACCTCGCCTGGAAACTTCCACTTGCCCCTCCAGGTCCATCCTCCTTGGCGTCTCTCATACCCCCCGTCTCTGTCTTCCTGTGCTGCATCCTCAGCAGCTTCTTCGTGGTTTCCTAACTCTTCATGTGTGCCAGCCGGTGAGGTGTTTATTTCAGTTGCCACCTAGTTTTTCATTTCCATACGTCCTCATGTGAGGGCCTCACCTGCTTGATCTTAGTATCTTGTGTCTTCCTCACGTCTGATGACAGAGCTTTGGATTTTTTGGCCCCTTGAATGTGCTCATCTCCTCGTACCCATCCTGTCACTCCATCACCTGCAGCTCTTGGAGAGTCTGGTTCTGTTCGTGGTGGACTCTCTGACGCTTGCTTCCTCGTGGGTCTGCCGGCTTAGGCTGTGATTGTCGAGGTTTTGTATCCGTGGGTTCCCGTGGGCTCTGGAGAGGTGATCCCGCAAACCACGCCAGGACACGCGTGGGGTTGGCTTATAGGTGTGGGGTTTTCTAGACAACCCATGTCATGTAAGCACAGAGCCAGTGTCCTGTAAGAGCGAGCCTAAGCACACGCACCACTTACACTCCAGGAACGCAAGCCGAGGCAGGTGAGTCTCCTTTCCCCCCGTTGGCCAATGCTAGGGTTTGGTTGGGTTTTGTCTGGCTTTGTTGTTTGGTTTGCATCACCCTTTGACTCTTGGTTCGGCTTTTCGACGTGGAGTCTCAGCTGCCAGTTCTTCCTTCGTGCTGCTTCCAGGCACGGCCTCGTCCCCTCGGGAGGCAGTAAGGTCCACACTGGGGCTCCTCAGGTGGGCAACCCCTGGAGGCCAGCAGGTCAGAGCTGGGGCGCACCTGCTCCCCTCTTGGCCATGGGGACACCCCCTTCCTTCCCTGTCAGGTGAGCTCAGCGGAGCCTGCAGGAGGTTGGCTCTGTTCCAGAACTTGCAGAGAAAGGCTTTTCATGACATCAGGCCCACTTATTGGCAGAAACGGAAGTCCTCCTCTTGGTGACAGACAGAGCTGTTCCCGGCGAGGAAGGCTGGGAACCCCCGCTGGCTGGGGCTGGGCAGTGATGCTTCAGGTTGGAACTTCCCTGGGTGTCCCTCGAATCACCTGGAGAACTTTACTTTTAACACAGGCTCAGAGACCTACCCCTCAAGATTTTGAGTCGCAGTGGCTGTAGGGAGGCCCAGGAATGTGTGTCAGTAACAAGCCCCTAGGTTACCTTGAAGCAGGTGGTCCATGGACTGGTGTAGCCCTGAGGACAAGGTTCTCCTTCTGTGACATCCTGGTCTGTGTCCACCTCGGTCTCACCTGGGTCAAAGTTGCCTTGTTCAGGACAAGAATAGGGTCCCAGGCGCCCTCCTGGCATCTGCCCCTCTGTTCTGGTCTTAGGGTGTGACGTTTCCCCTGGCTCTGGCGAGGACTTGTGATCATAACTTCTGGTGACCATCCTGGTCACCACACATCACTCATGCAGCCTCGGGGTCCCAAGAAGGTGGTCCCCGCAAGGTCTTGCAGGCTGGGGCCTGCGACTCCTCCAGTGGGTGTGGGAGTCTGGCGGGGCAGGAGACAAGGCCCGACGAGCTCTGTGGGCATGTTCTGAACTCCCGGACCAGAACCTTCTCAGGGGCTCTCCCCCAGGCTGCTCACTCCCGTCCCCTCCGAGCTGCCCCAGGACTTCACTGAGGATGGTCTCTCTGTATCTTCCTCACTGTCTTCCCCCCTCCCATCTGCTCTGGACGGCCAGTGAGCAGGTGAACAAATGTGTCTGCTCATACCGCCCCCCCAGGATTCCCTGTCCCCTCGGGGCTGCCGTCTGGATGCCTCTGGGTCTCGTGGTAGCCTGGCCCTCACTCATCTTCCCAGCTCTGCACACCCCCGTCTGCACCCACAGCCAGGCTTTTCCACCTGGACCCCTTTGCCCGAAGGTCACCCCATCATGGCCCATCTCTTCATGACCAAAAGATGGCCACTCCCAAATTTCAAGAGACTTTTTTTCTGCTTAAAAACATGGCATATGCTCATTATAGAGCCTATGAAACATACACACGAGAATAATGAAGAAAAATAATCCCCTGTTGTCTCACTGCCCAGAGAAGCAACGGTTAGGCTTTTGACAGAAGTCCTTTCTCCTTAGTTTTAAAGAATAGACACACCTGGGTTGGTTCCACCTACACTATCCAGTATTGTTCCTGCTTTTATCACTTGCTGTGATACGAGTGTACAATTGATTTTTTGCTGTGTCCAGTCAAACGTTTATGCCAGTGATTTTGTGCTCCTGGTGTGCTGCCTTAGGGGAGGGGTCTGCAGGCTAATTTGGAAATACAATGGGCAAGGATTCCCTGATGTGTTTCTGATTTTGTGGGAATTGGATCCAGCATTTTACTGTTTTGATTGGTGGTGTTCCTGGCTTTTAAACTCTGTCAAAGACAAAACAAAATCCCAAACTAGAGAATATTTAGAAAAATAATAACAGAAGTACTCCGTATCAGATCCTATAATATATAAAGTATTTAAATGACGGTTGATTCATAAGTTGGTATATCTAAATATGACTTCAAACCCAATAGCCAAAAGGGAAAAAATAATGAATAATATATAAAAGGAGAAAGAAACAAATCCAGGATGAGAATTGGGGATTTTAATACACCTATCTCAAAAGTTGATAGAACAAGTACAGAGCAAAGCAGTAAGGATATAACTCTGAACAATACTTTCAACCAAGTTGACCTAATGAACACTTATAGAACACTCCTCCCAACAATAGCAGAGAACATACTGTTTCCAAGTGTACACAGAACATTTACCAAGATAGAAGCAGGTTCTGAACCATAAAACAAATCCCAGTACATTTAAAATGATTCAAGTGATATATAAAGTCTGTCCTCTGACCACAATGGAATTAAATTGAAAATCAATAATAAAAAGATCTCTGGAAAATCCTCAAATATTTGGAAACTAAATAAATGCTTCCAATAGGACAGGGTCAGAGAAGAAATCCAAATGAAAACTAGAAAATATGTTGAACTTAATGAAAATGAAAACACAGCATATCAAAATGTGTAGGCTCTGCTAAGGGAAGCACCCAGGAAGCAGCACAGGGCACCAGCATGTACACTAGAAAAGAACTGGCTCCAGTCGGCCTCAGCTTCTACCATAAGACACTAGAGAAAGAGTAACAAGCTAAACCCCAAAGTAGTAGAAACAAGAAAATAATAAAGCTCAGAGGGGAAACAAATGAAATGGAACACTCAAAAACAAAAGAAAAAATAATGAAACCAAAAGCTGATTTGTTTTTAGAAGATCAATGCAGTTGATAAACCTTTACCCAGAAATATCAGGAGAAAAAGAGAGAAGACACAAATTATCAGTATCAGAAATGAGCGATACGGCAGTACTGATTCTACAGATATAAAAAGGATCATAAGGGAATATGCTATACAAGTCTTTAAATTCAGCAACTTAGGTGAAATGGGCAAATGTCTTGAAAGATGTAAACTACTCAAGAAATAGATAACCTGAATAGTTCTCTCTTGCTGATAAAATCAAAGTTATAGTTCAAAACATTCCCCGAGACATTCTCCAGGACCACGTGGCTTTACTGGTGAATCCTGCCAAGCATTTAAGAAAGATAAAATCAATTCTAGACAACATTTTCTGGAAAATTGAAAAGGGTGGAATAGTTCCAAGCTCATTATGAGGCCAGCATTGCCCTGATCTGAAAACCAGCCAAAGACATTGTAAGAAAAGAAAGCTATAGTTAAGTATCCCTCATGAACATAGATGCAAAATTTTATTTGCAAAATTTTAGAAAATCAAATCCAATAATATATTAGAAGATTATACATCATGACCAACTGGGGTTCGAGTATGCAGAGTTAGTCTGACATTTTAGAAAATCAGTCAGTTAACCATATTAACAAATGGAAAACCATACCATTTTCTCAATAGATGCAGGAAAAGAATTTGACAAAATCCAACAGCCAAGTATTACAAAAGCAAGTAGAAAATAGAAAGGAGCTTCCTCAACCTGATAAAGCTCTCAACGAAAAAACTACATCTATAGCTTCTTTTTTTAAAAAAATATTTATTTATTTGGTTGTCCTGGGTCTTAGTTGCAGCAGGCAGGCTCCTTAGTTGTGGCATGTGAACTCTTAGTTGCGGCATGTGTGTGGGATCTAGTTCCCTGACCAGGAATCAAACCTGGGCCCCCTGCATTGGGAGCACGGCATCTGAACCACTGTGCCACCAGGGAAGTCCCTGCTATAACTTCTTAATGAAGACAGACTGACTGCTTTCCCCCTAAGGTCAGGAACACAACAAGAAGGCAAGAGAAAGAAATTTTAGACAGCCAGGTTGGAAAAGAAGAAATAAACCTCTTTTTATTTGCAGATGACATAGTTATCTGTGTAGAAAACCTGGTGAATATATAAGATGACTACGAGAACTAATATGTGAATTTAGCAAGGTGGCAGATTCAAGATCAACATGGAAAAATCAATTCCAGTTCTATGTTCTAGCGGGAAATAATCTGAAATTGAAATTTTAAAATACCACGTACAGTAACATGAACAATGTGAAATACTTAGAGACTAATCTGACCAAAGATGTGAGACCTGTACACTGGAAGTTATAAAATATTGCTGAAAGAGCTGAGAGAATGTCTAAATAAAGGGAGGGGTATACCATGTTCATGAATCACAATTCTACACTCAGTAGATGTTTCTACACTCAGTGTAATATCAGTTTCTACACTCAGTATAATACCAGTCAAAACCCCAGCAGGCATTTTGTAGAAATTAACACACTGATTCTGAAATTCATATGGAAATGCACATGACCCAGAACACCAAACCAGCTTTGAAAGTGAACAGAGTTGGAGGACTGTACCAACAGTGTGGTAGTAGCATCAAGGTAAGCAAATAGCTCAACAGAACAGACTAGAGAGTCCAGAGAGGCCTACGCATTTATGGACAACTGAGTTTTGATCAAGGTACAAAGGCAATTTGGTAGGGAAAGGGTAGTCTTTTCAACAGACAGCATTGGAACAACTGGATATCCATATGCCAAAAAATGAACTTGGATCTACATCTTGCATCATATATAAAAACTAACTCAAAATTTACCAGAGGCCTAAATTTAAAGCCAACAAATATAGAAGAAAACATAGGAAAAAAATCTTTGTGACTTTCAGTTAAAGATTTCTTAGACATGACACCAAAAGCAAAAGCCATAATTAGAACAAATTAACGGAACTTAACAAAATTACAGGCTTCACTTTGAAGGACACTAAGAGAATGAACAGACAAACCAGAGATTGGAAGGAAATATTTTCAAATCGTACATCTGATAAAGGACTTGTATCCAAAATATATGAGGGACACTTATGACTGAATAGTAAGACAACAAATAAAAATAGGCAAAAGCTTTGAACAGAGACTTCATCTAAGAAGATACATGGGTAAGCATATAAAAACATACTCAACATCATTAGTTATTTGGGAAAGGCAAATTAAAACCACAATGTGATACTACTATACATCATTATATTGGCTAAAATTAAGAAGACTGGCCGTACCAAGTGCTGGTAAAGAAAGTAGAACTCTTATACTCTCCTAGTGGGGATGCAAAATGGTGCAGCTGCTTTGGAAAACAGTTTGGCCGTTTCCCAAAATGTGAAATATATACCCACCATATTATCCAGACATTCTATTCCTAGGTATTTGTCCAGGAGAAATGAGAGCAGATGCATATACCGACACTTGTACATGGAATATTCATAGCAGTTTTATGAAAACTGGAAACAACCCAAATGCCCATAACGTTTGGGCAATTTTTTTTAAGTTGTAGAATATCCATACATTGGAGTACTACTCAAAAATGAAAAGTAACAGCCTAAATGAACCTCAGAATAATGACAATGAGTGAAAGAAGCCAGACCAGAAAAGAGCACATACGGTATTATTCTGTTTATATAAAACTCTAGAAAATCCAGACAAATCTAGAGTGACAAAAAATCAGTTGTTACCTTGGGAGGGGGGTGGGGGGACAGGGACCGTGTTGGGAGGAGGAGTACAGAAGGGCTCAAGGAAACTTTGGGGGGTGATGGATATGTTCAACACATTGTGACAGTGGTTTAATTGTATGTCAGAAGTTACTAAATTGTGGGGAAAAAGTTACTAAATTGTATACCTTAAACGTGCATTTTATTATACATCAGTTATGCCTTAATGAAAAAAATATAGAAAATAAAAATATTTTGCATAGCAAAAAATACGAAAAATAATTTTTAAAAATTATATCCTGGGGAAAATAGTTACCACTCATATCATAGACATAGGGCTAATTTCATCAATATATTAAGAAGCTCTTGTAAATCATGAAGACAAAAGAATAAAAGGTACAAAGACAGTTCTCAGAAAAGATGCTGAGAACCTTGATGATGATACAAGAAATGCAAATTAAAGCCATGAGATTTTTAAACCTATCTGATTATTAAATATTAAAGAGTTTGATAGGTGAATGTACAGGGAAACCCTCCACCTCAGTCACTGATGTTGGAAGATTAAGTTGATACAACTTCTATGGAGACAAATAAGATAATTTCAATGAAATGAAAGTTGCATATGCCCTTCAAACCCTTACAGAAATTTATTCTACACTGACAGTGCACATTTGCAAAATGATCCATTATCAGGATACTGATTTCTGCAATTGTTAAATAGCAAAAGATAGCAAACCACCAACATATCCATCAGTAGAGGTCTGCTTAAAGAAAGTATCATGTATCCATTAAATAGCCATTAAGACTGTGAAACTGTATTCTCAGTGTTGATGAAAGACATCCCTGATATCTGATCCTAGAAATAACAGGGCCTCAGGTTCAAACGAGCAGGAAATCTGCCATCATGTGTGTGCGAATACAAATGTTCTACAAAAGTGAACTCTGTCTACCTTTCTCTGTGTCCTGGAACGGTTTGAAGAACACTGGAATTATCTTCTCTTTAAAGGTTAAATATTAGAACTAAGTTGTAAAACCGTCTGGGCCTGGTACATGTTTTAAAGGAGATCTTTAATCTCCTCTTACTCTGTTTTATGGTAATTTGCTTTAAGTAAATTTACTGCACCTTTTGGGGTAATTTATTCATTGCTATTTAACTCCTCAAGGGTTTCATTTATGTTGTCACTTGGTAGCAACTAATTTTCTCTTTTAGTGATTTTATGTCTTCTGTATCTCTCATCTCTTTCTTTTTCTTGCCTGAGCTTTTATAGTTTTGCTCTTTTTCTTTAATCAAGTTCATGAAAGAGTTATCTGTTTTATTTATTACACTTTTATTATCTTATCAGAAAACCACCTTTTTGCTATTCTTGTTTTCTATTTCACCAATTTGGGCTTTTATGTCTATTAATTCCCTCTTCCTGGTTAACTTTATTAATTTGTAATTTAATTAAGAGTAACAGTACGATTATTTAAAGTCTTTCTTCTAAAAGGCATTTTAAAGGTTATAAATTTTCCTCTGATTGCAGCGTTAGCTATGACACATAGATCTTACTATGAAATATGTTCCTTTTCATTGCTTTATTGGTAGTTTTTATTTTCTGTTTTGATTTACTCTTTAGAGTTCTTTTAAGAAATGTTTTCTTAGTTTTTAAGCAGTATATTTTTTATCACTGGGATTTATTTCCAATTTAACAGGCTTACAGTGAGAGGATGTGGCCTGTGAAATCTCTACTTTTTTAATGAAGATTTTCTTTGTGTCCAAGTATGAAAATAAAATTATTGCTTTTGTAAATGTTCCATGAACCTAACTTAAGAAGAGGTATTTTCTTAAATATATAAGAAATTATATATTTTATTTGTAGGACATGAACTTTTTTGTATACAACAGATAAAATTTATGTAGAGATGGATTATGCATACATACATATATACATGTATACATACATATATACTTATTCACTGCATCATTCAGATATGTTCCAACCTTCTTTATTCTTATTATTTTTTTTAACCCAACACATCTGCCAAATTCTGAAATGGGAAAATTAAATCCTTCCTTTACACGTATGTTTTAAAAAGTCAAGTGGCAAATTTATGGACTGGTTTCGAGCATAGCCCAATAGTCAACCTTCCTGGGGCCAAAGCCCAGCTCTGCCATTTTCTCCTGTGTGACCCTGGGCAAACCACTGCCTTCTCTTTGCCTCAGTTTCTGCATCCATGAAATCAGGATCCTAACAGGGCTGCTCCCAGGATTATTGTGTTGACCAAGTGAGCTAAGTTATGCAGGTGCCCACCCAGGGCCTGTATGTAGCCAGCACTCTGGTGTCTCTGGGTTCTGCCCTGACCCTCCCTTACCCTCCCCTGCCAAATAGCCTGCATTCCACCTGGATCCCTGTGCCACAAATCTCAGGGCTGGTCTTTCTTTTAAGCTTTCTCACTTTTATTACTTTATCATACACCTGTAACTCTACACATGTGTATAATGTGTATGTTTTTGTGCTGTCCTTTTTTTTTTCCTCACATTTGCTTGGTTGCCTTACCTCTGCAACTTACATTAATGATCTAAGATTTATTCTCATGTTTTTCCCAGTGCTCATAATATATGATGAACTCAGTATACATGATACTATAAGGGCTTATCATTGATTTCCAAACATATGGGATCATATCATATAAGACTCCCTCCAAAGACGCTGGAACAATTCGTCCTAAAATGTACATCTCTCCTTCATTCCCCATGCTATGCACATGCCACAGTGCTCTCTGTTGCTGAGAATCCATTTTGCATCAGGTTTTGGCCGATTTTCTAAAAACCTCCCTTGAGCCCGACTTCCCTACGTACAAGTACAGTAGTCCCCCATCATCTGTGGTTTCACTTTCCACAGTTGCAGTTACCTGCGGTCAACCATGGTCCAAAAATATTAAATGGAAATTTCCAGAAGTAAACAATCCATAAGTTTTAAATTGTGTGCCAATCTGAGTAGCGTGATGAAATCTTATGCGGCCCTGTTCTGCGCCCCCCAGGATATGAATCGCCCCTTTGTCCAGTGCATTCCACCCTTTAGTGACTTAGGAGCTGTCTTGGTTATCAGATCGACTGTCCGTGTATTGCAGTGATTGTGTTCACGTGACCCTTGTTTTACATAATAATGGCCCCCAAAAGCATGAGGAGTGACTCTGGCTATTTAGATATGACGAAGAGGGGCTGTAAAGTGCTTCCTTTAAGTGAAAAGGTGAAAGTTCTCAGCTTTTTAAGGAAAGAAAAAAATAGTTGTATGCTGAGACTGCTGAGATCTATGGTACGAATGAATCTTCTATCTGTGAAAGAGTGAAGGAGAAAGAATTTTGTGCTAGTTTTGCAGTCACAAGTCAAACTGCAAAAGTTACGGCCATAGTGCATGATCCTTGCTTAACATGGGAAAGGCATTACATTTGTACAATGAAATATTTTGAGAGAGACAACATTCACATAACTGTTACTACAGTATGTTGTTATAATTGTTCTATGTTATTGCTAATCTCTTACTGTGGCTAATTTATAAATTAAACTTTATCTAAATTATGATACAATTTAAATATAAATATAAAACTTTAGTATAGAGGTTCCTTAAAAGACTAAAAACAGAGTTACCATATGCTCTAGCAGTCCCACTCTGGACATATATCTGGAAAAGGTGAAAACTCTAATTCAGAAGGATGCATTGCACCCCAATGTTCACAGCAGCACTATTTACAATGGCCAAGATGTGGAAGCAACCTAGATGTCCAACAACATATGAATGGATAAAGAAGATGGGGTATATATACACAGTGGATTATTACTGAGACATAAAAAAGAAGGAAATAATGCCATTTGCAGCAACATGGATGGACCCAGAGATTATCATACTAAGTGAAGTAAGTCAGAGAAAGACAAATACTATATGATATCAGTTATATGTGGAATCTAAAAAAATAATACAAATGAACTTATTTACAAAATAGAAACAGACTCACAGACATAGAGAACAAACATGGTTACCAAAGGGGAAAGGGGTAGGAGGGATAAATTAGGAGTATAGGATTAACAGATACACACCACTATATATAAAATAGATAAACAAGGATTTACTGTATAGCACAGGGAACTATATTCATTATCTTATAGTAACCTATAATGGAAAAGAATCGGAAAAAGAAAACAAATAACTATATATAACTGAATCACTTTGCTGTACACCTGAAACTACACAATATTGTAAATCAACTATAGTTTTATATATATAACTATTGTAAATCAACTATAGTTATATATATATATATATATATATATATATATATATATATATATATAAACTTCAGGTATGTGTGTATAAGGTAAAACATACACAGGGCTTGATATAATCCACGGTTTCAAGCATGCACTCGGGGTCTTGGAAGATATCCCCCATGGATAATGGAGGGCTACTGCACCTTTCTTTCTATGATAATTTCCAGGATGTATTAGTTTGCTATGGCTGCCATAACAAAATACTACAGACTGGGTGGCTGAAGCCACAGAAATATGAAAGTCCTGGAGGCTGGACGCTTGAGATCAAGGTGTCAGCAGGGTTGATTTCTCTTGGGGACTCTCTCCTTGGCTTGGAGATGGCTACCTTCTCACCGTGTCCTCATGTTGTCTTTCCTCTGTGTGTGTATCTCTGGCGTCTGTATGTCCTAATTTCTTATAAGGACACCAGCCTCATTTAACTTAATCACCTCTTGAAAGGGCTTGTCTCCAAATACAGTCACATTCTGAAGTACTGATGTTTAGAGCTTCAACATATGAAATCTGGGGGCCACGACTTAGCCCGTAACACAGGTATTAGGTGCATTATTCGTTTCAGTGGGTGCTGCTAGGTTGCCTTCCTCAAGGGCACTGTGTCAGCCACCATTGGCAGGACAATTTTCCATCCTGTCAGCCGAGTAGGGCAGGGTTTCTCCGCTGTGACACTGTTGAAGTTTGGGGCCAGATCATTCTTTGTTGAGGGGGCTAACGTTGTAGGATGTTTTGTAGCATCCCTGGGTTATGACAACCAAAATGTCCAGATGTTGCTAACTGTCCCCTGGGGGGCAAAGTCACACCCAGTAGAGAACCACTGTGAATGCCTCAGGGTTTGGGGGCTTTTTTTCAGCTGTTTATTTGGAAGTAATTTTTAATTACAGAAAAATTGTAAGAGTAAGAATGAGCTAGAAAACACAGACCCTTCACTAAGATTTGATTCACTGATTGTTAACATTTTGCCCCATTTATTTGATCATTTGTACCCCCTTTCTATATGTATATTCGCGTAACACTTTTTTCTGAACCATTTGAGAGTAAGTTGCATACTCTACACCCGTCTGCCCCTAAACATTTTGTTGCGTATTTCTTGAAAAATAAAGATGCCCCCTTTTAAAGCTCTAGCATGGTTATCAAACTCTGCAATTAAACGTTGATGCAGTCCTTTACCCAGTCTAACATCGGTTTCCCAGCTTTGCCAGTTGACATGACAATATCCTTTGTAGCATTTTTTCCCTCCAAGGCAGGATCCATCCCGGGGTCGGTATTGCCTTTAGTTGTCATGTCTCTTTGGCCTCCTTTAACGTGGAACATTTCCAGTTTCTGTCTTTTATGACATGGACATTTTTGAAGGGTACAGCCCCGCTACTTTGGGTGGGGGGCAGGCACCTCTGATGTTTCCTCGTGGTCAGATTCAGGTTGCGCGTTCCCAATGCGCACACTTCCAACGTGATGTGGTGTCCTCCTGGGGGTGTCCCGTCCCCGAGGCACACGATGGCATCTGCCCCTAACTTTAATCACCCGCTGGAAACATTGTCCAATTGTTTTGCTAAACAGTTACACTCTTTTGCCTTGGAACCAATAAACAATCTGGGGGACATACTTTGAGGCTATGCAAATAATCTGGCTCCTTATCAAAAAATGCCTCCCAGATTTAGAGGCTTTCCTGAACCAGACTTTATTATGGTGGTTGCAAAATGCTGATTTGCCAACCCCACTGCCCCTTCCACAGAAGTACTGGAAAAAAAAAATACTGTCTCACCAGAATGGTATTCCAAGAGAAAATATCTCAACATTCTCCTGTAAGAAGGAACCTCTCTTCTCTTCCACTTATTTATTTCTATTGATTGATTGTCTATATGCATGGGCTTATGGGTTTTTTATTATAATTCTTTACTGTCCTTATTTTGATATTCAAATTGTCCCAGATTTGGCCAGTGGAAGACCCTTCAAGCTGGCATCTGTGTCCGTCTGACATGTGTTTTGTTGTTGTTTGTTTGCTTTTAGCAGTTCTTTATGTTCTGGTATAACAAGATTCGGGCTCTGCCCCAGCCCTAGAATCAGCCAGTTTTCCCAGGAGCCTTGGTTCCTTTTAATGGAGAATGAAATCACTAGACACCAAAATCTGGGCATTGTGTATGCTTACTGCTGTTAGGTATCTTTTCTTCTAGGCCCTTTCTGTGCACAGAGTTAAGGAAATGTATGCATATACACGCACATGTAAATATGTGTTGTCCTTACGTACGTAGACATGGACACAGAGACATGCACACACAGAAGCATTTGCACACTTTAGAAATCTTGGGTCCATACCAGTGTCTCTAATTCTCCTCCGTCCGTACTGGCTTATTTCTTATTTGCAAGCCCCTTGTCCACAGTGAGATAGATGCCTGGTTCCCAGCCACATCAACACACAGACTCATTGCTCAGCCTACAGCGCATCTAAAATACTTTCTTAATTGCTTGGTCCTCATCACTACAAAATCAAACCTACTGAAAAGCGTCCATGATCTGTTTGTAACTCTCTACATCACCCCGCTCAAGACTCAGGGTACATAGTCAAATACTATAGTTTCAAACACCTTGGATTAGTGATTTCTCCTCTCCCTCCTCCTCTGTCTTTTCAATGTGGTTGTGTTACTCACTTGAAAATTAGTTGGGTATACATTTCTCTTTTTTTAAACTTGTTTTTAAAAACGCTTTATTAAGGAATAATTTACATACCATAAAATTTACCCATTTTCAGTGTAATTTTAGTAATTTACTGACTTGTATCATCAGTCTCTGCAGTCTAGGGTTAGAACGTCTCCCACCCCGCCGCTAAGATCCATCATGCCCATTTATAGTTCATTCCTCTTCCCGCTCCCAGCAACCACAAATGTACTTCCTAGTGGTCTCCGTAGATTTGCCTACTCTGGACAATTCATATATATGGAATCATATAAAATGTAATCTTTTCTCTTCTGGCTTCTTCAAGCATATTTTTGGGGTTCATCCAAATCACAGCACATTAAAGGATTTCATTCCTTTTTATTGCTAAAAAGTATTCCCTTGTATGGGTAGAACACATTTTGTTTATCCATTCACCAGTGGAGGGATGTTTGTGTTGTTTCCACCTTTGGGGTATTACATTGATAAATAATATGGCCATGAATGTTCATGTGCAAGTCTTCGTGTGGACATGTGCTTTCGTTTGTCATGGACGGATACCTAGAAGTAGAATTGCTGAGTCAAATGGTAACTGTATGTTTAAGTTTTTGAAGAATTGCCAAACTGTTTTCCAAATTGGATGTACCATTTTCCATTCCCTCCAGCAAGCTGTGAGAGTTCCTCTTCCTCCACCTCCCTACCAATATTTGGTATTGTCCATCTCTTTTACTATAGCCATCCTCTCAGGGGTGAAGTGTTCTCTCATTGTGGGCTTTGATTTGCATTTCCCTAATGACTGATGATGCTGAGAATTTTTTCATGTGCTTATTGGCCAGTGATATATATCTTCTTTGATGAAATGTTTATTCAGATCTTTTGTCCATTAATAAAGTTAAACTTTGTAGTTTTAGACATTCACATGCAAGCATAAGAAACAATACAGAGAGATCCCATGTGCCCTGTACACCGTTTCCCCCAGTGGTAACATCTTCTAAAACGGTTGGCCCTTGAATAACACAGGTTTGAACCACACAGGTCCACTTATATATGGATATTTTTTCAATAAATATATGCTACTGTACTACACTCTCCATAGTTCATTAATCCACAGATGCAGAACTGCAGATTGGAGACCCAACTCCAAAGTTGTAAGTGGACTTTTGACTGCCCAGCAGGTCGACGTCCCTAACCCCTCCATAGTTCAAGGGTCACAATCAGCACATTGACAATGAGACAGTCAAGATACAGAACATTTCTATCTCCACAAGGATCCCTGGTGGTGGCCCCTTTATAGCCACACCCACTTCCCTCCCACTCCCATCCCTCTTTAATCCCTTGAAATCACTAATCTGTTCTCCAGTTCTACAATTTTGTAATTTCAAGGATGTTATGTAAGTGGAATCACACAGCATGTGACATTTGGGGTTGGCTCTTTTGCCTTACATGCTTCTCTTAAGGTTCAAGTTGTTTTGTGTATCAATAGGTCACTTCTTTTTTATTGCTGAGTAGAATCCCATGGTGTTGATGGACCGCAGTTGTTTAGCCGGCTGCCCGTTGAAGGACGTGTGAGTCATTTGCAGTTTGGGACTGTGACAGATCGTGATGGGCTGAGTCATGGCCCCTGAAGTATCCGAGTGCTAGTTCCTAGAAGCTGTGACTGTCATCTTATCTGGCAAAGGAGGCTCTGCAGATGTGCTTAAATTCAGCATCTTGAGATGGAGAGGTGATGATCCTGCCTTATCCAGGTGGGCCCAGTGTCATCACAAGCATCCTTCCATATGAGGAGGCAGAGGGGGATGTGACTATAGAAGAGAAAGGTGATATGATGTTGGAAGCAGGGGAGAAGATGCAGTGTGGTGTGAGGACAGGGTTATGAGCTAAGGGATGCACTTGGCTCCCAGAAGAAAAGGCATGGTAACGGATGCTCCCCAAGGGGCTCCGCAAGGAGTCAACCCTGCCAGGGATTTTTTTTTTTTTTTTTTTTTTTTTTTTTGCAGTACGCGGGCCTCTCACTGTTGTGGCCTCTCCTGTTGCAGAGCACAGGCTCCAGACGCGCAGGCTCAGTGGCCATGGCTCACGGGCCCAGCCGCTCCGCGGCATGTGGGATCTTCACGGACCGGGGCACGAACCCGTGTCCCCTGCATTGGCAGGTGGACTCTCAACCACTGCGCCACCAGGGAAGCCCTGCCAGGAATTTTTTAGTCCCATAAGATTAATGTCAGACTTCTGGCCTCGAGAACTGTCAAAGAGTAAATCTGTATTGCTTTAAGCCACTGTTTGTGGTAATATATTGCAGCGGCAATAGGAGACTGATACACAGGTAAAGCTGGTGTAAACACCCATGTGCAGGTTCTTGTGTGGACATAAGTTTTCATTTCTCTGGGACAAAAGCCCAAGAGTGTATTTGCTGAGTTGCGTGGTAGTTGCATGTTTAGTTTTTTGTTTGTTTGTTTTTTGAGAAACTGCAAAACTTTTCTCAAGTGGCCGTTCCCATTTTATGTTCCCTGCAGCAATGTATGAGCAATGCAGTTTCTCTGCGTCCTTGTCAGCCTCTGGTGTTGACACGATTTTTCATCTGACCTATTCTCATAGGTGTGTGGCACTGTCTTGTTGTGGTTTTAATTTGCATTTTCCCAATGGCTAGTGATACTGAAAATCCTTTCATGTGCTTATTTGCCATTTGTATATACTATTCAGTGAAATATTTGTTCCTATCATTTGCCCATTTTCCAACTGGATTAGTTTTAAACATGGAGTCTTGAGAAGTCTTTATATATTCCAGATACTAGTCCAAAGTCAGATTTGTGGTTTGCAAATATTTTTGCCCAATCTGTAGCTTTCCTTTTCATCCTTTTAACAGATTCCTTTTAATTTTGATGAAGTCCAGTTTATCCTTGTAATGGATTGCACCTTTGATGTTAGGTCTAAGAACTCTTTGCCTAACCGTAGACCCTGAATATTTTCTCCAACAGTGTTTTTAGCAACAGCTGTATTAATATATAATTCATGTACCATACAATTCATCCCTTTTAAAGTGTACAGGTCAACGGTTATAAGTATATTCCCAGGGTTGTGCAACCATCACCACAATCTGTTTTGGGACAGTTTCATTGCCCCCAAAAGAAACCCAGTACCCTTCAAATATCACCTCCCAACCCCTCATTCCATCCGCTTAAGTCCTAGGCAACAACTAATCTACTTTCTGTCTCAATGGATTTGCCTATTCTGGACATTTCATAAAAATGCAATCATATAGTACGTGGTCCTCTGTGACTGGCTTCTTTCCCTTAGCATAATGTTTTCAATTCATCCATGTTATAGTATGGAAAAGTACTTCATTTCTTTTTATAGCTGAATAATAGTCCATTGTATGGATATACCACATTTTATTTATCCATTCATCAGTTAATAGGCATTTAGGTTGCTTCCACCTCTTGACTCTTGGGAATAATGCTGCTATGAATGTCTGTGTACATCTATTTGGGTGGACATATGATTTCGTTTCTCTTGGGTACATATGTGGGAGAGGAATGCTGAGTCAAATTAGTGCTATGTTTAATGTTTTTTTTTTTAGAAACCAACAGTTTTCCAAAGTGAGTGTGCCATTTTACATACCAGCAATGTATGAACACTGTACAATTTCTCCATATCCTCGCCTTGTTATTATCTTTTAAAATTTACTATTATAGCCATCTTAGTATGTGTTAAATGGAATCTCATTGTGATTTTGACTAGCATTTGCCTGTGACTAACGTGACCATTTGTGTATCTCTTTTTGAAGAAATGTCTATTCTTCACCCATTTTTAAAAATTGGGATCTTTGTTTTTTGGTTTTGAAATGTAAGAATTCCTCATATATTCTAGCCACAAGTCCATTATCAGATTTATGATTTGCAAATATTTTCTCCCATCTGTGGGTTGTCCTTTCACTTTCTTTATATCTTTTGAAGCACAAAAGCTTTTAATTTTGATAAAGTCCAGTATGCCTATTTTTTTCTTTTGTTGCCTCTGCTTTCGGTGTTATAGCTTAGAAAGCGTTGCCAAACCAAGGTCATGAAGACTTACTTTTACGTTTTCTTCTAAGAGATTTATATAGCTTTATCTGTTATATTTAGGTCTTTGACACATTTTGAGTTAATTTTTGTATATGGTATGAGGCAATGGTCCAACTTTATTTTTTTCATGGTGTTACAGCACCATTTGTTCAGAAGACTATTCTTTCTCCACTGAATGACCTTGGCATCCTAGTCAAAAATCAATTGACCACAGATACAAAGCTTTATTTTTTTAAACTCTCATGCAGTACCATTCATCTGTGTCTTACTTTATGCCAATAACTACACTGTCTCGAACACTCTGTAGTAAGTTTTGAAACTGGGAAGTGTGAATCCACCAACTTCATTCTTTTTCAAGATTGTTTTGGCTATTCTGGGTCATTTGAATTTCCATATGAATTTTAGAATCCACTTGTCAATTTCTGTAAGGAAGCCAGCTGGGATTCTGGTAAGCATTGTGTTCAAACTGCAGATCAATTGGGGAGTACCCCCATCTTAACAATATTGTCTTCTAATCCATGAACATGGAATGCCTTTTGTTTATTTAGATACTTTCTTTCAATGAGGTTTTATGGTTTTCAGAGTATATATTTTGCACTTCTTAAATTTATTCCTGAATTTTTTCTTTCTTTATTGTGGTAAAAAATTATACATATAAAATAAAATGTACCATTTTAACCATTTTTAAGTGTACATGTCTGTGGCATTAAGTACATTCACATTGTTATGCTTTATGTCATGTTTTCTTAATTTCATTTTCTGTTTTATTGAAAGTGTGTAGAAATATAATTGATACTGAACTTGCAACCTTGCTAAACTCATTTGTTAGTTACAATCATTTTTTAGTGGATTCCTTGAGATTTTCTATATATAAAATCATGTCATCTGTGAATAGAGATAGTTTTACTTCTTTCTTTCCTAACTGGATGCCTTTTATTTCTTTTTTTGCCCAATTGTCATGGATGGAACCTCCAATACAATGCTGAGTAGAAGTGGTGAGAGCAGATATCTTTGTCTTATTCTTGATCTTAAAAAGAAAGCATTTTGTCTTTCACCTTTAAGTATGAAGTTAGCTATGGTTTTTAAATAGATGCCTTTTATGAGGCTGAGGAAGTTCCTTTCTATTTCTAGTATATTGAATGCTTTTTTTTTTCCATCATGTAAGTGTGTTGAATTTTATCAGATGCTTTTTTCTGTGTCTTTTCTTTCTTTGATAATCGTGTAGTTTTTGTCCTTTATTTTATTGATATGGTGCATTAGATTTTCAGTTGTTAATCCAACCTTACATTCCTGGAATAAATCCCACTTGGTCATAGTGTATAATCCTTTTTATCTATTGCTGTATTTTATTTGCTAGTATTCTGTTGAGCATCTTGCACCTATTTTCATAAGAGTTATTGGTCTGTAGTTCTCTCCTCATGTTATATCTTTGTCTGGTTTGGGTAGCAGGGTGATACTGGTCTCAAGAATGTGTTGGGAACTGATTCCTCCTCTTCTGTGTTTGTTTTTGGTGGGGGAAGAGTTTGTAAAGAATTCGTATTAATTCTTTAAATTTTTGGTGGAGTATACCAGTGAAGCCATCTGGGCCTGCTGGGCTTTTCTTTGTGTGTAGGGTTTTGATTACTAATTAAATTTCTTTATTTGTTATAGGTCTATTCAAATTTTCTACTTATAATTAGTAGTTTTTTACTTTCTAGGAATATGTCCATTTTATCTAAGTTGTGTAATTTATTGACACAAAATTGTTCAGAGTATTTATTATAATCCTTATTATTTCTGTATGGTTAGCTGTAAAGTTCTTTCATTCCTGATTTTAGTAATTTGAGTCTTCTGTCATCAGTCTAGCAAAAGGTTTGTCAATTTTGTTCATCTTCTCAAATAGCCAACTTTTGGTTTTGTTGACTTTATTATTTTTCTATCCTCTGCTTCATTAACTACCACTCTGATATTTAGTATTTCATTTCTTCTGCTTGTTTTAGGTTTAGTTTTTTCTTCTTTTTTCTTCCAGCCTCCTAAAGTGGAAAGTTAAGTTATTGATTTGAGGTCTATTGTCTTTTTTAATGTGGGCATTTACAGCCATAAAAGCCTCTTTTATCACTGCTTTAACCATATCCCATAAATTCTGGTACATTGTGCCTTCATTTTCATTCATCTCAAAGTATTTTCTAATTTTCCTTGTGAATCCTTACTTGATTCATGGTTATTTAAGAGTGTGTTGTTTAAATTCCACATATTTTTGTGTTCCCCCAAGTTTCTTTCTGTTATTGAGTTCTACTTTTATTCTATTGTGCTCAGAAAACATACTCTTTATTAATAGTGCCCTTTAAAATTTATTGAGGTTTGTTTAATGGTGTAGCATATGGTCCATTTTGGAGAATGTACCATGTTCACTTGAAAAGACTGTATATTTCTATGGTTGCTGTTTGTAGTGTTCTGTGGGGTCTAGTTGGTTTATAGTGTTGTGCATATCTTCTATTTCCTTATTGATCTTCTGCCTATTTGATCTATACATTATTGAAAATGGGGTATTGAAGCCTCCAAGTATTGTTGAATTCACTCTTTCTCTGTTCAGGCCTATGAATTTTTGCTTCATGTGTTTTGGTGCTATATTGTTAGGTGCATATAAGTTTGTAATGGTTATATCTTCTGATGAATTGACTTTTATCATTATAAAATGTCCCTCTTTAATACTAGTAACATTATTTTATTTAAAGTCTACTTTGTCTCATTTTAATACAGCACTCAAAGTATCTTATGGTTGCTGTGTGCATGATATATCTTTTTCCATCCTTTTACTTTCAGTCTGTTTGTATGTTTGAATCTAAAGTATGCTTCCAGCATATAGTTGGATAAGGCAGTCTGATAAGCTCTACCTTTTGATTGTTTAATCCATTCACATTTAATGTTATTAATATAGTTGGATTTGTTTGCAGTTTTACTTTTGGTTTTCTCTGTTTCACGTAGTTTTTGTTCCTCTATTTCTCCTTTACTGCTTTCTTTTACATTTACTGAATATTTCTAAATATAAATTTTTAGTTTCTTTAGTTATTTTCGACTGAGTTGTTTCCTTAGTAGTTGTTCTTATAGTTATAATATACATTTAACTTATCAGAATCCACTTCAGATTTATACAACTTAATCCCAGTTATATACAGATGTTATTCCTATATTGCTTTATTCTGTTTTACCCATTTCTGTGGTATTATTGTTAAACATATTACATCTATGTATGTTATAAACCCAGCAATACAGTGTAATAATGATTACTTTATATAACTTTATGTCTTATAAAAAGAAAAGCAAGTATATATTTATAGTGTTTGTCTGATTAACCTCAATTAACATATTTGACCCTATTCTTTTGTTACTTTGGATTCAAATTACCAACTGCTGAAATTTCTTTAGCACAGTTCAGCATTACAACAACCAACCTACTTTGAGTTGGTTTTGATACTTTTTCTCTTCATCAAGGATTATCATTTTTGTGTATGCTTTCATCATATTACACCCTATGCGTGTTCACTAAACAATATGTAGTTTTTTGCATTATTAAAAAATATAGGTAAATTGTACTATACTGTAAATATCCTTTTTTTTTAATGAATTTATTTATTTATTTTTGGCTGTGTTGGGTCTCGTTTCCATGCGAGGGCTTTCTCTAGTTGTGGCAAGCGGGGGCCACTCTTCATCGCGGTGTGCGGGCCTCTCACTGTCGTGGCCTCTCTTGTTGCGGAGCACAGGCTCCAGACGCACAGGCTCAGTAGCTGTGGCACACGGGCTTAGTTGCTCCGCAGCATGTGGAATCTTCCAAGACCAGGGCTCGAACCCGTGTCCTCTGCATTGGCAGGCAGATTCTCAACCACTGCGCCACCAGGGAAGCCCTGTAAATATCCTTTTAATACTTGCCATTTTCACTTTCTATTATGTTTTTATAATTTAATGAGGTTGATACATATAGCTCTAGTTGATTTGATTTCAATCCTCTGAATGTATATCACTTTCTTTTATACATTATCTTGTTTAAGGGGTTTGAATTGTTTTAAATTTTTTCTATTACAAACACTGGATGTTGTTCCATTGTGTTGCTTCTGTTCTATTGTGTTGTGCTGTTTCCGTTTTGATTGCTCTATAATAAAATACTCTAAAACTTAAAAAAGAAAAAAAAAGACAAATATTTTACATTTCTGTATGGTTCAGGTCCAACGATACAACTAAATACCTGTTGTTTTATACAGTTGCTTTACAATTCAGTTAGAAGAAATAGGAAGAAATATGAATTTATATTGTATAATTACATAATTGCCTTTAGGGATGCTTTTTGTTTTCTTATATGTGTGAATTCAATTTACTATCTGGTGTCACTGAAAACCTTTCTTCGGTAGTTCTTATAAAGTAGGTATGGTAACAAGAAATTCTCTGTTTTTGTCTATCTGGGAATGTCTTTATTTTGCCTTCCTTTCAAAAGAGTCTTTCTGGATATAAGACTGTTAATTTTTTGTCTTTAAACACTTTGATTATGTAACCCCGCTGCTCTTGGGTTCCATTTCTTTTTCTGATGTAAAGTCATGTTAGTTTTGTTGGTTTTCCCTTTTTTCTCTTGCTCCTTTCAAGATTTTCTCCTTGTCTTTGGCTTTTAGCATTTTTGCTATGATGTCATGTTCAAATAGTGACAGTTTTATTTTTTCTTTTCCTGTACGTACGCCTTTTATTGACTTTTCCTGTGCTATTGAAGTGGCTATTACTTCCAGTAGTATGTTGAATAGGAATGATGAGTGAACATCATTGTCTTCTTCTCAATCTTAAGGGGAACTCATTCAGTCTTTCACCATTCAGTATGATGTTAGATAAAGTTTCTCTTGGTTGATGGTGTTTATCAAAATGAGAAGGTGCCCTTTTATTTCTATTGTTTCTGAGTTTTTATCATGAAAAGATGGATTTTGTCAGATGAATTGTGTGTATCAGTTGATATGATCATGTAATCTTTATTATTTACCTGTTAATTTGGTGCGTTACATTGAATGATTTTGAATACTGAACCAATTTTGCATTCCTAGAATAAATCCCACTGGTCACGGTGTATAATTCTTTTCATATATTGCTGAATTCCATTTGATAATATTTTATTTTAAAATTTTTTTGGGAGGTTGCTAATGTTATTCTCATTCCTCTGTTAGTGACCTGCTTTCTGGAAGCTTAGTTTTTCCCCCTTAATTTATGCTTAGCATTTTAAAATGTCACAGCAATAAGCCCAGAAGTGGGGTGTTTTATCCCTTATCTGTTTTGCTAGACACCTGGTGAGTGAGCCCTTTTAATCTGAAGACTCTCACGTCTCTCTACTCTGAGAAATCAGTGTTTTATTTATTAATTTCCTCCCTTTTAATATTTTCTCTGCACTCTCTTTCTAGAATTCCTATTAGTTGGATGTATCTCCTGGATGATTGTCTTTGTCTTTATATGTTAGTTGCAAATTTAAATTTTTGTTTTTCTTTTTACTTTTTGACCTCCCCTTCACTAATTTCTCCCACCTCCCCACCCCTCCTCTGAAAACCACCAATATGTTCTCTGTACCTGTGAACTTCGCTTTTGTTGTTTCATTTTGTGTCTGATTTCACATGTGAGAAAGATCATACAAAAGGTATTTGTCTTTCTCTGTCTGACTTATTTCACTTAGTATAATGCCCTTCATCCATGTTGTTGAAAATGACAAGATTTCATTGCTTTTTATTGATGAATAATATTCCATTGTACATATATACTACAACTTCTTTATCCATCGATTCATCAATGGATATAAGTTGTTTTCTTGGCTATCATAAATAATGCTGCAGTAAACATGGGGTGCACATGTCTTTTTGAGTTAGTGTTTTCATTTTCTTTGGATAAATACCCAGAAGTGGAATTCCTGGATCGTATGGTAGTTCTATTTTTAATTTTTTGAGGAACCTCTATACTGTTTTCCATACTGTTGCACCAATTTATAACCCCACCAACAGTGCACAAAATTTCCCTTTTCTCCACATCCTCACCAACACTTGCTATTGCTTCTCTTTTTGATAATAGCCATTCTGACAGGTATGAGGTGAAGTCTTATTGTGGTTTTGATTTGCATATCCCTGATGATTAATGATGTTGAGCATCTTTCCATGTACTTGTTGGCCATCCTTTAGTCTCCTTTGGGAAAATGTCTATTCAGATCTTCTGCCCATTTTTTGTTTGTTTGTTTGTTTGTTTGTTTTTGACTGTGCCATGCAGCCTGTGGGATCTTAGATGCCTGACCAGGGATTGAACCCAGGCCCATGGCGGTGAAAGTGCAGAGTCCTAACCACTGGACCTCCAGGGAATTCCCCTGCCCATTTTTAATAGGATTGGTTTTTGTTGTTGTTACTGAGTTGTATGAATTCTTTATATGTTTTGGATATTAGCCCCTTATCAGATATATAATTGGCAAATATTTCATAGTGGGTGAATTGTAGTTTGTGCTTTTTGAGGAATTGGTCTATTTCATCTAAGTCGGCAGAACTTGTGTACGTAGAATTGTTTGACATATTCCCTTATTATCCTTTTGATGTCTGCAGTGTTTGGGAGTAAGAAGTTTTGTGTGGTTTTCTTAGTAACTGCCCTAGGTATTGAGTATAAATATGTAATTTATCATAACTTACTGATATCAGTGCTTTACTTCTTTGAGTGAAGTATTGAAACCTTACTTCCATTTAGTTTCTTTTATCCTCACCATTTAAAAAATACAATTGTCTTTAAGTATTTCCTTCTCATCCATTAAGCACCATGTTAGACTGTAAACTTTCCTTTGCCGTTCTTTAAGGGTAGGCTTGCTAGCAACAAATTCTGTTTCCCTTCTTCTGAAATGTCTATTTCCCCTTCATTCCTGAAGTATATTTTGCTGATTATAGAATTTACAGTTGACAGTTCTTTAATATTTGAAAAATGTTATGCCACTTCTGCTGGTCTCCATGTTTTCTGATGAGAGATCCACTGCTGTTCAAATCAGTGTTCCCTCTAAAAATATTGTGCCATTTCTCTTCAAAAAAATTTTTTTGTCTTTAGTTTTCATATATCTATAATGTGTCTTGGTATAGATTTTGGGGGGTATATTTGGGTTTATACTTTGTATTCACTTAGCATCTTGAATCTGTAAGATTATTGTTCACTAAATTTGGGAGTTTTCAGCCATTATTTCTTTGAATACAGTTTTTATTTCACTCACTCCTCTCCTTTGGAATTCCAGTGATACAAATGTTAGGTCTTTTCCTGTGGTTAAACAGGTCACTGAGACTGTTCACTTTTTATTTTCAGTCTATTTTCTATTGTTCAGCTTGAGTGAATTCTATTGACTAGCCTTAAGTTTAAGATTCTATTGTCTACAATTGAATCCATCCAGTGAGTTTATTTTCAGTTACTGTATTTTTCAGTTCTATAATTTCCATTTTTAAATGGAAATTGCTGATTCTTTGTTGAGATTTTCCTCTTTTTCATTTGTGTCAAGAAACTTTGTAATTGCTTATTAAAGCATTTTTAGGATGACTTCTTAATGTCCTTTTCAAATAATCCCAACATTTTATTTACTTTTGTTTTGGCATCTCTTGATTATCTTTTTTCATTTATATTGTGACTATCCTGATTCTTTCATGACAAGTGATTTTCAGTTGTACCCCGGAAATTTTAGAGATTATAAGACTCTGGATCCAATTTAATATTTGGCTCTGGTTTTTTGTTGTGGTGATTGTGGCTTTTTTTTTTTTTTTTTGGTTATTTGTTTGTTTCTTGTTCTTTTTTTAGCAGACAGTTCTCCTGTTGAGGTGTAGCAAGAGGGCTGGGTGAGCATGCATATACAGCTTCCCCCTGTGCTCCCCAGCAATCCCACTCCAGAAAATGTAGGGCAGTGCCTTACACTACTTCATTGTAGACAGGTGAGTGGAAGTTCAGCTTCCCTTTTGTCCCACTGACATCTTCCCAGTGAAAGTGGGGGCACCAACTCACACTGTCTTGTTGCTTTTGAGTTGGGTATAAGGTCACCTCCCCAGTGGACCACGCTGCCGCGTAGAGTACTCAGCTTCTCATTGGGTCCCTGACACCAGCACAGACGAGGTCATTAAGCAGAGTTCCACATAGCCCATGTCCCACCGCCTCATTCAATAATAGTAGTTATGTAATAGTTCAGTGCTCCACTCTTAATAATTGACAAAACAAGATAGAAAGTCAAAGGATATAAAAATCTTGATTAAAAAACTTGAACTATACTATTATTTTACTGTTGAATTGTCTATTATGGTTGAATTGTCTATTTCTTTCATCAGTTCTGTCATTTTTTGTTTCATGTATTTTAGGACTGTTGTTAGTTGCACATATAATTTTTATTTCTTTATAATTTTTAGTTTTATCTTATAATTTTAATTTCTTCCTGATGAGTTGACCCTTTTATCATTATAAATTCCTCATTGTCTCCAGGAATATAGTTTATTTTAAAATATATTGTGTGTGGGCCTCCCTGGTGGCGCAGTGGTTGAGAGTCCGCCTGCGGATGCAGGGGATACGGGTTCGTGCCCCGGTCTGGGAGGATCCCATATGCCGCGGAGCGGCTGGGCCCGTGAGCCATGGCCGCTGGGCCTGCGCGTCCGGAGCCTGTGCTCCGCAACGGGAGAGGCCACGACAGTGAGAGGCCCGCATACCGCAAAAAGAAAAAAAAAAAATATATATATATATATATTGTGTGATATTTAGTATAGCCACTCCAGCTTTCTTGTGTTTAGTGTTTACATGTCATCTTTTTTCATCCTTTTTCTTTGAATCTATTTGTGTCTTTGAATATATAATTTATATATTGTAGGCAACATATACTTGGTTCTTGTTCTAGGCAGTCTGGCAATCTCTGCTTCTTTAGTGAGGGTTTAATTCACTTACAGGATTTACATCTGCCATTTGCTATTAATTTTGTATGTCTCATGTCTCTTCTCATTTTGTTCTTTTCTTCCTCCTTCACTGCGTTCTGTTGTATTAATAGGTATGTTTTAGTGTGCCATTCTTTGTTAGTTTCTTTTTCCTATTTACAAAGTTATTTTCCTATTAGTATAATCTGGGGATTACAGTAAGCATCTTAATTGAAAACAGTGTGCTTCAGGTTAATGCTAAATTATCTCTTCATGTAATATTTTTCTTCCCTTTTATCACCTTCCAGGGACTTTAATTATGCATACACTGTCACTCTTGATGGTATCCAGCAAGCTTCAGAGGCTTTGTTCAGTTTTCTTCATCCTTTTAGATTCTTCAGAATGAATCATCTTTATGGATGTATCTTCAAGTTCATTGATTCTTTCTTTCTTCTGCCAGTTCGGGTCTGCTGTTTAGCCCCCCTAGTTTTTCATCTAAGGTGTGCTTTCAACTCCAGAATTTCTACTTGGTTTACTTTATAATCCATGTCTCTTTATTGATATTCTACATTGATGAGTCACTGTCATCATACTTCCCCTTCATTCATTGACTGTTGTTTTTTTAGTTCTTCAGACAGATTTGCAAAAGCTGCTTTGAAGTCTTGGCCTAAGAAGGCTCTCTCAGGGATCCTTGCTATTGACTGCTCTTTATTTCTGTTTAAGGGTTACACTCCTTGCTTCTTTGCGTGTCTCAAAAATTTTGGTTAAAACTTGATCATTTTATGTAACATAGGAATTCTGTGTTCCCATTCTTCCCCCTAACCAGGGGTGATTGTTGTTGCTAGGTTTTTTGTTTGTTGACTTGTTTATTCCTTGCCTGCACTATTTGTGTAGTCTGTGTGTCATGCAGCATGTAGCCACTGATGTCTCTGCTCAGTTTTTGTTTTTGTTTTTTAATTCTTATTTTTGTTTTTAAGCCTGGCTTCCTTGGTGTCACCCCTGGATCTGCATAGCCTAGTGGTGAGGCTGATTGGTCAGTTTTGTTGAAACATCTTGAGCCAATGAGGCTTCTACCATTTGCTGAGGTGATCTTTGTATGAGTTGAGATATTCATTCAAATTCAGGTACTTTACAAGTCTTCCTGGCTTTTACTTTCTACTTGCACAGGGTTTCACAGTCAGCCAAGGATACATGATAACAAGGGTTCTCTCTGGTCTCTCTTGAGAGGATGTGCAGCCTTCCAGATTTCAGGGATCCCTTCAAAAATTTTTTTCTGGTCTATTGCTTGCCCCAACCAATACTGCAGACTTCAGTAGCTGTGATGTTGGCCTTGCCCAATTATTTTCCACTGAGATCACTACTGTTTGACAATAATGCAAGGATTTTTCCATGGAGCTCCAAATCAAGTTATCTCTCTTTGTTGGCACTGAGACTGAAAGTTCTTAAGGTTACTGTGCCACTGAGCTTGGGTGGGGAGATGGGAGCAGCCCCAAGTTAAACTGCCATAGACCCTGCTGTCCCTACCAAGGTTTAGTAGTTTTTTCTTGAATAAACACCTTTCAATTTGTTATATGCCTTTGGGTAACTTCTGGAGTTCTTAAATGACTGGGTTTTTTTTTTATTTTGTCCAATTTTGTCATTGCTCTCTAGGGAGAAGTTTTGTCAAGGTCCTCATTCCACCATTCCAGAGGCATCCCACACCTTGCTGATTTAATTTTGTTTTTTGTATACGTAGAACATTAATTTACTTCCAAAGTCAAAAGTATACAAAAAGGTCTACTGAGAGAAATGTCCTTTCTTCCCATACCCCTCCCATCCTAATTCTCCCCACCTCTTGTTGGTAACCAATTTCAGTGTTCTCTGGTTACCAGTAGTGTGTGATTGCGTGTGTGTTATCAAACATATGTCATAGTTTTCTCATTTCCTCTTCTTTATTACAAAAAAATGTGGTCTTCTGTATATGCTCTTTTTTACTTTGCTTTTGTCGCCTAGCAGTATCTCCTAGAAATCACTCAATCTCCATTCATACAGAGCTTTCTCTTCCTTTCTTATAGTTGCCTGATATTCCTTGGTGTGTACATAGTACAGTCTTCTCAACCAATCTCTTATACTTGTATGCGTAGGTAGTTTCTGGATAGCAGCTATGCTCATCATTCTGTGGTCAGCACTCTGGTTAGCCTCTAATATTTTGTAATTGCAAATGCTGCTGCACTGAGTAATCTTCTGCATATTTTTTCCATATTATTGGAGGTGTATCCTTAAGGTAATTTCCTAGAGGTGGGATTGTCAGGTTGAAATATAAATACACATGTAGTTTTGTTAAATATTGCCAAATTCCCCTCTACAAGGCCGGTGCCATTTCGATTTCACACCAGCAGTGTGAGACTGTTCCCACACAGTCTCACTAAAGGAGTATGTTATCAAGACTTTGAATTTTTGTGGGATTTGATAGATTAAAAATGGTATCTCAATTTAGATTTAGCTTGCATTTTTCTTTTTACGAGTGAAACTGCAATCTTTTCATAAGTTTAAGGGCCATTTTTATATACCATTTCCTGAAATATGTTTATATCTTTTGCTTATTTTTCTATAGTCGTCTTGGTTCTTTACTCCCTACATTTAAAAAAATTTTGTGTATATCATGGCCATTAGCCTTCTGTTGCAAAGATTTCCTTCCATTTTTGTCATTGTCTTTTGATTAAGATTTTTTTCTATGCTAAAGGTTTAGTAAATCTGTAGTCAAATTTATTTATCTTCTCTTATTACATCTAGCTTTTTAGTCACCGTTGGGAAACCTTATTCCTATGCTTAGTTTGTAGAGGAATTCACTCCTCTTCTAGTATTTGTGTAGTTTTATCAAGGAAGTGTCCATCCATTTGTATTTTCATAAGAGTTTAGTTAAGAATGGATGATGAATTCCTGGAGGTAATCATGTTTCTTCTCAAACCTATTAATATGGGGAAATACTTAGGATTTCTGCATCAGCATTCATAAATAATATTGGCCTTTTTATGTTCTATTTTTATCAGGTTTATATATCAGTGTTACATTTGCTTATAAAGTATATTTGGAAGGTTTCCTTCATTTTCTGTGCTCTGAAACAATATATGCAAAATTTGGACTCTGTTCTCTAAAGGATTTTGGTAGAATTCTCCTGTGAAATCTAATGGATATCACACTTTCTTATAGGGTAGTTCCTTAATAAAACTTTCTGTTTACTTTTTGGAAATTATTTCTACTTCTATTCTACTGAGATCAATTTTAGATGAATTGTGTTTTCTATTTCTACTGAGATCAATTTTAGATGAATTGTGTTTTGCAAGGAAATTATCCATTTCATCTGGGTTTTACAAATATTTTGCATGTAATTGTGCCAAGTAGTCTGTTATGATATTTATGAATTTATGAATTTCCTCCACAACAATAGTTACTTTCTCTTGTTACTTCTTCTGCATATTTGTGCTCTCTTTTCTCCTTAATTAAAGTAAATAGTAGTTTGTCTATTTTTTTAACCAGGATTTTTATTTTATTAATTTGGTTTACTATTTTACTGGTTTCTGCCTCATTAATTTCTGCTTTTGTCTTTGCTATTTTCTTCTTTGTGCTTTCTTTTGATTTACTGTAGGATTTTTTTTTAGCTTTTTGAATGGGTAATTTGTGTATTTTTATTGATCTGTGTATTCAGACTTATAAATGTGTGCTCAAGAAGGAATATTCTCTATTGCTGTGGTATCCTGTTCCATATATATATACAAAAGACCTGGCTTATGAATTATGTTCTTCAGGTCCCTTATATCCTTGCTTTATTTATCCATCCACTTGGTCTGTCATATGAAAGTAGAATGTGACTCTTGCATTATTAATGTATTTGTATTTTCCCTGCATATCTAGTAGTTTCTGTTTTATGCAGGTGGTATTTATTGCATAGTTATTCATAATTGTTGTAACTTCATTATGAAATGTGGCTTTTAGCATTATAAAGGATCCTTATTTGTCCCATTTAAGCTTTTTTAACATTAATTATACTTTTTCAGCATGCCAGAATCATAACCCATTTTCTTGGTGTTTACATTTATCTGGTGAATCTTATCCATTCCTGCATTTTTCAGCATTTTAATCACTGAATTTTAGATGTCTGATTTTTAAAAATTGCATGGAGTTGATTTTACTTTATGAGGCAATTTGAATATATTTTTCTTTTGAAAAGCATGTTTTTAACTCTCATTTATTAATATAACTGATAACTTTGATCTCAGTTCCTTTTATATTATCACATATTGCAATTATTGCCTGTATTATGACATACTGACTTTGTTGCTCTGTGTGTCTGCCTTGCTTTTTCATAAATTATTTTGGTATTTAAGGATGTTTATACTTTTTTTTTTTTTTTTACTAATAGTTCCCTTTGTATTACTAATCTTGGTTTAATCCCCCTTTGTCTTTCTTTATCCTATTTGGTATGCCACATGGATTCCTATCTATTAGATGTATAAGTCAGTTTTATACACTACATCTAATACATACTTACTATATATACACTGTTTCATTGTCTCTTCCTTTTCCTCCCAGATTTGTATTCTTTCTATTTATTTGTATTCTTTCTATTCTTTCTATTTTTTGCAGGGACATATGATGTTCTTGTATTATTATTCAGCCATGACTCTCTCCAGGTCTTCATCTAGTTCTATAACTAAATATATAGAATGTTTAGCATCAGTTCTTTTGCCAGAGTTTTTCCAGTCTCATCATGGTTGGATGAAGCCTATCCTCTAAGCCTTGCTTAGCAAGGGCTCATGTGTACAGTATTTTGTACATATGTAAAACTGTTTTTCTATCACCTTGATACATGAAGTTCAGCTTGACTGGATATAAAATCCTTGGCTTGTGGTACTTCCTTAAGTTTCTTGAAAATTCTGCTCCACTTTGTATATTGTTTTTGTTAAGTCTGTTGCCTTTGTTATTTCGTCTTTTGCTTGGAGGCCCTAAGGATTTCTTCTCTATTTTTAAAGTCTAATAGTTTTACCAGGAAGTGTCTCAGAGTTTATTGTTCCAGGTCAGTTTCCTTGGTACCCACGTGGGTCCTTTCAACGTGTTAGATTTTATCGTATTTATAGAATTTTTAACATATGCCTTTAAATATTATTTCTATTGTTTTTCTTTTCTTCTTCAGAGACTTGAGTTATATGCACATTGGACCCCCTTTGCCTATCTTCCACTTCAACCGTGGTCACTCTGATGCTATTTCTGTCTTTCTCTCATTTTAATTATCTTAGCTGTTTTCATGCTTTTCATCTATTTCTATCTTTAGTTCAGTCACCTCTTGTCATTTCTTATTTTTATTTATTTTTATCCATTTCTGTTTTTAAGTGATCTTATTACTGATTCAGGTATGTTTTCATATCCCAAATGTTGAAAATATTTATTTTGGTTGGGAATGTTATTTATAGTCTTCTTCAGCTTTATGGTTAGATTTTGGAGGAGACTTTTATAAGCAGAAAAGTTTTTATTCTCATTTTCTGATTTTTTTTTCTCACAGTAGTATTATATGAATGCTTACTTATATTCCCATGTACTTAGTGGTCAGAGTTCCTAGTTCAAAAATGCCATCTTCTTTCAGGCTTGTCCTCTTTTAGGCAGTTGCATTTCCAGATACTGCTGTCCTGGGGTATGTGTGTGAGGTAACTTCCATGTCTTGCTTTTCTTTAATTCCTGCAGGAGTCTCTTTCACTTCTCGCTCTTATTTCCTTCTTTACTTTCATGGTCATGCCACTTCTCTATTTACCTGAGCCTCCCCAAGACGTGATTCTCTGAGACTGCCACTTCTAACCAGTCACTTCAAAGCCCTTCCTTGTTGCTGTTGCTATGAACTGCCTATTTCTGTCCTGCATTCTCCATTTTGACACCTAATGTTGGACTTTGTTTTCCTGGGGGTAACTGTGTCTGTGCTTCTTTGAAGTCTTCTGTGGCCCCTATTTTTCCTTAATGAGGTGAAATCCACATAACATAATTAATCATTTTAAAGTCAAACAATTCAGTGGCATTTAGCACATAATCCAAGGTCGTAAAGATTTACCTCTGTGTTTTCTTCTAGGGAGTGTGTGGTTTTAGCTTTTATATTTAGGTGGCTGATCCATTTTGAGATAATTTTTATATGGTATGGGGTATGTGTCCAACTTCATTCTTCTTCCTGTGTCCAGTTGTCCCAGCACCATTTGTTGAAGAGACTGTTCTTTTACCATCAAATGGAATTGGTATCCTTTACTGAATATCAGTTGACTATATATGAGGTTTTATTTCTAGGTTCTCTATTTTATTCCATTGGGCTAAATGTCTACCCATATGCCAGTACCACATTATTTTGATTAATATAGCCCTGTGTATGTTTTGAAATTGGGAAGTGTGAGTCTTCTGAGTTTGTTCTTTTTCAATAATTTTTAAGCTATACTAGGCCCCTTACCCTCCATAAACATTTTAGGATCAATTTTTTCCTTTCTGCAAAAAAGACCATTAGAATTTTGATAGGGATTGCATTCAGTCTGTGGATCACTGGATAACATTGCCATCTTCACAGTATTAAGTTTTCCAATCCATGAACATAGGATGTTGTTCTATTTATTTAGGTCTTTAATTTCTATTAGTTTTGTAGTAAGTATTTGGCATAGAAGTCTTTCACCTCTTTGTTAAATTTATTCCTAGGTACTTTACTCTTCCTGATGCTAATGTAAATGGAATATTTTTAAAATTTCCTTCTCGAATTGTTCATTGCTGGTGTATAGATACACCAATGATTTCTGTGTGTTGACCACATGTCCTGCAAGTTTTCTGAATTTGTTTATTAGTTCTAGTAAGTTGGGTTTCTTTTTTTCTTTTGTGGATTCTTTGGGATTTTCTATGTAGGATCATATCTGTGAATAAAAATAATTTTACTTCTTCCTTTCCAATTTGGATGCTTTTTATTTATTTTTTGCCTAATTGCTATGGCTAAAACTTCTAGTACACTGTTGAAAAGCAGTGGTAAAAATGGGCATCCTTTGGTTCCTGGTTTTAGGGGAAAAGTTTTTAGTCTTTTCACCATTATTATGTTAGTTACAGGTTTTTCGTAAATGCTCTTTATCATGTTGAGAAAGATCCCTTCTTTTCCTGATTTTGTGAGAATTTTTATCTTGAAAGGTTGTTGGATTTTGTCAAATGCTTTTTCTGTGTCAACTGAGATAATTCTATTACTCTGATGTATTACTTTGATTTTTCTTATGTTGAACCACCCTCCCATTCCTGAGATAAATCCCACTTACTCATGGTATATAATTCTTCTAATATGCTGCTGGATTTGGTTTACTAGTATTTTCCTCTGGGTTTTTTGTTTGTTTGTTTTTGCATCTATAAGGGATATTGGTATCTAGCTTTCTTGTGGTGTATTTGTGTGATTTTGGTATCAGAGTAATATTCATCTCATAGAATATGTTGCAGTGTTCCCTCCCTTCTGTTTTTTTGTTAGAGTTTGAGGGACTGGTGTTAATTCTTCTTTACATGTTTGGTATCATTCACCAGTGAAGCCCTCAGGTCCTAGACTTCTCTTTACTACGAGATCTTTGATTACTGAGGGATTCATACTTTTTGTGTGTGTGTGTGGTACGCGGGCCTCTCACTGTTGTGGCCTCTCCCCTTGTGCAGCACAGGCTCTGGACGCGCAGGCTCAGTGGCCATGGCTCACGGGCCTAGCCACTCTGCAGCATGTGGGATCTTCCTGGACTGGGGCATGAACCTGTGTCCCCTGCATCGGCTGGCAGACTCTCAACCACTGTGCCACTAGGGAAGCCCCGTGATTCATACTTTTTACTTGTTATAAGTCAGTTCAGAATTTCTGTTTCTTCTTGAGTCAGTTTTGTAGTTCATGTGTTGCTAAGATTTTGTTCATTTCATCTTGCTTATCTAATTTTTTGGAGTACAGTTGTTCATAGTATTCTCTTATAATTCTTTTTATTTCTGTAAGGTCACTTGTAATGTCCCCACTTTCGTTTATGTTTTTATTTGCATCTTCTCTTGTTTCTTCTTAGTCATTCTAGCTAAGCATTTGTGAACTTTGTTGATCTTTTCAAGAATAACCAACTTTTTGTTTAGTTGACTCTTGTTTTTCTATTCATTTTCCACTCTCACATTTATTATTTTCTTCTTTCTGCTAACTTTGGGTTTAGTTTACTTTTCTTTTTATAGTTCCTTAGGCTGTAAAGTTAGGTTATTGAAATTCTTTCTTCTTTCTGTATGTAGGAATTCATAGCTATATTTTTCTCCTTGAGCACTGCTTTCATTGCATCCCATAGGCTTTGGTATGTTGTGTTTTCATTTTTATTCATCTCAAAATATTTTCTAATTTCCCTTGTGATGTCTTCTTTGACTCATTAGTTTTTAACGAGTGTGTTGTTTAATTTTCACATATTTGTTAATTTTCTAGTTTTCCTTCTATTATTGATTTCTAGCCACACTCCATTTTGGTTAGAGAAGATACTTGGTATGATTTTAATTTTTTAAATTTTACTGAGACTGCTTTGAAGCCTAACATGTGATCTATCCTGGAGAATATTCCATGTGCACTTGAGAAGAATGTATTCTGCTGTCATTGGGTGGAGTGTTCTACATAAGTTTGTTAGGTCTCCTTGGTTCATAGTGTTGTTCAAGTCTTCTATTTCTTTACTGATCTTCTGTCTGGTTGTTCTATCTGTTATTGAGTGTTAGGCATTGACGTCTCCAGCTATCATTGTAGAACTGTCTATTTCTCCCTCCAGTTCTGTCAATGTTTGTTTCATGTACTTTGGGGCTCTGTTGTTTGATGTGTACACGTTTATAATTGTTACATCTTGATGAACTGACTTTCTTCCTCAGTACAAAAAGTCAACTCCTATACAGTTCCATCCCCCTCATGTTGTTATTGTCAGAAATTATACCTTTATACATTGTATTCCCAATAACATAGATGTATAGATATTGTTTTATGTATTTGTCTTTTAAGTCATATAAGAAATAAAGAAGAATTATAAACTAAGGATATGATAACACTGGCTTCTATGTTTACCTATGTGGTTACCTTTTCTGGAATTCTTTACTTCTTTGTATGGGTTTGAGTTACTTTCTAGTGTCCTTTCATTTCAGCCTAAAGGACTCTCTTTACCACTTTTTGTAGGGCAAGTCGACTAGCAAGGAACTCCCTTAGCATTTGTTTATCTCAGAACATATTAATTTCTCCTTCACTGTTGAAATAATTTTGCTAGATATAAAATTCTTAACTCGGGACTTCCCTGGTAGTCCAGTGGTTAAGACTTCGCCTTCCAATGCAGGGGGTGTGGGTTCGATCCCTGGTCGGGGAGCTAAGATCCCACATGCCTCGTGGCCATAAAACCAAAACAGAAGCAGTATTGTAACAAATTCAGTAAAGACTTTAAAAATGGTCCACATCAAAAAAAAATCTTTTAAAAAAATTCTTAACTCAGTTTTTGATATTTGTTTTCCTCTTTAAGCACTTTAAAAATTTTATCCCATTCCCTTCTGGCCTCCATGCTTTCTAATGAGAAATCTGCTGTTAATCTTACCGACTACCCCTGTATGTGATGAGGCACTTCTCTCACTCCTTTCACAATTCTGTCGTTATCTTTCAACAGTTCGATTATGATTTGTTTCTTGGAGTTCACTGAGCTTCTTGGAGGTTTAGATTCATGTCTTCCATCGAATTTGAGAAGTTAGCTATTATTTCTTCAAATATTCTTCCTTCCCCTCCCTGTCTCACCTCTCCTTCTGGGATTCCCATTATGGATATGTTGTTATGCTTGATGATATGCCACAGGTCCCAGAGGGTCTGTTCAGTTTTCCTTCCGCTCCTCAGACTGGATAATATAGATTGACCTATCTTCAAGTTCCCTGATTTTTCTTCAGCTCAAATATGCTAATGAAACCCTCTAGTAAGTGTTTCACATCAATTGTTATGCTTTTCCAGAATTTAATTCCTTTTTATAATTTCTCTTTATTGACATTCTCTATTCATTCATACATCATTCCTTTAGTTCTTTGTCTACGAGTTCCTTCATTTCTTTGAACATATTTAAGAAAGTTGATTTAAACTCTTTATCTAGTAAGCTCAGTGTCTGTACTTCCTCAGAGATGGTTTCTGTTAATTTCTTCTGTGAATGAGCCATACTTTCTTGTTTCTTCACATATTTCATAATTTTTGGTTGAAAACTGGCTATTTTGGATATTATATATAGTAACCCTAGACAGTAGATTCTTTCCCCTTCTCAGGATTTTTTTTTTCTTGCTATGAGCTGTAACTGTTTAGTGACTTCTATTTTTTTGACATCTGTATTCTTTGCCATGTGTGGTTTCTAAAGCCACTGTTCCGCTTGTGTTCAGCTGGTGTTTTGACAGAGACTTCCTCGAGTGCCAGGAGTCAGAGAGAGGGAGAGGAAGGAAAAAAGTGAAAGAACTCTCCCGGCCTTTGCAGCTTAGCTATGTGCTGGGGCAATCCTTCAAGATTTGGCCAGGCTGTTTACAACTCTGCCTCCGCCTTCACTTCCTGTTTGAGGTGGGCACAGAGATCAGTCAGAAGTGAAAGCTTAATGTGTTCTCAGGACTTTTCTGAGCATGCATCCTGCCCTGGGCATGCTCTTGACTTTCTCAAGTTTTCAGTGTTACACAGGTGCCTTAGAATGGCCTGATTTCTCAAAGACACTCTTTCCCCAGCTTTTCCTCCCAGGCTTTCAGTGCTCTATTGTGTGCCTTAACGGTAATCTTTTCCCCAGGTGGCTGTGATTTGTTTGGCTGCCTTACAGTGTTTTCAAGGAATGTCCACCATTTTCATTTGAGAGTTCCCTTGTAGAGGAAGCAAGGGCAATCACCTTCAGGCAGCCTCCAGACAGTACAGAACAGACACATCGTATGAGCACAAGATCTGCCCTACTCCCTCCAGAACGAGGGATCAGGGTCCCATACTGGGAGTGTGGGCAGCCATCTTCAAGACTGCTAGTGAGTGGGGGACGGGGTGTTGCAAAGACAAGTAGAAATGCCACAGAGCTTCCCTATCCTTTTTAGATTGCCTGTTTCACGGTTGGGTGTTCACTTGGGTGCCATAAACCTCTGACTGCTTTCTAGAGTTTTGACAAAGTTGACTCTGACGTATTTTACTTCATTTCTCAACGTTTCTGTGAACGGAAGGCTCCTCAGAGGTACCAACTCCTCCATTTTTGCTGAGGTCCCTCGCTTTCCTAATGTGTTTGGACTGGGCATTTTAAGCCTCATCTCCTGACTTTTCATCTAGAGGCCTGCAGTGATGGGCAGGTGGCTATAGTGCTGTTGGACTTTGGTTCATTTCTCCATTCACAGGTAATTTGAAGGCCACAGTACTCTGTTTCCTAGTGCTGCTAAAGGCATGGGTTGTGTATGGTTTTATTTGCACTCCTTGTTGGTTTTATGCTTTGCGGGGGAGGACAAGGATGGAGATTTGGAACCAGAGGAAAGGGGAGCGACACGCTGTTGTTCCCTAAACTGCCTGGAAACCTTTTAAAATTATGCCTTTTTCTAAGCGCCTATGTCTAATCCATCAGCAGGCCTTGTCAACTTTCTGGACTTTGCCCGCTCCTGCCTTCTCTGCAGCCACCTCCCTGGTCAGAGCTGCTTCCACTTCTCTGCCTGGGTTGTTCCCCTCCCCTCCTCACCGATCTGCTTCCGCTCCTGCCTCCTCTCCTCCGTTCTCCACACGGCAGCCCAGGGGAGTTCTTTAGAGTAGACCTTGCTGCTCTCCTACTGAAAGCGCGCCAGCAGCTTCCCGTCGCACGGTCGTGGGTCAATTTCCCTGGATCTTGAGCCCACCCTGGGAATCCGTGTTGCAAGTCGCTTGTTGAGGGAGAGCTCTATGGTGGGCAGCTGGGAAGCTGCAGAGAACACTCCTCAGAGTTGTTCCACCAGCTGCTCAAGGAGCTTAGGGTGTTTATCTCTCACTGCCGAGAGCTGCCTCTCAGGGGGTTCGTTCTGCGTCACTTTTGGCCTGCCCTGTGTGTGGCTCAGCAGGCCCCCGAGGTCAGAGATAGCGCTCGGGAAAGCATCTGGCAGGATTGCATTAAGAAGCCTTTGGTGCTTATGGAACGTGAGTGCTGAGGGTACATGGGTGGGGCCCCTGTGCTGCCTCTGTGTCCTTGAGAACAGGGATCATGTGTTCTTTACCTCTGTGTCCCTGATGCCTGCCATACGGCAGGGTCTCCGAGATTTGCTAAGCTGTCTGACCCAGCTGGGGTCTCGGGTCTCCCACAGCCAGTTAACACCAGCCATGTGGTCCTCTGCTCTCTGCAAAACGCTGCTTCCTCAGTAGGCGCCGTCCTCGTTTCTCCACGTTTTTTCTGATTATTGGAAATTTCCTCATGTTCAACCCACTAGGAGGCCAGCAGCATTGGAGTGGGGACTCCGCGGCCACACCAGACAGAGGCCACCATGTCTCTCCCTGAAGTGGTGTTTGCGCAAACTCGGTGGGGGTGGTGTCAGAGCTGAGAGTCCCCTGCAGGGCCCCTTGCCCTCTCCTTGCCTCCCGGTGTGCTCCTGCAGCCAGCAGGGACCGGGTGGGGGAGCCAGGCTGAGCTGATTATTTTTGACATCAGTTGTTAACATAATTTTGATGTTAAGCCTCCCCCCGCCCCCAGCTCTGGGGTGGCTCTGACTGTGTCCAGGCTCCGGCTTGGGGAGCCATGGGGAGCCTCTCAGCCCCGGATCTGGCCTGGCTGGGAGGCGGCCTGGGAAGGGACCTGTGTTTCTCAAGCCCGCGCCCTCGGGGCCTGGGGGTGGGGCCCAAGCAGATGTCTGGATTTGGTAGCCAGGGCCTGGAGCCGGATGCTGAGAACGAGGCCTGCAACTCATTTCCCCATTAAACATTCTGAGAACATCTGCACCGGTTTCCAAGGCTTCTCCCTCACTAATTGCTTTGATTATTGTGTGAAGTTAAGAACTGGCACATTTCCGCGGTGTTGTGATGAAGGTGAAAAGATCGCTCTTAATTAGATTAAAAACATTTTTTTCTTCCTCTGTAATTTTGCCTTGAAAATCAAGGCCATTTTTTTTTGTTGTTTTCTTCATCCAAAGACCTCCAGAAACTTTCCTCCCCACCTCTCCAGAGGTTTCTTGGGAATGTCCTGTGAGCTCAACTCTTGGAGAAGACAGTGCTTAACCCAGATTCCATTGTATATTAACGTTTCCCAGGGCTGCTCTTGCTGCCGGGAACCGTCCCCTGGAACTGTGTCTTAGGAAACCTGGACGGTGACTTCCCGGAGCATGGAGACCCCGGAGGGTCGACCGAGTTGTGTGGGTGGCTGCGTTGCTCCCCTTCCGTTTCCTGTGCTCACTCGGGGTTGACCCTGTCCTGGCTCTGTTGCTGCCTGTCCTCCTCAGCGCCCCCGCTCTTTGGACCCCGCCCTTGGTCCCGCAGAACCATTTCCGTTCCCTCTCAGACTTGTGTGTGCCGAGGCCTGTGAGCCCTGTGGTGAGGGGCAGCGCTGGGGGCAGGGGTCCTCGGTGCCCTCATCTCTGGGAGTGTAGAAAGCCCAGCGTCCTCCCCAGGGTTGGTCAGGATTCCCAAGGTCACCTTTGACTCTGTCCATATCACCGTCGTGCTCATGTCCAATCCACGCTGCATGCCCTTGACTGGATGTGAGACCCAGCACGTTCCACAGTTTGCTTTCAGCAACCTTACAGCAGCGTCACAGCAGTAGAGAGCCAGCCTCCAGCTTCAGGCAGCCACTTTCTGAGAGCTCCCTGGGCCGTTACAGAGGTAGCTTCCTCCCCTTTTGTCTTGTACCCCCCCCCCCAAGGCACCGTGCGGGACGTGAGAGTAACTCAGCTCCTGTGTGACTCTGAATCCTCAGACCCATCCCCTTGGGCTCATGCCTCACCCCCAAGTTTGTCACACACATTCTTGAAGATTCTCTTGGTAACAAATGATGGAACCCCAACTCAATCTAGCTGAAGCACAAAAGGGACATTTTTTGGCTCACACAACTGGACCCAGCTGTTTCAGACACAGCTGGACCCCGGGGCTGGGATGATCCCGTTTGCTTGCTCTCACTCTCCCCCTTTTGTGCTCTCCGCCCACCCGCCTTGTTCCCTCTTCTGCTCCCCCTCCCTCTCCCCATTGCCCCTGGGATGGCTGTGTCCTCAGGCAGCCACCAGCTTAGCAAACCCAGCAGAAAGAGGCCATCTCTTTCCCCATCATATTTGCCAGAGTCTGGGGCCAGGCTCTCATTGGTCCCAGCAGGGGAATCAGCCATCCTCAGACCTGCCTTTGTGCCTCTGAAGGCCAAGGCCTGGGCCACAGGCCCTCTCTGGGGATGGCTAGTGAGTACCTGAACCCTGCAGCCTTGGGAGTAGGGAAAGAGAAGCCCCCCAAGGAAGATTCAAGAAGCTGTTCCCAGAAGCCAGGCCTAGCTGCTGGATAGGCAAAAACAACAGGTGTCCACTCAAGCAAGGTATTTTCCTAAGCGGAACTGGGTGCCAGCTGTGAATATGCATTTCCACTCCACTCTTTGCCCTGTTCCTGGCAGCTGTTGTGGGAATGGCTTTTACACTTTCTATCCGTGTCCCTTACTTCTCGCCTCTGAGTGGAGACACAGGTGGCGACGCGGCAGTGCTGGCTCGTGGTCTGTGAGCCGGGCATGGGCAGCTGGCACAGACCTGGGGCTGAGGCTCAGCAATGTCACGCAGGGTCTGGCTGCAGCTGTCCGGATGCCCTGGGGAGGGGGTTCTCGTTCACAGTGCAGGATCTGCAGGGCTTTGGCAAATCCGCCAAGAGGGGGTGGATTTGGGGGGTGGGGGCGAGGCAGGTGGGTGGGAAGGGGCTTTGACTTGGGGCGGCTTTGAAGGGGCAGCTTCTGTTCATCCCTGTGGAGAGAGCTGGCTTGGGGAGCACGCCTGTGCCAGGCCCTGGAGGGATACGGAGGAGGTGGGAGGCGAGGTCCCTGTGCCTAGGAACATGCACAGCCCTGCGGTCCAGGCACACATGAGCCCTGCACCCAGCCAGAGGAGGGGACAACCTCTAGAGCCTTGGAAAGCTTTGCGAAGGATCTGGGTTGCACCTGGGAGATTAGGCAGGATTCTAATCAGTCCCCAGCGGGAGGGCTACGTGAGGACCCAGACACCAGGGGGACTCTCCTGGGGGCAGAGGGCAGTGGGGATGGGCTGGGGCCCTACAGCAAGTTTGACTTGGTTCTGAAGTCCTGGCCTAGTCTGTGTGACCCGGAGCATGAGTTTTAGCCTTTTGAACCTGTTTGCTTGTCTAGAAGTGGGAATCAAAGCTGCCATCCCACAGAGTTGCTGTGAAAATGAAATGAGGTCATGACTGAAGCAGAAAATGGGGAAATGGGAATTCCCTTCACGCATCTTGTGGAAGCCAAAGTGTGTCCCAGTGTTGGGGATAAGCTGCACTTGCTGTGAACGTGAGGGACCGGAACAAGCAGGGGGCAGGGGCTGGATGGAAAGTCAAAAGAAGTGAGACCAAGGTACTCCTGGGAGCAGGTTTTGGGGACGTTTGTGGTAGGAGAGGGCTCTGTTCAGGCACGTGAGCAGTTCCAGGCCAGGTGGAAAGACAAAGGATGCTCCGACATACTCTGATGTCACTCCAGGATGAGATGTGCAGGACCGTGGGATGGAGCAAGGCACAGATATGGGACACTTCCACAAAACATTGTTTCCTGACTTGACAAAGTACCATCCAAGATAGAACACAATAAGGAAGGAAATGAAAATCATCCAGTCTCTTCACCTAAAGACAAACAGTTAATATTTTGATCAATTTCCTTCCAGTCTTTTTTCTGTGCCCGTATTTTCAAATCACCCTATTAAGCAGGGCCACTGGCTGGAAGGAAAAATGCTGCGCTGTTTGGTTCCTGTTCTCTGGAGAGAGGGTGAGACTTGGCAGCCGGTGTCGCCAGCTGTGGTAGTCGCCACGCCAGAGGCTGCGTTCGCCATCCCAGACCTCCCATTTTCCTAGAAAACAAAATTGTTTTGTTCTGCCCTGAAAACTTAGGCCCAGATTCTGGCCTTGACAAGGCAAAGGCAGCCAAGGAATTAAAGCATTGACAACTGGGATTGTCTTATGAAAGTGTGACTTCATTGTCGCCAGGATGCAGTGCTCTTTTTCCCAAGGTCTGGCACTCCAGATGGCTCACCTAGTGTAGCTCCGGTGCCCTCCTCGGGGCCTGGGTGTCCAGATGAGTTGCCCTGATGAGTCCACCATGGGCTCGGCCCGCTCTGCAGTTGTGAGGCGAGGGCTGTGGGTTTTTTCACGTCTTTGTAAAACACCCATCTCCGTCTCCTTGAAGTTGGGGATGACAAGCCAGGTCTCTTGGGACACAGCACTTAGCACAGAGCTTTGCCTGAAGGGGCAGCGTGCCACTGTGTCTGCCAAGGATTCACGTCTACCCCCAGCCCCTGCCACACTCCCTGTACCTTCTTGCAGGGGCCTGACCCAGGCTGTGACTGCAGGTGGGTAACGGGGAGGGTGTGCAGCCTTGATTGCTGCCTGCCTGCAGTGGAGGAGGCATACCCCACAGTCTCTGACACAGAAGCTGGGCAAAGCAGTGCCATTCCTGTTGAATTGGAAAACCAACCTGTGGAGCCCCTCTCTTTGCCCCTTGCTGCGGGGACCCTCTGTGCTGTTCTCAGGATTAAACCAAACATCACACATTCTTTTCTGGCAGGTGCAGGCCCCACCTGCTCCCAGCAGTCAACTGATGTGCACACTTTAATTTCCTAAAACACCAGGGCTGGGCCTTTGTCAGGGGTCAGGTGGCTCACCCTTGGCCCTGGGTCTTTGGAGATGGCACTTGTCATCTCGGATGTTTGGAAAGCAGTCCCACTTTCCAGCCACTGCTCTGCTGTTCCTTCCTTCTGTATACAAGTGATGCAGACGTAGAAATATGTATTTGTGCTCGTTTTTCCTTTCCTTTTTTTTTTTTGAAAGAACATTTGAATCCTGGATGAAGTTCTAGCTCTGTCACTTGACGACTGAATAATATAACCCAGGGTACTTGAATCTCAGCCCCGAATCTCTAAAATGGGGGCTGTAAATGTTCCCGCCAGGTCCCAGACCTGAGAGCCTTTGAACGCACACGCATTCTTCAAGACTTACCCGTCACTTTCCTGTGCTCTCCGAGAATGTCACGGGCAAACAGCCCTTCACTCGGAGCCCTTCTCCAGGGTGTGACTAAGTAATGTCTGTGCGGTTTCCTGCTGGAAGCCTGCCCTCGCCCCCATGGGCTGTGAGCTCCCTGAGTTTATTTACATCTCTGTGATTGCTACTCAGGCACAACACCTTTCCACATGTTCATCGGCCATTTGGATTCCTCTTTCGCGATGTGCTTGTTTGTCTGTTGCCCCATTTTTCATTAAGTTGCTAACATCTGTCTTATTGATATGTAGGAATTCTTTATAGTTTGTGGATACTCTTCTTCTGTGGTTGTCTTTTTACTCTTAAACGTGTTGTTTGATGATTAGGACTCAGTTTTAATGTAGTTAAATTAATCACTCTTTTCCTTTACGGTTACTGCTTACATTTTAGAAAATCCTTCCAAACCCTGAGGTCATGAATATATTCTTTTAGATTCAGTTAGAAAGGCTTTATGGTTTTACTTCTCTTCATTAGTCTTCAATTGCCTGGAATGCCAAGAATGAAATGTTGATGTATGGTGTGAGGTAAGGGTCCAGGTCAACCTTCGTCCCATGTGGACAGCCAGCTACCCCTGAACTTCCTCCTCCCACTATGTGCAGGCCACCTCTTATACACAGCAAGCATCTAGATGTGTGGGGGCTACTTCTGGACAGTCAACCCTGCCCCCTTGGGCTGTTTGTCTCTTTCTGCATTAGCACCACACCACCTTAATGACTACTACTTTGTAAGAGGTACCGATGTCTGGTAGAGCAAGTTCTCCTACCTTGTTGCTGTTCAAGAATTTTGTTGATTCTTGGCTTTTTGCACTTCCAGAGCAATTTTAGAATCAGCTTGCCAAGGTTCCAACACAGAAACCGTGGGATTTTTATTAAGATTTGGGGAGAATCTTTTCACTATTGAGTCTTCTAGTCAATGGAACAAAAGCTATTTCTCCATTATTTATGTCTTCTTGAATGTTGCTTGTTAAGGTTTTATAATTTCTCCTTAGAGTTCTTGTATGTCCTTAATTACGTACTAAAAATTTTTTGTACTACTGTATACAGGCTTCTTTTTTTTTTTTTTTTTTTTTTTTTTTACAGAAGAGACAAAACTAGTACAGCTTTTTTTTGTACTCTCACCAGCTTCCCCTAATGTTAGCATCTTATATAAACATGGTACAGTTATCAAAACTAAGAAATTAACATTCAGCAGCACTAGTAGTTAAGCTACAGTTTAGTTAATTTATCTGGATTTTCCCAGTTTAACTACTAATGTCCTTTTTCTGTCCGAGGATCCATCATTGCATTTAGTCAGGTCGGCTTAGTCTCCTCTGATCCATGGAGGCAAATCTTGGTCCCTCCTTGTTCCTCATGACCTTGACACTTTTTTTTTTTTTTCGGCACGCGGGCCTCTCACTGTTGTGGACTCTCCTGTTACGGAGCACAGGCTCCGGACGTGCAGGCTCAGCGGCCATGGCTCACGGGCCCAGCCGCTCTGCAGCATGTGGGATCCTCCTGGACCGGGGCACTAACCCGTGTCCCCTGCAGTGGCAGGCGGACTCCCAACAACTGCGCCACCAGGGAAGCCCCAACCTTGACACTTCTGAGGAATACTAGTCAGGCGTCAGTGTCCCTCGGTTTGGGTTTGTCACTATTTTCTCAGGATTAGACTGGTGTTATGGGTTTGGGGGGAAGAATGCCACAGAAGTGAGGTGCTTTTCTCATTGCACCATATCAGGGTACATGACATCAACATGGTTTGTCACTGGTAGTGTTAACCTTGACCCACTTGGTTAAGGTGGTGTCAGCCAGCCTTATTTAGTATTTTTCCCTTTCCACAGTCTAGTCATGAGAAGGGGGTCAGCAAGTCCTGCCCACACCCAAGGGGAGGGTTGTTACGGTCTACCTCCTGCATGAGAGAATATCAAAGCATTGGTGAACGTATGTTAAAACCACCACAGCAGTGAATAAATATTTGAGAGGAGATACTTTGAAGTTTCTCCTTAAAGTTTCACCTACTAATTTTAGCATTCATCCCTGGATCTTGCCTGTAGCAGATATCACTGTGGTGTTCTAATGGTGGTTATTTCCCTCAGTCTTTCTACATTTATTATCTGGAATTCTTCTATAAGGAAGATTTATCCCTCTCTTCCAATTATCTGTTGATCTATATCAGTATGGACTCAGGAATATTTTTTTTGAGCTATACTCTAATACTATTATTTTGTGTAATATTCTTTTTCTTTTCCTGTTGAAGTCTTTTTTTTTTTTAACATCTTCTTTGGAGTATAATAGCTTCACAGTGGTGTGTCAGTTTCTGCTTTATAACAAAGTGAATCAGCTATACATACACATATATCCCCATATCCCCTCCCTCTTGCGTCTCCCTCCCACACTCCCTATCCTACCCCTCTAGGTGGTCACAAAGCACCGAGCTGATCTCCCTGTGCCATGAGGCTGCTTCCCACTAGCTAGCTATTTTACATTTGGTAGTGTGTATATGTCCATGCCTCTCTCTCACTGCATCCCAGTTTACCCTTCCCCCTCCCCGTGTCCTCAAGTCCATTCTCTGCATCTGTGTCTTTATTCCTGTCCTGCTCCTACGTTCTTCAGAACCTTTTTTTTTTTTTTTTAGATTCCATATATATGTGTTACCATACGGTATTTGTTTTTCTCTTTCTTACTTCACTCTGTATGACAGTCTCTAGGTCCATTCACCTCACTACAAATAGCTCAATTTCGTTTCTTTTTATGCCTGTGTAATATTCCATTGTATATATGTGCCACATCTTCTTTATCCATTCATCTGTTGATGGACACTTAGGTTGCTTCCATGTCCTGGCTATTGTGAATAGAGCTGCAATGAACATTGTGGTACATGACTCTTATTGAATTATGGTTTTCTCAGGGTACATGCCCAGTAGTGGGATTGGTGGGTCATATGGTGGTTCTGTTTTTAGTTTTTTAAGGAACCTCCATACTGTTCTCCATAGTGGCTGTATCAATTTACATTCCCACCACCAGTGCAAGAGGGTTCCCTTTTCTCCACACCCTCTCCAGCATTTATCGTTTGTAGATTTTTTGATGATGGCCATTCTGACTGGTGTGAGGTGATACCTCATTGTAGTTTTGATTTGTATTTCTCTAATGATCAGTGATGTTGAGCATCCTTTCATGTGTTTGTTGGCAATCTGTATATCTTCTTTGGGGAAATGTCTATTTAGGTCTTCTGCTCATTTTTGGATTGGATTGTTTGTTTTTTTGATATTTTGCTGCATGAGCTGCTTGTATATTTTGGAGATTAATTCTTTGTCAGTTGCTTTGTTTGCAAATATTTTCTCCCATTCTGAGGGTTGTCTTTTTGTCTTGTTTATGGTTTCCTTTGCTGTGCAGAAGCTTTTAAGTTTCATTAGGTCCCATTTGTTTATTTTTGGTTTTATTTCCATTTCTCCAGGAGGTGGGTCAAAAAGGATCTTGCTGTGATTTATGCCATGGAGTGTTCTGCCTATGTTTTCCTCTGAGAGTTTTATAGTGTCTGGCCTTACATTTAGGTCTTTAATCCATTTTGAGTTTACTTTGTGTATGGTGTTAGGGAGTGTTCTAATTTCATTCTTTTACATGTAGCTGTCCAGTTTTCCCAGCACCACTTACTGAAGAGGCTGTCTTTTCTCCATTGTATATTCTTGCCTCCTTTATCAAAAACAAGGTGACCGTAGGTGCATGGGTTTATCTCTAGGCTTTCTCTCCTGTTCCATTGATCTGTATTTCTGTTTTTGTGCCAGTACCATACTGTCTTGATTACTGTAGCTTTGTAGTATAGTCTGAAGTCAGGGAGCCTGATTCCTCCAGCTCTGTTTTCCTTTTTCTCAAGATTGCTTTGGCTATTCGGGGTCTTTTGTGTTTCCATACAAATTGTGAATTTTTTTGTTCTAGTTCTGTGGAAAATGCCATTGGTAGTTTGATAGGGATTGCATTGAATCTGTAGATTGCTTTGGGTAGTATAGTCATTTTCACAATGTTGATTCTTCCAATCCAAGAACATGGAATATCTCTCCATCTGTTTTTATCATCCTTAATTTCTTTCATCGTCTTATAGTTTTCTGCATACAGGTCTTTTGTCTCCTTGGTAGGTTTATTCCTAGGTATTTTATTCTTTCTGTTGCAGTGGTAAATGGGAGTGTTTCCTTAATTTCTCTTTCAGATTTTTCATCATAGTGTATAGGAATGCAAGAGATTTCTGTGCATTAATTTGTATCCTGCTACTTGACCAGATTCATTGATTAGGTCTAGTAGTTTCCTGGTAGCATCTTTAGGATTCTCTATGTATAGTATCATGTCATCTGCAAACAGTGACAGTTTTAGTTCTTTTCCGACTTGGATTCCTTTTATTTCCTTTTCTTCTCTGACTACTGTGGCTAAATCTTCCAAAACTATGTTGAATAGTGGTGAGAGTGGGCAACCTGGTCTTGTTCCTGATCTTAGTGGAAATGGTTTCAGTTTTTCACCACTGCGAACGATGTTGGCTGTGGGTTTGTCATATATGGCCCTTATTATGTTGAGGTAAGTTCCCTCTGTGCCTACTTTCTGGAGGGTTTTTGTCATAAATGGGTGTGGACTTTTGTCAGAAGTTTTTTCATCTATTGAGATGATCATATGGTTTTTCTCCTTTGTTAATATGGTTTATATCACATTGATTGATTTGCATATATTGAAGAATCCTTGCATTCCTGGGATAAACCCTACTTGATCATGGTATATGATCCTTTTAATGTGCTGTTGGATTCTGTTTGCTAGTGTTTTGTTGAGGATTTTTGCATCTATGTTCATCAGTGATATTGGCCTGTAGTTTTCTTTCTTTGTGACATCCTTGCCTGGTTTTGGTATCAGGGTGATGGTGGCCTCGTAGAATGAGTTTGGGAGTGTTCCTCTGCTATATTTTGGAAGAGTTTGAGAAGGATGGGTGTTAGCTCTTCTCTAAATGTTTGATAGGATTCTGTATAATATTTTTAATATTATTTATTTTGTTGCTCAAATTGTTCTAGCTTTGGTCACTGGATTGAGAGTTCTTTTGGGTTAGTTCCTGTGTCCGTTTGATATGCCCTCATCCTTTTCATTTATTTATTTTTGAGCATTTCTTTCCTTTCTAACACTAGACAATACTTCAGGCTTATGTTTCCACTGCCCTCGCCCTAGAATCACCATTCTATTGGACAGCCCTGGTTCCTTTTATTGGAGAATGGGATTTAGAAACCAGGATCTGGGCACTAGGTGCTCATTGCTCCACAGTTGGTCACTGCTTCTAGGGCCTCTCAGTGGACAGAGCTAGGAAATGTATGTATGTGAATAACCCAAGTGTACACGTATATCTGTATTTATTTGTGTCTATGTTAAACTAAATGTAAGTTCATACTGATATTTCTGACCACAGAAATTCACCACCCCCCAACTCTGTTACTTTTTTTCTGACATTGAGAATCCTGGCTCCCATTATCTATAATTATTTACTTATTTAACTCAAGTGTACCTGTAGTACCCCTATGAGAAACAAACTTACCAACTAGAATACTGTGTTTATGACATTTTTTTTTTACTTTAAACATATCCAATCAAAAGATTGTTTCCCAAGACTTCATAGGCCAGCTGCTTCTTCCCCTCTCCTTTTAGTGCTATGTTATGCATTCGTAATACAGAATTCACTCGTGACAGTATGCTTTCCATCCTGGATCCTCCAACAGACTTATTTTGGCGGGGAGAGGGGGTTGCATATAGTAAAATTTACTCTTGGAGATGTACAGTTCTATGGGTTTTGACAAATGCCTGGAGTCATGTACCTACCAACACAACATCATACAGAGAAGTTCCATAGCCCTAAAAATTCCATTGTGCAACTCTTTTGAAGTCAAGTATTCCCCCTCCTCTAAACACTAGCAGCCATTGATCTGTTTTATGTCCCTGTAGTTTTGCCTTTTCCAGAATGTCATATAAATGGAATCATATAATATGTAGCCTTTTGCATCTGGCTTCTTTCACTGCTTAGCAAAATGCATTTGCGATTCATCTATGTCGTTGCATGCGTGAACCACTAGTTCATTTCTTTGATTGCTGGATGGAATTCCATTGTATGGATGTACCACAGTTTATCCATTCACCTACTGAAGTGCATCTTAGTTGTTTCCAGGTTTTGGCATCTGTAAGCAAAATTGCTATACACATTTATGTACAGGTTTTTCTGAATGTAAATTTTCAGTTCACTTGGGTAAATAACTGGGACAGGGACCAATGGGTCACAAGATAAATGTATGTTTGACTTTATGAGAAACCACCAAACCCTCTTCCAACATGGCTGCACCATTTTGCATTCCCACCAGCAACATGTGAAAGTTCTAGTTGCTCTGCATCTTCATGAGCATATGGCATTGTCAGGCTTCGATTTCTCTTTTCTTAATGTAAAGTGAAAAGTAAGGCTCTAACCTTATTCTTTGCCAAATATCCAAAACTGACACCATTTAAAAATTTTAGTCATTCTAACATGGGTATAATGGTAGCTCATTGTGGATTTAATTTGCATTTCCCTAACAACTACTCGTATTGATTGAATTGAGCATCTTTTCATGAGCTTATTAGTAATCCATTTTTAAAACTGGGTTTTTAGCTTTCTTGTCAAGTTGCCACAGTTCCTTACATATTCTGGATAAAAGTCCTTGACCAGAGAAGTGACATGTAAACATTTTCTCCAAGTCTATGACTTGTCTTTTCATTCCCTTAGCAGTGTCTTTTACAGAGCAAATGCTTTTAATTTTGATAAAGTCCAGTTTTTCATTTTTTTTCTGCTCACAGAGCTTTTGGTATCATACTTCAACACTCAGTGCCAAATCCAGAGACTTGCTCCTATGTCTTCTTGAAGAGATTTTATAGTTTGTGTTTCATTTTAGTTTTTTCAGTAAGACTGCATACAATACCTTTACATTTTCATTTTCTGATTGTTGATGATCTCCTACAATGTGAGGTGTAAGTGCTAAATGTATTAAAATTTACACACACTCATACATTTGTATTTAGAAGATGGTTGTACTACTTTGGGGTGGGGAATCGTTTCTTTTTCAAAAAGCAAAAGATAGGTATCGCTTCAAAATCATAAAAAACTTTCTGTGATAAAACAACCATAATTAAGGTAAAAACACCAAAGATAGACTGGGGAAGATACTTGTGCCTCATATGCAAAGGGTTAGTTATCTCTAGCATAGAAAAAAAAGTCCTACAAATTGACGAACAGAAGTGAGCAAAGGATATGAACAGATAATTCCACAAGAGGAAAACCAAATAGCCTCCGAGCCACAATGGGCATCCAGCATAGAAGGAAAAGCACCATGCCCATCTTCATCTACATTTGACGGGCCCAGCAAAGGCTGCCAAAGGCCAGTGCGGGCATGGATGTGGAGAAGGTGGAATGCGCACACACGACTGCTGGAGGCTAATTGATATGACTTCTTGGGAAAACAATCCAGCAACACCTATTCAACTTACCAAGGAAACACCCTCTCACCTGCCTCAATATGTCAGGTTTTCATAAAGATGGATGGGTGCATTATCATTGTCATAAAGTAGTGGCTTAAAGCTAATGGAACCGAATGTCCATCACACATGGAATGGTTGAGTTAATTGTGGTAGATCTAAGCTACAGACTGTTACGCAACTACTAAAATAAGACTTAGATCCATGTCTAAATACCTGTAGAAAAATGAGATGGGCATGTTGCAGTGACAGGAACAAAGTGACAAGAACAGAGCCGTCACGTGTGTATAAATGCAAGTCCCACCAGGTGTCAGCTGCTCTGATGAGCAGAGGGATGAGCTAGGAATCTAGTTGGTGGTTAACGCTAATGACCTCGGGGGAGAAAGGCCTTCATGAATCTTTGAGTCGTGTCCCTTTTTACAAGTAATTCGTTATTTTACAATAAAGACTTTAAATGGAAAAATAAAAAAGGTCCAGATTGAAAATCAGGGGGCTGGTAATTATTCTTAGTCAGCCCTGAGCACTAGCATCCAATCACTGCGGGTGGGCCCAAGAATCTGAATGCTAACACCAGCCGTTGGGGTGGTTCCTGTGCCTCCCTCAGGGTGCGGGTAGTGGATGCAAGGGGCCAGGAGCTCTGTGGCTGCCCCTTCCTCCCCGGCTTGTGACACTCTGTGAGCAGGAACCCTACCACCCTGGGTCTTCACTGATGCATCAAAAGCCATCCAGCAACACGACAGTGACAGCATGGTGATGAGAGTCAGTGTCTTACCAGACCTGTGCTTGTCAGCTATGTTCTATTCTTGACCTGAACGTCTGCTGTGAACCTGGGGAGAGGCCCAGACACCTGAGCTCAGCCCAGGCACAGTCCCCACTCTGAGGAGGTGTCATCGGCTCTCAATTGCTCCTTGACCATTGTGGCCTCAGGCACATGGGGGCCATCGTGACCCCCCTGCCAGTCCTCTGTGCTGAGGCTTCATACACCATCTCCACTCCTCACCCAGCCCTGCGAGTAGATATCTTACCCGTTTGTGGGAAGGCTCCAGGGGCACAGGTCCACCCCACAGCCAGGGTAGCAGCTTGGGGTGAACATCTCAGCTCTGAGCAACCCTGGGCCCCCTCTGCCATCAAGCCTTCCATGGAAGCCTGACGTGCTGTCCCGCATCTTTCCCCACAGTGAAAAAGAGCCCCACACTGCTGGAAGTGAGCACGGCCCATTTCATGAGAACCAACAGCTTTGCCGAGGACCTGGACCTGGAAGGGGAGACTCTGCTGGCACCCATCACCCACGTGTCGCAGTGAGTGTCCGCTCACCCAGGGGTGATGAGCTAGAAGGGCGTGGGGCTCAGCGCTGGACCAGGGCTCAGGTCTATTCACCCAGTGCCCACCACTCGCTGCCTGCCCTCAGCAACCTGGGGCCACCGACCACCAGGGGCTGGCCTCAGTGCCCGGGCACCAGGCAGGGAGGAGAGCAAGGGCATTTCCCGCCGAGTCTGGGAACATGATCCTCTTGTTTTGACTTATGGAAAACCAGACTGATCATTTTCCACTTGTTTTCGTGCTTTGAGCGTCTGAGAAGATTGTTTTTCTCTCCCCTAGCCCCCTCCCCTGCCCCCCAAAAAAGAGACGACTTTGTTTTTCGCATTTCCCTGGTGGAACCCTGGCCAAAGCCACGGGGCAGATGCCGACTGCTGTCTGCCAGTTGCCGCTGCTGTCCTCAGGGGCTCCTTCAGGTGGAGGAAATGGCTGATTTTTCACGCCTTCCAGTTGGCCTGCCCCTGAGGCACAGCTGGCCTGGGACGCATGCCCGTCCTCCCCCACCGTCGCGGTATCGCCAGGCCAATCCCTGGGGCCCGGCCGTGGTGTGATTCCCCTCCGACGTGACTCAGTGCTCCCGGCTAGGGCACCCAGCGGTGACAGCCTGTGGCGGGGTCAGTGGGACACTCAGGCCCATGCTGGCCACTGCCCCGCTGGGGATTCCCCTAGAGAAGTCTTTGTGTGTTGGGATGTGTGAGCGGCGCTCTCAGCCCTTCTGCGAGTCACTTGCTGGCCTTCCTTCCTTCTCTCTGCGGGGTCACTGAAGCGTGTTTCGGCTCTCCGGACTAAGGGTCTTGAGGTTGTCCTGAACCGTGTGCATCTCTCTGGAAGTGAGGCCCCAGGCTGGCTGCCTTTGCTGCCGGCCAGATGTGGCCTTTGCCTTGCAGATGACTGAGGAATCGGGACCCAAACTGCAGGGCCTCCTGGCTGCTCTGTAACCAGAGGACTGACAAGAGTCGGGGAGCCAGAGTGAGAGGAGGGTAGGACTGTCTCAAGGTGGTACCATGATCAGACAGGATGGCCTACCATCCTTCCAGGCCCCCAGGCTCACAGGGAGGTTGACAGCGCCCCATCGATAGCAGGGTGTGCACAGAAAGCATTCTCAGGCGCGCTGGGAGCCACCCAGGTCACTGTGAAGCAGGGTTCTTCATCCTCGTGGACTCGGCACCGGAGCAAGCTCCCAGGCCACCCCTGGGAATGTGGCTCTGACCTCTGGGCCCATCCTGGAGATGACCTGATAGGCTCACTTGATAAATGGGCAAGGGCAGAGGCGTGAGCAGTAGCGGGTGCCAGGTGGGATGGGCAGGTGCCGGTCAGCGTCCCAAGGCAGAATGCCAGCTTACCACTCTGGCTGAGGCCTGTACCGAACCTGGGGCACAAAGGACCCCAAAGTGGTAAAAGTTGCAGTTTTGTGGCTGGTGTCTGCAACACAGGTGGCAGTGCCTGCTCAGAGTGAGGAAGGCCAAGAGCCTGCTGGGAACCATGACCCTCCCGTGGGTGGATACTACCGAGGCCTCACCATGCCGCTCAGCCTGCCCCTTCCTGTCCTCCTGGCCGCTCTCTTCCTGTCAGAGCTCACTCTTCTTTGTTCTCTCAGCTGTGGCCTGGCCCCCAGAATGCACACGCAAGGAGTTGCCCCCCGGGTGGACAGGGCTATCGCCCACCATCCATCCAACGGGGCAGTCAGTCTTCACCAGCTCCCCGGGCCCTGCCAGGCCCCTGCAGAGAGGCCCAGGGTGAGGGTGGTGAGACTGGGGACCGAGGTGGCCCAAAGCCAAGCTCACAGCTGCCTTGCACAGTCCCCCCTTTTGAAGCGAGGTCCATGTGTGTTAGCATCTGCGTGCACCAAGTTTCCCAAGGCTAGAGGCCGCCCACCTGCCCAGGGAGCCCCAGGAGGGAACTCAAGCCAGTGTAGCTGCATCGTCAGAGGAGCCTGGCTATTTCTTGTCTTCTCTCCTCCAAGACAGAGGCCCCAAGCTCTCTGCTTGCTGTGGGCCTGGGGCATCACCAACCAGAGAGCCTGTGGCGGGCCTTCTGGGTCCACCAGTCCCATGGCGTGGCCCGCTGGTTGTAGCAGGAATGGACCCTCCAGCGCCGGTTGGACCTAGGCAGTCCTCACCCAGTAGAGTCCTCGCCCCAGAACCTGTGAATGCCTTTCCCAGTACAGACCCTGGAGATGAGACAGCTGGGAAGGTGGGAAGGAGCCTGGGTGTGGTGCTAGGATGAGGGGTCTACAGTGAAGGCTGGGAGTGAAAAGACTGAGGCTGTAGTCGAAAGGCCACCTCCAGGCACTGTGGGCTGGTCAAGGCAGAGTCGAGGTTGAGACGGCAAGGGATCTGCATGCCCACGTCCTCCGGAGTCAGAGTTCTGCTCAGGGGAGCCCAGGTGGGGAAGGGGGGATGCAGGCGCAGTGAAGGAGATGGTGGGGCCTCAGACCTAGGCGCCCCCAGGGCTACAGGCTGGGTAGAGGCCCCACCCCACCATGGCTGGGGAAGGTGGCGGCACCGATGGGCACCATGTTTACTTAGGGCTGTGACTGCCGTCAGGGCAAGGCGGGGAGGAGGATGGCCAGGCCTCGGTGCCCATGCTGGGGCCACATTCCTTTGCCTCCCGCACGGCCCGCCTGGTGATTGATGCCCCTAATTAAACTCGGCTCCAGCCGCTCGGGGACCCGTCTTGGCTCCTGCGGGCAGCTCAGCCCCACGGACTCCATGCGGGGAAGAGAGGGGCGCACGCTCTGGTGTGTGTAAGGGATGGGGGGTGTGCGCGGGGGTCTCACAGCGGGCAGAGTGGGTGGGAGGCAGTTACTGAAAAACAGATCCATTTTTCTTCAGCATTTTACTGATGTTAAATGTATTACCATGTTGGGCCAGTTCCAGGATTCAAATTAAAAGCATAAATAAAGACACATTTTGTTTCCATCTCAAGCTCTCCCCGCCCGCCGGGCCCCAGGGAGGTGAGGTCACTGCAGCCTTGATTACGGGAAGGTCCCTGGGGCTGGGCGAAGCTCCTCTTTCCGGGGCCTGTTGGCCATCGGTGGAGCGAGGGGTCAGGGGACTGGGGGTCAGCAAGCCAGCCTGGTGCAACCGAGGGGGCTGCCAGCGAGCAGGGCCCAGGGTGCAGTGGGCTGGGGAGACACAGTAGCTAGCTTTGGGCACTCCAGCCCCAGCCCCACAGGCAAGCCCCTGGGCAGCTCCAGGGCCCTCACACGAATCTGGGTGGCCGGGCCAGTCTCACCCACAGCTTTCAGGAAGAGTCTTCCAGGTCCTGCAGGGCCAGAAGGCAGCTCGTCTGCATTTGAGCACCACCCCCCCAACTCGCCGCAGTCTTGCCACAGGGCTTCCAAGGAGCAAGTGTGAGGCAGGAGACAAAGCATCTGGGAGCGTGGGGCGCAGCGGAGCCCGCACCCCAGGAGGAGCTGGGGTGAGCTCCTAGGCTCCTGCCCACTGAGGGGAGGGCCACCCCTGTGTGCATCCCCGTGCCTTGCACACGGTGTCCCATCTGGAACAGCCTTGGCACTCCTCTGCAGCCATGAGATTCCTACTCATCTTTCCAAGGTTCTCTCAAGTCATCCTCCTCCCAAGGAGGCCCAGGACGTCCACAGGCCAGGCAGCCGCGTCCTCCTCCAGCCCCTGAGGCCCTCTACCAGCTCCCTGAGCCCTAGTATGGGGCCTGGGACTCTTTTATGGGTACCTGTCTCCCAAGATTCTCAGATCCTGGGGAGCAAGCGATGTGCGGCTCCCCTGGGCCTCTCCCTATCTGGCACCCCCTCAAGCCCCAGGCTGGAGGGAGCTCCAGGACTATGGCTCCCACCCCAAGGCAGACAGGGGCCCCCAGCCAGCACCTCCCGAGGAGGAGATGAAGCAGGGCTGTGGGCGCCTCAGCATGGGTGCTGGCATGTAGGGCCAGGGGCAGCTGGGTCAGAACTGGCCTCAGCATCAGGACCTGTGGCTCTGAGCTCCAGGGCTGTGTGTGGGCGTGGCCTGGGTACCCTTTCTCTCCGCAGCCTTGGGAGGCTGCGGCCATTCCTATGGAGTCCTCCCCACAGCTGCAGTCAGCCAGCACTGGCCTGGCATCCACATCTGCCCCACTGGTTGCATATGGACACCCAAGACAGTTGGTTCAAGTGGCCAGACCCTCGGTGAGCACAGCAGCCTGTGGTTTCCCTGAAGGGTCCCTCTAGGAGAGTTGGTCCCTGGCGCCCCCACCTCTTTCGTCATGGCATCTCGGTTGGGCGAGATTCAGCCCTTTTCAACAAGCCACCACTCTTGTCCTGCTCTGCAGGGGGAAGATTTCGGTTAGCACCCTGTACACCAGGACAGGCACAGGGAAGGCCAGGGGCCTTCTAGGAAAGGAAGGCACAGGGAAGGCGAGGCCAAGGCTGGGGCGCTACAGGTCACCCACCAGGTGACCGTGAGCAAGCACGCTCACACACCCAGCGAGCATATACTTGCAGGCCTCCTGCAACATGACAGCCTGGAGATCCTTGAGCAAAACCAGCCCTGTGTGCGTTAATTAGAATTTCCATGTCTTCAACTTTCTCCTGGACCCTGCAGAATCTCACGCCAAAACGTTCAAGTTTCTCTTTTCCAGCAAGGCCGCTGTGGCCTGGCTTTCATCCACATCACTGCTAATGTCTCCTGAAATCTGCATTTGTCAGCGAGGCCAGGGCCAGCCCCATGCCTTCTGGAAACGGGGGCAAATGTCACAAGGCTTGGTCCTGCACTCAGCTCCATGGACCAGGGGTACTAGCGCTATTGATGGGACTAGGTTTGCTTGGGACATTTCAGAGACACCCAGGGCCCACTGCAGCCCACACCCATGGACCCTGGAGGCGCCAGGCACTGCACCTCTGCGAACACCCAAGCCCCTCGCTCTGTTTCTCACCCTGCAAACTTTGGTGGGAAAGGACGGAGAGGCCTTTCTGGGGCCAGTGTCCAGGGGGATAAAGGAGGGGGCTTGCCAGGAACAGATGAGGCTAGTTTGTCTTTCCAGACCAGTGTCCTGTCTTCTTCGGAGCTCCAGACCACCTCTGTCTGCACAAGGTGCCAAGGAAGCCCCGTGGGAGCCCGCCCGGGAGGGCTGTGCGAAGCTACATGAGTCACAGGCTCCCGGTCAGAGCCTCACAGCTCCGGCCAGGCGCAAACCCGTCTCTGAAATGCACGGGGGGATTAAATGTTCTCCTAATTAAATTAAAAGCGAGGCGGAGTGGCTCAGTGGGAAAGAGACGGGACTGGGAATCGGATGCCCTCAATCTGGCTCCCAGCCTGCACCAGCCCAGCTGCGGGCTGGCCCCCGGAGGCCCCCTAACCTCTGGGAGCCTCACTTCCTCCATCTGAGCATGTGAGGAGGATGCAGCCAGTCTCCTGGGGCTGCTGCTCTGGGGAGTGGGCCCGCTGTCTGGGTGGGAGGCCCAGAGGAAAGCGGGGAGGCTCCTTGCTTCCTCAGAAGCCATCCATAACCCCCAGCCCAGGCGCTCTCAGGCCCCGCTCAGCAGTCTCCGTGGTGCAGGTCCTCATCAAGGCTAGCGTGGACCGGGTTAGGGTTAGGGTTAGGGTCAGGGTTAGAGTACCACTGGAGGAGAGAACGTCCACACCCTAGGAGTGGCTGGGGAAAATGACTGCACAGATCACACTGGTGTTGATGTGGAGACATTTGCCACCGTCGGGGAGTCCCACGCAGCTCCCTCTTGGGCTCTGCTTGAACCCAGAAGGGGAGACTGAGTCCCAAGGCAGCCTGATCAGGAAGCCTGAGCTGTGTGTCCCCTGAGCCAGGGGTGGAGGGTGCTTGGGGGCAGCCCCAGCCCCTCTGCAGGCCTGGGTTGTCCATCTCTCAAGTTTAGAAAGGATTGGCCTTGTATATAGGACATGGTTTTCGACTTTTTAGTTGAAGGATGAAGTACACACAGATGAGTACACAGATCTCAAGTGTACTGCTTTATGCGTTTTCACCCCCGGGACTCACGTAACCAGCCCCGAGCTGAGGCAGCAGAACCTCCAGGAACCCCCTAGGCTCCCTTTTCCTGTCACTGATGCCCACGGGTAACCAGTGTCCTGGCTTCTAGCAACAGGACTCAGCTTTGTTCGTTTTTGAACTTTCTATCGAGAGACTCACGCAGTGCACGCGCCCGTTTGTCCGAGTCCCTGGGAGCCCCGCCGTCTGGCTGAAGAGAGCAGCGCCTCCCTCTTTCCTTGCCGGCTGGCACCCCGCTGTGTGAATGGCCTACACTTTGTTTATCCATTCTCCTTGGATGGCCACGTGGACAATTTCCAAGGCAGGGTTGTTACCATTATTGCTAAGAATATTCTGTCTAGTCTCTGATGAACATATGGGCTGCTTTGTGGTGAGTATGTGCCTAGGCGCAGAGTTGCCAGGTCACTGGATGAGCTTGCTGACTTTTAGTAAACACTGACTAACAGCTTCCCAAAGCAGGCATACCATCTCCACTCCCACCAGTGGCATCGGGGCATTCTGGCTGCTCTATATCCTAACACTTGGCATTCTCCATCATTTCCTTTTCAGCCATACTGGTGTCTGGTGGCATCAAATTGTGATTTTAATTTGCAGTAAGCCAATGGCTAATACAGTTGAGCCCCTTTCTACATGATTATTATTTAGTTGGATACTGTCCTTTGTAAAATGCCCACGTTGGCTGCCCATTTTCTATTGGGTTATCTTTTCTTTTGATTTGTAGTTCTATCTTTACCCTGGACATGAGTCATTGGTCAGATTATTTGGGATATATATATATGTACACAACACCTCTCCCTCTGCAGGTTGCCCTTTTCCTCTCTTAAGGTGTCTTTTGATGAACAGAAGGCCTTAATTTTAAGGTGATCCAGTTAATCAAACATTTCCTTTCTGGAGTGTGCTATTTGTGTCCTATTTAAGAAACTTTGACTACTCCAAGGTCATAAAGATATTGTTTTTTTCTAAAGCTTTAATAGTTCACCTTTCACATGGAGATCTACAGTCCGCCTGGAATCAATTTTTGCATGCAGTGCGAGGCTGAGGTCAGGGTACAGTTTTCCCCCGTTTGGATATCCAGCTTGACTCAGCACCCTTTACTGAAAAGACCATCCTTTCTCCACTGCCCTACCTACCGTATCAGCATCATTATAAACCAGCTTACTGTCTACATGTGGCTCTGTCTGCAGACCCTATTCGCTTCAATGAGTCAGATTCCAGTTTTTCTTTTTTGCCAGGGCCATGTTTCATCATCACTATAGTTTAATACCAGCCCTGGACAGCTGATCATGCAGGCTCCAGCCAGTTCTCCTGCCTTGCTTGGCTGTCTTTGTGTGGCACCTGTCTCTCCATGCATGTGCCAGTTTCCACAGAAAACTTCTAATAGGTGCGGCGGCTCTCTAGATGAATATGGGGAGAATAAACATCTTGACTGTGTTGAGTCTTTGGAACTGTGGTCTTGACGTGTCCCTCATTTATTGAGGTCTTCTTTCATTTCTCCTACCACGTCCTGTAATTTTCAATGCAGTGATCATGCACCCCTTGTCTGAGATTTATTCCTTGTTAGCTGGTGTTGGTTATGGGTTCACCAAGCCTGGGAACATTGCCTACCAGGGGACTCTGGCCAGCCTGGCTCATTTTATCCTGCCCATGGGGTGCCAGGGAAGTCACCTCAGCTCTCTGAGCCTCAGTATCCTCTTGTAGACATGAGGGATGTGTCTCATGGTGCTGGTGTTAGCTTTTGAGGAGATGGGGTCAGGCATCCAGCTGTGTACCTGATTCAGGAAAGTGCCTGCTAAACAGCAGATAGTGTAAAATGTCACCTTACGATGAGAGGCCTCATGGGGACATCCCTTACTTGGCCTGAGAGCTTCTGAAACCACCAGGTCACAAGCTTCCGTGGAACACAGATGAGGTCACAGTGCGCCACCGTTAGGTGTCATCCTTATTTAACAAGATATACCTGGAGGCCCAAAAGCCCCGGGCCCCAGGATGGGCTAGCGGCAGAGGAAAGATGCAGATCCACAACCACAGCCTCTCGTCCCTGGGAGAGGGGCTCACGAGCTGTTCTGGCCCCTGTGGAGGTGCAGGGAGAAACCTGACGCCCACTGTTCTCCTCTTGGGGGGAATGCAGAGGACCGTGGTCACAGGTGCCCCGACGTGCCTCTGCCCTCTATTCTCATCACCGTTGGGCTCACCTGCCAAGGATGGCACCCATCTTCAAGCAGAGTGAGGACCAGGGCAGGCCACAAACCCTGCCTTCCCCTGGTGCTGTGCTCGGCACGGAAGGGAAGCGCACGGTATCTCTAGGGTTCTGAGCGACTCGCAGGCGGCTCAGCCCGAACGTGGCAGCAGCGTTCACAGACCTGGCGGCTTTCGGGTGCTTAGGAGAGGGTGAGCCTCTGGCAGAATCGACGGAGCCCCTGCCGTGTGTACGTCTCGGGTCAGGGGTGGGAGGGGCGCTGCTGCGGGCCGAATCCTCGGTAGGGCCCTGCGAGCGCTTAGTCAGTCAGTCCCCTGATTCGCAGGACTGGGTCTTGCCGGCATCACCCCTGAGGTGGCGGCAGAGCCAGGGCTTGTTCCCAGACACACTGTCTTTAGGGGAGCCCCAGTCTGTGATGGGGAAGCTGGACTGGCACCCTGAGGGCTGGTAAGCAGAGGGTGGGGAGGTAACTAGCCAGCAGAGGCAAAGAGGCCTGGCCTCTGGCTTGGGTCTGTGCCCCCGAAGTGTTTCTATGGCCCTCCGGGCAGGAGAGAACAGTCCGTGCAGAGACAGTCTGTGCGCTGGTTGGGTGACTCTGTGACCATCTTCTCCAGTGAGAATTCTTCGCATTCAGGCTCTTCGCACACCATGGACCTGGCACCGCCGTGTGAGGAGGGCGAGGGGTGCGCAGGCCTGCACACTACTCCAGGGCAGCGCTGATCTGGCCCCCCAGGGTACAGTGGCAGACCCAGCTCTGTGGCTTCTCATGCTGCCCCAGAGCGCCCCCTCTAGCGTTCATTCTTTAAGATTTCCCAGCCCTCTTGGGACAATGCAGGTGTCCTAGGCAGGGGCCACACCTTAGATGCACATCCTTAGCAATGACTGGCTAGCCGTCTGAGGTCTGGCTAGAAGTCTGTCAGGTTTGGTTGGCCCATGGGAATGCCGGGTGCCATCTTAGAGTCCTCGTGGAGGGAAGAGGAAGAGAAAGAAAAGATGGAGGCACAGGGAGCTAGGAGGCCAGGTCTAGCCTCAGAGTCTGGCATCCCTGGTGTCCACGTCATCCTCACACCTCCAGCTATGACCCTAGTGTTGCTTTGATCTTCTCAATAAGTAACCTCTTGACCTGGCAGTGGCCCCAGAGGCTCACACTGAAGATGGCACCGGGAGTGCCTGGAGAAGAGTAGGTGTACCCCAGGGGTTCACACACGAGTTCGCCCATTTCAGTTGGCACAAGAGCAGCTTAGGAGGGGATACATAAAGCTCTGAGAAAGGAATTTTTTTTAGGGGAAATTCAAGGAATTTTCAAAGGTAATTTTGACTCTACCTGATTTGTCTTCCAAGACCTTGGAACTGAGCCATCACAGATCAGACTACACTGCACCCAAAGTAGAATCCTTGCTGTTCCCTATGGTGCCTTGCTGGGGAAACTGAGGCAGAGAGCAGGGTGACTTCATAAAGCAATAGAAGATATTTGGGAAATGGGGGGGGCGGGTAGGTAAGGCTATTCAGGGCACAGAGCTACACACGCGCGCGCGCGCACGCACACACACACACACTATATATATATATATATATATATATATATATATATATATATATATTCAGCATCCTTCCCCGCAGCCTCACTTGTGGTTATGGGCCTAAGACTGCTGCCCTCAGAGAGCCAGGCCCCTGAAGAGGAGGTGGGCGGCACCAGGCAGCCAGCCGCTGGTCCTCTGCTTAACTCCTCAGTTAGCTGATCTCTGTATCTGGGGTATAAAGTTCAGGGTAAGGTCACATTGGGACCTTTAGCTGAAAGTCCTTGAGCACGTTCTGGGAGAGTCCTGCTGGCCCCACTCGGTCTGCACTGGGGCCCGGTGTCTCCCACTCCCTGGCCGGGACTGGGCAGATGTCCTCAGGCCCAAGGGGACCTTTCTTTTCCTACTTAATCTCCTCTCGTGGGCCTTTTGTAGGTGGGCTTGTTTTTCAATGTTTTCGTTAGGTTCATATCCAGATTTGTTAAATTAAATTGAATCTCTTCCAGTTTGAAACACTTGAGCTTTTTTTCTGCTGTTCTTTTTGAACTGCCGCATGAACCCCCCAGCTGGGTGTGTGGGCTCCAGGTGGGAGCTCGTGGGGGCCTGGCTGCAAGGCCAGGGTCATAAGATGGGGCAGCCTTGGGTGGAGCAATGCTCAGGAAAACTGGCTCCCAGCCTGACTGAGCTTGGGCCGGTGTGTGTGCAGCGGCAGAGGGTGGGACCATCCCCAGGGGCTCCAAGGGCCTCACTTGAGATGCTCTCCCAGTGATACTCCAGTCTGCGGCTGTGCCTGAAAGCTCTGTGCTCATGGGCCGCCCCCCACCTGTCTCATGCACTGGGAAATGGACTCTTCAGACCACATGGCCTGGGTTCACGGGGGGAAAGTATCCCTTTAGATGCCAGGAGATGGAAAGACTGGGAAACGGGAGCCCTGAGACCAAAGACGAGAGGACCTTGCTCAGCTGCTGGCAGAGCCAGGGCTAGGCCCTCAGCTCTGAACTCTGAACCCTGTGCTCTTCTGCTGTCCCAGAGGGGCCTGTCTGCTCTAGTGGGGCCTGTGCTCCACCTCACGCCAGGCCCAGCCAGTCCCCTTCATCACCTGGGCCAAGTGACCCCAGTCCCGGGGGTGGCTGGGGCACCTCCCTGAGCACCGGGCCGCAGTCACCCGAGCGCTGGGGGGCAGCGCATATGGCCGTCAGCTTGGCCGTGCCCTGATCTTTAGCTTGCTCCCCCAACACGCAGGGGACGGGAGACAGCACCCCCCAGTTAATTCTGCGGCAGCTCATGCCCGCAAGGAGAGGCTGGTGGAGCTGAGGCACTACAGAAACACTGAGACGTGGGGTCAGAAAGGACAGGGAAGCTGGTCTCGGGCCACCTCAGAGTACTATCCAGGAGACCCAGGTGGGCAAGACCAAAACAAGGGTGCCACCTTTCCCAGCCCAGGCAGGAGGATCAGAGTAGCCCTGAGCAAGGCCAGAAGGCTGCCTTGTGACTAAAGGCCCAGGCTGCAGAGGTGCAGCCTTCTCCCCGGGCAGAAAGGCAGGCCACGAGGAGCCTGGGGCTTATGAAAACAGCTCCATGAGCAAACAATGGGCACTGTCTGAGGAGAGCAGAGCCTGGCCTTTGTTTAGCAGTGGACACTGTGCCGGGGCACCAGGCCCTGGCAGACGCATTCTACCTTGGCGCCAGGCCTCCCTCTGTGCTGAGCCCCTAAAATGCCATAAAAGCTTCTGCTCATCACTGTCCTCGCTGGCCCTGGTGACCTGAAGAAATATCACTCTCTCCGCCTGTTGCCACCTGGCCACACAGGTGCAAGGTCCCAATGACTCAGGCCAAAGAGAAGCTGAGCGTGACCGGCCGGCCCACCACGCGAGGCTGATCACGGACTTGTCTCATTTACTGGGGCTGGTGTTGGGCTCTGCCTGTAAATGTTTAACTCCTAAGGATGCTGACCTCAGGGCTTGGGAGGCTCAGACTGGCTGGGGGAGAGGGGTTCCTTCTTGCTGGTATGCACGCAGGGACCCCGTGGTGGGAAAGGGCAGCATCAGCCTTTGCAGTAGGCCCACCGGCTCCGCAGCCAGCAGAGCAAAGGCTGGGTAGGAAGAGGGCCAGCCCCACAGCGTGCTGAAGGGAGCAGCAGCGCTGTCCTCCCCTGCGTAGGTGAGCGCGGGCCCTGAGCGGGAGGCCCGGCCCCGAGGGCCCCTCCGTGGTTTCCCACCGCTTCAGGCCCGGGGTGCGGGTGCCTCATTTGGAACTGCTGGTTGCCCCACAAGGGCCTGGCCTAGGTCTCCCCGCTGGTGGGGAGGAAGCTGTGGAGGCTGCTTTGCTGGGGCCACCCAGTGTGGGCTCAGGAAGGGAAGGAATGCGACCGAGGCCGGGTGTGGCTGAGGAGAGTGCAGCCAGCTGTGGGTTTTTCTTGGGGCCGAGATAGACGTGAGCAGAGATGGAGGCCCCTCTCTCTCAGTCCCCACCACACACACTAGGACCTTTCTTCAGCGTGTGGCTGTGGAGCTGGAGGCCAAGGACACCCTCTGGAAATCTGAATTCCATTCGCTCTTGGCAAAGAGCAGCTTCCTGCTTGGGGAAGGTGTGCGCGTGTGTGCGCGCGCGTGTGCACACATGGCCATGGGGGCTGGCGGAGGGAGAGGCACGTGGGTGGAGCAATGTTTGATGAGACGTGTAAGGTGACCCCAGTATTTCCCGGCACTGGATGGCACTTGCAGAGCTCGTCCAGGGGAGTTAAGACAAATACCTGGAGTGAATGAATCAGAAACGTGCGGGCTGCACTGCCTTTGAAACAGGCTCTGGCTTAAAACAGTCACAGCAAAACATGCCTTTGAATTTGAAAGCCAGAACTTTTTGCAAAATAATTCAAAAAGTTTGTTGAACCTTAAACCCTTCCTGACGATTCCTTCCTTCTGAAGTTAACTCGTTAAAGTTGCTCCAGTCCCAGCCTGGTGCCAGACCAGCTTCCTGGAAACCCTCGCCAACTGCTGGCCTTTGGAAAGGCTTGTCGCCCTAATAGCTGTTTAAAAAAAAAAAAAAACAGCTCACTGGGCACCTTGGCTGCAGGGTCTGAAAAGTCCTTTGTGCTAGCTCCAGCTGCAGTTTTTCCAGGCCTCGCTTCTGGGGCTGACTGGAGCTGTCTCTCTTCGTTTCCTCTTACAGTGGCGGGCGCTGGGCCGGCTTCTTCCCGCCCAGCTTCTCTGCCAACGGTGTATCCAGGCCTCCCCACGCCCAGGTGGATGTCCAGGGCAGAGCCCTTGGAGAGGGTGGGTGTGGGCATGTCCCAAGAGGGTCGCCAGCCTCAACTTCCTCTCTGTTCCTTCTCCCCATGGGGAGAGATCAGGACCCCCTCCTAGGTCAACACTGTGTCACTTCCCCAGAATACCCAGCACCCAACCAGCTCCCAAGCAGTGCCATTTCAGAAGGGAAGACAATCTGCTCCTCCCCGAAGCAGAGTCTCGGCAGTATAAAGCACGAATGTAAAATGGGGTCTAAGTTATAGTTTAAAAGAGTTTAAAATGTGAAGATGCATAGGAAAATATTTAAATTAACACAGACATTAGGCAAATCAACAGAAAAACGTATTAAATGTTGTCACTGTTGCATTAATCAAAATCAGAGATTACCTGAAAATGGAAAAAATTTACATAAAAACTTGATTTAGTGACACACAGCAGTCAGAACATGCCGTGCACGGTTCACTTCCTTAAAAATCACTCCTCTCAAAATTCTGTAATGACAAAACATATGTAACATTTCATCTCCTAGGAGAGCCTTGCTGATCTGCAGATGGGTGGAGGGCACCCCTTCCCATCGAGGGGGGGCGGGGGCGGGGGGCTCGCTGGGAGCCCGCCCAGGGCCTGCTCTCACTCCAGCTCTGCCTCTCTCTGTCAAAACCCTCTTTGTGCCGGAGAAGCCCCCGCCCCTTGGAGTGACATGAACCAGAGCCCACACTGCTGTGCCGCGGGAGCTGCCCCTCGGCGGCCACCCCAGCCCTGCAGCGGAGGGCTGCTCATTCACGGCCTGGCAGAACATCTGCATGAGCTGCAGTACACCGTTCTTTCCCTATTAAAATGTTGTGCTTAAAAAATAATAATGATAAAGTAGTTTTATACGCACATGGTAAAACACATTCAGTGTACAAAGGGAATATGGCGAAAAATCAGGCTGTCCCCACCACAGCCCTGAATTCCTAAGTTTCCTTCCCCAAAGGTTACCACTTTTAACAGTTTCCTATTGTATTTTTTTCAGAGTGTGTTACAGGGGCAAACATGTATCTATAATATACCTCCTTTTTACACAAGTGGTAACATATATTTATCTGCAGTTTGCCTTTTTGACTTAATATATAGGTATGCCAGACTTTTTGAGCTGCCCAGACAAGACTGGTTCATCATAGGGCAGTACACGTCAGGGGCATTTTTATTTTGCAGTGATATGTGTGTACACACACAGGAACAGGTGACAGCTCAGTGCACTGTAGCTCAAGTGCTGCTTTCTTGTGGTTAGCTTCCAGGATCCCGGAGAGAACGTGGCCTCTGCTCTCAGTCTACTGGACTGGGCTTTCCCCAAAGGTGCTCATGGCAGCTCTAGTCTTTCTGGCATGGGTTCCTGGTGAACACGAGGACCCGGCTGCCTGAAAAAGGCACGTAGGTGGTGGGGTGGGAGGCCTATAAGAAGGCTAAAGAATATCATGCTGGCTGTTAATCAGAGAGCCTTCCATCAAAGGATGCAGAGATGGGCTGCTCATTAAAGCCTGATTAAGGCCATGAGCATTTTCAAGGGCAACACTGACTTGACCGCAGCTGGCAGGAGGTGGCCAACAGTTACTTGCTTGATGGTCTGGGCAGGAAGCAACCCCAGGGCATCTGAAGAGAACGGAGCCCTGGCCAGTGCACTGTGCGGGGACCTGTCTCCACAGGCATCATGCTGTAAGGAAACCTTTCAGCTTTCCGTAAGCAAGCCCTCTCATTTCTTGGTAAGCACGCGGTGGCCCCAGTGTGCACTGTTCAAAGGGAAGATGCCTGTGTGTTCTGGAGATGGATCTATATTAAGACATCTAGTGCTTCTCCTTTTTATTAACAGCTGCAGAGCATTTCACTGTGCCATAATGTATGGAACAAGTCCCCTATTGATGTATGTATAGGGCAGCTAAAGACAGCCATTAACCATTCAAATATTCACTAATGAACTGCCCGGTTATGAAATTAGTCGCTCTGAAACATCCCTCCCCACTGAACACTATTGTTTCTCCCCACCCATCTTATCCCTGCTCTATCTCTGTTGACTGAGTCTCCTTCTAGGCTGTCTCTTATCAAATAAGGACAATGTAAAGTAAATCACTTATGAAGAAGAACTGTAAATCTTGTCAAGATAAGAGATTTCATGAAGTTAAGGGAAGTGAAATTGAAGCATCTCTAACAGAGATTAGGAGATTAGGCAGAGTTAAACCAGTTATCAACTGAAGAGAAAATCAAGGCTGATACCTAGATAAGCATTTCAAAAAAGAAATAATAAAAGCAGATGAAATAATAAAAGATTAAGGGTAGGCCCTTAGTGAAGCCATGAAGCCCCCTACCTTCTACAGATATGATCCTCTGTGTGAAAGTGCTGCCAAAGTCCATTATGAAGTGAAAGATGCCCTACTGTGGTATCACAGCATGTTTTATAAACATGACACCAGAACCTCTCTCCATTCACTTTTTTTCTAAAATGAGTAGGTATCTACGATTATAATAACTTATATTTATATAGGATAATCTTGTTTTCAAAACTATTATTACTACTTCTCAAGGTAACTTCCCAATCAAGTCTATTTTTCATGAAATTTTGGTCTCCATTTTAAGTGTATTCACTTCAAGAGGCCCATTTTTTCCATTTCCAGCAAGGTTAAGATATTTGTACATGTTTTGATAGCTACTACCAAATCATAAAGGCTGGTACCCATTTATGCTACTATGAAAATTGCACAAACATGCCCGTTTCCCCACACCTTCACCAACAAGTGAGTAGTCACAGTTTTTATCTTTATTAATTTGATTGAGGAAGAAATGGTATACTGGAGTGTTAATTTACATTTTTTTTATTGTAAATGAGGATTTTATCTCTTCAAATAAGTAAACACATTTGTTTTTTCTTTTTTGTGAACCATTTCTCCATACCCTTAATTTTTTTAATACCTCTTCTTACTGATTTATAGGAACTCTGTCTTAGATGTTGAAAATATTTTATCCCAATTTTTCTTCAGTCTTTGAGCTTCTATAGTTTTCTGCTGGCAGAATTTTTAAATTTGAGTGTTTTGGGGGGTTTTGTTTTTGTTTTTTGTTTTGCATTTCTTATATTTTATTAAAAGTTGAGCTTGTTTCTGTGTTTCAGAAGCCAGTTGTATTTTCTTTTCATAAACTGTTCAAATTTTTGGTCCATTTTTTCCTGTTGGACTTCAGAATTTTTAAATTTTGACACAGTCGACTCTGGCAGTCTTTTGTGATTTGCGGTCCTTGTCTTAAATTTTGGAAAAATTTTGGAAAAAAACCTCATTCTGAGATTGCTTTAATAAATTCTCCCGTGTTTTCTTCTGTCATCTTTGTTTTATTTTTCAGATTAAAAAATATTTTTAATTGAAGTATGGTTAATTTACATGTTGTATTAGTTTTAAGTGTAAAGCAAAGTGATTCAGTTACACACACACACACACATATCTACAAGCATACACACACACACACATATATATATATATATATATATATATATATATATATATATATATATATTCTTCTTCAGATTATTTTCCCTTATAGGTTATTACAAGATACTGAGTATAGTTTCCTGAGCTATACAGTAGGTCCTTGTTATTTACCTATTTTATAAATAGTAGTGTGTATATGTTAATCCCAAACTTCTAATTTACCTCTCCCCCACCCCACTATCCCCTTTGGTAACCGTAAGTTTGTGCTCTATGTCTGTGAGTCTATTTCTGTCTTGTAAATAAGTTCATTTGTATCATTTTTTTAGTTTCCACATATAAGTGATATGAATATGATTATCTGTCTGACTTACTTCACTTAATATGGTAATCTCTAGGTCCACCATCCATGTTGCTGCAAATGGCATTATTTCATTCTTTTTTATGGCTGATTAATATTCCGTTGTGTATGTGTGTGTGTGTATACATATATATATATGTACACACATACATATACACACACCACATCTTTATCCATTCATCTGTTGATGGACATTTAGGTTGGTTCCATGTCTTGGCTATTGTAAATAGTGCTGCTATGAACATTGGGGTGCATGTACCTTTTTTTTTTTTTTTTTTGCAGTATGCGGGCCTCTCACAGTTGTGGCCTCTCCCGTTGCGGAGCACAGGCTCCGGACGTGCAGGCTCAGTGGCCATGGCTCACGGGCCCAGCCGCTCCGCAGCGTGTGGGATCCTCCCAGACCGGGGCACAAACCCATGCCCCCTGCATCAGCAGGCAGACTCTCAACCACTGCGCCACCAGGGAAGCCCGCATGTATCTTTTTGAATTAGCTTTTTTCCTGGATATATGCCCAGGAGTGGGATTGCAGGATCATATGGTTAACTCTATTTTTACTTTTTTTTTTTTTTTTTTTTTTTTTTTGCGGTAGGCGGGCCTCTCACTGTTGTGGCCTCTCCCCTTGCAGAGCACAGGCTCCGGATGCGCAGGCTCAGCAGCCATGGCTCACGGGCCTAGCCGCTCTGCGGCATGTGGGATCTTCCCAGACCGGGGCACGAACCCGTGTCCCCTGCATCGGCAGGCGGACTCTCAACCACTGCGCCACCAGGGAAGCCCTATTTTTACTTTTATAAGTTACCTCCATACTGGTCTCCATAGCAGCTGCACCAATTTGACATTCCCACCAACAGTGTAGGAGGGTTCCTTTTCCTCCATACCCTCATTTATTATTTATAGACTTTTTAATGATGGCCGCTCTGACTGGTGTGAGGCGATACCTCATTGTAGTTTTGACTGCATTTCTCTAATAATTAGTGATACTGAGCATCTTTTCATGTGCCTGCTGGCCATCTGTCTGTCTTCTTTGGAGAAATGTCTATCTAGTCTTCTGCCCGACTTTTGAATGGGTTGGGTTTTTTCTGATATTAAGCTGTATAAGTCGTTTGTGTATTTTGGAAATTAATCCCTTGTCGGTAGCATCATTTCCAAATATTTCCTCCCAGTCCATAGGTTGTCTTTTCATTTTGTTTATGATTTCCTTTGTTGTGCAAAAGCTTTTAAGTTTAATTAGATCCCATTTATTTTTGTTTTTATTTCCATTACTCTATGAGACAGATCCAAAATAATATTGCTGTTATTTATGTCAAAGAGTGTTCTGCCTATGTTTTCCTCTAGGAGTTTTATAGTATCCAGTCTTACATTTAGATGTTTAATCCACTTTGAGTTTATTTTTGTATATGGTGTTCAAGAATGTTCTAATTTCATTCTTTTACACACAGCTGTCCAGTTTTCCCAGCACCATTTATTGAAGAGACTGTCTTTTCTTCATTGTATATTCTTGCCTCCTTCGTTGTAGATTAAGTGACCATAAGTGCAGGGGTTTATTTCTGCGCCTTCTATCCTGTTCCACTGAGGTTTATTTCTGCGCCTTCTATCCTGTTCCATTGATCTATATGTCTGTTTCTGTGCCCGTGCCATGCTGTTTTGATTACTGTAGCTTTGTAGTATAGTCTGAAGTCAGGGAGCGTGATTCCTCCGGCTCTGCTCTTCTTTCTCAAGATCGTTTTGTCTTTTCAGGGTCTTTTGCGTTTCTATACAAATTTTAAAATTTTTTGTTCTAGTTCTGTGAAGAACGTCATTGGTAATGTGAAAGGGATTGCACTGAATCTGTAAATTGCCTTAGGTAGTACAGTCATTTTTTAACACTATTGATTCTTCCAATCCAGGAACACAGTGTATCTTTCCATCTGTTTGGGTCATCTTCAATTTCTTTCAACAGCATCTTACAGTTTTTGGAGTAAAGGTCTTTTGTCTCCTTAGGTAGGTTTATCCCTAAGTATTTTATTCTTTTCGATGCGATGGTAAATGAGATTATTTCCTTAATTTCTCTTTCTGATATTTCGTTGTTAGTGTATAGAAATGCAACAGATTTCTGTACGTTATTTTTGTATCCAGCGACTTTACTGAATTCACTGATGAGCTCTAGTAGTTTTCTGGCAGCATCTTTAGGATTTTCTACATATAGCATCATGTCATTTGCAAACAGTGACAGTTCTACTTCTTTTACAATTTGGATTCCTTTTATTTCTTTTTCTTCTCTGATTGCTGTGGCGAGGAATTCCACAACTATGTTGAATAGAAGTGACGAGTGGGCATCCTTCATCTTTTTACATTTAAATAGTGCTCCCTCTAGATTTGGACATAAGGAGTCATTAAATTCAATTTATTTTCTATGTGTCTAACTAGTTATCCCAACACTATTTATTTGAATACATCATCTTCTTTCCACTGACTTAAGTTGTTACCTTTATCATATTTCAAACTCTCATTTAATCTGTGCCCATTTCTAGATTGTCTTATGGATGGCTGATGGGCCTGGTGATGGGCCAGCCTCAGTTATTTGACTTTTGAACTTTATGATGTGCTTGTGAGTATAGCAGGTTTCTCCCATCTCTCTTACTCATAAGTGGAAGCTGCATTTCACACAGTACAGTCAACCAGGGAATCCATGGCATGGCCTCAGACCAAAACACTCTAGACACAGGATTAGCTCTTGAGTTGGACGGGAAGCCTGGAGTGTTTGGGACTGAGTCCTCGCCTTGGCAGCTAATGCTGTCAGGGAACAGGAGCACTTGTTTCTTCCAGGCTCACTCACACGGCAGAATCCAGACAAGGGATGCACCGGGGTCTCGCGTCTGACCCTGGGGGCCATTTCCTACTCATGTATGATCACAGTTTCGGGGCATCTTATGAAAACTGAATTCAGTAACTCAAGAAAGTAAATAAGCCTAATTCAAAAAGGAAAAGAATGGCAATAAGAAAAATCTGTAACATGTAGCCAGTCCCTCCCCTCCCCAGGCCAATCACCGGAAAGGAAAATAACTGACACGGTAAAGTGTTATAATTGGAGTGCTGTTATAACCAGTGCAGGTCAAAATGGTTTCACATCATGACTTGGACAGCAGTGACTCAGTTTCCTTATCTAATCTAGACCACCTGTACCAATGTGGCTTTTCCCAGCCTCATCCTTGTGAAACTAGCCCAGAGGAATGCTGCTCCTGTCCCCGGACCTCCTGCTTGGTGCTCTCCTTTACTGACTTATAAACAAAAAAGTAGTGGTTAAGAGCAGATTCTAGAGCTGTAGTGCAAGTTCAGATGCTAACTGCACCCCTCCTACCTGCTGGACCTTGAACGAGTCATTTAACCTCAGTTTCAGTTTCCCCATCTGTAAAATGGGGATAATAAGAAAGAGTGCCTTCCGCAGAGGGTTACTGGGAGGATTAAATGAATGACTAACGTGAAGTACACAGAATGGTGCTGACATATAGTAAGGTTATATAGTATTGGTTAAATGCATGTCCCTACCTCAAGATGAGTCATTCAGTTCATGTTTATCATGGTAGGTGCCTGACAACATCGATGGAGAGGGGAGTTTGAATGAGTAGAATCACCTTCAGAAAAAAGTGCAGTTGCACCCTCATTAGACTATTTAGGACAATGGGTAATCTTTAAAACCTGGTGCTTTTCTGGAACACAGAGGGACAGGCTGCACCAAAGAGCTCCAGACGCTTTTTCAGAATTGTACAGGACTTGCATTACATGCTCTTTTTTTTTTTTTTTTTTTACACATAAGATGCTGGGGGTAGGAGTTTATTAATTAATTAATTTATTTTTGCTGTGTTGGGTCTTCGTTTCTGTGCGAGGGCTTTCTCTAGTTCTGGCAAGCGGGGACCACTCTTCATCGTGGTGCACGGGCCTCTCTCACTATCACAGCCTCTCCTGTTGCGGAGCACAGGCTCCAGACGCGCAGGCTCAGTAGTTGTGGCTCACGGGCCCAGTTGCTCCGCGGCATGTGGGATCCTCCCAGACCAGGGCTCGTACCCATGTCCCCTGCATTAGCAGGCAGATTCTCAACCACTGTGCCACCAGGGAAGCCCAACATGCTCATTTTTTTTACACATAAATTTTAGAATCAGCTTGCCTGATTTAAAAAAAAAAAAAAAAGTGTGTGTGTGTGTCCCTCCATATTCTGCCAGTAGTTTCTATTGAAACTGCAATCAATTTAGATTAACTTAGAATTATCTTTCTTACAAATATTTTTGACTTTCTAGCCAAAAATAGGAGAGATTTATCCATGTGTTCAAATCAGTTGTAATGTCCCTCAGTATTTTTTAGCCCTCTGTTCATATAGATTTTCTGTATCTTAAAATTCATTACTGGGTATTTTTAGGAAGACGACTGGTTTTTTAAATTTGGCGATCGTGATTTTTTTCATGAATTTTTCATTTTGAGATAATTGTAGATTCACATGCAGCTAGCTGTGAGAAATAATAGAGAGATCCCATGTAGCCTTCACCCAGTCTGCCCCAGTGGTAACATTTTGCAAACTGTAGGACCAGATCACTGCCAGGACACAGACACTGACACAGGGGAGCTTCTGTCACCCCAGGGTCCCTCATGTAGCCCCCTTTCATAGCCACACTCCCTTCTCTCCCATTTCACCTTGTCCTTAGCCCCTGGCAACCACTAATCAGTTCTGCATTGCTTTAATTTTGTCTTTACAAGAATGCTCTATAAATGGAACCGTACAGTATGGGACCTTTTGAAACTGGCTCTTTTCACTCAGCACAGTTCTCTGAAGATTCATCCAGGTTGCTGCATGTATCTTTGCATTCTTGGTGTGACCCTATTTACGTTGGTTATTTTTACAGCTGATGGACCCTGGTTACTAATAGCTTCCTTTTTTTGCGCTATCATAGATGAAATCAGTATGTGTTCTTTTATTATGCCAGCCTTGTCAGATCAGTGGAATTTTGGCTCCACAAAGAGACTGTGGAAGATTTCATTAAGGATGTGACTATTTTAAAATATATGCTCAAAGAAAAAAAAAAAAAAGCTCCTGTGTAAAAAAAAATTTGTTTTGTTCTTAATTTTTTTTCAACCACTTTATTGAGTCACGACTGACATACAAAATCTGTACATAATTAATGTATACAACGTGATGAATTTGGAGATAAGTATATACCTATGAGACCATCACCACAATCTAGGCCATAAACATACCCATCACCTCCAAAAGTTTCTTCACGCCCTCTTTATCATGTATATTATTATTTCCTAAGAACACTTAGCATCAGATCTACCCTCTGAGCAACTTCTGAAGCACACAATGCAGGGTTGTTGACTACAGGCACTGCCCTGGACAGTAGCTCTCTAGGACCCGTTCACCCTGCAGAACTGAAACTTTGTGCCCTTTGACAAATTCCTCCAAGCTGCCTCCTCCCCCTGCCCCTGGCAACCACCATTCAACTCTGCTTCTCTGCGCTTGACTATTTTAGATTCTTCATATAAGTGATATCATACAGTATTTGTCCTTCTGTGTCTGGCTTATTTCACTGTCCTCCACATTCATCCGTGTTGTCACAAATGGCAGGATTTCCTTCTTGTGAAAGAATTCTTGTACAACAACTCGATTTCTGAATGCTAACAGGATTCAGGGGGGAAAAGTCCTTTTTACATCATTTATGTTTGATAGAGAGTGGGATAGAAGGAAGCAAGTTTCCTCCCTATGGGATACATACAAGAGTTCAGGGGGCCCCCAAGGAGGGGCCTGGGAGCCCTGGGGCCATCCTGTGGGGCTGGGATGAGGGCATTCCTGTCTTGAATGCTCCCCCGAGAGAGGGCCTCACTTTCTCCCAGTATCTTCTTGTCTCCTCACCAGCCCACCCAGCTCTGTCTCTCTTATCTCTGTCTCTCTCCCCAACTCTGTGACTCCTAGTCGTCTTGAAGCTCCCTGCTCACCCCCACGTACAGGACTGCTCTCAGGGCTGGGGTGAATGCAGACAAAGAACGGGAATCTTTGCGAGAGCTCTGGGGGAGGGTGCTATAAGTTGACCTTCACGGCCTCAGGCTCCCTTGATGGGAAATGGGGTTTGTTAAAGCCCCCACCCAGTCTAGACTGGGCCAGCCCATACACGCACACACCCACACACACACCCACACCCACACACACCCCTGAGCTAAGAAGGGCAAAGGGCAGCCCCAGTCTGAAACTCCCGTGGGTTCCCCCAACGTGGATGTGTGTACGGTCTAGGCTCTAGGAGCTGAAGGGATCTGTAAGATCCAGTGCGGTGCCCTGCAGGCAGGTGGAGGAAAGGGTGCCCCCTTGCCCTGTGTGTCCATTCTTCCAGGCGGGAGGTGTGAGTGCACACACCAGGCACTGTGCAAGCCCCAGGGGACTAGGAGGATCTGGGCAGGGGCCACCCCTGCTCTCTCAGAGGTCCTGATCTCATCGGCAACACTCCCTGGGCACCGTGTTCCAAAGGAGCCCCGGCGCTACCATTTCAGTGAGGAGAAAGCTCGCTGGCCCTGCACACATCTTTGGACTAAAGAATATTCTTAAAATCATAACAGTACTCGCCCTTAGCCAGGCACTGTGCTAAGTGCTTTATAAACACCATTTCACTAATCCTTACATCGCAGCAGCTTTTGACATAAGAATATTATCACTCCTGTTTTATATACAATCAACCTGAGGCTTGAGAGGTTAAGTCGGGCCCAGGGTCACAAAGCTAGTATTGACCCTGAGCAGTGGCTCTGATGAAGTCACTGTCGCTCCTCAAATACTCCCTTGGTATCATTTTAAACAAGTCAAGCTCTCTCCTGACCCTCTCCCCTTCCCCAGGCTGGGACCGACTACGTCCCTCCTTCGGAGTGGCCAATTTCTAAGCCTCAGACTGGTCCACAGAGAACCCATCTCCCCTCTTGTTCTTAATGTATAACTGGGTGTTTGTCTGTGGTGAAGGGTTACGAGCAGTCTCTTTCGATCCCAAGGCCGGTGAAGGCAGAAGTAGGTCTTTTAGTTCAGCATTATCTGCAGTGTTTAATCCGCACAGAGCCCATCATGGCCACGCTGTGAATGTGTGACGAATAAATAAGTGAATGAATAAGCAAGGGGGGATTGCACCAGGGCCTGTCAGGTGCAGGACCCTGGCTGTGGCCCATCCTCCTCACAAGGGCCTGCCCAGTCTGCAGCGGGTCTCGAAGCAGCAATGAGGCCTTAATGCTCTTTCTGGAGCTCCTTCACCCCTGCTCTTCCTCCAGGGCTCACGTCCCCACTCACACAGTCCGTGGCAGTTGGAGTCCAGAATCTACCAAAGGTCTCTGATCAAAAAACCTGCCCCCTGGAGCCCACTCCCTTCTGTTGCTGTTCTAGAAATACAGGGAAATCAAATGCAGTCACTCTGATGATCCTCCAGGGCCTTGTTATATGGGACTATTTCAGTTTTCGTAGATCAAGAGACCAAGGTTTGGGGATGGCAGATGTTCCCGGGTAGAAAGCAGTGGTACCTGGGGAGGAACTCAAGTCCGTGCATGCTGAGACCAGGCTGTGTTCACACGCCTTCCTTGCTTGGTTGGCCGCCCTAGTTATGCCCTCCCCCGAGAGGAAGTCTGCTCCCCCTTCCTAATGGCAAGTCTCCTGTTAGCCTGAGAACCAGGGGCCTTTAGATCTTGTTCCCGGGATAATTCTCACCAGCTCAGGAGGCATGGGGATGGGCCAGTGGTAGGAATGGGGCCAGCACCTGATTAAAGGCTCCAAATGAGGGCTCTCGCAACTGGGTGATGGAGCTGGAGGTGAGGGACAGAGCGAAGGTCCTGGCCCTCTGCAGCCTGCTGGCCTGAGTGCGGACAGTGGTTTGCAAGACCAGTCATGTGGAGGCCAGGTTTTCTGTGCCAAGGGCTAGGCCCCTCTTCCTGTCACTACTGCCTACAAAGGCTGGACCTGGGGCTCTGGCTGATCAGGAAAAAGTAAGAATTGCATATGATTCCATCAAAGATGGTTTTCCTATTAAAACATGACTCGTGTTAAAACACAGGGCTTAGTTCAGAGTAAACATTTCGAACTGCTGAGGAGAAGCAGAGATTTATAACACAGAGCAAGACTTAAAGAAGTAAAAGCCCCTGTATAGTGACTGAGGCCGTGAATGCTGCCCTGAAATGCCAGCTCAGTTCAGACACAACTTGATCCAACCTGCTCCATCTCTGCTTCCAGGAGCACCCCCCTTACTTCTCACCTCAGTACTCCCAGGTTGGGAGGTCTCGTGGTCCAGCCTGGGCCTTAGGCCCTCCTCACTCCCTCCTGGCTTGAGCTCCAGGGCAGCCGCCCTTGCTCTGTGCCCCCAAATCTTGGCCTCCACCAGCTTTGTTAGATTCCTCTCCCTGGCCGCACACTCGCTGCTGCCTCTCTCTTCCAAATCATAAACACAAAGGATGGCCAAAGGTACACTCTCCACGACATTTTTCCTAGTCAGACAAAACCTAATGACTGCCTTTTGTTTCCTTCCATTTAGAAGCATTTCCCTGGCAACCCTGTCTCTCCTTAGCCAACAGCAGCTAACTTCATCCTTCCCCTTTATCGAGATATTGTTTAGAGCAAATAACTCATTAACTGGTACAGCAACTTGGGAACCCTTTCACACCGGCTCTCAAGAGGACCTTTCCCCTGAGAACGGGGCACCCCACAGAGCTTAGGAAGAGAAGTGCCTTCGGGGGCTTTGGTAGGGCTCTGCCAGCAGACAGGCAGCTGTCTGTTAACGACTGTGCCTGGTACCTTCTCTGATTGGATTAAGCAACTTAACAAAAGGGAAGCCGATGTGGCTGGAGTGACCTGCCACATTCGTATTCCTGTGACATCTCCTCCTAGGTGGCCCAGGTGTGTGTATGAAGGCCTGAGGCCTGCTGCCAGCACCGCATAAGCTCCAGGGGGCCGTGTGGGCTCAGCTCCCCAGCAGCATTCTCTTTCATTTGAAAATATACTCATTTGATAAACAGACTGTGTTCCAGAACTTTCTAGGTGACCTCCCTTCTCTTCCTCCTTTTCCACTGTTAGGGGTTGGAAAAGCAATAGACTTGCTTTCTCAGTGTCTCTGGAGTGACTTTCGGGGCAAGAAGAATGCCCCTTGTCTATGGCACCAGAGTTGAGGCTAAGCTTTCTTAGGAGAAGAACAGGCTCACTGGCCTGACTGGGAGCTGGTGGCCAACTGAGAACTTGCTTTGGCGGAGGGAGCTGGGAGGAGCCCCTCAGCTAGGCCTGCTCATGTAGAAGGAGTGAGGGGAGCTTCTGCCTCTCACTCTCCCTCACAGACTGCTCCAGCCACAGGCAGGGGCTAGGAATCTCCCTACCAGGGCAAGGGCCAGACCAGCCTCCTTCAGAGAGCAGCCCGAGACACAGGCGACGCTTTGCCAAGGTTTTGTGTCTGTCAGAAAGTAGGTCTGTGTTCCTAACCCACACAGTACACTAGATGGATGCTGGTGTACTGTGTGTACAGCAGGTGACTGAATAAGAAGTGAAACGGCTTCCATCTTTAGAGCTCTGCGGCTTTGCATTTACAACTTCCTCCCATCCCTGCCTCACTCATATTTCCTGGATTTGACATGTGTGCCTCTGGGGACAACCTGTGAGAATTACAGATTGCCAGGGGCGGGGGCGGGGGTGGTGGTGCAGCGATGTCAGATTGGCACAGAGCGTCTAATGTTCAGACCTGAACAGACAGGGAAGGGGTTACCTGGAGAGGGTCCCCATCTGAACAGAATGTTCCCCTACGTGGGGCAGCCGGCACAGCTCACGAGAGCATGTCTTCGGTCCTCAGATCCCATAGTGTGCGTGCCATGGCACGTCACACCCATCACCATGTGTCTCACACTTCAGGGGCCCAGCCAGGTCGCGTAGAGGGCCACCCACATCACTGGTTCTGGACAGGTGTCGACGGGTCCCTTTTCACATGGCACTGCACCCTGAATGGGCAGCCCCATGTGCCTTCCACCTGATGGGCCACGCCAGAGGGCTGCTCACAGCCCGGCGTGCGACCCCGGCCCCACTGCTCAGTGGCAGCGCCACACAGACATCGAGCCTCGCGGCTGCGGGGTGAGCTGCTGTCATTCCGCGTGGGGTGGGAGGATGAGCCCACGCGGGCAGTAGGGGCCACAGGCCGCCCCAGCCCCTCGCTCAGGCACTGAAATTCCAGAGGTCCCATGCAGGCTTTGGGCCTTCGGGTCTGCGGCTTATGGAGGCGGGCCCCCGCCCACCCTGGTGCTCTGACTCCGTCTGCCCAAAGGCGCTTGCAGTGTCGGCCATCCTCTGGAATAGGACTCCCGGGCAGGGTGGGCCAGGTTGTCTCCTAGTCACCTCCTGACTCACCAGGGTCTAGACCATCACCTGGGCTAAGCCGAACGTTCTCTCTATGGACAAGCCTGCCCGAGTCCTGGCCCACTCACCGTCAGCCTGCACACTCTGGGCCTCAGCCCAGTTCCAGGAGAGTCATGATGGGGCTTGTTCTAGGCCCCTCTGGCTCTCACCCATCCAGGGGATGGGAGAATAGAGAAGGGTGCTGGGCCCGCCTCTAGCAAGCCTGAGTCAATGGCGAATCGTCGCCCTTCACCCTGTCTCGCTCCCTCGCACTGGGCTTTTCTCTGCCTTCCTGAGAACGCAGCTGTGCCCGCCCGTCCGGCTCCTCGACCACCAGCTCCAGCCTGGCTGTGTGACCCTAAGGCCCTGTGATGCAGGGGACAAACATGCCCATCCCGATGATGGCACTGGCCTGGGAGGCCAGACCCCAGACCACACCACACCGTGCCTGGCCAGGGGAGGAACGCACTCAGCAGCAGGGTGTGGGCACCCCATGCAGAGACCTGGACCCTTACGGGCAGAGCCCCTGCCTGCCAAGTTTCTGTGATTATTTTGAAACAGTTCCCAGCAACAGACACCCCCCCCCCCGCCCCCAGCACTGAGTCTCATTCGCAGCCCCGGAACAACAGCTCCCGGCCCTGGGCAGCACGTTCCTGCGGGACAGCTGCTGTAACCGGATCGCGCGCCCGGCTGCCAGCACTCTCCACATGAGCACGTCTGCTCTCAGGCCAAGCTCTGGGCTGTGCACAGCGTGGCTGCTCGACCAAACACGGGTCCCCCCGCTTGGATGGCAAACCCCTGTTCGAGGCTGGGATGTCCTACTCGGCCCCATTTTCAGACTGGGACCACTGGCTTCCAGCTCTAAAACTGCATTCCCTCCGGAGCAAGAGCTCCTCTGCCCACCCCCACAGAACAAACAAAGGGACTCAGGTGCACTTCCCTCCGGCCAGAGGGCCCTGGTGTGTCAGTCCAGTCCCCAGCCTAGAGGCCAACCCAGGTCCATGAGGGCCCTCATGATGCAGAGCATGCCTGGTCCATCCTCCTGGTAAGTGAAGGTGAGGACAGGGCCAGGTCTGGCTTGCTGAGGCAGGAGCAACAGCTTGGGGTGAAGACATGGCAGTCACAGATCTAGGGGGACAGGATGCCAGGGAGTGACACAGATGCCCTGAACGGGGTGTACCAAGTAGACCTTAGCCCACCCGCAAACTGCAGTGGAGAGATCTGGGTCGGGGATTGTCCGCCAAGTACAGGGGCGGTTGAGAGTGCTGGACTCCCAGGCCTGACGGCCTTGGGTTGAGGGCTGGGACAGCCTGGCCTGCTTGTGGCTGCCCTCAGTGCTACACTCTGCAGAAGGCTCTGGTAGGTGGATACACGCCCACGAGCCCAGCTGTCCACACAGCGCCCCTGACTGCACTGGGGCTGCTGCATAGTATTCAAGAGGGCCGTCCTGGGACTTGGGACTGTTTGTACAGTCCTCTCCCTGACACAGCCTATTCGGTGGCTTTGACCCCCTGACCCCTACCAAGGAGGTGTGGCTGGCGGGGGAGGGACAGGTTCCCCCCTCCATTCTTCTCAGGCCCTCTGCTCAACCTGCGGCCTTCCCTCCCCAGCCAGGTCCCAGAGCCTAGGGTACAGTGTTCTGATGCGCCTGGGCCAGCAGCCAGCCAGTCGTGGAGACACTGGGGACGGGGGCCTCCAGCCCAGACCCTGGTTCCCAAGAAGCCTCAAAGGCCAGAGTCGGGGTGTCCTGCGGAAATCCTGGTGGGATGGAAAATCCCCAGCAGTTGGGCCCCAGGCTGAGCTGTGACACTGCACTTTTCCCGCCTGCTGGGGGTCAGCCGGCTCGCTGCTTCCTGCTTCCCTTTGATGTCCCTGTGTGAGGGAGGGGTCAGCACCCCTCTGGGCTCGGGCACACACACATACACACACGCGCGCGCGCTCTCGGCTGCAACAAGGACTCTGTGCTCTGGGGCCTGGGTAGTGGGTATGCTGGGGTCAGGCAGGGGACCTGGTGGGCTGGGGAGGGAGGCCAGGTGGAAAAACCCCAGCCTCGGCAGAGAGTTCCTGAGAGAGAGGGAAGGAAGGGTCTGCCCTGAAGCCCACCGAGGGCATGTCCGCTCTCCCTCCTGGGCTGTCTGATCTGGGAGGGAAACACCACGATGAGCCTCTGTCTAGACGAGGAAACTGAGGCCTGTGGACAATCCAAGCACCGCCACTCAAATGGCCTCCTTGGGGCCTTCCTCTCACATCTGGGGAACTTCCCCAAAAGTTTCAATAGCTGCTGCCGTTTGCCAGCCCTCCCTGCAGCGCTGGGCCCCAGTCTCTGCGTGCGCCCTCTCCAGTTCACTGCATGACGCCGGGCTTGGCCTACAGCTCCAGGTGGCAGGGCAGAGCTCGTGCAGCCAGGCCTTGTGGCCCTAGTGCTACCGTTCTACATGCTCACTGCTGACGAGGCAGGTGCCCTCCCGAACACTGGGACTGAGTTGGCCCTCTGACCAGCCCAATGACCCTAGGAGGTACCCTGCTGGTTTTAATTTGGGTTCACAGATGAGGAAAATGAGGCAGAGAGAGATTAGGTGACCTGCCCAGTGACACGTACCTCATCTGTGCTAGAACTGGGATGCAAATGGAGTGGCCTGGAGCTGCTGTTTGGCACTACTGTGCTGTGCCGCCATGTCACACCTACATACTCCACTGTCCCCCAAGAACCCCCTGGGCCCAGCCCTCCTGGAGAGGTGCCCGAGGGGGAGAGCGCAGGCCAAAGGCCATGCAGCAAGGTCTGGAGCTGAGCTGGCGGGGGAAGAGGGAGCTCTGCTCTCTGCGCCTTCCACATGTGGGGCTGGGGAACAGGTCAACCCTCTAGAAGAACCCAGAGAAAATGGCAGGGGATGACCGGGAAAGCCGGGACTGCAGGGCCCAGGCTGGGAAACTGGAGGCACGAGTACCGCCTGCAGGATTCTGAGGGGCGGTTGGCCCACCCTGTAGTAGTGGCTCCTCCGCCTGGGAGTAGGGTGGTTTGGCCCCCACCCACCTGTGCAAGAAGGCCTTTGAGATCCTGAGGAGAGAAGCTGTGGAGATGCAGGTGGCTGGGGAGGTGACTCCCCCCACTCTTTTAATGTTCAAACAGCTCAGCTTGCTGACTTTGATGCAGGGGGTTAGGCGGAGTGGCTTTGAAGTCGGCCCTTGGGGGACGCTCCTATCAGCCCCTGCATAGATAATCTCCCACCCGGCCCTGGGACTCAATGCCACTCTTGGGATGCCCCCCCTCCCTTACAGCTTGGGGCCTTTTTGGTGGCCTTGGGAAGAGGGGGCCTTAGGGGGGAAAAAGCAGCCTCTCCTTGGGAAATGGGGAGCGTGGGGGAGGGGCAGCCCAGGACACATGCCCCCAGAAACCCCTGCCCTCTGCTCCGCCTCTGCTCCAGGCACTGGTGTTCCTCCAAGAGCCCTAGGGGTAGAAGGTGTCTGGAGAACCACCCTCCCTCCTTGGCTCAGAAGGAGCCTGGCCACAGCCAGTGTGTCCCCGACATCTTCCACCTCATAGCCCGTGATGTGCTCCCTTGCCTTGTCTGCCAGCCTGGGAGCTCACAGAGGGGCAGAATAAATGATGAATCAATGAAATGATGTAGAAATCTGTTAGCCGGAGTACCTTCTGGATTCTCAGACATCCAGACATTTCAGGAACAAAAGAAGCCAGCAAGTGGCCTGCAGCCCTGGCAGCACGAGTGGGAGGGGCAGTGGGATGAGCGGCCGGCCAAGGAGGCCAGGGTCAGGTGAGTGGCTGCTGGGGGCAGTGCCCTTTGCACTGGGGCGGGGCACAGTCCCATTGGGAAGCTAGTTGAGGGGGTGGCGTTTGGCTCCCGAGTGGCCTATGCAGGGAGGGAAGCCATACCTTATCAGGGTGGCACTTGGCCCTCCCAGGTGCCTCGCCGTGGCCTCGGGCATCCCTCTGGGCTCCCACCCCTGCATGTGCAGGGAAGGCCTCTTGGACTCCAAGGCTGCCTTCCCGCATAATGATGACAGTGGCGGGGCCTCAGCATGGCCCAGGGCTCTGCTGCTTGGGAGACCTTTGCCCGAGCACAAGCTGAGAAGGCATGTGAGCCTCTGAGGGCCGGCCCTGCCTCTCCTACCCTCTCTCGGGCTGGTTCTCCAGCGAGCTGAAGGTTCGAGAGTGACTCTCTCTCTTCCGAGGTTGGACAGGGAGCCTAACAAAGGCCTGCAGCCCTCCCCAGCCATGAGAGGACAGGGAGGGCTGGCCTCCTCAGAGCCCGAGCTAAATTCTGCTGTGTCCGTGCCCAGTGGCCTCAGGCAAGTCACTCTGTGTGGCCAGGCTGCTCTTTGTTGCATCTGCACGCGTGCAGTGCCTTCGTCCCTGGGCCCTGGGCGGCGGGGGGATTAGATCAAGTCGAGCATGATGAAGTTAAGGCGCTGCACGGTTACTTTAGAGGGCTGGTGCTGCTGGCGTGACCGTTCTGCGGGTGACATGTGCCTATACTAGAAGGCTGTCTCCCTCCCTGAGAAGAGCAGGGGTCCTAGGGGCTGCGAATGAGGCAACGTGAGAGCAGAGGCCGGGTCCTGGGACCTTGGGACCAGCCCGTGGGCCTGGTAGGGTCTCAGCTTCCATCATGAAGAAGGTGCCACAGGGCCAGGGGCTGGGCAAGAAGCAACACGAAGAGGGGACAGAACCCCAGGCCTTGTCAAGGAGTGGGTGGGTCACAGGCTACTAAGCACACATGTGTTTTAGCGCACGAGTGAGTGGGTGTGTGTTAGGGCAGATGGGTGTGAGGGACATCTGTTAGAGTTTCTGAGCAGTTTTCATCCCATTCCTAGAGCCTTCAGGGGGTTTCGGCCTGGCAGGGATGTCAGAGGGAGACTGTGGACTTCAGGCTGTGGGAGCGCTCTCCCCACTTGCCCTGGATCCCGGGCTGCTGCTTTCCCACTGCTGGGAACCGGTCTCCGGGGGCACAGGAGTCCAAGCCTCTACTCCCACCCAGGTTTCCCCTGGGTTGAGGCCCCAGCTCCTTTAAGCCAATCTCAAAGGTTCATTTGGAAGTCACGGCCATGTGTTCATGTCCGCCAGGCTTGGATGGAGGGCAGCGGCTTTGGGGTGAAGTCTTGTCTTAGGCATCAGAACAAGCTGGATGAGGGAGGGCATGGGGAGCCTTTGTTCTAGATGCACACAGATTCCTGGCGACACCAGGGGGTGGGGGCTGAGCAGAGTCCCTCTCAGGGCCTTCTGGGAGGGGCACTCAGAGCTCAGCTGCGTTTAAAAATTAGCAGGCGGAGGAGTTCGAGGCTCTGCAGTTAACCCCTTTTGAGCCTTTGAAGCCTGTTTGAACTGTTAATCAGGAAGGCTGGGCTGAAGGGCTGCCGCCACCCCCCTGAACGCCTGGCCCTGGCTGGGTCTCTGAGTCTGGGCGTTAAAGCCGAGAAACTGCTGTCTGCGTGGGGTCTACTGAAGCCCCCCACCCCCTCCAAGACTGTGATGTTGACGGCCTCTTTGTTTTCTCATCTCAGCCTATTCAAGGCCATTTTTCAGCTTGCTGGCTTTGCGTTAAGATTGGGGGGATTTTCCACCCTTCCGAGGTTATGAAATAGCTCAGCAAGGACGAGGCCTCCCCGCGGGAGTCAACCCAGCCTCCCGCACGTGCTGCAGGGAAAGGCTCTTTATTGCCACAATTCCAAGGGCAAAATGAGAGAGAAGGAAGGACTTTGGGGAAGGGGTCTCTCCCTGTCTGTCCTGGGGAACGATGGCCAGCAGAGAGCCACGCTGGCTGGAGGCACATCCCAGCAGGGCCATTTTTAGGCCAGCGGTCATCCACTGCCAATGGTCAGAGGACCAGGAACACTGCTTGCAGTGTGGCCTCTGCAGGGGCCATGACCCTTACTTAGGCAGGTGACTTCCCCTCCTTCCTGGTCTCCTGGCTTTCCCGCACCTCTCCGGCTCTGTCCTCCATCTTCTTTGCAGGCTCTCCCTCGTGGCCTGGCTGTTAACACCTGAGCTCCTCAGGACCTGTCCAGGGCTGGCTTCCCTCTTCTCTCCAAACTGCTTCCCCGAGCTGTGCCTGCAGCTTCCAGCACCGTCTGTGGGTCCCTGATTCCCAAACATGTCTTCAGCCTGGCCCTCCACGCTGCAGACCCACGTCCCAGTCACCAGCCCCACGGCTTCCTTCTGCAGTCTCTCATGCCATACTCCACCCCACCAAGGCACCCTTTCTCCAACAACAGAGGTCCCTGCCACCCACCCCTGCCATGCAAGCCAGAAACCCCAGAATCATGCCCAGCACTCCCCCTTCCTAGCTGCCCGAGTCAGTCCAACACCACACCAGGTGGATTTCACCCTGACATCTGCGAAGATTTCTGCTTCCCTCTGTTCCCCTCACCACTGCCCAGGCAGGTAACCGTCTCTGGGCACTGCAGTGCCTCTGTCCCCTTCCAGTACCTTCTCCACTCAGAGGAGGGGGATCATTTCACAACACAAATCCAACTGGGTCACTCCCCGTGTGGGACTTTCAGAGGCTCTCGGCACTCTCAGAACAAGGCCAAAGTCCTTAGCAGCAGCGTGGCCTGCTCTTCGCTTCAGGTGCCTGGCCTCTTTCCGGCCCTTTGGCTCATGGGCTCCCTCCACCAGGGGGCCCTTTGCCTGCAGCTCCTGTCCTGCCTCCCCCACCTTCCCCAAGGGAACTTCTAGGACCCCAGACTAATTCCTGGCGCAGACCCTGTTCCAGGTGGTTCCTGTTATATGAGTCTCTTCCGTGTCCCCACCTGCAGAGCACCCCCCTTGGGGTGCAGTAAGACACACACATGCACGCACTGGGTAGTCTCTCCCCTCGGACCACAAGCCCCAACAAGGGCAGGGGCTGCTCAGTTCCTGTTCCTACCGAGTTCCTACTGCCTGCTGAGTTTTCGACAAAGATTTCTTCAGTGACCAAATCTGTAAAATGGCAATGGTCGCTGCCCTGCCTCTCAGACAGAATTCACTGCCTGGGCAAGTGCTACGTAGACGGGAGAACGCTGCCTCAAAGTCAGCTGTACGTGGCCTGTCTCACTAGCAGGCCTGGGGTGCGGGCGAGCTCTGCGAGGGCCTGCTGCAATCTCCCAGAACAGCACAGGCTAAGAATGAAGGAACAGGAGCTCCCTTGTTGGAGGGAGGGGAGAGAAGGGATTCCACTGGGCCACACTGGGAAAGGGCTCCCCACCCTGTAAAAGCAATCTGCTCCAAGACTACTTCCTGTCACACCCTCAGATGTTCCTCACTTCTGCCCTCTTGGACACACACTCAGGCGGACATGATCTGGCTCTCTGCTCCGGTCAGGCCCTCTTCACAGCCCAGGGTCACCTGTGTGGCCGCTGGACTGAACCGCTCTGCTGCACACCTGCCACAACTCGCCTGGGCACCCGATGGCCCTGGTCCTCTCTCCCACCCCCATCCCCACCCTGAAGCCCAGCCAGAGCCTTGGTGGGGGCCCAGTCTGCCTGGGCAGTGGCCGGAGGAGCTGGGGCCTGGGCCCAAGCTGGGGACAGGCTTGTGTGCTGGGCACTGGCCCCCCAGGGAGTCCCCATTCTATGACACTAATTGCTACAATTAGCAGGAGAAAGGGCTATTAGATCAGTTTCTTCTCTGGCTGAGGCCTGGCTGCTGGGGAGGGTGAGCCCAAGCCCAAAGCTTTTCGAAGCAGCAAGGATTCTTCCATAAATGAGGCCACATTTAAATTGCAAACAAGGGCCTCGCCCAGCCCAAGGAAGGGCTCCCAGAGAAAGGCTTTAGTTCCGCAGATGCAGCGGCTGGGGGAGCGGGTACAAGCTCCGGTTTTGGTTTCGTGGGCCTTCCCTATCTGATGGAACCTTGGGTCATCCAGGCTCCCGTCAGTGACCCAGTCCTGCTGGGACCGGCCAGCAAGGAGGAACACGGCGATGGCTGGGGAAGGAAGGACAGTGCTAGAGGCCACTCCCTCCCCTCCCCACCCCCACCCGCCGCACCAGGTCTGCTCTGAGGCCCCCTAGGATGCCTCCTCCTCCCGGAGCGCATGGCAAACCTTCTGGATCTGCTGTCCATCACAAGAGCCACTCACTCGTCAGTCTGCACTAACTGGGAAAGGTGAGAGGGCCCACTCGGCCTCTACCCAGGCCACCTCTAATTCAGACAAGCCATAGGCGCCTATGCCGGAAACAGCTCAGGGAATGCAGCTGCAAGACAGTTCCAACTAAAGCCCCAGGTGGCAGCCTATGGCCTTGGGATGGAGGCACCTGCCAACCCTGAGTTATACCGCTAGCCAAGGAAGGGGGTGCTTCGATTGGCCAGGCCTGGGTCAGGGTCTCTCACTCAGAGGGTGAGCGCTGGGTGCTGGGTGTGGCAGGATGCAGGTCAGGACTTGCTTCACTTAAAGGGCCAGAGCAGAGATCATCCCAGTCCCCGGAGTGGGTCTCAGATAGACAGTGGCCCTCACCTGGGGTGCCCCCCAGGGGACATGTGGCGATGTCTGGAGACGTTTTTGATTATTACCGCTGTGGAGGTGCTACTGGCGTCTACTGGGTAGAGGCCAGGCAAGCTGCTAAACATCCTAAGACACAAAGAACAGCGCCCCACAACAAAGAACGCTCAGACCCCAAATGTCACCAGTGTGGCAGCTGAGAACCCTTGGTCTGAGGGGCTGAGATCCTGACATGCTGTGTACTTTCTCATTGCATTCTGAAAATGGATGCACACTTTCCTGGCCTGGCCTCTTCCTTCATTCAACAAATCAATGAAGCCATTCAACAGCAATGCATGACGTACCCCGCCGTGTGCAGACCCTGTAGAGAAGACAGACACGCTCTCAAGGGGCCTCCCTTCCGGTAGAGGAGACAGGCAGGCAACAAATAAGTAGATGCCTAAGGAACCAGAAAATACTGTGACATAGTCTGTGCACGTGGAAGCCTGAAACATAGTGCTGACCTAGCGAGTGACTGAAGGGGCCAACTGAAATGGCAGGTCAGAGAAGGTCTCTTTGACAGGCGGCATTTCAGGTGAGACCTTAAAGGATGAGAAGGAAATGTCGTGCGAACAGCCAGGCAGAAGTAGCTGGTGCAAAGGCCACAAGGCACTTGTCTTGGCTGGTTTGAGATGCAGGCAGAAGGCTGGCGTGACGGGAGCTTGGTGAGGGAGAAGGACAGCGGGCGGGGCAGATCTTGTAAAACCAGATGGAATTTGAAATTTATTTCCCCAAAATAGAAGCTACTAGAGGATGCCTAGCAGGGGGAGGGACAGGACACACATTCATTCATTCACTCTTGGCTTTGGGGACTCTGCTGCATAGGACATGGGGTTATTCACAGCCCTAAGTTCACGAAGCACTGTGGGCTACCCCATAAGGGTCTGTGGGAGGCACCCCTGAAAAGGCATCTTTCTGCTTTTCCATTTAATCCCTGTTCTCCACCCCACCTCTCCTCTCGCCGTAGCCAGCCGCTCCAGTGTAATTTATTTATATCATTGTGTGCATGCGGCCTGGTAATGCATGGAGTATCTTCTAGCATGTCTGGGTGGTGTGTAATTTTAATTTAAATACAGAGCCGTGTACCGAGGCTCTCATTTTGTTTGGCGTTTGTGTCCCTCGGCGCTGTGTCTGCACACGTCTCCATTTTGGGAAGTGTACATCTAGTCCTCACTCCTAACCACAGTGCCAGGTTCCAACTCCCCACCCTCACAGGCAGGCTGCACTGAGCATGCACACACACAGCCCCTCGTTGTTCTGGTGAGAACTGCTCTAGCTGTTTACCCAGCAGGGAAACTGGTAGGTTGCAGGTATTAAATATTTTATTTGAGGAAGAAGTACTGGATGGCCCTCCAGAATGTCTTTGCCTGTCTACATTCCCACCTGCAGCACACAGGGAGGCTTGTTTCCTGCATTTCTGCCAACATTTGGCATTATCCTCCTTTCTACTTCTTCTCAAATGAAGAATATCTATTGCTTTCATTTGCATTTCTCTGATTACTAATGAGCTTGAGCATCTTTTCACGTGGTTGTTAACCCTCCTGCAAATTGCCCATTAATATTTTTTGCCCACTTTCCTTTCGGGCTTCCTATCTCTTTCTTATCGATTTGCAAGGCTTTCTAGTGTACTTTAGCTGTTGTTCCCTTATCAGTTTTAGTTGTCTCACATATCTTGGAATTTGTCATCTGTAACCTGGGCAGAGCAACACAAGTAAGAGTGAAAAAAAGCAAGTCACTATTATGAAAATAGTTTTGACCTTTGCCGTGATGGACTTATTTAACAGAGATACTTAATTAGCATGTATTCAAGTTCATAAATTTTAGTCTTGAGGTTTGTACTTGTGCGCTGATCCCAAGGCCACCCTGGGCCACAAAATTCTTCATAGTTTTCTCCTACGGAACAAATGTCAAGTACCTTTTACTTGTAAATCTTTAAGTCCTTTTGGAGCCTGCTTTTCTAGGGGGGGTCACATGGGAATAATCAACATTCATGTTTCTCCATTTAGGGCTAAGTTTCCCGATACCATCTTCTAAACAGTCCCCTTAGACATGTGGGGCCACCTTTATCTCATGCCACCTTCCTCTAGTGCAGGGCTCCTCTGAAGTCTCTCCCGGGCCTCTGTTTCCCACCATTCCAGCCACTGAGGCCCCAGGATCTGCCGGTACAAGGCCTTCTCTGTTCTCCTTTTCCAAAGTTCACTTGGTGTTTGTAGATCTTTTTTTTTTTCACATACACTTTAGAATATGTTTGTCAAGTTCCTCAAAAGCTCCAACTGGAAGTTTAACCAGAGTGGTATTCAATTTACAGATTTGGAAAAACCTGACATCTCTCTAGTACTGACCTGTCCCGTCCAAGAGAATAGAATGTCTCTCCATATCAAAAGATCTTCCTTTATATCCTTCGATAAATTTTTAAAATTTTCTTCATAAAAGTCTTCTTTGTTAATTCCAAGACCTGACATAAACTTTGCTGCTACACGGATTTGTACCTTAACTTCTACTACGCTTTTAAAGTATTCACTACTGGCATGAAAAAAAATGCTTTGGGGGGGGGGGGGTACATTGATCTTATATCCAAAGACTCTGCTGAAGTCTCTTTTCAGTTCTAAAAGTTGAATTTTTTTCCACGTAGCTCAGTAGTTTTCAGAGTGTGGCCCGAGGACCCCAGAGAGCCCCTGAAACTCGTTCCAGGGTCCAAACTATTTTGGTATTTTCGTGATAATACTCGTAGACAACATTTGCTTCTTCTGTTCCCACTCTCCCAAAGTTAAAGAGTTTTCCAGAGGCAGCACGACCCCCCCCCCACCGGAATATGTGCTTGTACTGTCCTACGTTTTAAGCATTTCTCAGTTTTAACTTCTAAGAAGGTTAACTATCAATCAAAAAAGATATAACCCATATTAACAAAAGCTCTTTGGGGACCTCAGTAATTTTTAAGAGTACAAGGGTCCTAAGACAAAAACGTTTAAGAACGCTGATACAAACAGTCTGTCTTACATCAGCAGTTCTCTCTTTCTCTTCGGCCCTCTCCATACACTTCGCTCCCTTTCCTTGTGCTGGGGGACGCGGCCAGGATGGCATCCTAAGGGTACTCCTTATCTTAAAGGGACAGATACACTTTTGGTTTCTCCCTTAAGTGCTGAAAAGTAAAGTTTTTCTATATGACTTGTATCAGTTTAAAGAAGTTCCCTTCTAGTCCTAGCTGGCTAAGTGGTGCCCTCCCCCAACTCGTACAAAGGCATTAAAGTTTATCATACAATTTTTCTGCTTCTACTGAGAGACCCATATGGTTTTTCTCCTTTAGTCTCTTAATGTGGTGAATTACATGGATAGAATTTCTGATATTGGATCATCTTTGCATTCCTAGTGGAAATCCCACTTGTTTAAGAATTGTTTAATATACTGTTGGATTCAGTTAGCTAACGCTGTACATGGGACTTCTGCATCTATGTTCATAAGGGAAATAGTTCATAATTTTCTTTTCTTTTGGCTCTCCTTATTTGAATTTGGACATGCTCTGATTCACAGTTTAAAAGATCCCTCTAGCCGGAGCATAAATCCTGAAACAGGCCCACTTTTCTCTTCAGCATGTTTGGAAATACATTAAAATAGAACCGTAATCAAGCAACCCAATCCTTAGATTTTTCTCCTAGTGAGTATCTGGAAAACAGGTGCAGAAACGGATCATTTGAGACACCATAGAAATCTGGTTAATCCTGCCTGCCTGCTTTCCTTCAACAAGCACTGCCTGAGCAAGGTTGTGTATCAGGCTCCAGGCTAGGTGCGGGGCAGGCAGCAGAGAACAAACCAGAAGAGTCCCTTCCGGGAGCTCTCCGCAGGCGCAGGCACGGCAACAAGGAAAGGGACTGGGAAACACACCTCAAATGTAGATTTTACTATTGTTAGCAACATTCTTGTACTTTGTGACACTCAATCTAGGTCAGGACTGTTCTGTGCAGATGGAGGAACCCCTCTCGTGCCCGCAACAGTCCTCTGGGAAGGCACTCATCCCCGTTTCGCAGAAAAGGTGCCAGAGGAACAGTGGGGGCTGGCGGTGAGTTTGTCCCCGGCTCCTGCCCACACTGAGCCCCCTGACTCCAATCCTCAACTCCCAGCGCCTGCTGTGACCACGATTTCTAGGCCCTCCTCCCATCCCCCACCCGGGCCGGTGATTCCGACCCCCAAATGGAGACCGACCTTTGACTCAGAACCTCCACTGCGACTAGAAACTTCGACTTCCAATTCCTGCCTCTGATCCCCTGCTCGGACCTCTAACTGCCAACTCCGATCTCCAACTCGCAACCCCGATCCCCAACCCGCACCCTGACTCAGAACCGCGACTCGGGCTCCAATCCCCGACTGGGACGCCTGACCTGGAGCCCCTCCTCGGAAATCCGATCCCGACTTGGCTTCTCGACGCCCCACACCAGCAGCCCCGACCCTGGACTCGGAACCACAGGGCGGACACCAGACCCCCACTCTGATCCCCGACCCCGGACTCGGCACCACAGGGCGGACACCAGACCCCCACTCTGATCCCCGACCCCGGACTCAGAACCACAGGGCGGACACCAGACCCCCACTCTGATCCCCGACCCCGGACTCGCAACCCGGGTCTCTCCCAGGACCTCTGATCCTCAGCTGTCCGACTCAGACCCCGAGGCGGACCCCAGCCGTGGATTCCAACCCCTGACTCGGACCCCAGACGCAGCACCGCGAGGCGGACGCAGCACCGCGAGGCGGACTCGGCTCCCCGACTCAGAATTCGGATCTTAACGCGGACAGACCCTGACTTGATCGCCGACTCAGAGCCCCGACCCGCACTGGGACCCCGGACTCGGACACGGATCCCCGACGCAGAAGGGCGAGGCGGACTCCAGACGCGGATCCAACCCTGGACTCGGAACGTGACCCTCGGATCCTCCATCCTCCATCCCCAGACTCGGAAGCGTGACACGGAGGAGGACCTCGCTCCCGACCCTGGTCTGGCTCCCACGAGGCGCAGAGGGAGCGCCAGCCAGGCTGGGCCCAGCGGCTGAGCAGCCAACCACGGTGACCCCCACCGCCCACCGCCCGCCCCCGAGACGCGGAGCTCACCTCGGCTCGCCGGCAATCGCCCGTCCCCGCTCCTCCCGGCGGACCGCGCCCAGAGCGCTGAGCGGCCGTGAGGCGAGCGCGGCCTTGAGGAACGCGGCACTGAGGCGGCTGCGGCCGTGAAGAGCGCGGCCCGAGGAGCATCTCGGTGGAGAGAGCGCGGCACCGAGGAGAACGCGGCCCGAGGAGAACGCAGCCCGAGGAGCGCTGCACTGAGGTGAGCGCGGCCGCGAGGAGAGCGCGGCACTGAGGTGACTACGGCCACAAGGAGAGCGCAGCGCGAGCAGCCGCCGCGTGCCAGGAACAGCGACCGTCTGCCGAGTGGCCGCAGTGGCGGCTGACCCGGGTTGATGTGGCGGCCGTGCCGCCGCTGATTGGATGGCCCTTGGGGGCGGGAGTGCCACGTGCCGCAGCGTGGATTGGCCGGGCACAGAAAGCGGTGTGCCGCGCTCTGCCATTGGCCGAGACGGCTGCTGCCGATGCCACCCGGGCTCGCATTGGCCGGGCGAGCCGAGCGCCACGTGCCGCACCCCGCCCTGTCCGCCCCTGCTCAGGGGCCGTGCCACCCCCACCCCCACTGCCACCGCGCCACCCCCACCCCCACTGCCACCGCCACCGGCACCTCGGCGGTCCAAACGTTCACCCTCGCGATCGGGTCCTGTTGCGAGTCCAGCGCTCGCTCCGCGCCTGGGTCGCCCCTCGATGCGGCGCCGTGCACCCCAGGGTGACCCCGCGGAACATCTGCGGCACTCTACACGTGGCCAACCCTCTGCACACTCTTCCCCGGGCGTCCACGCGGTCATATGGGCGGGGTGCACAGGCTCCCGCGTGGCTGGATGGGCGCACCTCCCTCAGGGGCTCTGCTGCTCTGTCTTCAGGAGACCCTGTGAGGAAGGTGCCACGATTTAACCAGGTCACCCTGTGGGAGTTGGCAGGGCTGATGACCCAAGTGGCCTATCTTCCGCTGGACCCTGACAACTCTGTGTGCGATGTCCTCCTCCTCCTAACCTGACCCCCCCGCCCCCCGCCTTGGCTGGAGGCCGGGTCCTGTCTCTGCCTCTTGACTGTTTTCCCTACCAACCATCCATCCACCCGCCACCTATCCACCCAGCCATCTCTTCACCTACCCATTCGCTCATCCATCCTCCCTTCCTTCCTTCCTTCCTTCCTTCCTTCCTTCCTTCCTTCCTTCCATCCATCCATCCATCCATCCATCCATCCATCCCTCCATCCATTACACCTATGAGCTCCTCCCGGCTGCCAGGCACTGCCTTAAACAGCAGTGAGGAAGCCTGTCCTCACAGAGCTCTCACTGCACGGAGATTTTACCAGCACGCCTGGACCTCCCACTCGAATTACAGAAACAGTCTGGGAACATGGAACTCTCAGGGTGTTCTCCAAAGTTGCTACTCCTGGCCCTCCACCCAGGGTTGAGCTGGCAGCCATCCCCGCACCCAGTGGGCTCAACAAGGCCATTCATCTCAACTGGTTTGCCTGAAATACATGTCTACGAAAAGACCCAGGAATCTGTCCCAGGGTGACTGAGTCTAGTTTTATCTTGTGGTTCAGCCTAGAGGACAAAGGGGAAATGGCGTCCTCTTTCCCAGTGTCAAAGGCTTGCTCTCTGACCTTCAGAAACAGCCCAGATTGGCCATCTCCCTGGCCCCCGCCCAGCCCATCAAAAGGCCAGGCAGCAAGCCTGGGTTGGAGCACTTGATTTAGGGGGTCATCCGCCCTTGCACACCTGGCTGGGAGGGTTTTGGCATCTGCCTATCCTGGAGGCACTTGTAACCAGGACCAACCAGGTGGGGCCCTGCGCTCAGAGGGCCCCATGCTTAGGGGTTAGTGCTCTTTTGTCGCCACCTTGAAATTCTTAATAATTTCATCAGTATCTTTGAACTTGTGTTTTATGAGTGAAGTCTGATGGGGCAACGGAGCAGGCTCCGGGGGCTTGGAGCCTAGGCTCACAGGTGGTGCCAGCCCCTCTCTGCCCCCACAGGACAGGTTCTCAGCCGCCCTCTCTCCTGCCTCTTCTGACTGCCTAGCCTCCCTCTCCCCACTCCCACAGGGTGACCCTCTGGCCCTGGCCAAGAATGGCGGGGAGAGACTGGCGTCCTAGCCCACAGTCCGCCACGCTGAGGCCCCTACTTGAAAGATGGAGGTGACGCTGTCAGCCTCACGAAGCAGCTAGGACAAGAACGAGAGCGAATACACAGGAAAGCAGTGCAAGCAGTGCGGAGCCGGCAGGTCCAACATGGCCTCAGGCACTACCCTGGTTCTTACTGCTTTGAGCAAGCGGGATCCGGTTCAGACCTCTGCCCCTGTGGCCTCCCACATCTCTCTGTGGGAGGTGGGGCCCCTTTCCTGGACACCCTGGGGCATGTCCGTTCCCACCACCCCCCGCCCCACCCCGCCCCGGGATGTCAGGGGAAGCAGGAGCCCCAGGACTTCAGAGCAGTTTCAGAGATTTCAACGGCACAAAAATCCCTGCCTGTGTGGGGTTTACATTCCAGTAGGAGAGACAGACAAGAAATTCTCCAAGTGTTCTGGACATTCTCCTTTGTCAGAACCGACGATCCCTAGGTTGCTTTCGTTAACTGCATCGTAGGAAGGACCATGGTTGACCCCTCCAGTCCTCATTCATGAACGCCAGCTTTTTCCCAACCTTTTGATCTTGGTTTGGGGTTTGCTTTTAATCCAAGGATGTTGAGCATGGGATGAAAAGCCATCTGAAGCAAATCCACTTAAAATGGTGACCACCTCCGAGTAAAGAGTGACAAAGGGCGTTGATTAGAATTCCATCTTGAAAACTGATTTTTTTTAATTGAAAAAAAACCTGATTAACTGGATTTTTTTTTTTAGTTAATTTAAAATGTTATGTTAGTTCCTGGTGTACAGCAGTGATTCAGATTGTGTGTGTGTGTGTGTGTGTGTGTGTGTATGTACATATACTTTTCTTCAGATTCTTTTCTATTATAGGTTGTTACAAGATATTGAATATAGTTCCCTATGCTATACAGTAGGTCCTTGTTGTTTATCTATTTTATATAGAGTAGTGTGTATCTACTAATCCCAAACTCCTAATTTATCCCCCCCTTCCCCCTTTGGTAACCATAAGTTTGGAAAACTGATTTTTAAAAATCCTTAAAATTGAGTTGACTTGATCTTGTAGCTAACAAAATGGGGGTTCTGACTGTGTACCCGGAAGGGGCGCAGCACAAGAGGGGCCGACTTCACGCGTGCGTGGTTTCCCGTGACTGTGCTCGCTCACTCCAGCATGCCCTCTAACCTCAGGCCGAGATCCCAGACCCTCACATCCTCCCCTCACAGACTCGCTTACGGTGGAACACTGCGGGCACCGCGGGCACCGCACCTTGGTGTGCTTGTGTGACCGTCTCCTCGGGGCCGTGCTTTGAGCCAGGCCCAGGAGCCTGCCGCCGGCCATTCTGACACAGTGGTGGGGAAGGGTGGTTCCGAGCCACACGCGGGCCGAGTCCTCAGCCCTCACCCCCTCACCGCGCATGGGGTGCCGTCAATCAGCCAGTGCTGCCCGCCAGCCCAGCGCACCTGTTGTGCGCCCCCCAGCCCCGCCTCCTCCCTAGGCCTTTGGGGGAGACGGAGAGGAAAACAGCCCGAGACTGAGAGGGGTTTCTTGTCTCGTCGGGAGACAAGAGACACGTGGGAATTGGCTGAAGAAGCATGTGAGGCTGGGCGGACTCCAGGCCAGCCCGGGACAGACTGGGGGCTGCCAGGCGGGCAGGGGGGAGGGGAGCCTGAAGCTGGCCTTGGGCACGTGGGCAGAATTCAGGGATGGGGTGGCAGGCACGGCCAGCTCCTCTCTGGGTTGTACTGGGCTCCCTCCCCAGCCTGGGCCAGGACAGGGGCTCCCTGGTCCTGGAGGCCCTGGGGTGTGGCACCTAGCCCCTGTCACCTTCTGGGGCTCGGGACTGTGGGGCGGGCGTGGGGCAGAGAGCCCGGGCACCTGGCGGCCTTGACTCTGGCTCCCCGTGTGACAGAGGGCATCTGGTTTATCTCATCCGTACGCGATGGGGGCCGCTGCCTCCAGCACTGATATTCGGGGTTCAAAAGGTTTCCTCGCAGGCCCCTGCACCCGAGTGCACGCACGCACACACGCACACACAGCTGAAGAGAATTAGGCTCAAATCGTCCACTCGGCTTGTCTCTTGATTCCGAGGTATTTAGAATGGGGGTGGGGGATTAAGGGAGGAAGTTGCTGAGCTAATTCTCCTGCCTTTGCCAGCACAGAAGTGCAGATGGGGCCCAGAGCCCCGCCGTGTCCCAGAGGAAACACCAGCCCTCCTTCACACGGGGCCGGGCGGGAGGAAAGGACAGGGTGGGAGCCCCTCACCCGAGCGACTGGACGTGGCAGGGCCCGGCCCAGGGGTCCTCCCGGCCGCAGTTCACCCTCCACCACTCCCCACCCCGAGAGTCTTAAGGGTGGAACCAGCTTCAGGCTCAGCCAGGTTCCCGGAGAGCTGCTTCCCTCCAAAGCAGGGAGGCCCAGGGCCACGTGGCTGCCTCAGCCCCATCTTCCCAGGAAGGGCCCTTGCCCCACGCTGCTCTCTGAAGTGGCCAGGAACACAGAGCGGGACGAGGAGCCCGAGGTCTCCCTGTGTGGCTGACACAATTGCCAAGAAGCCCCCTCTTCAGGTCAGCCCTGGCCGTCGGCACCCACTGTCTCCGTGTCCCCGGCAGCCGGAGGCCTCTCCTTGGTCCTTCTCGGCGCTGCACTCACGCTGCATACAACACACACCACCGCAGCTGTCCCTGGTGAGGGCTCTGTGACCCTCACAGCGCCACCCCCAGCTCTGTCCCCCCAGGCTCCCGGCCTTGTGTTCTCCACTTCAGAGCTTGGCACCCCTGGTGAGAGCGGACGGGCTCAGGTCCTGGGCCTTGCAGGCCGTGGTGGGGATGCAGTGCAGTGCAGGGGTGCCTCTGGGAGGTCTGGGGGAGAAAGGTGGTGAGGATCAGATCTCCCTTCTGGAAAGATCACTCTGGCTGCCAAATGGAGAGAGAACTGGAGTGGGCAGGGAGGCAAGGAGGCCCAGGAGGGCCGTGGGGAGCCTCGCCATTGCCCAGTGAGAGGGGCAGGAGCCTTGGCAGCCTTGGTGGCTGTGGAGGTGAAAGAAACAGCCAGGCCCGGGCCCCCACGGGAGGCAGCTTTGGGAGGACTCCTTGGCAAGGCCAAGGACGAGCTTCGGGTAACCCTAGGATGGGTTTGGAGGGAAGGTTAAGGGTCCACTGGACAATGTTAAGAAACCTGTGTATGTGCGTCAGTCCCCCCACCACTACCCCCCAGCTGTGGAGAGATCCCACGGCCCTGGGACATTGTCACTCCACGGGTACCCAGCTCTCTGTGGTACCCGTCCCCATCCTAGCTAACCAAGGCCTGGGCGGGGCACAAGTGTGACTGGCATGGGTCCTGCGCCTTCCGATTCCAGGACGTTCTTGGGCCCCCCTAGCACCCCTTCTCCAAGAAGGAGACAGGAATGGAATCACGGGGGGAGTGCCCTTAGACAATTATGCTGCATTGGGGTCAGTCCCGGCCTTCCCTCACCAGCAGATTTGCTTTCCTGAATCGGCGTCAGCAAGAACGTGATGCCGGATGGGTGGGGGGTCTCGAGTCCAGGAGGTCCCGATGAGTGGCAGCGTGGGGTGTGGGCCACTTCCCATCAAGAGGGCAGCTGTGCTGTGTGTGTATATGTTTGGGCATTGCATGGCCAAGCCTTGATTAGCCAACCCCGATTCTCCCAGAGCCCCTGCTTCGATGCGGGTTAACTCAGCAGCTGTCTCCTGAGCACCTGCTTGAGGCCTGGTTGCATGCCAGGCATGGGGGGTGGGAAAGCAAAGTGAGCCAGGCCCTGCCAGACCCATCGCCTACAGAGCCTTTTTTATCGCTACCTTCCAGAGGCAGTTTCTTCCCACGGTGCATCCGTCCCAGAGCGTGTCTGCCCCCACTTCCTGCCCCGGCCTGCCATTTCCACAGCCATCACTCAAGCCTAATCTCCGAGCCCTTCGGGTTGGGTGGGCCCAGGGCCTTTGAGGACATTGGCAGTGCCAGGGCCACCCCGGAAAGTGTTTTCAGTTATCTCTCAAGTTCTAGGAAATGTGCTTTCTAACAGGAAGTCCCATCCCCATAGCTCTGGTGGTTATAGACTGTTTTTTAAACATTGCAGGGCTCTCCACTGATATTTGTGGTGAGGACAGATATATGCAGAGAGTCCACTGTATCCTCAGCTCTGTGCTGGTAAAGAGCAAGGCGGCCGCAGTGAAACCCACCAGGCCTCTGGTGAGCAGTGGGTACAAGGGGATTGGCTGTGAGGGGGCTATGGATGGAATTTGGACAAGAAAGACAGGAATGAGAAGAAAGGGCCGTCTGACTTGGGTACCATGCGGCTGTTTGGTGTTAAGACCTGTCCATGAGGTCTTTGAGACTCTTCCCTTCGAGAGGTGGAGCTTATTTCCTTCCCCTTGATTTTGTCTGGACTTAGTGGTCTGCTTCTGATAAACAGAATTGGCGGAAGGTACACGGTACGACTTTCAAGGCTAGTCATGCAGCTTCCTCCTCACTTTCTCTCCCTGGGATCAACGACTCTGAAGGAAACTGGCCACCACGTTGTAAGGACACTCAAGCAGCCCTGTGGAGGGGTCCACTCAATGGGGAACTGAGGCCTCCAGCCAACAGCCTCACGAGTGCACCATCTTGGAAGTGGATCCTCCAGTCCCAGTCAAGCCATCAGAGGACTGTAGCCCTGGCCAACATCTTGACTCCAGCCTCCCAAGAGACCCTTGCCAGGTTCAGCCTGACCCTTGACAGGGGTAGCAAGGAGGGCTCAGCCTGCCTGCCAGCTTTGCCGGTGGTTGATGGCTTCCAGGAATGTGGTATTTGGGCCCCGGGAGAAAGGGTGCTGTGACCAGAGAGCAGTATCTGCCCCAGGTATGCGAGGCATATTTCTGCTCTCTCTCGGAATTTGAATTCTGCCTGCAGGCCAGTGGCTCTTAGTTAGCCTGGGGTGCCCATGAGAACCACACCCTGTGCACAGAGGTGAGCAATCTCAACTCAGTGGGTGGTCTCCAGGCAGCAGAAAGCTGTCAGAGTCTGAGCAGGGGGGTGACTTTGTGACACTGTGCTTGCGGTGGGGAGAAGCCAACAGCTGGAGTGTAATCCAGCAACTGTAACGGTGACTTTTTCTCCCCCAGAGGACATCCAAGTCCAGGTCTTTAGGACACAGGTAGGATGAAGGGCGGTGCTGGCCTCTCCTGAGGCTGGCGACCAGGGACCCTACCTCTCCAGGCAGCCTCCAGGGCACCCGGACATCAGGGGGCCGGGTCGCTATGGTGCCTTCTCACCTGAGCGGGTCTGACCCCAGCCTGCCTTGTCGGGCACAAGCCTGGGGCTGGCGGGGACCCCACGCTCTTGTGACCATTCTCCCTTCCCTCCTCCCTTTCCTGGTGCCCCGCCCTCGGGGGCCAGCAGTGGACCTGCACATCGGTCCTTTCGCTTCCCATGGGTATAGCTTCCTGTTCCTTGGTTGTGGCCTATGGGCCGGAGGACGGACCCCGAACTCCTTGATGTCTGTCCCACACTGATGGTTCTTACGGGACCAAGGCTCGGGAGAAGGCTCGGCAGCCAGCTCTGTCCCAGTTGTGTTTTCTGTGCCCACAGACAACGATGGCCATGTCATCGGTCAGCCACAGAGAAAGGGGAGCAGGCACATTGGGGGAATGGCGAGATGCCCTGTGTGGGTGGGCAGTGGCACCGAAGCCCCCTCCCATTTTTCTGCTCTCCCTGGGTCTTTGGGAGAGGCCAGTGCTTTCTGGCAGGATCGTTTCTGCTCTGTGATCATCCACTTGGAACAAAAGGCAGAAGTGGGGCTTCCCTGGTGGCGCAGTGGTGGAGAGTCCGCCTGCCGATGCAGGGGACACAGGTTTGTGCCCCGGTCTGGGAAGTTCCCACATGCCGTGGAGCAGCTGGGCCTGTGAGCCATGGCCGCTGGGCCTGCGCATCCGGAGCCTGTGCTCCGCAACAGGAGAGGCCACAACACTGAGAGGCCCACGTACCGCAAAAAAAAAAAAAAAAAAAAAAAAAGGCAGAAGTGGTGGGAATGGCCCAGATTTCATTAGATCCCCTGGAAACCAGGCACATGCCTGCCTAGACACAGACCACACCTGGGGACAAAGCCTCCACCTCACCGGGCAGCCCCTGCCTCCGAGACCTCACCCGCTGGCTGGTGCTGTGGGCCATCCAACTGCATGTCCACCTGGGAGCCCCAGTGAGGCTCTCAGAGCAGCCTGAACCCAGCAGGGTGATGGATGGGTGCAGCCGGGGCCCCTCCACGTAGGAAGTTCTGTGCTACCAAACCAGCAGCTTGCGGTGGTCAATCTATCAGACCCAGTTCTAAAGGCTTTATGACCATAGCTCATTTAATCCTATCACAGCCCACCGTGGAGATGGGGAACTGAGGCACAGTGAGGCCAAGGGACTTGCCAGGTGTCATACAGGTAACAGGTGCCGGAGCCCGGCTTTGGACCCTGGCATCGTGGGCTCTGTCTGTCTGTCCTTCCCTCTCCACCACTTGGCCTCAGGACACGGCCCTGCTTGCACGGCAGCTACACGGCTCGGGTGGGCAGTCTGGTCATGGACACAGCACTTCCTGGACAAGAGGGCAGGTGTGCCTTGGTCCCCATTTGGCCTCCTGGGTGCTGAACCCACGTGTGCCCAGTGGGGGAGGCATTGCCGTGCCCCTGGAGTCAGACTCCTCCAACAGGTGACCAGGACTGGGGACCCCAACACCCCTGCTCATTAACCGTTCCACTTGACCATGACATTCTTTTTTACGTAGTTGGGGAGGCCTCAGAGGACCCCTCCTCAGCAGGGGGAGGACCCCTCCTCAGCAGGGGGAGGACCCCCAGCCCCTTGGCCCAAACTGGCTTCAGAGCAGTCACTGAGCAGACTCGCCGTGGACAGGTTCTCAGCAGAATCCTTTCCTTCTGGGGTCTGCGGCCCAGTGCCAACCACCGGGGCGGCAGAGCAGAACCAGACCAGGCGATGCATCGGGGTCCCACGTGGGCGATGGGTCTTTGCTGGCATTTCTGTCTAGCTCCGTGCTCTCCTTTTTCCTTTGTAACTTCCCTTCAGTGTACCCCAGATCTCCGGGCAGGGTGGGGTGGTGGAAAATGGAGTCAACCCAGGCACAGGCAGCATCCCCCCAAGGGGGTCGGCGCAGGGACCTCTGATGGGCACGGGGTGGCCAGTGGCCTCCAGTTTCAGCCCCGGACCCAGGTCTGAAGGCAGGAGGTGAAGGCTCACGCAGCCTCAGCTCTGAGGAAGCGGAGGACCCAGTCTGAGATGGGGGCTCCATCTCCTTCACCCCCGTTCTCCGCCACCAGGCCCACGGCCAGGGCCAAAGCCCTTCTCGAGACATGTCGATGGCAGCAAACATTTTACAGATGTGACATGCTCGGAGCCTGGCAACAGGGGCAGTCCAGCTGCTGGAGAACATGGTTGGATTTACGTCCACGGCGAAAAGCACCCGGTCACCTTTCTCTGCTTGGAGTGTAATCTTTTTTTGGAAGCCTTGCTGGAAAATCTGAATCTTGTGAGCCATCAGCTGTTTATAATCAGAGAAGCATATGTTTAAAAGAGCTGAGGGGCCTTATAAACTCCGTGTGCAAATTACCTTTGGGGCTGCCTGCTCCCCCGCCCCTCCCCACGGCTGCCATCGCTGGCGAGGGGCTCAGCGCACTGCACAGAATTACTGTAACCCCGTTGTGGCATGGGGTCTGTTTAGCTTTAGTCACGTCAGCTTGGCCCTGGGGCGTGGGAGCCTCTGTCTCTGCTGCACGGCTTCCAGGCGCCCCCCCCCCAACCCCAGCTGCTGAGGACTTCTGGCTCCCTGTTCTTGGGCCCTCACCATGAGAAATATCCAACCTGGGAGCCGTGTAGCACGATGCGGGTAGGAGGGCTTCCTGGGCCCCGCCACACTCAGGGGCAGCCTGGAGTTGGGGTGCCGCTCTCGGGGCCTGCTCGGGCACCAGCGTCCTGCAGCGTTATTTGTTTGGTGTTTTCTTGGTTGTGATTTTTGTTTTTCTAATAGCTTTATTGAGATACGATTCACATGTTGGACAATTCACGCACTTAAAATGTACGACTCAATGGTTTTTAGTATGTTCCGAGTTGTGCAACCATCACCACTAGTTCCAGGACATGTTCAGCACCCCGAAAAGAAACCCCACCTCCTCTGGCTGCCACTCCCTATTCCCCTCCCACTCCCCAAGCCTGAGCAGCCACGCGTCTACTTTGCGTCTGTAGGGATTTGCCTGTTCTGGATGTTTTATATGAAGGGAATCCTACGATATATGGTCTTTTGTGACTGGCTTCTTTCACTGAGCATTATGTGTTCAAGATTCATCCATGTTGTAGCCTGTGTCAGTGCTTTAATTCCTTTTTATGGGCAAATAATATTCTATTTTATGGCTGGACCACACTTTATTTATTTATTCATCCACCGATGGACATTTGGGCTGTTTCCACTTTTCAGCTATTATGAATAACGTTGTCGTGGACATTCGGGTACAAGCTTTTTTATGGACATGTATTTTCATTTATCTCAGGTATCCATGGAGGAGTGGAATTGCTGGGTCATAAGGTCGCCCGATGTTTAACCTTGTGAGACTGTTGACTGCGCCATCTTACGTTCCCAGTAGCATTGTACGAGAGCTCTGATTTCTCCGCATGCAGCTCGACACTTCTTACTGACTCTCATTTTCATCTTAGCCATCCTAGAGGGTATGAAGTGATATCTCATTGTGGTTTTGATTTGCCTTTTCCTGTTGGCTAATGATAGCGAGCATCTTTGCATGTGTTTATTCGCCATTTGTATATCTTCTTTTACGAAATGCCTAGTTAGATCTTTTGCCCAATTTTTTGGTTGGGTTATTTATCTTTTTGTTATGGAGTAATTTGAGTTCTTGAAGTAGTCTAGATACAAGTCCCTTGTCAGATACATTTTCTCTCATCTTTGGGTTGTCTTTTCACTTTCTTGATGGTGTCCTTTGGCTCTCAAAACTTTAAAATTTTGATGAAGTCAATTTACCTACTTTTTTCTTTTGTTGCTTGTGTTTTTAGTCTTATATCTAAGTAACAGTATGCAAATCCAAGGTCACAAAGATTTATCCCTGTGTTTTCATCTAAGAGTTTGATAGTTTCTGCTCTTACATATAGGTTTGGGATCCATCTGAGTTAATTTTTGTATATGGTGTGAGGTAGGAGTCTAGCTTCATTCTTTGGCATGTAGATGTCTAGTTATCTCAGCACCGTTTGTTAAAAAGACTATTCTTTCCCCATCGAGTGGTCTTGGGCACCCTTAACAAAAATCAATTGACCATCAACGTATGGGTTTATTTCTGGACTCTCAGTTCTGTTCCATTGATCTGTATGTCTGTTTTTACACCAGTACCACAGTGCCTTGATCACCATAACTTTGTAGTACGTTTTGAAATCGAGAAGTGTGAGTCCTCCAACTTTGTTCTTCTTTTTCAGGACTGTTTAGCTGTTCTGGGTCACTTGAATTTACATGTGAATTTTAGGATTGGCCTGTCAATTTTTGCAAATAAGCCAGCTGGGATTCTGAGAGGGATTGCACTAAAGCTGTAGATCAATTTGGGGAGTACTGGTATCTCAACAGTGTTAAGTCTTCCAGTCCATGATCCGAAGATGTCTTTCCATTTATTTAGATCTTCTCTCATTTCTTTCAAGAATGTCTCATAGTTTTCAGAGTGTAACTTTTACACTTCTTCGGTTGATCCTACGGGATTTTGTGCGACCATGACCAGCAGCCATGCTTCCTTCCCACCCACTGGTTCTGCCTAGCTTCCAGGCCCATCCTCCCTGGAGCCTCCCCACTGCTCCAGGCCTCGAGGCCCCTGTCTCTGGGCTCCAGTGATGTTTCTTCGTGGTGTCATCTGGTGGCAGTGCCCAAAGTGTTGCCCTGGTGCAAGTCTGCACACCCTGCATTCCTGCCTGGGGCATGCGCACTCCTCCCTTCTCTGGGAGCTTCCTCATGTCCTGGCCGGTTCCCTGAGTCACCCCTCGTGCTTCCATGGCCCTTGTAGGGCACCTTTACATGCCTCAATCATCCTCTGCCAAGTGTGAATGCCACCCCCAGACTGCGGCTCCCTGAGGCCCGAGTGGCTCCACCATCTTACCCACAATGCACCCCAAGACTGGGCACAGGGTGTGGAAACCCCAGGAAGGTCTGCAGGAATCACTGAACTGTTTCCCAGGCAAGTCGTTTTATCGCAAGTCCCCACGACTGATAAACAGTCCTAAATACCAAGTGAGGCATCTTGGGGCCTCACCGCCAGGGAAACAGGACTTTGGCAGCTTATAAAAGGAATTTAATTTTTCATATTTCCTTTCAACTCAAGGGTCTCAAATCCAGTCTGCAGCCCTAGAGGGGAGGGTCCTGGCACTGCTTCTGAGGAGGGTGCCTTTGAGGGGAGGTCCAGAGTCAGCTCATGGCGAGCTCGCCTGGAGCCGACGGCAGGGAGCTGGGGCTGCTCACCTGCTCACCTGTGTCTGTCCCTTTGGATGGGGCTGGGCCAAGCTGTGTGGACCAAATTGGATTACTGCCAGCTGTATGCCCAGCCTCACTGGGTCTCTCTCTCCATCTGTAAAAGGGGAGGGAGGGGAGGAGGGAACACTCCCTGGATTCCCTGACCGCCAGAAAGTAAGGAAGGGGACCACGTCCGAGGAAGTAATGGTTTATGATTCCTTTGGGCACTGGGGAGGGGCTTTGTGCCCGTGCCTGATTTAAGCCATGAATATCACTCACTGCCCTCATTTGTCTGTTCATTCTGCACTTATTGAGCACCTTCTGTGTACCTCGCCCTCTGCTAAGCCTGGGAACCGCAGTGTGGAGTGAATGGACACCAGTGCTCCCTGCCTGCTCCCAGCTGGGCTGCCTGGCCTCAAGGAGGTCATTACAGGATGGCGGGGACCGGGGTCAGAGTGGGATACTGTGCTCTCCAGCAGCCCCCCAAGGCTGTGGGGAGGCTCAGAGCAGGGCTCCCTGTAATCACAGTGAAGGGTTGAGAGACAGAGAGTGCCCAGGGCACCAGGCCAGACAAAAGTGTGTGGACTGGAGTCCCGAGGCCCGCATGCCAGACTCAGAGCCTCACCCGCACCTCGTGAGACAGGGGTGGGTGGAGGAGCTCTGGGGGCTTCCGTTCAAATGTGCAGATGGGGTCGAAGGGGGGGCCTCCCCGTGACCACCCCCGCCTCAGGCCTGCCTTGCTCGTCCGCAGCCACACCCCATGGCGGGGAAGCAGAGCCGCGGGGCTCCCGAGCCTTTCCCACACGTGACTTTCTCGCAGGCTCCTGGCAGGGGGCTTGCACATTGGCTCCTTGAGAGTCTAGGGCGGGACACGGGAAGGAGGCTACGGGGAGGACGGAGGGACTCCCACCCCTGCCTCCCTGTGAGGCCATTGTCAGAGCAAGGGCAGCTCCCCAGACGACCCCCAGCTGTAGAGAGGGTGGGGAGGACGGTCCTGGTGTGGTTGAGGACTCGGAGGCCTCGCCATGTGGGCCCACCGCTTGGCACCGGGCACCCAGGAGGCGGCCGGCGAAAGACTCCCTGTGATGTGAACCGCTGGACGAAGCATTTGGTGTTTGGGGATTTTTCGTTCGGGAGGGATTAATGAGCCTCTGAACGAGATCCCAGAGAGCAGCCAGGACCCTGCCTGAGAGTCGGCTTCCGTGGACTGAGTGTGGGGAGGCCCCGCTCCTCCTGGCGCCGGGGCCAGCCGGACCTGCATTCCGCTCCGCCTCCCGCCTGCTGGAGACCTTCCCTGAATCACATTGTTCGCGCTCTCCATCGGCCCTTCTGGGCTCTTCCCTGCCGCTCGCCATAAAAACGCTCCAGTCATCTTTTCCGCTGTGGTTTTTATTGTTTTATTTTATTATTCCAGCTCGATTCAGTTGGGAAGAGCTAGAAAAATGATTTCTTCTCCCCCAGACTCCAGAACAAGTCGTAGCCATTGTAGATTTTAATCAATCACCACTCCCCCACTTCTGTTTTACTTTCTTCAACTTTTCTTTCCTTCCTGTAAACGGGGTTTCAAGGACAGGAACCCATGTTGCTCCTGGAGCGGGTCTCCGTTTCCCCCTCACCCGCCGCTCCCACCCGATGGGAGAAAAAAGTGAGCTCAGATTGTGGGTCAGCTCTGTTTCTGGAGGCCATGGCCACAGGCGCTGCTGGCCCCTGGCTGGGCCGGGCTGCGGTGGAGCCAAGTGCAGGGTGAAGGCCCAGGGAGGAATCCGGGCTCTTTTGGCTGCCGGCAAGATTATCCATTAAATCCATATTCCTCACTGTAGAGTTCACGTATTCAGAGAATATCCCGTACTCTGGCCGTCTTACATTACTGCAATATTGCTTCCAGATGGGCAAACACCCACTCAGAGCCCGGCCCTGCAGACGCGACGGCCCAGCGTGCTGCGCACCCCCGTGCCTTTGTTCTCCGGGTCCCACTCGGTCCCCACTCACTTGGGGAGCTCTTGGGGGTGTATTGGGGGCGCCCCCGGCCCCACAGGAGTCTCTGCAGAGAGTGAACGGCCTGGATGCCGGAGCGTCTCTGGGCCGGAGCCACGGGCAGAGGCCTGCTTCCTGAGCTTTCCCCGTGGTCGGGGCCGTGACAGGCGTGGTCCCACTGGTGCCCCGGCTGGAGAGGTCCTGCTTCACCACTGGGGATAAGACAGATGGAGCGTTCTAGCATTCTGCCCCTGACCGGGTCAGGCCCACTCCCCTCACGCAGCCGGGGCACCGAGGTCAGACCCTGCCCGGCCCCTGCCCGCCCTCCCCGGCTCCTCAGAGGCAAGGCATGTGTCCCGAGCTCCTGCCTGCTGGGGCCGTGGTCTCGAGCCTTCCTCACGTGGCTCCACTGCTGGGTCTGAGCGTTGTGGTGGAGTCAGGGCAGTGGGACGGCCATTCTGTCCTCGGTGGGGATGAAGCCTGCTCTCTGCCCCTCCCCGTCTCTGTGTCCCTGGGCTCTGACGTCGTGCAGGCTCTGTGTGGATGGAGGAGCTTGTGGAGCCGCAAGTGTTAGGCGGATAGGTTGGGGGAGGAGGGTCGCTCGAGGCTTCACAGAGATGGTTTCTTTTTTTAAGGAGGAGACGGCACAGCGCAGGCCAAGGTGTGGCAGGTGAAGGGGCCGACCCAGCCGGTGTGCCCGGGCTCTGGATGCCCTGGGGATCTCGAGGCCGGGGCAGTGCCAGGTGGGAGAGGGTCTCGAAGCCCAGCTGAGGAGTCCCGCCATCAGCTTTCAAGCGGTGGCATTTCTTCCTCGGGCAAGGCAGCAATGTGGACAGACGTGCCTATCCCAAAGAGTCCCAGTCCTGGGACCTGAGGCCTGGTCCCCTCACGACACGTGTTCTCTGGCTTGTCAGCATCTTGACGCTCTGAGTGGGGACCCCAGGGCTGGTTCCCTGAAGAGGGGGTGGCGGGCAGGGCAGGAGCTGCACACACAGGGCCCTGGGTGCAGGTCGGAGCAGCACGACAGGCAGGCCAGCAGTCAGTCACAGTGACACATGAGTGACACGTGGGCCTGCCGAGCCCTCGCATCCCAGCAAACTCTCGGCACCAGCCCGGACCTACGGACCAGGACCCCCAGCACAGAGATGTTTGCCCACCCACCCCAAGCCCTGCAGCCAAAGAGTGGCCAGTGGGGTTCGGTCCCGCGCCTCTCCCAGGGGTCAGGGCTCTCTGGAGAGCTCAGGGGAGCCCACGCCTTAAAGGCCTTATCCTGGGCGAGCAGGGAGGTGGAACAGGGCCGGCTTTGCAGGTTACCAGACCCATCCGGTGGCCAGTGGGGGGCTGGAGGGGAGACCAGGGAGGACCCTCCTGCAGCCGCCCAGGCATAAAGCGCTGCAGCCAGGCCTAGGCAGGGCTTACAGGAGGGAAAGTGGGGAGGGTGAGGCAGGCGCTCTGGGACCTACCGGCACCTGCTGTGCATGAGGCACAGGGAGAGGAAGGGGGCCGTGGTCCCAGCTATGGGTGTGGGATGGGGGCCACCGCACCCCGAGAAAGACCCAGACCCAAGCCTGCCTCCTCTGTCCCACCCCTCCTGGGGTCTCGTGCAGGAGACTCCCATCCATCCCTGGACCCTGCCAGCCTTCAGAGCTCATGACCACGCCAGAAGTCAGATCCAGAAGGACCTCTCTTGTTAGGAGTGGGTGCTGGCTCGGGGCACCCCCATATCACACCCTGTCCCTCTGGCCACATTCCGGACCGACCTACCCATGGGGGTTGACCAGCTAGGGTGGCCCCCCGCTTTCCTGAAGCCTCTTGTCCACCTGAAAGCCACCAGCCTCCTGGGCTGGGGGAGTCGCCGCGGGGGCCCAAGCTCCAGTGATTGAGTGGGCAGGGGGCGGCCGGGTCAGAAACCAGGCTGATGCAAAGCATTAAACAGTCCCAGAATCTCCTGGAAATCCCTCTGGCTGTAACGGATGGTGGGGGAGAAGCTGCCCTTTTACCCAAGGGACAAATTTGGGGCTTGATTACCTGAGATAAAACAGGGCTTCCCTGACAACCTCAGGCCTGCAGCTTCGGGATTAATTCCCTCCCGTAAAAGCAAATTTCAGAGGGTTTAAGCCACCCGGGGGCCGCGCCCTGCCTTTGACCTCCCTTATGCTGGGAGTGACAGGACCAGCTCTGTCGTCAAAGGCTGACCCTGCCCATGGAGGTCAGACCCCCTATTTCTCACCCACCTCATTTGTCTTGGTTGCTAGGCCCACATTAATTGCTATTTGTATCACTTACAATTTTTCACATTTGGGATGGTCGTAAATAACCCCCAAGCGATCTGTGCCCCCTCTCGGGGCCAGGCTCGGGCGGGTCTCCTGCTGGGGAAGAAGCAGGAGATAGGTGTGAAGCTGAGGGCCCCCTCGGCTTCCTCAGACGCATCATAGCTCATCTGGGTGCCCCCCCCCCTCCCGGGGGGGATGGTTTTGGGTGGTGGAGCTACGTGGCTGTCCCGCTGAGTGAGCCACGGTGGTCAAAGGCAGCCCAGTGGTCGGCAGTGCCACGTGCATGGTGGCCATCCAGGAACCTCTGAGTGTCCCTTCTCCACAGACAGCCTTGTCTTTGGTCCCAGGGCCAAGTAGCGTCAGCGCAAACAGCCTCAGTTCCGCGGGGCCTGCTGGCTTTCCGCTCCCTGCCCTCTCAGAACATCTTAGCTGAGGGCTTCCCAGCAACCACCAGACCCCGACTGGCCCAAGACGTGGGGCTCTCGCTAAGTGGGGGTGCTGCGGATGGCGCAGGTGGTGTGGCCCTTCTCCTGGAACCGGACAGCCCACAGTGAATGGAGCAGGCACTGGTGTTCTGGCTCCAGGGCGATATTTCTATTCCCACATTCAGAGGGAGCCGCAGGCAGCCCAGAGCCGGAGGTAACGAAGTCCTGGATGGTAAGCAACTTCCAGGGATCACACCCGGCCTAAGGCCAGACGCACTGTAGGAGCTCAACATACAGCTACCGGATGAGTTCACAGGTCTCGACATCAGATGCAGAATGGGCAACGGGCCCTGGACTAGCCAGGATGGGCAGGATGGGTTTCATTCCCTTTTGTGCTGCTTGTTTAACGCAGAGCGGCTGGGGGGCCTGCACAGGAGGCCAGGCTGCTCTCACAAGCAGCCCTGGTCACTGTGCCAACAGGAAAGAGAGCCTGGGGGGATGGGGTGAGGCATTTGGGGTCCCTCCCCCCGACGAGGGAGGACACCATCGGAGTTTGGGGATCAGGAAGCCACACACGTGGGTTTCTGCTTTAACGGCCCCTTGTTGGGACTTAGGCTGGCTTTCTGGAAGGGCTCCGGCCTTGCCCCTCAAGGTGGTGGCGTGGAGCCCCATACATGCAGCGCACTGTGCAGGGCCCGAGTTCACGTCCGCTGCTCCACCGCCTACAAGGCACGTGTTCTCAGGCTTGACATTTACTTTCTCTAAGGGTCAACCCGGGGAGCACAAGCCCTCCCTTGCAGAGCCACGTATGAGCTTAAATGAGATTCGTGCCCATGAGGTGCGAACACAGTTCCCAGCACGGAGTAGGAGGCAATCACCGGGGGGTTGTACTATTATCGACAGGCCAAGCCGGCTGGGCCTTCTGTGGGGCCTCCCACACCCTGCAGGCCTGCAGACTCCAGCACCGTGTCCTGGAAGAGTTAATGATCAGCCAGAGCCCCTGCCCCCAGCCGCAGAAAGGGTCTTGCTAGCTGGCGACCGTGGCCCCCTGGAAACCACGCTGCCCTGAGGTCTAGGAGAAATGGACCAGGGGTGGGAGGAGAGAGGGGTGCCTGAGCAGACCCCCTTCCGGACCCCCTTCCGTCTCACTCCCAGTAGGGCAAACAGACACAGCAACCCCTGCAGGGGCTCTTCCCAGCACTGTGTCCCTCGGGCTGCAGGGCTCTGGGTCACCTCGTCGATAGTCAAGGCTGTCTGGGGTGGAGGGTGCTGGAAGTCAGCTCACGGCTCACCCTAAAATGAGAACAGTAACAGCTGGCCCACCAGGCACATCTGATTGCAGCCTGGCCTTCCATTTGCAGGTTACTCAATTTCTCCCAAAAGCTCAATATCAGAAAGTCAGCAGGAAGGAGACTGAGGCGGCCACGGTAGAGTTCCTCGCTCCCTCCCCTGCTCCCTCCCTCCTGACTTTCCGCCCTTCTCCCTGTCCTTCTCCCAGAGCATTACCTGCCCCCGCCCCCCCAGGCCCCCCCAGGCCCCCCCAGGCCCCGGGCTAGGAGGAGCCCTGGTGTTGGGGGAGGGGCGTTCCCAGAAGTCACAGTCCCCCTCCCCCACCTCCCATATTCAGGAAAGTTCCTCAGGCCCTACTGGCTGGCTTCTTATTTTGTTCTGAACACAGGCCCTCAGAGGAGCAGAGTGTGGGGCTGTAGGGGCCTCCCTCGGGATGCCATATGGGGGTTGGAGGGAGACAGGAAACCTGCTCCAAGGGTGAGGGAACGTGAGGGGTAGCCTGTCGGTGGTCTGGGGCCAGAGAACCCCTCCCCACCCCTGCTCGCCCAGGACCTCGAGGTCAGAACACCCCGGGGAGTAACTCAGCATCAGGGTACGTCGGGGGTCCTGGAGAAAGGACTAAACTTTGCTCTCTGGCTGGGAAGGGCACGTCTGCTGCAGAAGCACTTCTTCTGGCTTTGCTTTGTTGAAAGGGTGTAGCCTCGGGGCCCCGGCAGCGCCTTGTCTGTGGGGTTGATCCCTCCTCAAGACGAGCCCGGGTGGACAGGCCACCCTGCCCAGCCTGGCTTAGAACCCTCGAGGACTCCGCAGCACCCAGGGTGGGGCTCAGAGCAGTGCTTCAGCCCCAGCCCCTCCTGACCCCCGCCTTCCTCTCCCTGCTGTCACCTGCCGTCACCCCCACCCACTCTCCTCCCACTGGGCACCGGCCACCAGAGCCCCTGAGGGGTCCCAGCCCGGCCTGGCCTCCATGCTGCCTGGCTAAGCCCCCTCCTCATCTCTGTTTCCACACCGTCCTTTTGACTCATGGAGGCCTCCCCGACCCGTGACCTCCCCCTGTGAGCCTTATGGGGAGCAGCCCCCGGGACATGGGTGACCAGACAGAGGACGGGCAGGGATCGGCCAGCTCCGGGAGTTGGCTTCCAATGGCTGTTCACCGTTGAGGAAAGTGGGACCGTCCGGAGCCATGGCTCCGGGAGCACATGCGCGGCCTGGGCTGTCTGGGACCCTCCGAGCGGCTTTGTGTAGGCGTGTGACCCAGCCAGTGCCACCTGTGTGTCAGGGGAAAGGAAGCTGCTGTTAGGACATCCTGAGTGTTGGTGTCCACCTGGTGCTGACCAAGCTCCAGCCCCCTTGGAGGTGTCGACTGCGCTGTCGCCCGCCTTGAGTGCGTGCGGGGGCGGGAGGCCCCGTGGCGCCCAGCCCCGCCTGCCACCTCGGAGCTGTGGGCTTAGGATACAGGACTGACCTCCCCCATCTGGACTTGCGCGTCTCCTAATCGGGGTTGCTAGCAGGCCTGTGCCTCCTGACCATGGACGTGAGGTTACAAATGCACGAGTGTAGCTGTCGCGAGAGGTGATGGTGGTTAATGCCATTGTCACTCCTGGCACATGCGTCCCCAGACGCTGGGAACACAAACCGAAATAAGAAGTCAGGAAAATTGTCTCTGCCTGAGAACCCTCATGGTTTTGCCACCCCCAATCAAGATGCTGCCTGGTGGGTGGCAGCCTCGTCTGGTGGCCACAGTGCCCGAAGCTGGGTGGTAGCAACCAAAGCTGGGGCTGCCAGGCACAGAGCCTCGGGCCATAAGTTGTGTGGTTTCTGAGAAACAAAACAGCCCCAGCTTGGCTGTGACCTCTGGAGGCATCCTAATTGTCCATAATCTTCAGTTACGGAAAGACGGAAATGAACTCAGATCAAGCTCTCATCACAGATCTGTGACCAGGCCATGCACATCATGTCCCATCCCCATCATGTACCCCTTGCGGGGTACACCGAGCCTCAGCCTCCCACAACTGCCTCCCGACTACCCGTTTCCCTGCAGGCTGGAGCAACCAGAAGAGTGGTGTTCGGTCCCCGAACTCGCTGAGGCCTGCAAGGAGACACTCCCGCTGCAGGAGACGGCGTGGGAGCTGACCTTCCAAGTCGATTGGACACGCGAGATTTAGACCCTCGAGACAAAACGTCTCCGTCGTTTATTATCTGTAGAGAGCATCGGCGGACTCGCGAAGGCTTGCGTGTCGGCAGCTCTCCCGTCCGGCAGCTTTGCACACGCAGGCATATGCTCCCTGGCTCGGCTGCCTTCCGGGGCCAGGCTGAGGTCAGGCCTCCTTTGGGCCAAGCCCACGCTGGCCTTGGGAGGGGACAGCTGAAGGCCAGGAGGAGGCCACTGGCCTTGGGAGAGCCTCCCAAAGCAGAGGCAGCCCCCTCGAAGGTCACCTGGCTGCTCTCTGTGAGGGGAGTGGGACCCAGGGCTGGCCAACACCAGCAGTGTGTCATTAACCCCTGCCTGCCCGGAGCTCCGAGCTCCTGCCGGGGCCTTCCCTGAGCGTCCTTCACTGGGGCGCCCTCCCTGGGCACCAGGGACCCAAGAGTGACCACTGAAAATGGGAGCTGAAGCGTCAGCAGCCTCTGCCGACCCCCACCCCTTGGCAGGCCTGACTTCCAGAGCCCAAGGCCCCCACGCCTTCTGGAGAATTCATAGTACCGCTCTTGCGGCCTGTAGGAAGTTATGCCCCTGGAGCGTTTGGGGCGATCGTCCCACCTTTGTCTCATTAAATTGGGTTAGTTTGGGGAGCAGGCCTTGCTGGGAGTCGGAGACCGGCATAGACCCCCAAGGCCACTGGGGCTTGGCACTGAGGGGTTTGAGGTTGTTCCTCTGGCTCTCCCCACTCCAGAGGTCAAGCCAGCACCCCACCCGCCCCAGCCCACCTCCACAGCTTTCCAGGGACGAGGGCAGTGTGGGCAGCCACAGCTTTCCAGCTCAGAACCCCGGCACCTGCAGAGGCCAGGCTCAGATGCAAGAAAGGGGATTTGTCTTTTGAAGCCTGTAAAGAGTTAAAAAGGCGGGGAGGGGGCCCGGCGGGGGCCTGCTTCAGGTTATCCATTCTGAATGTCAAGGGGACAAGCTGCCAGGGCCAGACCAGCTCCGGGGAGACAACACGACAAGTTACAAAACATCCAGCAGCGTCCACAACTAATTTCTTCCCCTGTTTGTCCTGCCGAGGAGGCCAAGTTAAAAGGCAGCGCTTTGGGGGTTGAAAGGCTCCCCGCGGGGTCTCTGCGCAAGGGGACCCCGAGCCGCCTTTGCGGCCTTTGTGGAAGGCCGTTAATAAGCCGGCTCCCGCGGGGCACTTTGAGGGCCGAGGCCACAACTCCAGCCCCAGCACGGCAACCTTCTGTCTCCCGTGCCTGCCGCCCGAGGGTGTGCCCGGTGCTTCCCAGCCGAGGTGGGAGTGGAATTAGCAGATTGTATCAAGAAATATTTCTAGGGATTTACATTCCGGTGGTCAAGAGTCTTCTCGAGGCTTTTCTCCTGCGTGTTGGGGTGGGAGCCGCCCTGTAGAGTGGGCCAGGGGGCGGGGCAGGCCTTGGGGGTCACGTCCCCATCCCCACAGGGCCTTTAAGAGGTCTCTCGCCACTCTGCTACTTGAGATGTGACCAACAGTGCAGGGTGATGGTTCTCCGGGGCTGGCTGTCGTCCCCACAGCTGCCAGACCGGCCTCCCCAGCCTGGCCCGATGCTGGCCGAACCTCCGAAGGCACCGAGCTCACCCAGACTCAACTGTCTGTCTCTCCGTCTGTCCCCCAGTCCCTTCTGAGGCCCCTCCTCCAGCTAAGGGAGGACCCGGGGTGGGCTTGTCTCGGGTGGCCCATGAGACCGGGCTCCACGGCCCCGCACAGGCCCAGCCCTCTGGGGACACCCTCGCTATCAGCCCCAGAGGCCGGGCTCCGTCCACGTCACCCGGGAGACACGCACCGAGGGCTCCCTGTCCCCCTTTCCGCAGCTACCTCAGCTCCCCGTGGGTCTCGCGGCCCGGCCTCTTGCGTGAGCGGCCCCCACATGCAGGGAGCACACACAGCCTCCCGGGGTCCTGCCAGCACCGAGTGTGGGAAGCCTCACGCCCCCTGAGAGCAGGGCTGGGTCCTGAGGCCCCAGCAGGGCGAGTCTGGGCGGGCACAGGGCGGGGGGAAGCACGAAGCTGACACGCCTGTACCTCAGAGCTCACAGCTGACGTGACACCCCATCAGGTTGACAGGTGGAACACAGCAGACGGGGTGACGGCAGGAAAGGAGAGCAGGCAGCTGGGGTGGGGCTGGGCGTGACTCCTCAGCCCACGGGGACAGCCTCTGCCTGGAGGTGACAGTTGGGTGGCACCGGGGGAGGCCATCCGTCCCCGGGGGGTGGGGTGTGAGTGTGGACCGCAGGAGCCCTGGCGAGGCTCTGTCACCCCAGGGCCCTGAGAGACGCTGGAACAGGCTGGGTGGCTGAGTCTGTGTCCTGTGGGTGACGGGGACCTTGGAGGGCTGTGAGCAAGGGGGTGGCCACAGGCAGGGCAGCTCTGAGTGCCCTCTCCTCCTGTCCTGCCGGCACGGGTGCGGCTGCTGACCGAGCTTGCCTCCCTCTGTGGAGCTCCACGTGCCTGGCCTCCCCACTGCCCCAGGGTGATGGTGCTGACAGTGCTGTCCCCGTTTACTGTTGGGACAAATGAGGGGTCACAGAGTCTCGGGAGCCTCCCAAGGGACACTGGGCATGAGGGCCTCTTGGGGGGATGCAAGAGGGGTGTGAACTTCCCCCAGACCAGGCCCGATCCCGGCTCCAGCCCTCGAGACCCCCAGCAAGTCCCTCCTTCTCTGAGTCTCGGGGTCCTGCCTGTGCTGTGCGATACGCTGCCTCCCTCCTTGCTGCACTGGGGGTGGGGGGTGGCATAGGTGAGAGTAGGTGGCACTGTTGATGGGCCTGCCACACCTGGAAGCCCGTGAAGACAGCCCCAGGCCTGGGCCAGCTCATGTTCCTGTCCCTGGTGTGCCGGTGGTGCCTGGAAGCAGCGACAGTGTAGTTAAAAGACGATGCTGAGTTTCAGAGACACAGTGTATCAGTTAGCTTTGCTGCCAAACAAAACTGTCCCCAGGTCGCACGGCCAAGCCCAATTCCGGAGAGTGAAGAGACACCTTCCTCCCCTGGATGAGAACGGCGAAGCCACATGACAGAGGGGAGTTGACAGGCATGAGAGGGGTGGTGGCAGCCTTCATGACCTGCCGCAGGTGTGAAGGAATTCGCTCTTTTCACTGGGTGGAGCAGAAATCTAAACCCTGCTCTCTCTGTCTGACACCGAGCCCTGCCCTCCATCCATGCCACCCCCATCCCACCCCATCACCACCTCCACAGGCAATTCCTGGGCCCTGCCCAGGGGCCCCATCTTTCTGATAGAAAACCACATCTGGACCTGGACAATCCAATAAAGTCATTGGGGAGCCACGGACAAGGAGTCCAGGAAGTAAAGACAGAAAGAAAAACATGCACACATGCAGGCTCAGAAAATATACAGCCCTCTCTGCAGGCTCAGTATCACTTTACGGTGTCACCTTTCCGCATGTAGCCACTTATTCTGTCAGGGCAGAGAGCCCTCCCGCTCCACCAGGTGACGGTCCTAAATCCTTGGGAGCGACAGCCGTCCTCCCGCCTGGATTGGGTTTCTGCAAAAGGGAACAGGGCTGGAAGCCAGGGCCCCCATCGCACCCGTGTAGGGCTGCCTCTGAGCTGTGTGTGTGGAAGGCTGGGGACAAGGGCTGGATGTTTCCCTGGGAAGCTGGTGCTGCCCACGGAGTGGGGAAGGTGGAGCTTTGTCCCCCAGGCAGGCCCTCGGCACTGCACCCCCTTTGCGGCCCCTTAAGGAGAAGGGCAGGAGGAGCCTGGGGGCCCCGTGCCCACGCTCCTCCCCGTTTGTCACACACCCCAGGAGGCAATACTGTGATTATCCTGGGCTCACAGATGAGGACGTGGGGACTTGCCTGAGGAGAGAAAGGAGTCGGAATGGGGGTGGGGGTCACCAGCCCCCGGCACGTAGCAGCATCTCTAGGATCAAGCTTTCGGCCTCAGCACAGAGCTGGCTTCGTCCTGCCCTGCCGCGTGGCAGCTGTGGGACCTTGAACGAGATACTTAAAGGCCCGGGTCTCAGTGTTCTCAGCTATGAAGTGGGGACACAGGGGTCTCTGTTACAGGGAGCAGACGACTGACCCAGTGACCGGTCCCAGCTTCTGAGGGCAGCGCCCAGTACAGCCAGGGCTCAGAAACGGGGGGTCTGTCGGAGTCATCACGCTGGAGTCCTTTGCGTCACCAGGACACCCAGTCCGTTTAGGGACAGTCAGCGAGCCTGACGGTCACGTGTGGAGTTTGCTGAAAACCACAGATGCGTCTGCTAAACACGGGTCTTGAACTGGGGCTCGGCCTGTTCCTGCCCTGTTTCAGCCCCGAGAGCGTGGGCCCCGCAGGGACTAATCTGTGACAGGGAGACGGGAGCGCTGTGCACTTGGCGGGGGTCCTCCGTGGCAGGGACAGTGGCGGCTGCGGGGAGCTCCGCGGCCACCTCCTCCCCCAGGCCCACGGCCACGGCCAACTCATGGAATGTCAGCAGCGGGGGCACAGCGGCAGGGCCGGCACTGGGAGAGGGGCCCCCGGCATCTGCAAGTTGCTTTGGCTCTTTGGTGGCTTGACTTACAGCACACAGGCTGCCACCCAGCTCTCAGGACCAGGAGAGGCCATTCTACCACCTTTTGCCTTGAAAGAACAGCTTTCATAGCGGAGATGCCCTGCCGTTCGTCTCTTTGGGGCCCTGAGCTTCTCTCTGAGTCTCTGAACTAGAGGCCCATGTTTAGCTGTGGTTGAGGGAGCACCTTAGCCAGAGGGTCCCTGGGTTCAAGGGCTTCGCCCCCAGAACCCGAGGCTAGCTTGCCTTTGCCCTTTCCCAGACAACCCCCCACAAGGCCAGGGGCCCCTCCCCCCCCCAGCTGCGGGCTCCACGGCTGGATTCCCACGTCCAGCTGAGGGGGATCTGGGGAAGGCGGGGGCTGCTGGCCTCTCTGAAACCGGTCAGCTTGCGCAAATGCTGTCTCCCCTGCCCCGAGTGCCGGTCACCTGCCCAGTTAATCATCCCAGGGCCCTGCGGGTCAAGGAGAGGCGGGAGGCCAACTCCCTGCTTCTCAGATTCTGCTGAACCAACTGAAACCCTAACCTTCGGGCTTCCCCACTAATTTGTGATAAGGCCTCGCCAAGAAAAACAGCAGGCGAAAGACCCCTGATTTCTCCACGAATTCCAGAGCGCTTGGTTCATTCCAGCAGGGAAGGGGCCCCGAGGCGGCCGTGCGTGCAGAGCCATCGCTGTGTGGGTGCACGGCTGGGGACGGCCTCTCGGGAGCAGCTAAGGAGGACCACCTGCCCGTTCCGAGGAGATTGCTTCCAGCTGGCGGGGCAGGAGGCCGAGGATGTGTCCCGCGGTGGCTCAGACCGGGCTGCGCTTGCTCACGTGATGTGCGTGCAGCTGTGGCCCGCACGGGCAAGGGTGTGCGTGGAGGTTCGTCCACCCAGGCTCCTGACCTGCGGACCCCGGGTCCCCATATGGATCGGGGGGAGCTGCCAATGCCCTGAGAATGGGAGCCAGCGGCGCATCTGGGTGAGGGAGAGAGTCCTCTTGGAGGCCACAGAGGGCTCTCGTGGGGCCCAGACACCCCACAAGAGGCGGCCACTGCTCCCTCAGAGCTGGGGAAACTGAGCCCCAGGGCGGAGAAGTGATCGGCTCCCGGTCAGCGCTCCCCAGCCCCACCCCGCTGTGGCCCACGTGGCAGGGCAGTGGCCAGGAGCCCAGAGGGGCTCTGGGTGGGACTACGGTGACGAGCCAGTGGACTGGGGCCAGAGAGATGGGCAAGGCCCACTCCCAGCAGGGAGGAACATTATTTGATATTTCTTCCCCAAATCACATTGTTTCTGTGTTGGCCTGAATAGGAGCTGACTTCAACAGGGAGACGTGGGGATGTCAGGGCACCGACTGGCCTGTCTGCCTTCCCCTGGAACGTGCCCCTCCCTCCATGCAGCGGGCAGCCGCCCCTTGCTGGGCAGAGGGGCACGCCTTCCTTCCCCCTACCCCAGAGGCTCGGGAAGAGCACCCAGGCTCCTGCCCAGCAGCTCTCAGCAGACATCCATGCTCCTTAAAGAGACACAGATCGTGGGCACCCCGGGCACTGTGCTCCCCTAGATCTGCCCCCCTGGGCGGAGGGCTGGCCCTGGGCGTGGAGGTCAGCAGGGGCAGAGGACATTTGAGCCACTTGGTTGGGGGCTCAGGCTCTGCGGTCCTAGCTCCCTATCCCCAGGGGGGTCCTAACAAACCCTGTGTTGTCTTTAAAGCATCCTGGCGGAAAAGCCTGTGCCCGCCCGCCTTCTGCTCTGTCGGTTTTGTTTCAAATTCTGAAGTCCTGTAACCCTTCCACCCAAGTCAGAGCAAGGCAGCATCGTACACCAGACTCCGGAAGGATACCGCCCCCCGCCCCCCGGGACAGTGGGGCTCTGGAGCAGCGGAGGCCTCAAAATCTCAGCGTCTGCGGATGTTAGGGAGTGTGAAGGCAGCTTGGGGGATGCGAGGGGCTCTGGGACAGACACCCTGGATTCAAATCCCAGCTGGCCAAGACCTGGGGCGGCTCACAGCCTCTCTGAGGTTCCGTTTCCTTATCTGTGAAATGGAGATAATAAAGGGTAACTATGTGTGGGGCAGGACTCCATGGAAAGCAGACACACTTTGGGATTATCCTGTGTGGGCGGGGTGTTGGGAAGCGTGGGGCCTCCTGCAGGAATCCGGGGCTAATGTCCTTGCAGCAGAGGGTGGGGGGATGGGGGAGGGCACCAGAGCCCTAGAGAGCAAAGGTCAAGTGAACAGTTTACCTTGAGGAGAGGAGCAGGGACCAAAGCTGGGGGGGTGGGGCGGGGGTGGCGGTCACAGCCAGCAGGGAGATCCAGACCCGAGCTGGAAGGCCCCGGAAAGGAGCCTGGGATGTACACGCAGAGATCAGGCTCCAGGACAGAGTGAGCCAGTGGAGAGGGCTGCGTGGTCTGGAAGGGGGTACAGACAGCATCCAGGATTCAAGGACACGTCAGTGGGAAACACGCATGGCTGAGCCTGGCCTGTGCTTTGCTCGCTCCGTGATGGGGTGGAGACGCAGGCAGGCGTGCCTTCCTCTGTGGAGCTGCGGGGCGTCGAAGTGGATGCAGAGGGGCACCCCGTGTCCCCCTAGACCCTGCCCTCCTCATGCCCTGTCCCCAGGCTCGTGTACTCTGGTGTCCTCCTCGTCCCTCCATCCCTTCCAGCTCGTTCCTGCCTCTGCCTGTGTCCACCCACCCCCCGCCAGGACTTAAGCTGGCCCTGCCCTCCCCCCCACGCAGGTATCTCCTCTCCTGTCCCCTCCTCTCCTCACAGCCCTCCCCTGTGCCCCCCAGGGTCCGTTGTCTCCTCTGCCCCAAACAGAAGCACTCTGAGGTCAGGGGGGATCTCTTGTTCCTGCCCATCAGGGTCCAGGCCACCTCCTTCTGGAGATTCTCAAACCACCCTGAGTGAACCCATTGGCAGAGCTGGGCCTTGGGGAGGACAAGGGCGGGGGACCCAGGTCCAGGCAGAGCCCACTGCATCCTCGCAGAGGCTGGCTCTGGGGGAGACCTAGATGACACATCATGTCCCCGAGGGCTCAGGCTGGGGGACGGGTGTCCCAGGAGGGGCCCACCACGGCAAATGGTAGGCTGGCTCCGGGGCTCAGGGCCTTGGCAGCCCCCCGCCCCCCTGCACTTCCCCAGCCCCTCGCCACACTACCCCCCCCACCCACCCAGAGGACCAGGATGCTGTTGAACCGCCAGAAACCTAATCTATTATTACACAGAAACTTCTGTGAAGTCAGGGGTTTGAACTCCCCAGAAGTGTTTGCCTGATTTGGGGCCGATAGCGGGTGATAAATGCTGGCGATAAGGTGTTGATTGGTTCTGGGAGCTGCTGTAGACACAGGGGCTGTTGTGCACGCCAGGCGGGCAACTGTGCTCACCAGGACAATAGCCCGTTTATCCACCGCTCTGCTTGCCGCCCGCCCACCCACCCCGGACAGCCACGAAGGGTGCTCGGGCCGGGGACCCCTGAGCCCAGCCCTCCCCAGGGCAGACCTCAGGGGCAAGCACCGTCCCAGCCGCTGGGAATCTGCCCCTTGCGCTTCTCCTCCCTGGAGCATCCCGGCAGGGGGGAGCCACACTGTGGGTGGCAAAGTTCTCTGGCCTCAGTAGCCACACCTGTAAAATGGAATCATGAAGTCCCAGCACTGTAGGGCTGCCGGCAATTAGATCGAATACGCAAGTCCTTAAGGAGAGACATGCGGGTGTTTATTTGACAAACATGGACACCTGCTCCAGGTAGGAAATTGACACAGATTGATGATACAACATGGACACAAAATTGACACAAGTCAACATGGATGGATACAAATTTGGTACAAATGGACACATACTGGAGGAGCCGATATTCCAAAGGGGGAACCATGGACAATCACACGAGAACAGATGGAAATGTGTTTAGCTCTTCATTATTTATCGTTAAGCGCCTGGGAGGAAAAGGGAAGGTAGGCAGGTCTGGTGCGTGGAAGGGGCCTGTCCCAAACTGAGTCAGGGGGCATCTCACGGAGAGGGTGACTAGTCCAAAGCCCGGGGAAGGTGAGTTTTGTGGCGTCAGGGTGGAGCTTGCTTTGGAGGGGGCCCCACAGAAGGAGGCCGATGGGGCCGGGGCTCTGGAAGTCGCGTGAAGACACTGGCGTTCGCTCTGAATGGGGCCCAGCCCAGCCCAGATGGTACAGGGTCACCAGCCGCAGAGCCGAGGATGGACTGTGGAGGAGCAGGGGCAGAGCTGGGAGATCAGGGTGGAAGCTACCACACGGTGCAGGGCAGCCAGCTGGACCAGGCGGGCGGGAGGGAAGCGGCAGATGCTGGGGGTTGGGGGAAGGGAACTGTTTCAGTCTCCCGTGGCAGCTACAACAAATTCTCACAAACTTAGTGGCTTTAAACAACACAAATTAATTATCTCACAGTTCTAGAGGTCAGAAGTCCAAAATGGGTCTCACTGGGCTAACGTCAAGGTGCCGGCAGGGCTGTTTGCTTCTTCTAGAGGCTCTAGGGGAGAATCTACTCCTGGCTTTTTCCAACCCCTGGAGGCTGCCTGAATTCCTGGGCTTGTGGCCCCTTCCTTACAGCACTCTGACCTGCGCTTCCATGGTTTACTCCTCTCTCTTTCCTTTCTAAGGAGCACGGGTGGGGGGCACTGTAGGAGCTGGCAGGGGAGCAGTGTGGCTGGCAGGGGCAGTGGGGACAGACCACGCGGGGCCTGGGAGGCCCCAGGAGGGAGGTTGACTTTGTCCCCAGGCAGCAAGTGCTGGCGTCAGGCTCGTATGGCCACAGTTGCTCCCATCCTGCCCCGTCGCAGTGGAGGCAGATTTGGTGGCGGGGAGGGGTGCAGCCACGGTGGCTTGAACAGGGAGAGGGAAAGGGGGAAAGGGGGCTGGGGCCAGGCCTAGGAGGCTGCGGACTGGAGCTGGGCCGGATGGGCCAGAGGTTGCCCTGGCAGGATGGGCCACAGGGGCCAGAGCCCCGGCCCGGGTGCTCCATGGCTCTGGGAGCTCAGCTTTGTTAAAGGAAAAGGAAAGAGGCCTTATCGCCATACGTTGCAAGCAAACTCCTACTTCTGGCCGCCGGCCGAACGCAGCCCCTGCAGGCCCTGGGCCTGGTGGGGAGGGGGCAAGGTCGGCAGAGTGTCCTCGCTGTTCCCTGCAGGGCAGCCGCCCCACTGCCACCCAGGGACAGCTCGCAGCTCCCCGCAGCCTGAGCGGGTTCTGCGGGGCGGCCCCGCCCATGCTCTCCATTGCCGCATGGAGAGAACAGAACCGGAATGCCGCCGTCCCACGGTCGGAATGCCGAGCCCCTGGGGAATTCAGGCCCTGGTGAGTCTGGCACATTCCAGCTGTGTGTCAGTGGGAGAGTCCCGGGAGAGGGAGCCAGGGCCGTAGGCCGCCCACCCAGCACGGGGCGCAGGGCAAGGGCGCCAGTGAGGCTTGCCCGGTGGATGTGTGGCTCCGGGCGGGTGGACTTCCTTCCATGTCCGGCGTCCTCTTCTCGGCTCCAGGCAAGCCCCTCTGGTGTCGCCCTGTGTTCTCAAATAGGGCCCCACTGTGGCCACACGCAGCCTGTCTTCCCTGGGGACCCTGCAGCCCCGGGGCTCAGGGCCCTAGAATCCCCACGGTGCACAGAGGAGGGACAGAGACCAGCCCAGGCAAGGAGCAGGTTAGGGTGGGGCCGAGGCCCTACCCTCTCCCATCCAGTCGCCGGGGTGCTCCGCTGTCTAGGAGGCCTCCGGTGGCACCGAAGCTTCAGAAGCTGCTAGAAGCTCTTCCCTCAAGCCGCCTTTGTCCATCTCTCAGCCTCAGGTCTTCTGGTTGAAAGGTGGTTTTAAGAGGGACTCATTCAACCAAAGTAGGTCACTGGGCCGCTGCAGCCGCTTCTCACGGGTGTTATCCTTAGGACAGCAAGTCCACTGGACCTCTGGGCACCGGAGCCGGGAGGTCAGCCGCCAGCCCCATCCTCGGCCACCCTGGTAGCCCTGGGTGTGTATGTGTGTGACGTGTGTTGGGAGTGGAGGTGAGCAGGTCCCCTCTTGCTCTCCGCCCGCGCTAGTGCCTGAGGCACTGTCCCCAGCACAGCCCGTCTCTAGAGCTTTCTCCTGGGAAGAGAAGGAAGGGCAACAGCAGCAACACCAAGAGGAGGCCAGGGTGGGGGTGACTGGGGACACCACCCCTGAGGCTGGCACACACTGGGATCCGGCCCTTGAGGGTTCTGAAATCAGGGAGAGCCAGGAGCGCCTGAGACAAGGCCCCGTCGGATGTGCTCACTGCACAGAGGTTTGGCGGGTGCCTGCAGTGTGCCAGGCGCCATTCTAGAAGCCGGGCTGCAGCCGTGAGTGAGCAGCCCGGGCACAGCCCTTGGCCCTCTCTGCTCCTGGGAGCGGGTGGCCGGCCGACGCGCTGGCTGCACTGGCGGGTCTCTGTGCAGCTCTCACCCTGGCGTCCAAACTCCACAGTCAGCACTGCTGCATTCGACCGGTGGGCACACCGCGCCCCCGTGAAGCTCCTCGTGCCCAGAGGCACTGCCCCCGACCCTGGCTCCCTCCTTCCCAGGTGCTGGGGCCACAGGGCCTGACCTCCCGATGGCTGCCCTGGCCGGGCAGAAGACTCGGGCTTCTCTTCCCCCTTTGCCTTTGCCGGACCGCCATTCAGACCTTTCCTGGCACCTTCCCGCCCCGTGCCAAGGCCCAGAGGGGCTGCGGGCGACGCACGCTGCAGCTGGGAGCGAGCAAAGGGGCCTGAGGCACCAGTTGCTTCCGACGGGGCCCGAGGGGCGTCTGACCTTTCCGGCCACGGGGCAGCAGTTGCGTGAGCACAAACAATCAGCCCAGTGTGCAAGGCACAAGCGGCCTTTTCTTCCTCCCCAGGCCAGCGCACACAGCTCCCAGCCTGGCTTCCCTTGAACAAACATATTTATTGTGGCCGCCACCAAGGGCCTCGCCTCACAGCCGGAGCCCGGGGGCCTCTGTCCCACCCACCAGGGCCCAGGGAGGGGACCCCTGCCCTGACAGTCTCCCCCCAGACCCCCTTGCCCTGCAGGCCCCAGCTCCGCCATGCCCGAGGCAGGGTGGCTCCAGTCCCCACCTTGAGATGGCTGCTGGCGCTCCCGCTGGGGGCCCATGACCACCCACAGGCGGCAAGCCAGCCCTGAGCCCCAGGCACATGGACAGGGGGCCACACCTGAGCCCACCCACCCCTCCCAGGCCTCAGTTGTCTCTTCAGTGAGACAGGTAGCATCACCCAGCCTTGCCTGTTTCTAGTACCACCCGGCACAGCCCTGCCCGGCAGTCAGGGGCTGGGGAGCGGCCCCCTACCCCAGCCCACTCCATTAGCCGAAGTCCTTCTCCCTGGCCAAGCCCTGTATAGTCCTCAGGCCTCAAGTGCCACTTCCCCTGAGAGTCCTCCGTGGGCCGCCCGCATTCTGAATCAGGACCCCCTCGTGGTCCTCCTCCCAGCCCTGGCCTCGCCTTGTAGAGCTTCTGGTTTCTGATCGCACGTGTCAGGGAGCTTATCTCCTCTTGAGAGCGGGGAGAGTGGGTCCCTGGCAGGGGAGGCCACCGCTCTGGCCCCGGGGGCTACAGATGCGTGCATGAGAGGCTGCGTGAGAAATGTTAGAAGAACGAATGAAAGAACAAACCAGTAAATGAAAAACTGTGCAGGTGGGTGGCAAGAGAGAGCCGGTGAGTCTCCTTGGTCAGGCCGGAGCCCGGACTGCACCGTGGGGCGGGGCGGGGCGGGGCAGGGCAGCCAAAAAGGGCCCGGCAGTCCCGTCTGGCCATGTGGACTTTGCTCCAAGCAGTGGGCGGCATGGAGGGCGGGGGGCGATGGGTCGAACGAGTGAGCTTTCCCAGCCCCGCCAGCCACTGCAAACTCAGAAGAGGGCGGGCCTGGCGTCCAAAGCTGCTTAGCTGAGGCAAGGGGAGAAAGGGCTGTTGGGGGGGGGGGGGCGGGAATGAGGGAGGGAGGGTGTCGGAGGCAGGCTTGGTGGTGAGTGCATCGGGAGAGTGGGGCTCTCGAGGCCAACGTTAGGCTGCTTGCTCAGCGGGGACAGCAGTGACACCCCAATCCAAGAACTCCAAGAAAAGAGCAGGCCTCAGGGTGGGGGGCTTCCTGAGGAGTCCAGCCAGGTCCCAGGCCTGCTCAGTAAAGTGTAGGAAGCTGGCAATTCTGGGCGTTACTGTCTGGACGGGGCGAGAATAGCACGGGATCCCGAGCTCCATTTCTCCGCAGCAACTGTGTGTTGTTGGACAAGCCACTGGCCTCCGTTTCCCCTCCCCCTGTTGGGGCCTGCTCATGTGACCCCGTGTGAATGGAGCTGTGGTCCCAGCTCCAGGAGGGGCCGCGGCAGAGCTGTGGCTTCCCCGGCCCTGCGCTGGGGCCACCGGAAAGTGAAGTCCCCATGGCCGCCTCTGGGGTGGCAGTGCGTGGCCCTGGCCGGGGGCGCCTGGCTTACACAAGACTCCCCAGTAAAGGCGTTCAATCTGACAGCTGTGTTGACAAGGACACAGGAGGCCCTGCGGGTGGAAACAGGAAGAGGGCACAAAATTGACCTTAAGGCGGTCACTTCCAGAGAAGCCACTGGGAGACGGCCTGGCCCTCGGGAGCAGAGGACACTGGGAGCCGAGGGTGGGGACAGGCTTACACAGGTGGGAGGGGTAGAGGCAGCCACCCCTCCTTCACTCCTCGCCCACCCCTGACCCTCAGCCCCGTGGGCCAGGGACACTCAACGCCACACCTCCCTGGGGTCCTCCTGCTTCTAAAGGCCATACGCCTTCACACCCACCCCTCCAAGTCCTACCAAGGCCTGGCCCACCCTCCCCCACCTCCTTGCGATTTTCCGTCCAGCACGTATGTGTGTGCACGTCCGGCACCTCTGAGAGCTGGACTATGATCGGCTGGAGCGGCCCTAACAAAGGCCCCCAGCCCGCGCAGCTTAAACAGCAGATGTTTAGTGTCTCCCAGTCCTGGAGGCTGGAATCCGAGACCCAGGTGTGGGCAGGGCTGGTCCTCCTGAGGCCTCTCTCCTCAGAGTGTAGACGGCCGTCTCCTCCCTGTGTCCTCACGGGGTCGTCCCTCTGTGTGTGTCTGTGTCCTGACCTCCTCTTCTTATAAGGGCACCAGTCCTGTGGGGTTAGGGTCCCACCCTGGTGACCTCATTTTACCTTCCTCACCTCTTGAAAGGCCCAGCTCCAAACACAGCCACATCTGAGGCTGGATCTGGTAGACAGGATGAGCTCACTCACTTCTTCAGTGTCTGGAAGGGGGACAGAGACAAGGAGGTGGGCCCTTGAGTTTCCACATCCCTGGGCATCTGGGGCCTGGAGAGCCCAGATCCAGGGCCTGTGAGTTGGAAGGAGAGCTGCCATACTCGGAGAGCAGGGGGCATGGTGGTTTCCGGGGTGGGGGCCACTGGGCGCCAGTTGTCCAGGAAGGAAACCACTGGCTTGAAGTCTTCACCATGGCGGACTTGCTCAGGCTCACCCCCGGGTCCCCCAGCTGCACAGCCTGCAAACCGCACCCCAGCCCCTTCCAGGTGGCCTTTTGTCATCTCCTGCGGGGACAAACCCAGCTGGGCAGGGACTGCGACTGACACGGGTGTGGCCAGAGCAGAGGGCAGCCTCCTGCTGCCTGTGTCTCTGACACCTGTATGTGGCCTCCCTGGTGGGCTCCAGGGGCCAGTACTTGGTGCTGTGTGCAGGCACCGGGCTGGGTGGGGCTGTAGGACGGGAACTGGGTCAACACAAGATGCTTGAGGCTCAGGGACACCCCCCCCACCCGGTACGGGTGGGGAGCCGGGCTTGAGCCAGGCCGGCCTCAGGTCACTTCTGTGTGGTGCTGGCCGAGGGTGGGGAGGAAACATCATCCTTCCTGCCCTCCCTAGGGGGTGTTGAGTGCCCCAGGCCACATCGCTACACCCTGGGACCCCCGACACCCAAGGAGGAGGAGCTGGGGGTCCCACATCCCATCAGTGGGGTCCAGAAAGGCTTCTGGCAGGAGGGTGTTTGGGCCAGGGCTTTTGAATTAGGCAGGACGCCTTGGGGGCCGGGGGCCCAGGAAGGGCAAGTCCAGAGCGGGAAGCAGGGGAGCAAAGGATGGATCTGGCCTCTCGGGTTCCCCGGGCGGGGGCGGAGGGCTGTGAGTGCGGTGAGCCATGAAGGGGGTGGTTGGTCACCTCTGCTGGTCACTGTGCAGCCGGAGGTGGGAAAGAGGCCGGCAGTCCCTGCTCTCCTGGGCGTGTCGACCTCTCAGTGGGGGCAGCAGGGAGGCCCCCGGGGGGCCTGCTGGATGCCTGAGCCCTGGAAGGAGTTAACTCCCGGCCTCGTGGGCTGGCAAACTCTAACTCACAGGGCTGTAAAAGTCTTGTGTTTTAAAAAATCAGCATATTGGCTTAATTTTATAGATTTCAGAAGTCCTACTTGAAAATAAAAATCTCCTAATTATATTTATGGTTCCCGCGTGAATCCATTTGACTCCGATCGTGGCGAAGAACCTTTGTGTAAAATGTCGGGAAGTAAGCCCCGTCCTGACTCGGCCCTCACGGCGGTAAAGCGCAGCTGGTGGGTCCGAGGCGGGTGGGAAGGCGCTGGGGCTCCGCGTCCACCTCATGGCCGGAGCGGGGGAGGCCGGGCCTCAGGGAGCCCAGGGGTGTCGGCGGCGGTGGTGCGTCTGAGCCCCACAGCAGGGCTCTCGAGGGGGTCCCGTTGTCGCCGCTGTGGCACTCGGGAGCCAGTCGGGGGGCTGCACGGAGGGCGGGCAAAGGGGTTGGCAAACCCCCGGCCCAGGGGAGGGAGCTTCTGGGGTACAGAATGGATGCTGTACCCTCTTGGGGGTCAGGGGAAGACTACACCACCCTCCAACGGCAGGGTAGAGTGTCCCAGCCTGACCTTGACTCGTAGACTGGGAAACTACCTGGAAATGGAGGTGAGCAAGGAAAGCTTCCAACAGCGAGGAAGGAAGAGAGACCCACAGAACGGGAGGCAGGAGTGAGACCCCACCCAGCAAAGGCTGGGGCCTGGGGGCTGGGGTGCGGGCCTTCCTGGCAGGCTCCCTGGCCAAGGGGGTGGGCAGCCGCATTGTCATGAGGAGGCCACAGTGACCTGAGGTGATGTTTGTACTGAGCGTGACAGAGAGGCACCGAGTCCTCCCCTTCCGGGCTAAGGACCAGAGTGAGAAAACAAAGGCAGCAGGGCCACCAACACCCAGAGAGTCTGCCCAGGTGTTCCCTGGGCCTCTGCTCCCCGCCCCCGCCCCCCAGGGGACAGAGACCCCAGCCAGAGCTGTGTAATGGGCCTGAAGCCCAGTGTCCTTGGAGGCCAGAGGAGGCTGACCTCTGCCTGCCCCGTCCCGGCGGGGACCCTGGGTCACTGGGAGGACATGGGGCTTGGCCTGGAAAGGGCTTGTGTGGCCTCCAGGTGTGGGGATCGTCTGATTTTCCCTGGGGCCCCCCACCAGGCCAGGCTGTCCTCTCAGCAGACCACGTGCTGGGCGCCAACCGCACGGACTCTGGGGGGATGGTCCTCCCCCGGCCCCGGCCTCTGCACGCGGCCTTCCTTCCGCAGGAATTCGGAGCAGGCTGCCTAGTGGGCTGTAACTGGATGCCGGGCCGGGCTGCCCCTGTTGTTGCAGGTGCAGTGTGGGTGCCCGCGGCCGGGAAGGGCCAGGGGGGCACTGGCTGTCATTCAACAGCCGGGGCGGGTGGGGTCCCCCGGTAGGAGCATCGGCGGGGGCCACGGAAGACAGTCTGAGCCCTGCTGCCCAAGTGCGACCTTCAGCAAGGACTCCCCTGTGGTCTCCGTCTCCCTGCGATGACACTGGCCCAGTCTCCTGGGGTGAGCGTGAGGAGAGGTGACAGGCTGGCAACCCACACATGCCCAGTGTGCAGGGACAGGCCCTAGGTGGGCAGGCCCCCACCCTGTCAGGCTGGATGGGCTGACCCAGTGCCCACGGCGTGAGGCCCTGCGAGCCCCTCCCACGGCCGTACCAGCCGAGGATCCGGAAGGTGGGTGGCAAGTCCAAGGTCACCCAGGGTTGCATGGTGACACAAGGATTTAAACCCAGGAGTTCTGGCTCCCCGATGGGGGCACCTTCCACCCTCTCACTGGTCCTCGGCTATTTGGATTTCAAGGCCCCATCAAATATCCATTATCCACCGCACACCCCCCAGAAGAAACGGGGTGACATAAAATGGCTAACTTTTTAATTGTGTGGGAAAAGGACATTTTAAAACACAACTATGCTGTAATTAGATACCACCGTTGGATTCTAGAAAATCTGAGGACATCATCTCCGACCAGAGAAAGGAGTCCTGTGTTTTCTGGCAGGATTTTGGTCCCTGAGGCCATCTGCCAGCCCAGCCCCCTGTGCCCCTAGAAAGCAGCAAGTCCCAGGAAGGTTCAGGGAGTGTGGGCTCTGAGAACCTCCATCAGCACTGTTTCCTCGCTTGGTTAATATTGGCCCAGTTGACCGTGTCCAGGGGGATGGGAGTGGGAGGACAGGGCTGTCGGGGGCCCTCCTGAGGAATGTGACTTGGAGGAGGGTCCTGAGGTAAGTCAGCCTCTGTGGGCCAGGACCAGAGGCCTCCCTGAGGTGGGACCTGGCCACTGAGCCTAACGGGCAGGCCGTGCAAAGCCACATGGCGTCCAGGGCCCGCCGCCCTGTGCCCACCTCTGCCTCAGCCCTAAGGAGCTGGGAGGGAGGCCAGGAGCGGTGCCCTGCAGGGCTGGCGGGGCTCTGGTTTGCTTTCAAACCATGAGAAGCCCCAGGACTTGTTTCTCTCTCTTTCTGTGAAATGGCCCCCTCTCTGTGGGGGGGAGCACCTGGGAGAGCCCCCAACGATGACCGGAGCAAAAGGTGGGAGTACCGGAGGGTGCATGCTGCTCCCCGTCAATCTGGACGGGGACGGGGGAGCTTTAACAGATCCAGTGCAGTTGCCTTTTTATTGTGTGTGTTTTGACAGCTACCATCTACCTAGAGTCACTTATTCCGGTTTCAGATACACTTAGATAAGGAAACAGTCTATTTAAAGGAGGAATATTAGGTAAACAGTGGTACAGGTGTTCAAAGATACAGCATGAGGGACAGATGTGGTGAGGGACCCCAGTGTGTCCCCACCCAGGAGACAGCACACACTGGCTTTGAAGGCCTCCCCAGCAGGCCCGGAACCTGGGTGGGCGGCCCCTGGGGGCTGGACACCACACGGTGGATGCCATGTTAGTCTCCTATGTCTGCTGTGACAAATGTCCAAAATGTGGTGGCTTGAAACCATGCGAATTTGTCATCTTACAGTCCTGGAGATCTGAAGATCCTCACTGGACAAGGCGTGGGCAGGCTGGGTTCCTTTCTGGAGGCTCTGGGAGAATCCCCTCCCGGCCTTTTCCGGTTTCCAGGGACACCCGCGTTCCTGGGCCCCTGGCCCCATCCTCCATCTTCACAGGCAGCCGGGCCATCGGGGTCCTGCTTGTGTCCCATCTCTCTGACATTCTGCACAGCATTACATTTCCTCCTCTGCCGCTGCCTCTGCCTCTCTGGCCTCTTTCCCTATAAGGACGCTTGTGATCGTATTTCCACTGGGATAATCCCGGATGTTGCACGTCAAGGTCACCTGCTTAGCAATCTTCATTCCATCTGCAACTTTTGTTCCCCTTTGCTGGGTTACCAAATACATTCCTGGATTCCAGGGACCAGGACGTGGTCACCTTTGGGGGCCATTATTCTCCCCACAGTGCCCTGGGTGGGGCACGGTCCCTTGTGTCTCCCTGCACCCCTCACAAGCCAGCTCTGGCTGCACGGCCTTAGATGGGAATTGAAGGGGTCCCTCAGGCGGCAGCAGACCAGGGCATTGGAGGGTGGGTCGCAGAGGCAGGGTAGGTCCCTGTGAGCTGGTGGGAGGTGCCGGTGGCCCTCCCCCTGCCAGGTCCTGGCCTTCCCAGCTTGCCCTCCTCCAGACCCAGACCTGACCTCCCTCGGGGTCTCTGTCCTCCCCCCTTTAGCCCCCTGTTTCTGCTGGAGCATTCCAGAACGTTCCCCCACCACTAGCCTGTCACTGTGAATGGCGACAGCAGGCTGTAGACTGTGCTAGTCTTGTCGAAGGCGCTGTGGACACACAGATAGCTGGGGCCAGGGGCCTCTTCTGGGACCCTCGACCTTCCCAAGAGGGCCCATCCCTTCTCCCAGCTGAGCCCCTCTCTGGCTCCTCAGGCGGGCCAGGGCGGTTGCTGCCCGCAGGAACCCCCAGCGGCCCCCAGGAGCCCCCGTCCTACCCCAGCCCAGGGCCGCTACTCCTGGCCATTGTATAACCTTCCAGAACTCGGGGCTCTAGAGTTTGTCAGTCAGCGTTGACTGCTGCAGGACCCTCTGCTGGGCACTGTGACGTCGTTAGATTTTTCCACATTAAAAGGTAAAAAAAGAAGAGAAATACATTCTGAAAACAAAACAGGTTTTTCCCACCGTGGCCTGCTCTTGAGGCCGGCAGAGGTTTTGCACAGAATGGCCGTCCTCTCTTGCGCACCCAGCAGGGGGTGGCTTGGACCCCAGGCAGCGCTGGCAGGAATCAGCCCCCGCAAGCTGGGCAGAAGGGTCCAGGGTAGGGGCTGCCTGGTGCCCAGAGCTCAGATGTTGCAGGAGGTGGCCGCTGGCCTTGGGCTCTGACAGGCCCAGCCGAGGAGCTGAGTCTGGAGTGCCCGTTTACAGGCGCTCCTGGGGCGCACGGCCATCTGGCCACTGCACCCCCGTGCTGCAGCGGGGCCCTCTCTCCCGCGGGTCCTCTGCCTGCCCAGCTGCACTGCCTTACATGAAGGATTTGTTTGAATGCTGGTCCAGGGCGCCCCAACCCCCCGCTACCCTTTCTTGGGGGCAGTTTGCACTTTGCAGCTGAATCAATCAGAGGCTGAAATGCCATGGCGGGGGGTGTTTACTGATTTGGCTTTTCTGGGGTTGAGGATGCTCCATGTTTGTCCAGGCTCTGTCCTGCCTGGTTCTCCAGGAGCTTTGCAAACAAGGGCCCCGGGAGGGAAGGAGGCCTCCCCTCCCCCGAGCGCGCCGCATTCCGAGGGGGGCCGGCCACAGTGCCAAGGGGCCGGCAGGGGCCTCCTGCCCTGGCTGCTGAGGAAATGCAGGCCAAGCCAAGCAAATAGCGACGGCCGGGGGGCCCCGAGTGAGCAGGCACAGGAAGCCCAGTGCCTCTGGGCCTCCGGGTTTGGGTGCAGAGACGACCGGAGACACGGGACAGCGGCCACCGAAGGTCCATGAGCGTGGGCGGTGGCGGGGTTTCGGGAGCGGTTGGTTCTCAGATCCAGGAGGGTGCCCTCTGCCCTCACCGGAGGTGGGGTTCTCAGGTTTTCAGTGAGCTCCTTATTGAGGCCACGGACCACACAGGCTTCAATACGCATTGGCAGGAGTCATGCCCCCCCATCTGTAGTGGGGAGACCCAGGCTCTGACGTTCTTAACGGTCACTCGGGGACAACTGGTGTGACCAGGACGCCCCCGCCAAAGGGATGAGAGGCACCCAAGCGATCGTCTCTGCGTCCACTAGAGCTGCGTCCTCCTGGGCCTCCCTCCCCACGTGGGGACTGATTTTGGTCTTGGGGGCAGGGGGTGTCTCCTAGCCCCCGGACTCCGTGCTACTCAAGTGGGGGAGGCCTGGGTTTCGACGGGGCATCTTTCTTCACTCCTTTGGAGGTGTTATTCAGGCTGTTCCCCTCCAGGACCTGGCACAGGCTACAGAGAAGGGCCTCCCCCTCTCTGACCCAATGACTTCAGGGTTAGAAATAACCCAGGTCCTTGGTGAGCACTCGGGGCGCGAGACGTCGGAGGCCCAGGCTTGCTGTCGCTCTGCCCTGACCTCCCCCCAGCTCCCCGATTTTGACTCCCAAAGGAAGCCGTGAGTAGGGAATGTCACCTGGAGGAGAGCAGCCCTGCCTGGCCCCCTTTCGCCTGACTCCTCAAGTCTGCACAGCTGGGCCACAGGGCTCTGCCGATGGTGCCCAAGGGGGTAGAGTGGGAGCCCTCCTAACCAACATCCCGCTGCCCGCTGTGCCCACCCAGAGGCCCTTCCCCTGATGCCCACGGGCAATGCCTGGCGCACTCAGGCCACAACCCAGATGCAAGGCTCATCTTCCTGATGGCCTAGATGCACACACGCACGTGTACACACACACACACACACATGCACACGTGTGTGCTCACACACAGTGTTCTGTGGCAGTCTCAGTTCTAATTGATTCTATTCTGTTTTAAATAATTGTATTATTGTTTTATTGATCATCATTTTACATTAAATAATTGAGTCATTTTTATAATAATTTATAGCAAATATGTAAAAGATATCATGAATAAAGTACATGATATAATGTTTATTATTATTTTAACTACTTCTAAAAATTATGATGACCTGCGGTTTAGACCCCCTGCTCTGGCCCACCTGTCCCCTGTCAGCACTCCCACTCCCTGGGACCCTGATGGTTCAGCCAGGTGGGAACATGGTCGTGAATGTTTCGTTGAAGTTCATGTACCAGGTGGGTGCACACAGACGTGGATTTCAGATTTCCATGACAACTTCACTGGCAACTTCGGGAAGGTTTAGTTGAGGCGTATTGGGGTCAAACAGCTAATAAGACCAGGAGGAGGGGTCCCCACAACTTCTGTTCTCAGATGGCCCCGTGCGTGCCTTGAGCTCTCTGTCTATCTAAAAAGACAAGCCCAGAAGTTCTAGGCACGCTCAGGGTGTGGAGGTGCACCTGGCCTGCGTGGCAGGGTGACCCAGTGGACGCACCGAGGAGCTTTTTAGGTGAAAACAGCATGTCTGGGTGCCCAAGATCAAATTCGAGACTTCTGCTTCATGGCCAACCCTCCGGATGACCGGCCCGCTGCCGCCCAAGTGCACAGCTCCGCAGGCCACTTGCCCCAGTGATGGGTCGGTGCCTGTTCAGTCCACAAACTGCCTCGGGAAAGGAATGTCACACACGGCCGGTCCTTCCGGTGGGGCAGGATGTTTCAGGGGAAATTACACAGGCGTCCTCCCAGGACATCAACTGCAAGCCTGCCCTGGTGGGCCTGGGGGGCAGGGATGCAGCCTGAGGGCTGCCTCCTGCATATTCTCACCCGACCCGGCCTCCCCTGACCCCAGGCCTGAGCTCTGAGCCCCCAGTGCCCCCCGCCCCGTGTGGCCCGGGGCTGCCCCGCTGCTGGCACCCGCGTACCTTCACCTCCTCCTGGCCTTGTTGGAAGTCAGCTGTTTACTCCCTCCTTGGACGTACTCCCACTCCCCCAGACCGTGAGCCCTGGGGCCTGGGCCCGGCAGGGGCTCAAGAAGTGTTTTGTTGGCACTTCTGGGGCCCTGTGGGGTCGCCACCTTCCCCGGCCCTCCCCCAACCCACAGGGGAGCCTGCAGCTGTTGAGTGCAACCACCAGCCCTCCGCTCACCCCGCTTGCTGAAAGGCTTCTCTTTGGGGCTGGGGGGAGGGGAGACTAGGGATGGGAAGCTGAGGGGCCCAAGACCCAGGTTCTTTGCTCAAAGAGTCATGGGGAGAGGCCCGTCCCGCGTCCGTTCCCATGCCACTTCACGCAGCCCGTCCAGGCTGCCTCCAGGGGCTCAGCCCAAAGCTGCGGCCTGCACCCTGCCTGCTTAGGGTGCCCTGCGTCCACTCTGGTGCCTCCTCCAGAACAGGAGGTGACACCCATTGCGAACGTGAATGTGAGACTCAGAGGAGAGAATGTTCTGGGCGGGGCTGGCGCCAGGTGGGCTGGGCAGCTGGGGAGTTTCTTAGGGCGTCCGAGTTCCCTGAGATGTTTCTGGGCCTTAGTGAGTAGAGGGATGAACTTCCTGCCCACTCCAGTCCCAGCGAGCACCTGACGCCTGCGGGGGTACGAGATGCGCCTGTTCTGGAGCCCTCACCTGAGGCCGGGCAGAGCTGAGACTTGTCTGAGGTCACTCCCGGTGGCAGGTGTGCACGTGTGCATTTATTCCTTCCTTCATTGCTCCGTTCATTCGCCACGGATTCCTGAGCCCCCTACGTGCCAGCCATCGTCCTGGGACCTGAAAATACAAAAGTCAACGAAAGAGACAAAATCCCCTTCCCTAGAGCTTAGGATTGTGCAGGGAAGAAGGAATTTCTGCAAAGGGAAATGAGGTTCCTGCTGGACAGTCAGATGGTGGGTGAGGGCAAGGCCTCGGAGAGGAAAGGAATGGCCCAGCCAGTCGTAACGTTCTGCCTTGAACGGAAATCCTAAATCATGACGTACCAAATGCATCCACTTGGGGCCTTATTGTGTGTGCTCTTAGCAGGTATTTTCGTGCATTTTCTCCCATCAGCGTTATAATTCACCTACTGTCTTGTAGGTCTTTAATCACTTCCAGGTATACCCTTGTGTGCTAGGCGAGAATCCAGCTTCATCTTCCTCCATGGAGTGACCCCGTTTTCCCACCCCACCTCCCAACCTCTCCAGGCTGTCCTGGTGGCTGGGCTGTCATCTTAGTGGTCGGCTACATTCCCACGTATACAGGGGCTGTGAGCCCACACCACTGCTCTGCTGCCCAGAGGACAGGCCGGCACCACACAGAGAGGTCGGGACGCCAGCAGAAGACCTACCCTCCTCCCCACATTAGCCCCTTTTAAAGTGTGAGTTATGTATTCAGAACCTTTGTTCCTCCATGTCAACTTCAGAGTACACTTATGGACTTTCTTAATTTCAATGGAAAGTTTGCTTGGGATTGCATCAACTTTATAGATTAAATGTGGGGAAAATTGAAATCTCTATCGTATTATGCCATCTCATCCAAGAGCAAGGAATCTCTCTGCATTGACTCAGGACATCTTCTCGCTCCTCCACTGGAGTCTGAAAGTGGTTTTGGAGGGAACCTCTGGTGGGGGTTTGCTTTTGTTATTCCCAGATAGCACATCCTCTCTAGTGCTAAGTGGGGACTTACTTTTCCTAGGACTTTATTGCCGGAGTGAAGAAATGCCATTGATTTGAGCAGGTTCATCTTCTATCCGGCAACCATGCTGGACAATTTTTATCAATTCTAATCACTGATCTGTTGATTATGCTGATTTTCTAAGTAGGTGACCTAATCAGCTACAAATAGTGCCAGTTTTATCTTCTCTCTCTCAATCCTCACAACTATTTCTTTCTCTTCTTTTGCATGAAGTGAGGTCTCTAGAACCACCTTAAATAGCGTGGAGTCAGGGGCATCCTTGTTCCAGATCTTGGTGGAAGCGCATTTAAAGTTTCTCCATTAACTGGATGGTTTGTTCTAGGCTTTGATCTATAAACTGCCAAGTTAAGGAAGTTCCTTTCTATTTTTATTCTTCAGAGATTTAATTTTTTACTGTGATTTTAATGCTTTCTGTACTAACAGGGATGATCATGTACTTTTTCCCTTGAGGTGAGAAGCACATTGATAGAGTTCAGGTGTAGAACCATCCCTGCATTCCTGGCATAAAAGCCTAATTTGTATTTCTTTTTTAATACAACGTCATGTATGGTTATCTAATTTTTTTTTTTTTTTTTTTTTTTTTTTTTTTGGCGGTACACGGGCCTCTCACTGCTGTGGCCTCTCCCGCTGCGGAGCACAGGCTCTGGACGCGCAGGCTCAGCGGCCATGGCTCATGGGCCCAGCTGCTCCGCGGCACGTGGGATCGTCCCAGACTGGGGCACGAACCCGCATCCCCTGCACCAGCAGGCGGACTCTCAACCACTGCGCCACCAGGGAAGCCCGGTTATCTAATATTTTGTTTAGGATTTTTGCCTCTATGTTCATAAGTGAAATGGACCTATAATTCTATTTTCTTATATTTTCCTTTCATGGATTCAGAATCAAGTTCACCAGCCTGTTAAAATGAACTAAAAAAATGTTATTATTTTTCCACTTTCTGGAACAGCTTGTAGAAGGTAGGAATTTCTGTATTAGGTGTTTTATAAAACTTTGGCAGAGGTCACCTACAAAGCCATCCAGGCATGAGTTTTGGGGGGAGGTCTTTGGTTACATCTTAATTTCTTAGCTACATGTTTATTCACATCCTCTATTTCGTCCAGCGCCAGCTTTGACATTTTATCTAGTTCTAGGAATTTATCCATTTCATCTGGGTTTTCAAGTTTAGTGACTCATAGATGTCCCTAATACTCTTTTTAAAAGTTATTTTTGCAGTTTCCATCACATCTTTTTTTTTTTTTTTTGCGGTACGCGGGCCTCTCACTGACGTGGCCTCTCCCGTTGCGGGGCACAGGCTCCGGACGCGCAGGCTCAGCGGCCGTGGCTCACGGGCCCAGCCGCTCTGCGACATGTGGGATCTTCCCAGACCGGGGCACGAACCCCTGTCCCCTGCACCGGCAGGCGGACTCTCAACCACTGTGCCACCAGGGAAGCCCTCCATTACATCTTTTATCACTTTATCAACACGTACATTGGCATCCTTGGTCAATCTCTACACCTCCGTCAAAGGTGTTCTGTGTTGCCCCTTTTTTTGAAAAAGCAGTGTTGCAGAAGTCTATCTACCTTAGTAATCTTTGCCAGGTATGACACACCACCTATTTTTGTATGACCCATGAGCTAAGAATGGTCTTTACATTTTTAAATGGTTGAAGAAACTCCAAAGGAAGCATAAAATCGTTCTGATGCACGAAACTTACATGAAATCCAAATTTTAATGTCCAGAAGGTAAGTTTTGTCGGCACACTTCTGCACTCAGCTGTTTCCTCACTGTCCACAGCTGCTTTCAAACTACAGCAGCGGAGTGGAATGAATGCCCACGCTCGTTCACGTTCCTCATCCTGGCGTCCAAGGGCCAATCTGCTGTAGCCTCATCATCAGCACCTCTTGCCCCACCGAACACACCCACATCTGTCGCCTCCCAATCCTCCCCACCTCAGGTGTGCCCTGTGCACCCAGTGGACTTGGTCAAGGTCCTGACCCTGCTTGCCGTCGAGACCCATGCTCCCCGAGCTCTCACCTGGCGCCTGGTAACTCGAGTTGATTTGGTGGCTCTCGCCCTCCCTCTAGGCACTTACTCTGCCCAGCCTTGCCCGGTCATGGTGCCACCTGAGTCCATGATGGTCCTGGGGTAGAAGGCGGGCCTCAGTGATGGTGCCTGGTAGCGGGGGTGGGGAGGCCAGGGGAGATTTTAAAGCAGTTTTGGAATCACAGAGTCATTACAAAGGTCATAACAGGGAGCTCCCACCTAAGCCCTCACCCAGTCTCCCCTATGGGTAACATCTTACATTAGGATGATGATTTGTCACAGCTCACAAGCCAGCAGCGGTGCATTATGATTAACTGAAGTCCACACTGCCCATAGATTTCCGGGTTTCACCCAATGCCCCAGGACCCCGTCCAGGATCCCCCATGACATTTAGTCGTCACCTCTCCTCAGGCTCGCTTGGTGGTGACAGTTGCTCAGACATCCCTGGCTTTCGATGACCTTGAGAGTTTCGAGGAGGACTGTCAGGTGTTTTGTGGGACGCTGCTCTCTTGGGATTTGTCTGCTCTTCCTCTCGTGGGCGGACTAGGGCCGAGTGATTTGGGGAGGAAGCCCCCGGAGGTGAAGTGCCCTCATCCCGTCGTGAGGGCACGCTTATCACGGTGCTGGCCGAGTCAGCACTCAGCAGGTTTCTCCACCATCCATTTGTCCTCCTTCCCCCTTCCCGTACTGTCTCCTTGGACCTGCCAGAGTTTGTCTCTGCAGTGGACCCCTGAGAGCCCCAGGGTGGGCAGATTCAGGAAGGGACCCTCAGGAGAATGAGGTCTGGCCTCCGCCCGGATCAGAGCCGTGACCCTAGTTGCGGGGGTGGGGAAGCTGGGCAGGCAGACGGAGTGTCAGGCCAGACGTGGGAATCCACACATGGCCCCTTCTCAAAGGCGGGTGCTGTCCCCGGGGCCCTGACGGGGTCCTTGGGCCTCTTTCATTGGGTACATGCGAGCCTAGCCTGGCCCATGGTGGAAATGCAAATCTAATTAGTCTGGCATTGAGCCCGTCTTAAAAGTATTAACAGAGCCTTAAACTGTGCTGTTGGATGGGGATGAAGAAACGCCTTAGAAAGAAATTACCGGATGGTGACAAAGCCCCAATTTATTAGTCCTCTCCAATGGGGGCTGCGCAAAGGACGTTAATTACTTTAATGGGACTTATTTTGCTTCGTTGCCCAAAGTAATTGGTTTATTAACCTCTCCTTTCCTTTGGGGGGAGGGGAAGGCAGAGGGCCGGGTGGTGGCCCTGGGAGCGCCTTGCCCAGCGCTCTGCCCCTCAGCCCAGCATGCCCGCCCCCCGGCAGCCCAGTGCCCTGTCCCTGTCGGCCTAGCCAGGAGCAGCCCAGCACCCGTCAATTTGTCCTTGTTTGCCGGGCACTCGCTATGGGTCCAGCACTGGGGAAGTGGCCGTGAGAGACGGGGCCGTCCAGAGATGTGCTGCAGCCCCACCCGAGTGCCCCAGAGCAAAGGAACATGGCTTCAGGGAGGCGTGGGTGCACCGGGCAGAAGTGCCACAGAAGGGCTGGAGGCTGGAGAGGGCAGGACGGGCAGAGGACTCGTGGAGGAGGGGGAGCAGAGAGCAGCGGGGGAAGGGTGTCCAGGCCGGGGTGGGGATCGTGAGGGTCAGGGTGTGCAGGCAGCCCAGCCTGGGGAGCCGGCTTCCTCAGACATCAGGAGATAGGAGTGATAACGTTTGCAGTTCAAAACATCCCTCCAGCTGGAGCGAGCCGTCCCAGAAACAGACCAGGAGCCAGCCGCTCCCTCACCACCCACAGGGGGATTCTCCAGAAGACCGCTCAGGCCTGGGGCCCTGAAAACAGTATCTGATCTTCAGAAGTCAGTTCACCCCCCTACTCGGCCCTCAGGGCTGGGTGAGAGGCCAGCTCTGCCCTCGTGCACACCCAGCACTGCCCTCGGCCTGGCCCAGAAGCGGCCCGGACCCAACAGGAAAGACCCCCCCCCCACCAACCCCCAGCTCCCTGAGTAAGGCGGGGATGGGCCAGAGTCTCCTTGTGTCCCTGGACCGTGGGTAGGAGGAAAAGAAAGCGCCCCTGGGGAGCGCTGGCCAAGCCAGAATGCCCCTGTCCCCATGGCTCACCCTGGCGGGACCCACGTGCCCTGTTCTCCGCGTGGACCCTGGGGGCTGCACCTGCCCTGCTTGTCCAGGGAGAGTGGTTGTGTGTGCTGGGGGGACATGGTAGAGGGGGTCTGGAGCTGGGGGCGGTCATGGGACTGCATGGCTTTGGGCCCCCCAGGCGCCCCCCCGCCCCGCCACGGGCTCTGGGCCTGGAGCGGTGCCCTGTGCGACACTGCCTCCCGTTGAGTTGGGTTCCAGGCGGGGGGTCCGGGCCCAGTGCTGACCCAGAGGCGTGGGAGTCCCCAGGCAGCCTGGAACGTGGGGTCTCTGATGCCCTCTCTACTTACGGGTGGGGACACTGAGGCCCAGAGTGTGCAAATGAGGCCCCAGAGGCCACCCAGGGCCCACTGCGGGGGGGCCCCCACTGTCACACCAGGCCTGGCGGTCACAGTGCACAGGGCCCGGCTGGTTCCTGCTGCTTCCCGCGGCTTCCTGGCTCCCCAGGGGCCCCAGGCCATCCCTCCCTCTCGGGGCCTCAGGTCATCTGTCATGTGAGAGAGACATGCTGGGCCTTTCTCGCCTCTGCTGTGAGCTTTGTGGTTGTTCTGGTCAGGTGAGCAGCGCCCCGGTGATGGCTGGGTGCGTGGGCCCCCCAGCCGCGAGGAGCACCCACCTCCCCACGCCGCAGCCGTCACCTCGTCCCGGAGTTTAACCATGGACTGAGGGGCCATCTCTCACCCTCCGTGCTGGTCAGACATGAGCTGCTGGGGTCGGTGGGGAGGGTCGAGGCCCCCAGAGCAAAGGGAGGGGGCGCGTGCTGACCCCAGCAAGTCCCTGCGCTCGTTCCTGGCGTCCAAAGCTGCCTGGTGGCCCCTCGGTTAGTGGGAAAGGGGCTTTGGGAGGAAGGAGGCTCAGTGCCTGGCTGGGCTTCACCAGGATCCCCAGCTCAGCTGCTTCACCCCTGATCTGGAGGCCTGTCCCCCCAGCACCCCTCCAGGAAGGATCGGTGGATGCCATGATTTCCAGGGGGTGCAGGCTCTGCAAGGGCAAAATGACCCCAAAACTCAACCAGAAGCCCAGGAGATTGGGGTCCAAGGTAGGAGGGACCTGGGGGGGTAAGGCCTCAGCTGGGGACAGGCGAGGACATGTGCCCCCAGGTCCGCTCACCCCTGCAAGTCTGGGAGGGGATGGGGGTCTGAAGACGGGGCTCTGCCTCTCCCGAGCTGTGTGCGGTGGGCAATCGGCACTGCCCCCGTTGTCTTCAGCGTCCTCATCTGTACCGTGGGGATAACAAGTAGGTAGAGCATGTGTTTACAAGCACAGGGCGTGGCTCACAGTAGGTGCTTGTCAGTGGATGAGAACAGGGTCAGAGAAGAGGAGGAGAAGGGGTGCGGCCAGCCAGACCCCCAGCCGAGCCCTGCAGGGGCCCCGAGTCCAGGTCTTTGCTGAAACAGCCAGAGGCGGGGCCTCTGGGGAGGTTGAGACTCAGCTTGTGTTCTGGGAAAGGCGGGGTCCTCAGCCCAGGGGCTGTGGTCACCAGAGATTGGGGTGCAGACTTGTGGGTGGCCTGGCAGGTTACGGAATCTGTTGCGGGGGTGGGGGGAAGACAGCGGGACACTTAACGGGGGCTTTGCCCCCAGACACTGGTGCAGGGATCCCACCATCAGCGCCCCAGGGCAAAACCCGCATCAGCTTTCTGTCACGGGGCGGGGGTGGGGGGTGGGGTGGGCGGGAAGGGGCTAGAAAAAGCATCGTGCTTTATAACCACCTCAGGGGGTGACTCGCCCATTCCTCATGCCTGAGAGCAGGAAAGCAGGGCCCCCAGGGGCAGGGCGGGGCCGCACACAGAACCTCCTTCCCCACAGCAGGCCTGCTCAGCCCTTCCTAAGATGCCCCGGGAGCCTGGCAGGACCTTCTAGGTCCTGACCCCCAGGCTCACCCATCTGGAGAACCCCTACTCCTCGGGTCTACGTGGAATAGCCCCGGTTTTAACTCTGAGTCTTTCCCTTTCCTGCCCGGAACCGGAGTGGCTGTAGAGACTCCGTCCTGACCGGGTTGGTACGTAATTCATGAGGCTTCGGGAAGGAAATGCTCACAAATCACTTTCCTGGACGAAAATCTGTAAGAAGCCCGTGTAATTCTTCCTCGACGTTAGGGGCTTTCTCTCCGTTGCTTTAATCAACGAGGTCCCAATAAGTCATTTCAGTGAGGCCATTACCGATGGCTCATAATCTCCCGGGGGCTGCGAGCGAAATGGGACCCCCGGCTCTTTTCCTGAAAACACTTTTCTTGTTTTCTTTCTCTGGCGCGCTGGAAGCAGGCCAACTCGCCAGTTCCATTAACTTAATGAGGGCTGACAGCCTGCAACAAACGTCCTCATAATCTCCCCAGGATTTAAATGGGGTTCTCCCCAGCCGCCTGCTCACACCCAAGCTCTCTCCCTCTGTCTGCTCGCCCGCCCCCCTCCGGGGACAAAGCCGGGACAAAGATGCGTTTCTTCACTGGCTCCTTCCCAACAGCTCTGCCCGGGCAGCCTCAGACTTTCAGGCTGCCCACCCAATTTAGGGCACCCCACTGGGGCCCGGGGACCACTCTCCCCACAGCCCAGGAAGGGCCAGAGCCTGGTCCTAGTGATTTCTCAATACCTCCTAATCTCCAGAGCTCAGAGCTGCACAGCTGTGACGGCTTTCCTGGGCTCCACTTCACTCCGAGGCCACGTCCTTGTTATGATGAAACCTCAGTCCTGGTCTGCACTGTCCTTTGTGGTCCCTCCAGCTCCTAAGGCCTCCAAAGCTCAAGGAATTTGCTGGAACCAGCTGAAACCCAGCATGGGGATCTGTGTGGGGCTCTCACACCCCCCATCCACTCGCACCCTTTCCAAAGAGAGCTTCGGGCTCTTAGGAGGAAACGGACGCCGACATTTGCAAGCGGACCCGGGTCATGGGGCTGGGGTCTCCAGCAGCCAAGTGAAGGCGGGGATTGAGCCAAGTGTCCCGAGTGGGCGGCAGTGGCACGTCCCACCCCCGAGAAACCTTTTCCCTGATGTAAGGACTCAAGTCTCGCCCGTTGTCTTGGGGAGCCGAGGTGGAGGTCCCAGACCTGGTCGCCCAGGGTGACAGCCAAGTCAGCCCCTCCCGGCCATGTTCATGTTCTCCGTGGGTCCCAAATTCTGGCTCTTCCACACCTCACAGGCCATCCCAGGCAGCCCTCGGCCAGTGTCAGCCGCAGCTTTTACATGCAAGCCGTCCATCTCTGGGTGCCATGCCCCTGCCCAGGTCACAGCACCAACGGTGAGCGCTAGGATGGATCTGGGCGAGGCAAGGGCAACAGTGCATCAGGAAAGGTCACCACGGCAAGGGGCTGAACCCTGCAGGGGCTGCCATTTCTCCCCACAAAACGAGGCCCCTGAGTGCTATGCGTCGGGCTAGCGTGGGGATGGAGTGACCCTCGGGAAACATTCCGCTTGGTGCCACCCGATCGCTGCTAGCTGCAACCGCTGTGGTCAGCATTTCTGTCCTTACTATTGGAGTTTGATGGTGCCCTTTTCCACTGGGCACCGAGCACAGCGCTGCCCACTCTCCCGGCCTCCCCCTGTGCCCCTCCTCCTGCCCTCACTTGGGCCACCAGCCACATGGACCTTCTTTCTGTCACTCTCTCCCATCCCCAGCCCTCGCTCAGCCATCCTCTCTGCTGACCGCTATCTCCCGCCCCCTTCCTGTCTCTCCTGCTGCCCTAGATGCCCTCAGGCTCCTCAGACGGGCACTATCCCCACACTCTGTAACCCGCAGTGTTCCCCAAAACTGTCACCTTGCTGGCCAGACCACCAGCCCGTCCACCACTCTCTTCCCTGACCCCATCCAGGGTTAGTGATGGGTGTGGTGCTTTCTGGAACCTGGGCCACTCCTGACTCTCTTGAGGTCTCTGTATTTTGGCTTTTCCATCCTCACGGCTCGTCTGGCCCAGGATGTCCCCAGCGGTGGTCACTCTCCTGCCTGGCTGCTTTCAACTGCCTGGGAAGTTGACTTGGGCTGACTTGGGTTGACTTGGTCTGCGCTGAGCTGAATGGAGTCGAGTTGCCTGAGTTGGGCTTTCAGCTTCACTGAGGTCACCTGACCCAAGCTGAGTGAGTTAACTGGAGGTGACGTACACCAAACTGAACTGAGTTGAACTGAGCTGTTGGGTGGTCCGATCTGTGCTGGGTGGTCTCTGAGGGTCCAGTCGGATGCCCTGATCTTAAAGAAAGCGAGAATTTACTTCTTTCCCTTGGTTCTGGGGTGTGTTGAAATAAGTTAAACCATTTCAAATCCATTTCAGTCACCTGTCCTGAGGTCCTCGAAGAATTTCACTGCCAACTGGTTGGGGGGAGGGGGTAGCATCTGCTCCGGCAGGCCCAGGCTTGGGGGCCAGCATGGGATTGCTCTGACTTTTGGATCACTGATACGAAAACAATCTTCCAAAGACTTGAGAACCCAACGTGTTTAGTGTTTCGCGTGTGAAACAATTTAGGGGAGAGAGAGAGAAGGTGCGTAACCTCGGAACTTGCCCAGAGCACCGGACGTTTTGTTCTGTTTGGGCCTGGTTGTGAAGGACCCAGCAGGTCACCCTCGGAGTTTGCACACCCTTGGCAGGCGGTTGGGAGCTGGGGCGGGGAGGTGTAACGAGGTCTGTGATATGCGCCTTGGATTAAAACGGGTCCTTTGGCAGCCACATGGTGGGGGATGGATTGGAAGTGGGGCGGCTGAGCCAGAACGGGGAGTTAGGGGCCTCCGCGGCATCCCGGGAGGGAGGGAGGCCGAGCCCAGTTGCACCCCTGAGGCAGCCAGCCGTGTACGTGAAGCACGCGGAGGTAAGGTCCCTCCCCAAAGACGCTTGTGCCCTGGCCAGAGCCAGGATGGCTGGGGGCGTCCCAAAGGCTCCCAACCCTTCCCCATCCCCTTGTCCCCAGAGAAGCACCAGCACCTTCCCTCCCAGCACCTGCTGTCAGGAGTGATCTAGGAAGATCAGCCACACCTTTGAAAGCCGGTTTTAGTGTATTCACAGAGTTGCACAACCATCACCACTGCACCCGTCAGCCGTCACTCCCCACCCCTGCTCCCCAGCCCCAGGCAAACACTCATCTCCTTTGCATCTCCGTGGATTTGCCTATTCAGAACATTTCACATACATGGGATCCTATAATATGTGGTCTTTTGTGCCTGGCTTTTTTCACTCAGCACGCTGTTTTCAAGTTTCACCCATGTCGTAGCAAGTGTCAGTGCTTCATTCCTTTTTATGGCTGAATAAGATTCTATTGAATGGATATGCCACATTTTGTTTATCCCTTCGTCAGTTGATGGACACTTGGGTTATTGCCACCTCTAGACTCTCAGGAACAAAGCCACTACGAACATTCACGTACAAGTTCTTGTGTGAACGTGGGTTTCCACTTCTCTTGGGCATTTCACTGCAAATGGAAGGAATGGCTGGGTCACATGAGAATTCCAGGCCTCACATTTTGTAAGGAAGCTCCAGGCTATTTTCCACAGTGACGTCCCCATCTTTCACTCCCACCAGCCATGCATTCTTGACAATATTTGTTCTCTTTTCATGGTAGCTGTCCTGGTGGGTGTGAAGTGGCTTTGACTTGGGTGTCCTTCATGGCGATGACACTGAGCGTCTCTTTACCTGTCGATTTGCCATCCGTGTCTTTTCTTTGGAGAAATGCCTATCCAAGTCCTCTGCCCATTTTTTAAAATAATTTTTATTCGGTGTAGTTGATTTACAATGTCGTGTTGGTTTCAGGTGTACAGCAGAGTGAATCAGTTATACATACACATATATCGACTCTTTTTTTAGATTCTTTTCTCATATAGGCCATTACAGAGTATTGAGTAGAGTTCCCTGTGCTACAGAGTAAGTCCTTATTAGTTATCTATTTTATATATAGTGGTGTGTATGTGTCAATCCCAATCTCCCAGTTTATCCTTCCCCTCCCCGCACTTACTCCCCCCTCCCCCGGTAACCACAAGTTTATTTGCTACATCTGTGACTCTATTTCTGTTTTGTAGATAAGTTCATTTGTCGCCTTTTTTTAGATCCCACAAGATTTAGCACCTATATGATTTGCAAAAACAGCAAACAAACAAACGAAAGCAATGCCAGCAGATACCTCACTTCCTCGTGTTGTAATAGAGCAAGCCTCAGACAGAGGGGCAGAGAAGTTTCTTGAATGTGTGCCCCCGGCCAAAGGAACAAACCAATGGGTGAAAGAGGGAGTGAAATTAAGTGAAACGAGACCCCAAGGGATTTCCCACTGCGGTGAGCTGTCCCCACCATGAGATGTGTGCTTTGTCCCAAGATGTGTGCTGAGCCCAGTTCCCAGCTCAGCTGCATTATTTCCACAGTCACCTTGCATGTGTTGGGGGCAGGTCCTAACCACCTTCGGCCCCCACTCCTGATATGACTTGAGTTTTGAAGGGATACATGCCCATCTCAGGCCAGAGCCCTGCATCTTCACAGATGAGCGGAGTCTTCTAGACTTTCCTCCCCAGAACATGGGGACCCGGGGGCTCGTGGGCTCCCAGGCCAGGGCTGATCGCCTGCTCCTGCCTCCAAGCTCCGAGCTGGACGTGGGGAATATCTGGGCCACATGCCTCAGCCCCAGCGGCGACCATGAATTACACGGTGATCATTTGATTACAGTCGGTGTTTGGGGCTCCCAGGTGCCATGACAGCAGGGGAGTGTGGCCACCCGACACCTCCCTGGGGAAGGGGTGTGGCTGGATGTGAATGAGGGTGGGCTGTGACCAGGAAGGAGGTGAGGGAGGGTGGCAGCCTGCCCGAGGGGGCCCTCCAAGTGGGCATGAGCGTGGCCCTGCGTGTGGCAGGGATTGGTGGATGTGGGAGGCATGGTGGGAGGGTGGGCTGCAGAGAAAGCTGCAGACTCAGCCCCCATCACGCCTGGGCTGGGCCTTGTCCACCAGCCGCTCTGGCCTTGACCCCTGTCAGAGGTAGCCACGGCTGGCCAGCTATGGAGCCACTGTACATTCGGCTCAGGGTCAGCAGAAGACAGGCACGGTAGCCCCTTGGTCCACCCGTCCTTCGATTGCTTCTCAGACCCAGGCGGAGCCAGGCCGGGGCCCTTTACAGCCTATCCTGAGCTGTTTTTGTCAGAAGCCAGTGGGCCGTGCCCGCTGGTCGGGCTGGTTTGAAGTCTCAGGATTGCAAAACCCTCACCCCGCAGGGTGCTATCTCTAAAGAAGTCTCCTGACTCAACCACAGACTCCCCCCAGCCCTCAGGCAGGCATCCAGAGCTGCCCCGGTGGGATGGGTCAAGGGCGGGAAGGGAAGACAGCAGGGCAGCGAGCCCCCAGCCAGCCCGGGTGGGCAAGACTCAGAAACAGAGTCCAGCCTGAGCTGGGTTGGGGGCAAGGGGGCCTGGGCTTCCCCCCGCCCCTCCCCACAACAGAAACCAGAGCCAGGGCAGGAGGGTGACTGGGCTGTCACGGGGACAGAGCTCATACTGCAGTCTTGCCCTCAGCACTGCCGCCAGCAGGGAGGCCGAGCCACGAGTCTCGAGGCTCTGCTTCCCCGGGCCTGAGACGGGGACACCCTGCCTTCCTATCAGAGCCGGCACTGGGCAACCAACACATACCAGGCCTCCAAGGGAACGGTGACAGCAGCCTGCCGTCCCTGCACACCCTCCCCAAGCCCCTTCCTTTGGAAAGACCTGAAAGGGAGAGTCCCCACAGTCAGCCACTTCCAGGGGCAAAAGAGCAAGTGTTCTGGGAGACCAGAAGGTGGTTCATGGAAATGTTCCTGGGTGCAGACCTTCAGGGATGAAGTCAGCAAGGGGCTGGTCCTCTATGGCTTCAGCTGGGCCTCAGGCTGCGCTGAGCACAGCAGCCCACATCTCTGACAAGGGCAACACCCTGCTCCCTGGTTCAATCATTTCTGCTTATATTGTTATCATTTCCACCCTTCTGCTTACTTTGGGTTTCATTTGCTCTTCTTTTTCTAGTTTCTTAAGGTAGAAACTTAGATCATTGATTTAAGACTTTTCTTTTCTTTTACTATGTCATTGAATGCTATAAATTTCCCTCTGAGACCTGCTTTAGCTGCATCCCTCAAATTTTGACATGTTTTCATTTTTCATTCAGTTTAAGATGTTTGTATAAAATTGTGATGACCTGTTCCTTGAAAGTTTGGTAGAATTTGGGATAAAGCCATCTGGCCCTGGCTTTTTCTTGTGGGAAGGTATTTTAACCACCACTTTAATACCTTTAGTAGTTGTAGGCTTATTCAAATGTTTTATTCCATCCTGAGTCAGTTCTATTGAGTTAGATTTTTTCCTGAGAATATAGCCATTCCTGTCTAGGTTTTCCAAAGTTTCTGGCATATAGTTATTGAAAATATTCTTCTATTAGCTTTCAAATCCCTATTTGTAATGTTTCCTTATTTTCTTTTATAATATTTTTATTTCTGTCCTTTCTCAGTCTCACCAGAGCTTTATCTATTTTGTTACTTTTTTTTAAAGAACAAAATTTTTGCTTTATTTAGAGGTTTCAAAGACTTACATAAAGGGAAAGATATACCATATTCATAAATAAGAGACAGTGGTATAAAGATGTCAATTCATTTCTTCCTCCTTCATCTATAAATTCAGTATAATTCCAATAAAAACTCCAATAGGTTTTTTTTTCATGAAACATAATATGATGATTCTAAAATTTCTGTGGAAGAATAAAGAGCCAAGAATACCAAGACCTTTTTTTTTTTAAAGACCTTTTTAAGAAGATCAAGGAAAGGCCATTTCTTCCAGGTACCAGGACATAGTATAACACATAGTAATTAAGATGCTGCAGTGTGGGTGCGGGAATCGATAATTAGCCCAGTGGAATAGAGAGCCCAGAAAAGACCCACACAAATGTGAGGTTTTTGAGTGTGATCAAAATGACATTGCCAGTCGCTGGAATAGGTGATCATTCATAATGAGAAAGTGAAGTTGGGCCCCGACCTCACACCATATTCAAAAATTCACTCCAGATGGGCCGAAGAATTAAGTGTCAAATACAAAGCTTATAACCATTAGAAAATATAAGTTACTTTGTATCTTTCAAGACTTAGCATAAGGGAATATTTCTCACACGAGACACAAAAGCACTGACTATGAAAGAAAAATATTAATAAATTTGTTTATGTAAAATAAGCACTTCTGTTCATTGAAAGACACCTTAAAAAAGTGAAAAGATAGTTTTCAAAGTGGGATTTGCATTAGTTTTCTATTGTTGCTGTAAGAAATTCCCTCAAACCTAGTGGCTTCAAACAACATGCATTTATCCTCTTTTGGTTCTGTAGGTCAGAAGTCCCACACAGCCTGAGGGTCTGAAAGGTATCACAGGGCTGGTTCCTTCTGGAGGCCCCAGGAGAGAATCCATGCCTGACCTTTTTCAGCTTCTAAAGTGTCCTTGGCCCTTTCCTCTACCTTCAAAGCCATCACATTGCTGCTCTCTGGCCTCTTTCCCACAGTCACGGCTTCTTCCAACCACAGCTGGGAAAGGCCCCACTTTTAAGGACTCAAATGTCTAATTGGGCCCACCTGGATAATCCAGAATACTCTCCCTGTCTCAAGGTGCAGCACCTGAATTGCATCTGTAAAGTCCCTTGTACCACGTAAGGTGACATATTCATAGGTTCTGGGAATTAGAACATCTTTGGGAAGCCTTTTTCTGCCTAATACAGGAATAGGTATTCCCAATACATGAATTGACAAAGAATTGGTTTGTTAGTAGGTAGATAGATAGGAAGGGAGGGAAGGAGGGAGATAGAGAGAGAGAGAGAAAGAAAGAAAGAAGGAAGGGAGGGAGGGAGGGAGAAAGACAGACAATTTACATTGAACTAACCAATAAGTGCACAAATAACTGAACAGAAAAATGGCCCAGGGCTGTGCCTTTCACAGTGGAGGACACATGGCCAGTCAGTGTGTGAGAGCATCGCTGACACTGGTTTCATCTGGTGTAAATCCCAAAGCCTGATCACTAGGACAGCAGACGGGGATGTGGGGCAATGTGGGGCCCCGGGTCTCTCCTGAACCGCTGGTGGGATGCTTAGTAGGGCCACCACTTTGAAGGACAGTGTGGCAGCACCTGTAAGGTGCAATTTTACATACTGATGACCCGGCTGTGGCATGCCTGGGTACTCACTCTGGGGAAACTCCAGTCCGTGCCCAGCCGGAGAAGGTAACCAGGAGTGCGTGTCGTCCTGCCCTCACCAAGCCACGTGCCCATCCAGGAGGGAGAGTGAATGTACTCAGAATGTCCACATAGAGGTGTCCTTTCCACCAGTCAAAACGAACGAACCAGAGTGACTCACAACCGTGTGGGCGGGTCTTGGCAACATAAGCCCAGGGAAAAGCATAATACGTTTCTATAAGGTTTAAATCACTAAAATAAAAAATATATGCCCTTTTTTGGATATATATAAGTGTGATAAAGTTATATAATCAGGAAAGCAAGGAGTGAGGGACATGGATTCAGGTCGAGGGCTCCCCAGGGTGGAAGAGGCAGGGGGGTGGTTGAATTGGGGGCTGTCGGGGTCTAGCTTTTATTCTGAGCAGTGGGCTCCTGGGGGTTTTCTACATTATTGAGAGAAAACAACCAACTCTATAATGATGGATAAAAAAATGAAACACCACAACCAAGTGAGATTTATTCCAGATAAACCCGGCCGGTTCAATATTCAAAATTCCATTAACATAACCCATCACATCAACAGGCCACAGAGAAAACTCTCATGATCCTATCAAGTGATGTGGAAAAAGCATTGATAAAATCTAATATCCATCCAGGTCCTTCTCTTTGTCAAAGGGGTGGCGGAGGGTGCCTCCTTTCTCAGGCAGAGGGAAGGGGACGCACGCTCTTCTGCAGGGCTCGGTGTGCCCAAGGGGAGTCCTACCGCCCGTCCCACCTGCCTGGTGTTGGAGCCACCAGAAAAGGGCACTCACCTCCTCCCCGGGCCAGGCCCAGCCTGGAGAGAGGAGAAGGCCCTCAGAGAGAAGGGCCAGCCAGGCCCTTCCCCAGAGACCGAAGAGTCTTTGTGTCCAGCAGAGAGGCTGGCCATGGGGCTGTCACCAGAGCAGGGGCCAGGCCACAACAGGCCTGAGCAGAGCTGGCCGGGCCCCGGTGTCCCCAGCCCTGGCTTCCCTTCAGCCTGGGGGGCCGCTTGGTTGCAAAGGCCATGGCTTTGTTCCGTGGACCTGGCAGAGGCGAGGGTGGCGGCAGCCTCTGGAGGCCACTGGGGCAGTCACTGGGTGTGGTCCTTTGTTCAAGTAAAGTGGGATCTGAGAACCTCGGGCCTCGTCCAGGCCTCAGCAGGCATGGCCAGTGGGGCCCTTCCCAGTGGGGCACCTGTGGAGGCCCCACCCACCGCCTGCTCACACACCACCTGGGGGGACTGCAAGAGGCAGGAACCTGAGGCCAGGGGACGTCCCCTCCCAGGGCTCAGGCCTGGGGTGAGGGGCTCATGGGGCCAGTGGCCCAAGCCCCAGAGGAGGAATCTCAGGGCCTCCCGGAGCCTCCTTTGGCTCCCCCTCCAAGCCCGTGTGCGTGTGCGCGCGTGTGTGTGTCCTGAAGTATGTAAGTTGCCGCCCCCTCCCATGTAGGTGCACGAGTGTCACCAGGCCTGGGTGCTGCATGCAGGGGGCCCCCGTGAACGCATGTGCTCAAGTGAGCCCCGGTCAGAGGAGATGCGGGGACACAGACCTGAGTGCCTTCTGCACATGGGCCTGGCCCACCGTCCAGTAATGTCCAGTAACGTCCAGTAACGTGGGGGTCTTGGTCTCGCTGGAGAGCATCTCATATGATCTGCGCTCAAAAGTGGCCAACTCTGGGCTAAGTAGAAACCACCTGTCCCTGAGAACTTTAAAAGCTGCTTATCTTGAAAGGCTTTTTTAAAAACTATATGATTTATTTATTGTAAAGTGCACAAATCCTGCAGGAACAGATCAGCTTATTTTTACGTATATATACCCTACATAAAAACCCACGAGGTCAGGACATAGAACACTTCCATCCCACCAGCAGTTTCCTTCCCACCTCCCCAGGGAAGCCTCCCCTGACGCCCCCCACCCCTGCCGCCACAGGTAACCCCTATCCTGGCTTCTCTCACCATAGTACAGTCTTGCCTGTTCTTGAGCCTGCACGGAATCGTATTTGCATACAGCTTTGTCACTGGCTGGCCTTCCTATGAGGAAAGCTGCTATAAAGATTCTGATAGGTATACCTGGTGGACGTGAACACTCATTTCTCTGGATTAAGTATCTGGAGAATACAAAATGCCAGGTCCCAAGGCTACAGCCAAACAGCTTTCCAAAGTGAACCAACACACGTTCCCACCAGCAGCGCATGGGAGTCTGTCACTCCACATCGTCTGCGACACTGGATGTTGTCAGCCTTTTTAATTTTGGCCATTTTAGCAAGCGTATATGGGTACCTCATTCGGGTTTTCATCTGCATTTCCCTAATAGGTAATGCTGTTGAGCACCTTCTCATGGGCTTACTGACATTTGGACATCCTATGTGAAAAGTGCCTGTTCAAATCATCTTTTAAAATCATGTGGTCTTTTCCTTACTGATTTGGAGGCATTCTCAATATATTCTGGCTACAAGTCCTTTATCAGAAAATATCCTTTCCTGGCCTGTAGAGCATCTGTTCATTCCTTTAATGATGCCTTTTGATGTCTAGAAGGTCTTAATTTTAAGGAAGGGTGATTTGTCAAATTTTGTTGTTGTTGTTGTCAGTGTTGCTTGTGTTTTGGGAAATCTTCCAAGGTCATAAAGATATTCTCCTGCTCTCTTCTGGAGGTCTGATGGTCTCTGCCTTCATGCTTTGATCTAAAATCTAACATGAATTAATTTTGTGACTGCTGTGTGGCGGGGATCGTGGTTCATATCTTTTGCACACAGCTATCCAAATTCTTCCAGTACCATTGACTGAAGAGAACATTCCTTCTCCCACTGGATTGCAACAGTGCCTCGGTTATAAACGCAGTGACCACATATGCGTGTTTGTGCTTCTGAATGCTTTATTCTGTCCCGCTGATCTATCCTCTACCTAATACGGCTGTGTTAAAAGTGTATTCTAATACCACATCTCCCTAATACACTCTACTCATCACTGTAGCTTTACAGTACATTTTGAACTCTGGCAGTGTGAGTCCTCAACTTTGTTTTCTTCAAAATTGTCTTGTCTACCTTAGCCCTTTGCTTTTTCACCAATATTTTAGAATCAGCTTGAAAATTGTGCCCCCCGAAAACGAATAAATAAAAGCACTCTGCTATGGATTGGAATTACATTTGACCCATACCTCAAAATTCACCTCTTAACAAATATTGAGTCTTCCAATTTATAAACATATAACCCTCAACTGATTTAGGGCTTCTTTAATTTCTCTCACTAATGTCTAGTATGTTTCTGTGTAGAGGTCTTGTTCACCTCCAGGAGATTTATTCTTAGATATTTTATGAGTTTTGATGCTGTTACAATTGGTGTCTTTTTATTTCATTTTCTAGTTGCTTTTTACTAACATAGAGAAATACAATTGCTTTTTGTATATCATCTTTAAAACCAGTGTCCTTTCTAAATTCATTTAGCAATAGAATAATTTATCTGAAGATTCTGAAGGGATTTTTAACATATATGATTATGTCATTTGCAAATAATGACAAAAGTTTTATTTTGTCCTGTCCAATTATTGTATCTTTCATTTCCTTTTTTTTTTCCCCCCCTCAGTGCACTGGCTGAGACTTTTGGGATAATATTAAGTAGAAACGGTAATGGCGGACATCCTTGTCTATCTCAGGAGGAAAGTGTATAATATTTCACCATTAAGCATGATGTTTGCTTAGATTTTGTTTGCTTTTGTGTTTGTTTTTTACGTAATGGAGTTTCCTCCTATTCCTAGTTCTCTAAGAGTTGTGTTTTTAATTATGAATGGGTCTTGAGTTTTATCACATGTTTTTCTGCATCTTTTGAGTTGCTTATATGTTGTTTTCTTACTTGTTCTGTTGATGTGGTGCATAATGTTGATTGGTTTTCGGCTGCTAAACCAACCTTGCGTAACTGGATTGAACTACACTCGGTCATCTATCTTTACATATGGCATTGGGTTCAATTTGTTGGTACTGCAGGTAGGATATTTGCATCCATGTTTACGAGAGAGATTGGCCTGTGACTTTTCTTTCTTGAAACATCCTTGTCGGGTTTTGATATCAGGGTTATACTGACTCATAAAAATCCTCTAAAAAGATTTGTATAAAATTGGTATTATTTCTTCCCATTTAAGGAAGAATCTACTGGTGAAGTCATCTAGACCTAAGGCTTTTTTGTGTGTAAATTCCAAATCTAATTTATTTAATTAAAATTGGGCAATTTGGATTTTTAAGTTTCTTCTTATGTCTGCTTTTATATATTGTAGTGTTTTTAGGAATTAATCTATTTTTTTTTTTTTTTTTTTTTTTTTTTTTTTAAAAATCTGAAGTTTATTGGAGTTCCTTACTCTCATTTTACAGTTGGTTTTGTTTTAATGTTGAATTTTCGTATGGGCTGGGGTGGTGGTAGGTGATATAATCTGGCTCTGATCTTTTTTTTTTCTGCGGTACACGGGCCTCTCACTGCTGTGGCCTCTCCCGCTGCGGAGCACAGGCTCCGGACGCGCAGGCTCAGCGGCCATGGCTCACGGGCCCAGCCGCTCCGCGGCATATGGGATCCTCCCGGACTGGGGCACGAACCCGTGTCCCCTGCATCGGTAGGCAGACTCTCAACCACTGCGCCACCAGGGAAGCCCGGAATTAATCTATTTTACCTAAACTATCGAGATTATTTTTGTACATAATATCCTCTAAATAGGCTCTTAAAATACCTCTAGTTAGTCTTTTCAGAAAATCAAATTTTGGCTTTGTTGATTTTCCTTAATGAAATGTTCATTTTTTATTTCATTGAATTGTGCTCTTATCTTTATTATCTCTTTCCATCTACCTTCTTGGGATTTAATTTACTATTGTTTAAACTTCTTGAGACAGACTTCGGCCTCTCCTCTTCTCTTAATATATGATTTAAGATCATAAAGTTTCCTCTAAGCACCATTTCATGGTACCTCAAGTACTTATTTAGCTGTAAGTTGTGATACGGGACATTTTTATTATTATTCAATTAAAAGTATTTTCCAATTCTTATCAGATTTCCTCTTCGATCCTTGAGGTATTTAATTTCCAAAACACTTAAGGATTTTCCAGTTATCTTTTTCTTATTCATTTCTAGCTTAATTTCTCTGTGGTCAGAGAACATACATATATGACTTTCTTTCTTTGAAATTTGTTGGAACTTGCTCTTCAAGCCCTGCACGTGGTCCCTTCTGGTAGATGTTCCCTGTGTGCTTGGGAAGCTTAGACACTCTTTGGGCACTGAGCACAGTGTTCTGTAAGCACTGATCACATCAAGTTCCTACTCGGTTTGTTCAGACGTGTCTCTCTTTAGATGTTTTCACAGCTCCTCTATCTGTTACCCACAGAGGTGCATCCACATCTCCCACCATGATTGTGGATTTTCTCTTTTACCTTTAGTTCTGCCAGCTTTTGCTTTATATATATGAAGCTTATGTTGTTAAGTACATACAGATTTAGAATTGATCTCTTCCCACCAAATTTTGACTTTTTTTTTTTTTTTTTTTTGGCCATGTGGCATGTAGGATCTTAGTTCCCCAACCAGGGATAGAACCCCTGCCCCCTACAGTGGAAGCGTGGTGTCCCAACCACTAGACTGCCAGGGAATTCCCTTGACCGCTTTTTAAATGATGAAATATCCCTCTTTATCTCTGGCCGTACTTAAAGTCTTCTTTGTCTGATATTAGTTTACCTGCACTAGCTTTCTTTGGGCAGCACCAATGTATGTCTTTTTCTATCCTTTTACTGTCAACATTTCTATGCCTATCTATTTCAGTATATTTCAGGCAACATCAAATTGTTTTTTTAAATCTCATCGGACAATCTTGGTTTTTTAATTGGAATATTTAGTCCCTCTGCAATGCATGCAATCTACTATCTCACTTTTCTTTTTCCCATTTGTTCCATCCCTTCCTTTTGACTTCCTTTCCTGCTTCTTTGGGTTAATCAAAAATTGTTATTAATTCATTTTTATCCCCTATTAGCTTGTTAATTCTACAGTCCTTTATTATTCCATCAGTGGTTGCCTAGAGATTATCATACACATCCTTGACTCACTGGAGTCGACCTCAGATGGGCACTTTTACCGTTTCCCTGACAACACACGGTGCTCACCACTGTTTATCTCCACTGATGCCTCCTCCCTTTTATGCTATTTTTATCACGTATTTTTAGCTATAGTTATGCCTTAAACCTCAGGAGACAGTATCATGATTATGTCAGTCGAGTTAATTTACTAACTTAAACTTTCTCACATATCTGTCCTTATCTACATTCTTAATTCCTCGTTGTATTTCTGTGCATCCTTCTGGGATCATTGCTCTCTACCTGGGGAGACCCCTAAGTCGTTATTTCAGTGCAGGTCTCCCAGCAGTGAATTCTCTTGGTCTAGTTTTCACCTTTTTTTTTTTTTTTAATTTATTTATTATTTTTGGCTGTGTTGGGTCTTCGTTTCTGTGCGTGGGCTTTCTCTAGTTGCGGCGAGCGGGGTCCACTCTTCATCGCGGTGCGCGGGCCTCTCACTGTTGCGGCCTCTCTTGTTGCGGAGCACAGGCTCCAGACGCGCAGGCTCAGTAGTTGTGGCTCACGGGCCTAGTCGCTCCGCAGCATGTGGGATCTTCCCAGACTAGGGCTCGAACCCGCGTCCCCTGCATTGGCAGGCAGATTCTCAACCACTGCGCCACCAGGGAAGTCCTCACCTTCTTTTTTTATAATTATTGTAGAAAATATACATAACATAAAATGTACCATTTTAACCATGTTTAACTGTATCATTCAGGGGCATTAAGCACATTCACGTTGTTGTGTAACCATCACCATCATCTCCAGAACTGTTTCATCTTCCCAAACTGACACCCTCTTCCCATTGAACGCTCACTCCCCATCCCCCTCCCCTCAGGCCCAGCCCCACCATCCTACTTTCTGTCTCTGTAGACTTGATGACTCTAGGTCCTCATACAAGTGGAACTATACAGAGTTTATCCTTTTGTGACTGGATTATTTCACTTGAACCTTCATTTGTAAGAACGTATTTGATGGGTATAGCATGCTAAGTTGGTAGGAATCTTCCTTGGGCACTTTAAGGATGTCATTCTGGCTTTCATCCTTTCTGTTGACAAGTCTACCATCAGGATAATGTGTCATCATTCCCACCCCCACCCCCCTGACTTTAAAGCTTCTGCAATGGTCCCTGTGCCTTTGGTCTTCAGCAGGGTTACTCTGATGGACCTGGGTCTGTTGTACCTTGTCTCTCTCTCCAGCTGGATCCAAAGAGCTGTTTGAATCTGTGGCCTGATGTCTTCCATCATTTTGGGAAAATTCTGTGCCACTGAGGCTTCAAAATTATTTGTTCTCCATTTTGCTTCCTCTCCCTCTAAGGGGTTACATGTATGAGAACTTCTAACCTTATCTTATATGCCTTACACTTTTTCCTATATGTTTAATTCTACTTTCCCTCCATACTCTAACCTAGCTATTTTCTCCAATCCACAAGTATTCTCTTCTCCTCTGCTATCAAATTCATCTACTGCATTTCTTAATTTCCATGAGTGTCTTTTTGTTCTGGAATTTCCTTTCTTTCTTTTTCATACAGATTTTACTTCTCTGGTGAAATTCTCCATTTGTCGTCTATTTTCTTGAACCTACTTATCAAGTTTATTTTCAAGTCCTTATCTAAAAACTCTGAAGCAAACCAATTCATCTGTTTGCTCCTGAGTCTGTGGGTCAGCATACTGGGCTCCTCATCTGGCTGGTCTCACCTGGCTCGTCCAAGCGGCACCTTGGTGGTGACTGGGTGGTCTCAGCTAGCCTCTGGAGTCTGGAGCTGTCGGGCTGTCAGCCAGGGTGTCTCAGCTCTCCTCCACGTGGCTTTTCTAGCAGCCCAGCTCAGACATGTCCACATGGCAGCAGCATTCCATGATGATGGAAATAGTTGGGGGGAGCTCTGATCGGGGGGAACTGCAAAGGATTTACACCCATCTCACCTCCCCCCGCCCACCCTCTGGCCATAACTTTTTACGTTCCCCCCAAAGTAAAATTCACTCACCCCTCCAAGAGACACCAAAGTCTCACGTGATTAGAGACTGCACCCTGTCCAAAGTCCAGCATCTTACGATAGGCCTTTTTTTTTTTTTCAGCCTCTGCCCAATGCCTGGTCCCTAAACCAGCACTATGTGTTTCAGGATTTTGATATGATGTACCCCACTTTGGGGTCCTAATTTCTTTTAATCTATTGCAGCATGGAAAACCACACCTAAATTTAGTGGCTTCACACCACAGCTCTTTCCTTATTCATGAGTCTGTGGGTCAGCAATTTGGGCTCGGCTCAGCTGGGAGATTGTCCTGCTGGCTCTGCATGGGGTGACTCTCACAGCTGCAGTCCCCTTGGAAGCTTATCAGGGCCGGATGGTCGAAGATGGCCTCAATTCACATGCCTATTGCTTGGTGCTGGCTCTTGGCCAGAGCACCATGATTCTCCACGTGGCCTCGCCAGCCAGCCGGCTCAGGTGGTTCAAGCAACCATATTCCAAGAGCACACAAGTTATACATGATGGGACTCCCCCAGCATTCTTTTCATCACAATAAGGGTCAAGGTCAGCCCAAATTCAAGCAGTGGGAAAACCAACTCTATCTCTTGATGCAAGAGCTACAAGTCTTTAAGGCATTGAACCTACCACATCTTTAGATCTGTTTCCGTGGTCTGTTTTGTCCATTTGTTTTCAGTCTGTTGAGTATTAAAAACAAAATAGAGGCTCCATGATCTTATCCCTACAGATAATTCAGTTTTCTCTGGCGTGCAAAAGGTGCGGGACGGAGCACTTTGCTCCAGGTGGGGATTGAGGTGATTTGAGGCTATGGCAGGGTTGGGGGGGGTCCCATCTGAAAGCTTGGGGTGTTTGCCAGGACCCCGTCTCCTTGGTGACTCTGAATCGCAATTCTCCTCTCCCCAGTGACGTGAGTCTGTGGAGGCTTCTGCTTAGCTTTTTATCCTTCTAGCAGCTGCTTCTTGCTCCGTTTCTCAGAATCTCACCCCATGCTGTGCAGCTTAGTTCACAAATGTTTCAAGGGGAAATTGCATGAAAGGGGGCTTCCTTCTCTGTGGCCCCCCATTCACCAGGATCTTGGCCCATCAAGTCCTGGATGTCTTTGCAGCCCTGGACTCCTGTTTATCTTGCCAGCCCAGGGAGCCCCCTGCCCCCCCATTCGGCTAGTGTGCCCCACACAACAAACGCACAAGCGCACACGTGGGCTCTCCCAGCTTGTTTCTCTTCTGAGATCTCAGCCCTTGGAGTCTTTCTTGCTCTCAAAGCCATCACACAGCTGTGGTGGTGTTCTCAGCAGAAGGTTTGGTCAGATGCAAGCTTCAGAGCCAGAAGCAAAATCCCCACTGGTTCCACGTGGATGTATTTCCTTCCGGTCTTTTTCCTATGAACATATATATATATATATATATATATATATATATATATATATATATATCAACGATTGTGTTTCCCTTTTTAATGATGTTTCTAGAAGGAACTTCAGAGGGGATACCACACGGTCTCCTTAACAGGGTGGCTCAGGTGGTAACTATCCCTGGCTAATTTGTCCGGCAGCCCTATATTTTCCAAGTGGGTACCGGTGGGCGGGCTATAAAACCTTCCAGCTGAAAGGGGCCTTAGCTGTCAGCTGTTTGTAACCCCTCCCCACTCTACTAGTGAGCAGCCAGAAGGCCCAAGGGTAGAAAGAAGCTTCTGTGGCTCTACCGTGAGTGAGGGGCATAGCCATTGCCAAGTCGGGACCCTGACTCCTATCCCACTTCTGAGCGACGAGCAAGGCGAGGGTCCCTCTAGGGTCATCCCCCTAATTTAAAGCCTCTTGGCCTCAGCTTCTCCTCCTGCCACCAGGATGTGAGCTTGCAGACCCCCATCCGAGGCGGTTGAACATTCTCCTTGTTTCTGGAAAGGCCCAGCCCTTTGTCGGGGGAGGGGGGCACATTTGGGAAGCCTCCGAGCCTCTGACAGTGGTGGGCGCGGGATGACCATCATGGTCCCCACTCACGCCCTCCTCCCCATTCTCCACTGCAGGCTGCGGGAGCACCACCGGGCCACCATCAAGGTCATTCGGCGCATGCAGTATTTTGTGGCCAAGAAGAAATTCCAGGTGAGTCCTGTACTCAGCCCTCCTGCCCTGGTCCACCCTGAAAGCCCCTCTCCCACCCACAGCACAGGCTGCGGGGTCTCCATACCCTGCCGTATCTGAGACCTGACCCTTCACCCGTCAAACACCCTGCCATGACTTCAGGATCCGTCCCCAAGACAGCAGACCCTGGAGGGACACCTCCCTCATCGGCCTGGACCCTGAGGCCCAGCACAGAGCCCAGATGCACGCAGAGCCCGAGGGCTCCCTGGCCCCTCCCACCCCCCACCAGACAGGAGTGGGAGTGAGTCAGGGAGGGTGCGGAGCCCGCCCTGCGTCACCTGGGCAGGAAGTGCTCTGTCCCAGGCGGCTCAGGGCTCTTGTCCCCCTCGCCCACCCTGTGCGAGTCGGAACAGAGGGGAGACCCAGCCCTGCTCTGTGCCCCGGGGTGGCCCACCTTTGCAGGGACAGGTAGGGTCTCTCTGGCTGGGCGAGGCTGGAGACCGTGGGCTTCCCCATCGGCACTCCTTCCAGGGGTGGGTCTCCTGCAGCAGCCCCTGGGAGCCCGCAGAGGAAGCCAGCTGGCGGCAGGCTTGGTGCCCTCCTTCCTACGTGGGGACCGTCCTCCATCTGAGGAGCGGGACCCAGCTCAGCCCTGACTCTGAGAACATGGAAACTTAGGAAGCAGGGACCCTTGGTGGAGGTCATTCTCTTTCCACAAGGCTTGGCCACCGGTGCCTTTCAAAAGTGAGTCCTTGGTGGAGCCAGGACTGGGGGTCGCCCAGAACCAACCAATATCCACATCCCCTGGGCCTGCTTCGCCAAGCAGGGGAGGTTGGGAGTGGCTTGTTCACACCCCCTGGGAGGTCACAGTGAGGCTGGGACAAGAGCCAGCCCCCTCCAGGCCGTGCCTCCCACCCCAGGCTGAAGGCTTGACACTGGCTCGTTCCAGCCCCCTCAGCAGAGCCCTCACCCGCTCAGGCCACAGAGCCAGACTCGGTGCGGGGTTCTGGAAAGACCCCACCCCCTGGCAGCCCTGGGGAAGAACCCTTCCCCCGCTGGTAGTGGGAACAAGAGCCCAAGGTGCTGGCCCAGGACAGCATCCACGGGTGCCCAGCCCTCACACAGGCTCTGCCACGACACGACCGCCACTGATCCCGGCCCCAAGGACAGCCCTGGTGAGGCCCTGCCCCGGCCGCCCCGTTCCTCCGGCTACCCGGCAGCACCCGTGGCCCCCTTGGTTGGGTGGTTTGCACACAGAGTCCCCGGTGGCATCCTGCTGCCTGCCCGTCTGTCTGCCTGTAGCCCTGGAGGGGGGCCGTTCCCCACTAAACTGGGCCAAGTTGTGCTAAGGCTCCCGCCAGGGCCTGGGACTCCTCATTGTTGAAACAAAAGAGTTGTGGTGAATGCTATTGTCGGCCGGCGCCAGGAGGTCTGCGCAGCAGTGTTCTGGGCGAGATCCGACGGCCCCGGACAGAGGGCGTCTGGGTTCTGTGGCTGTTCCTTCCCCGAGGGCCCGCTGCCCTGGCGGTGCCAGCAGAGGGGTGGCTTGGCGGAGCAGGGAGCTCAGGGGGTGCTGGGTGAGGGCGGACTGGCCTCCTGGGGAGGGGGGAGGAGGAATGGCAGGAACCCCCTCAGGGGTCAGGTCTGGGCAGGACTGCTCCCAAGAGCAGAAGAGGCCCCCAGAAGGGCCACAATGTGTCGCCCTCGCTGGAGGGCCGTTGGTGGTGACGTCTAAAACCACAGACGTCAACCTGGGGAGCAGAGGGGTCAGCGGGGACTCTTCCAGGATGGGGACGGTCCCCAGCCTGAGCAGCTGGGCCACCAGCGTTCCAGAGCAGGCCCCGGCAGGGCAGAGGCCATAACCTGCTGCCTGGGGCACTGTTGGGCCACGCAGGGCCGTGCCAGGGTGGACACCAGGCTTCCTGGGGGCTGCTTCCAGGGTCTGGGGCACCCAGCAGGGCAGGCGGAACCTTGGGGCTCATGGCAGGCCCATCTCTGGGGGTGATGTGAGCAGCTTCCAGCTCAGAGCCACAGACCGCCCTGGGCAGATGGGCGCCACAGTGGCTGGAGCAGCTGTGGACGCTGGTGAGCGCCCGTCACAGAAATGCAGGCAAGAACACTGGCTGCTGACCTCCCTTCCAGGCCGAGGGTCTCCCTTTCCGCCGCAGGACATAGGCCAGGGTCCTGCGAATGGCCTGGAGGCTTCTGGAAGGAGGCTGGGCAGCCTCACCTTCCCTGCTCCCTGCCCCTCCCCTCGTTGCAGGACCCCTGGGGGGCCTTCAACAAATTGGACGGGGCCCTCTGAGTGGAGGCGCTCCTGGGAGCTTCCTGGTTTGCCCTCGGGTACAAAGGCTCTTGAGCAAGGCCAGAACCTGGGGCAGCAGGAGGGATGGACAGCAAGAGGCCTCCAGGAAGGAGGGACCCACGGAAGTAGAAGCGGTGGACGAGTCCCTGTTAGTGAGGGGCTCTGTGGGGCTCCAGGGGTGGCCCCCCACCCAGGCCCGGCTGTCAGGGATGCTGTCCCTTCCCCTGCAGCAGCCCGTCTGTCTGTCTGCTGCACGCCCACCCCCATCTGGCCTCAGGGGCTGCAGAAGTGGCGGGTGGCCCCCCTGCCCTCCTCGCCGACCGCTAAGTACCCAGCTGGCCGCCCCTGCGTCTGGCCGGAGGAGCCAGAGCCTCTTAGCCCTTCACGTTTGCCTTGAACTCACATGTCCACCGGCGGTCAGTCTGGACAGCCCGGCATTATCTCGGCTCATCTCAGGCTCCTGCTGCTGCCAAGGAAATGAGCTCTAGAGAGAAAGCTGAGATGATGTCTCCAGCTGGGCCCCAGGCCACCCCTCGACAAAGGCCTCCAGGAGCTCTGAGCAGACCCCGGTTGGGGGGCGGGAGGTGAACTTCTCAGCTCCGAGATGAGTCTCAGGGGGCCTGGGACCCCACCGCGCCATGGGTCCTGGGTGTCAGCCGGGCGTCAGTTACCCTGTTGTGGTCCACACCCTAGACAAGGCGAGGCCGGAGGGTGGGGGGCCTGCTCACAAACCCCACCCTCCCTCGCTTCTGCAGACATGCACACGCATGCCCGGGCACACACACACACACCTGTCACCTGTACTCTTATGCCTTCCCACAGGGACATCCGTATACATTTGTGCACACAGAGGCTCTTAACACGCTCAGGTGCCCAAATTCACCTGCACGCAGTGGGCCGTGACCTCCCAGGGTGTCTGGGAGACCAGGACAAGGACCCGCTCCATTCCAGGCCAGGCCTGCCCCACTTTGACCGCTGAACCCAGCCTTCCCCTCTTCTGATCCCACCCCAGACGGCGCCGGCAGGCCTGGAGGTGCCCAGTGTCACTCACGGGAGGCCAAGATCACAACTCAGTGGCGTGTGCGCTGAACAGCAGTGCAGACCCTGGGCGCAGCCGCAGACCCTATCACAGCCACCTCAGGCTCTCCTGGCAAGAGCCAGTTCAGGACCCGCTGGCCTTTCTCACCTACCATCTTACTTCATCCCCACTCCCTCCCTGTCAGCCAGAGGGCTCAGCATCCCCATCTCACAGAAGGACAAACTGAGCCCTGGGGTATCACCACTAGCCTGTAGCTAAGTGCCACTGTTACACTTGTCATGAAGCTGAGTGTGTGGCAAGTCAGAGAGCCTGCCAGAGTCCCACCCCACTCCTGACCCTGAGGCTCCACCATGGGCCTCGACATGTAGGCCACAAAGGGACACAGGGTGGTGTGTCCAAAGCAGGGCTGGGTGTTACCTGTGCGGGCCCCACCTGGCAGATCTTGTGGGAGCAGGAACCCCCTGGAATTCTTGTGCCCAGAGTCCCTGACAGGGAGGAGGATTCTGCGCTGCCTCGGGATTCCTGGGGTCCAGGACGATGTGGGGAGCCGCGAGGACTTAGTTAAGCCGCCAGCGTTGATGGCAGGGCCCCTGGACATGTCCAAAGGGTGCCCAGAGATCGAGGCAGGGCCCTGCCCTCAGGGGAACCCCATCTTTCTGGAAGGTGGAGGTGGCCCTACCCTTAGCCTGGGGTAGCCCCAGTCTCTGGGGTGGCACCCCAAGGAGAAGGAGGCCTCAGGTGGGCAGGGAGGACAGGTGCCCTGGGGCTCCCGGGTTTGAGACCTGGCCCTGACCCTCAACGGGCATCTGTGCCTTATTACTTCTCACCCTCTGACCCGCCGGCCCCGCCCTGCCCTGCCAACAGTCTGGCGTGTCTCTCGGGCCCCCTACACTCCCCAGCAAGAGGCAGTAACCTCCCAGCCCATCACTAGTGTGGGCCCTTCAGGGTTAATGAGACCACCTGGGGCCCCCAACCCTGTCTCCCCGCGGTTCTCCCAATAGAAGTGGCCTGTGTCCCCACACGGCTCTGGCTCGCTTGTATGGGTGAAGGGCCTCCTGGGCCATCAGACCCTGATGCGGCCAGCCGGATGCTACCTGGGCGAGACCCTCAGACCGTAAGCTCCTGGGATAGAGGCCATAAGTGCGGCTGGAGGTTTTGCTGACATCGTGAGAAGCCCCGTTCTCTCTGTTGTGGTTTCACCTGAGCCCCGGATGCATTTATGGGCTCAGGGCTGGCGCCGAGCCTGGAGCTCTGGGGTCACCTTCCCCGCCCCCATGGCCCCAGGTCTGCCGTGGGACCATCCTCTCTTCCTAGGCAGCCTGGGAGCCCCAGCAGGAGGCCTGTCCGCCGGGGCCACCCCTGCTCAGCTCAGGGGGCTGCCTGGGAAGGGGGTGGGGTGGGCCACCTCCCCGCCCCAAGAACAGTGGTTGCGCCGGCCAGCAAGTGTGTGGAGGGTGAGCTTGGGGCGCAGGCAGGCAGGCGGTGGCCGCACAAAGCTGTGCCCTCCACCCAATGACTGGCAGCCATGCTGGCCCCCCGCCCCCGGGCCCTCAGCTGGGCCAGCTCTTCCAAGGCAGCTTGAAAACAGGGACCGGTGGCCTGGAAAGGAAGAGTGGGCAGGTCCCTGCGGGGGAGTGGGCAGGAAGCTGAGGCCCAGAGAGGCCGAGGTACTGGCCCAGGGTCACCCAGCTCCCGGGGGGGATGAGCCCGGCCACTGCATGTGCGCTGATCCAGGCCTGCCCCGTGGTGCCACGTGGGCAGCTCCTTAAACCCTGGAAGACCGCGGAAGGTGGGTGCGGGCGCGCGTTAGCACTGAGCCCGCAGCGTGACTCTCTCTCCCACCGCAGCAAGCGCGGAAGCCCTACGACGTGCGGGACGTCATCGAGCAGTACTCCCAGGGCCACCTCAACCTCATGGTGCGGATCAAGGAGCTGCAGCGGAGGTGGGCGCGGGGCCCGGGGGGGGCGGAATCTGAGCGGGCGGGGGAGGGGCAGGCGCTCACTCCACACATGGCCACGCCTCACATCCCAGCACACACCCTGTGAGCAGGGGCCAGGCCCAGCCCCAGGAGACACCACCTTCGGGAGAGACTCTACCAGTTGGGAGCCGACGTCCTCTGGCTTCTGACTTGGGGCCCACAGAGCTCATCCTCTTGGAAGCAGCGTGGTCCTTGGGGACCTGCGTGGGCTCAGACCAGCTGCATCTCCATGGTGGGCTGGCCTGGGAACCGAGCTCTGTGCGACGCAGGGTGTGGCTGGGAGACGTGCCTGTCCTGACCACAGGCCAGGCCAGGGGCTCAGGCTGCCCCCGCCCCTGTCGCTGCCCTACTACAGGGACGTGAAGGCCACCCAGCCCAGCGACCTGGCCTCGCCCCGGAAGGGCCCACCTGCAGGCCTGCCTCTCTGGGATCATTCAGGACACTGGGCCATCCTGGGACCCTGCTGTGCCCAGGGAGGGTGACAAAGGGACAGCCCAACCACTGCCCTTCACCTCTGAGCGCCGCCCCCCCAAAGCCCCCTTGGGAGCATGGGCCTCTGGAACCTGGGAGGCACCTGGCTGGTTTTTGGCTGGCAGTGAGGGGTGGCCCCCAGAAGGGGCGGGCAGCTTGTCTTGCTGGGCACATCAGCCCATCCACCCACCGACAGGCCAGATGTCCGTGCAGTGCCCCGGCCAAGCATGAGCTGGTCTCCGTCTCCCTCCCTCCCCCCCAGGCTGGACCAGTCCATCGGGAAGCCCTCCCTCTTCATCTCCGTCTCAGGTGGGTTTCTGCATCGAGACACCCTGGGCCCTACCATCCCTCCACCCACACCTGCCTCTTCCACCATCAGAAAGTGCATGTCTGGCAAGGAAATCCAGAGAGGGGGGCAGGTAGACCCACCCTAAGCAAATTGGCTTCGAACATGATTTACAAGGGATTTTCAGTTAGTGAAAGAACCTGCATGCGTCCTTATAAATGGCAGTCTTTTCTAGGCTATTGATGATCTGAGTGTGGAAACGTAACCAGGACCCTGGGAAGGTGGGGACCTGGCAGTGGGGTTGGGGGGTGAGCAGCCAGCTAGAATGTTGGGGAGCAAGGTGGGTGCCGCTCTGCAGCTCTGAGGCACAGACTCATGTCCTCCGGAGAGCGGCTAGGGGGTCACACCAGGGAGGGCAGGGACAGGCCAGTTCCTTGGGGCTGCCCTAGCCCAAGTTCAAGTGGGAGGCGCAGCTCACTCAGGGACAGGACGGCAGGAGCCGCAGGGGCGGCAGGCCTCCCCGGCCAGAGCAAGTGCCCCCTTGGGGCGGAATGTCCCCTTTGTACAGCGGGCACCGTCTCAGGCAGCCCCCGGGCAGGGTGGGTGCCTGTCCTCTGAGGCTCTCGAAGGTCACAGAACCGGAAAGAGTGGAGTGGGGACAAGACAGCCAGCGCCCGGCTCACCCACGGCCGCCCCTGAAGTTCTCACCTCAGAAGAGCTTCTAAGAGACATTCCCATAGGTTCAGGCCTTTGACCCTCACTCCCTCAGCCCCATCGCCCTTCTCCCCGAGCCCAGTCGGGGTCACCTGCCCACCCCTCCCCGTCTGCCAGCCCAGGCGTCCCTGACTTGGGTGCTTTAACCCCACAGAGAAGACTAAGGACCGAGGCAGCAACACGATCGGTGCCCGCCTGAACCGCGTGGAGGACAAGGTAGGCACCTGAGCCCGCGCCAGCTCTCGCGGGCCACGCAGCATCGCTTGCTGGCGGGCGGTGGGCAGTGTCCTTGCGGCCCGACGGCGCTGTCCACAGCGGCGTTTCACTCTCCAGCTCTGTCCTGAACGTGCAGGGCTTGGCTGGTGCCCTAGGTGTCTGCGGTCTCCCTCCCTCCCTCCCTATTTCCTTCTTTCCTTCCTTCCATCTGTGCCCGGTGTGCGCTCCCTGACGTAGGGCTCCAGCTCCTCTCCCATGTGCACTGGGCGTCGGTCCCCACGGGAGGAGGACGCTCAAGGCCAGGCTGGCTTAGACCTCTGACAAGTGGCATCATTGTTGGCAAGTGGCACCGAGTGCCCGCAGTCCCCTCCCTGGCATAGCTGAGGACCGCCCAGTGCACGCTGAGGTGGGCAGTGCTGTCCACGCTGCCTGCGGCTCCCTCAGCGCCCAGCCCGCTTGCACTCAGGGACTCAGAGGTGCTGACAGGGACACGAGGGTGCATCAAGGGGGGAGGAGGGGATGTGGGCTCCGGGACCGTCCTCCGCAGGGTCCGGACAGCGAGGGAGGTGGGGAGTGATGGCCGAGGCCCTGCTGGCTGTCCGGGTGGGACGTGGACGCCGTGCTCCCTCCGCTCCAGGGCACCGGCAGCCTCAGTGGCCGGGACACCCCGGTCCGCGCCGGGCTCTGTGCCCGCGGCCCCGCCTCTCAGCTCCGGAACCCCTTCCCAGGGCATCCTGGGAGCCTCGGAGGAGCTGTGGGATGGGAGGGGGCGGCCTGCTGCCCTTTGAAGTCTCCGTGGTTGGGAGCAGGCTGTTATCTTGCCGAACAGCTCATTCATCTACATGGACTTTATCTGAGAGCAGCCAGGGGGCTAAAAATAGAGGAATTTCGGTTGAGCAGGGAGTGCATCCGACTCTCGGTTTCCTGGGCAACGCCTGGCTCTGGCCCGTGTCCATCTCTGCTGCAGCTGGGCAGGCGGGCAGGGGCACAGCTCCGGGTTCCTGCCCCACTCACCCTGGCCTGGGCCTGCAGGACGACCCTCTGCCCACCGACAGTCTTCCCCGGCCTGGGCGGGTATGGGGCCACAACGCTGTACGTGGGGGAGGGCCGCTGTCCAGGTGCCCACGGGGGCCCTCACTTCGGGCCTGGCCCTCTGGGGCTGTGTGATGCCAACACCCTGACCCCGCCGGAGGGCTGGCCCGTCTCGGTCAGCACAGGCCTCAGCGGGCCTGGTGGCTCTCCTTTGCCCAGGCAGATGGTCCAGTGGCAGACTCCCTGTCTGGCAGGATGGGTACTGAAACTGGGAACGGTCAGCTCCCCAGGCAGAGCGGCATCAGAGGTTCTGGGGCCTGGACTCCGCCTCTCTGGTGACCCGTCCTTGGCTTTCACTCTTCTTCTTATGTGGGACCAGGGACTCGGGGCTGGCACATTCCAGGAGAAGCAGCAGGTGGCCACGCCCATTACAGCAGACCAGGCACCCGGCGGGGGGCGGGGGGACCGGTGGGGCGGGGCTTCCAGACATCAACGGATGCAGAGGTAGAGCCGGGGAAAGGACCCAGGCGCCACCCCCCCACCCCCCACCCCCCACCCCGCTGCCTCCTTGCCCAGCTCTGGAGCAGCTCTGGCCAAGGCAGGCTTCACTGACTGGCCCCCGCCGCTGGCAGGGGTCGTGGTGGCCCATGGGCACGTGAGCCGGCCCCCACCCAGCAGCTCTGGGAGCGCCCCGCTGCCCTGTCATCCAGATGCGCTCACCCCTTCTCAAGTCCCTGCCCTGGTCTGGTTCTGTCCCCGGTCCCACTGTCCTGGGCCTCTCTTATGGCTCTGCCCACTGCTCCTCGGGACAGGCCACCCCTTGAAACCTAAAGCAGAGCCTGGTGTCCTCTGGGGGTGACGATGGGTAGGAGACAGGGTCCCCTGGAGCCATCTGGCAGCCGGTGGGGGTCCGAGAACCAGGGCTCAGCCCTTGTTCAGCCAGGGTCGGTGTGGTGGGCTGAGGTGCGGCCCACGTTGGCCTTGGGGGTACAGAATTATGGGCCCACATTTCTTCAGATCTGAACAACAAAGGGAAGGGTTTTCTGGAGTCCCTGATCCCCGGGGGCAAGGTTGGGAGCAAGGACCCTGGTGGCCTCCACCGTCAGGCTCTGCGCCCGGGACAGGGGCCGTTTCTGGGCAGCAGGGATTCCGGGTGTCCCTCACACACTCAGGGAAATGGGCTCTGTGTCGCCTTCGTCCCTCTCCTGCCTCCCAGGAGCTGGTTCCGCCCAAGAGGCACAGTCACGCCGCCAGTCTCAAGGCAGGGAGCAGGCCGTGCTCCATGCTGAATCTCTGCCCCGTGGACACGTGCTGGACCCGGGCAGAGGCTGCCGTGGGCCGGCGTCCAGCTCAGGCTGCCCAGCCCCGCCCCCGCTAGCCGATGCCCCCCTCGGGGACAGACCCTGGGAAAGGGCCCCGCCGGGCCCAGAGGGCACAGTGGCGTGTCCCAGGCCCCACGTTATCACCACAGCCATCGGGACCATAAACAACCCCCCTCGCAATCCTGCTGACTGAGGGAAGTTGGGGGCAGGAAATCCAGCAGCCGTCCAGCCCTGGGAAGCCCAGCAGGCCTGCAGTGGTGGCAGTGCCAGCCGGCCCGCCAGCCCCAGCCGGAGCCCCGGACCTCCCCCAACCCCACCGGGCTGGCCTCAGGCCGGAAGGGAGCCTGGCCCCCAACTGCTTCCTCATCTCAGCTCAGGCCCTCCGCGGTGACGGTGGTCCCATCCCGGCCGGCTCACTCAGCCACAGGACGAGGGGCTTGGAGAGGAGGGGGAGGGGACTTCGGGGTGCACAGCGGCTGCCCCCATCCCCGTCTTGGGAGCAGGTCATTCTGAGGGTCAGTGGCCGGGCTGTCCACTTGCAGGGAGCCACCAGGGGTGGGGGAGGCCAGCTCAGCTTGTTCGGGGGGGCCTCCATCTCCCGGCAAGGAGTCCCCTTCCCACGTCCAGTCCAGGGGCCACGTGGGCTGGAGGGCCCCCCCCACAGCCTTCTCTCCGGGATCCTGCAGCCTCGTGGCAGCTCGCACTCCTGCTCAGAGGCCCCCACCCCCCCTCAGGATGCCCCCTGTCCCTGGCCTAGGCTGGCTGTGCAGGCCTGCCTGGCTCCTGGGGCACGGGGAGCAGACACAGCATTCCCCCACCGCAGCCTGCACCCCACTGGCCTGGGGAGCCCGCTGGCCCCCTTAGTTGTGCGAGGAGAGGGCTTGAACTGCTTTGTCACGTTGCGTTCTCTACTCTGGCAAGGACTCGTTTGCCCAAATAAAGTCTCTTTTACCACTGGGGAAACTGAGGCCCGGAGAGGTTGAGCGGTTGCCTAGTTAGCTGGTTAGGTAAAGAGCTGGTCCCGGCGGAAGCCACAGACAGAAGGGGAGATAAGGTGGAGAGAGACAGAAGAAAGCAGAAGAGTATTTCACAAACAGAAGGGGTCTGTCTGGTCGAGAAGAGGCCGGGAAGGAACACTGAGGGCCAAGGTGAGGGCAAGCAGCAAGGTCCACGGGCGGCAGCGGTCAGACTCCGACACGCCAGGCCCTGGGACGGGTCCTGAGAACGCGGCCCCCAGCCCCCCGGCCCCTCCCTGTCAGGGCTGCTCCGGGGCAGGGACCCTGGGGCTCTCTGGGGACCCGATGGAGAAGTCTGCTCCCACCTTCCTCCCCCAGTGTGTATTCTTAGCTCCGTCCCCAGGACCTGCTGCAGTGTTTACATTGAGCCCTGTTTATTTTGCAAGCTCAGCTCACACTGCTTTTGCTGATATGAGGAACACAGTGGGCTGGGAGAATTTCTTTCTTCTCTGTTTTTGCCGGAAATGTTCATGGCTCAGAGCCGGACGCAGGGAGTCCTGGGTTTCCAGGCCCCAGTTCAGAGACTGTGGGTGGGAAGGGCCCCCCCAACCCCCGACATTCCTTCCACCACCCCCCGGCCTAGAACCCTGGCCAGACACACCTTTCTCCCGGACAGGAATGCCCCCCAGGCCGGGGTCCCCACCACCTCACCTCCCCAGCCCCTGCCCTGGACCAGGTAGGCCCGGTCACCCAGGACCGGGCGTCTGCCCCAGACCCCCATCCTCCTGCTCTATCTCCCTCCCAGACTTCTCCGTCCACCAGGCCTAAAAGCTGGACCCGGGGTCCTAGTCATCCCAGCCACACCCCCTGCTCCTACCACCACCCCGAGAGCCCCTCAAAGCTGCTCACCCTTGCCCGCCAGCTGCACATCCTCCCCGCTGAGTTCAGGCCTTTATCATCTTGGGCTTAGATTATTTTTCCAGACATCTATGTGGGCTCTGGCCTCTCCCCACCACACACCAGTCCTTCACATCGTATAAGCTTTCTTAAACACTGCTGAAACCCTCCTGCTACGATTTTCTTCGGAGTTTTTCTGTCCACATTTGTGGGTGAGATACGTACTTACAGTGTCCTCATTGGGTTATGGTATCCAATGTATGTGAGCCTCACAGAACGAGTTGAGAAGTGTTCCCTCTTCTTCCATATTCTAGACTATTTTGTATAGGATGAGGATTCTCTTCCCCTGAGTGTTTGGGGAAACTTGGAGGTAAAGCCACCTAGGCCTGGTGCGTTCTTTGTGGGCAGGTTTTTAATCGAGTCAATGACTCGGATGTTTATGGGACAGTTGGGGTTTTCTATCTCTTCTTGTGTCAGTTTTGATAAGTTGCATATTTTAAGAATTTGTCCATACCATCCTAGTTTTCACATTTATTGGCATTTATTATCATCTTAGCATCTGTATCATCAGTGGTTAGGCCCCTTTTTTATTGCCAATATCGTTTGTTTGTGCCTTCACTTTTTTCCATTGGTCAAGCCTGCCAGCTAGTTGACAACTTTATTCATGCTTTCAACAAACTTTTGACCTAGTTGATACTCTCTTTTGTCAGTTTTGTTTTGTTTCACTCACTTCTCTTTATTTTCTTCCTTCTATTTACTTGGGCTTAATGTACTATTCTTTAACTTCTTAGGTTGGATAATTATGAATTCTAAAACTGTCTAGATTTCTAAGGTGTGCATTTAAGACTATACTTTTATTTTTCTCTAAATACCACTCAAACTTCATCCCCCAGGTTTTGATATATAGCATTTAATTTTAATGTTCATTCACGCAAAGATTTTTCTAGTCTCCATCATGACCTCTTGTTTATCTCAAGGAGCTATTTTGGAATATGATTTTTGTCATTGTTGTAATTGTTATTCCTCTATTGTCAAAGAGAGTGATCTGTAGGGTATCGATCTTTTTTTTTTAATAAACTTGTTTATTTATTTATTTTTGGCTGCGTTGGGTCTTCGTTGCTGTACGTGGGCTTTCTCTAGTTGCAGCGAGCGAGGGCTGCTCTTCGTTGCGGTGCACGGGCTTCTCATTGCGGTGGCTCCTCTTGTTGCAGAGCATGGGCTGTAGGCACGCAGGCTTCAGTAGTTGTGGCACATGGGGTTCAGTAGTTGTGGCTCACAGGCTCTAGAGCGCAGGCTCAGTATTTGTGGCGCACAGGCTTCGTTGCTCCATGGCATGTGAGACCTTCCCAGACCAGGGTGGATTCTTAGCCACCGTGCCACCAGGGAAGTCCTGTAGGGTCTCTTGGAACATTGTGAAATATGTTTTACAGGTACAACATGTCATCAACTTTTGTAAATGTACCTTCTGTGTTTGAATACCATGTGTATTCTGAAGTTGCTGGGTGCAGTGTTATACTTGTGTTCATTAGAACGAGCTTGTTAATTGTTTTGTTGAGAGCTATATCCTCACTGGAATGTTTTTATCTTACTTGATCTATCATTACTGAGAAATGTGTTGAAGTGCCAACAATTGTGGAGGATTTTTCTAGTTTTCTTTATATTTCTGTCAATTTTCCCTTAATGTATTTTTAGATCTTATGATCAGATACACATAATATCCAAATTTTTATATATTCACTGCTGGAGTCAATGTTTTCTAATTCCATAACACCCGCTTTCTCTCAAGTAGTGTTCTTTTGTCCCTTAAAGTCTATTATCATTGTTATACAAACCTAATTTTGTTTGTAATCTTTTTTTTTAAGCTTTCTTTTGAGGTATAATTTACATGCCATAAAATTCACCCAATGTAAATGTAGACAACACATTTTAGTAAATTTCTAGTTTGATGTGCAGCCATCATCAAAACTAAGTTTTAGAACATTTTTCAACACCCCCAAATTCCCTCAATGCCATTTGCAATCATTCCCAGCTCCCACCGCCAGCCACACTCAATCACTGACCTGCTTTCTGTCTCTGTATCCTTAAATTTCTATAAGGCTAGAAATTTGCCTTTTCTGGATGCTTCACATAAACGGAATCAGACAACTTGTGGTGTTTTGTGTTTAGTTTTTCTCACATAATGTAACATTCTTGAGGGTCATCTGTGCTGCATCATGTATTTCTTTTCTTTTTAACACTGAATAGTATTCTGTTGTATGGATCAACCACATTTTGTTTATCCATTTGCCAGTTGATAGACGTTTGGATTGTTTCCAGTTTGGGGCTATTATGGTCAATGCTGCTGTGAACTTTTATCTACAAGTCTGTGTATGGACATATGTTTTCATTTCTCTTGGTCAGGTTCCTAAGAGGGGAATTGATGGGTCATATGGTAAGTTTCTGTTTAACTTTCTAAAAAACTTCTAAACTGTTTTCCAAAGGGTCTGTACCATTTTGATTTCCCACCAGTAATGTACAAAGGTTCCACTCTCTCTATATCCTTGCAAATACATGGTATGGTTGGCCTTTTTTCTTTTCGCCATTCTAGTTGTGGGTTTGATTTGCATTTCCTTAATCACTAATGATGTTGAGCAACTTTTCATGTGCTTATTAGCCATTCATAGTCTTCTTTGGGGAAATGTTTATTCAACTCTCTTGCCTATTTTCTAATTAAGTAGTTCTGTTATTGAGTTGTAAGAGTTGTTTATATGTTCTGGATACAAGTCCTTTATCAGATATATGACTTGCAAGTATTTTCTCCCATTCTGCGGCTGTCTTTTCATGTTCTTAATCATGTCTTTTAAAACACAAAAGTTTTAAATTGTAAAAAGTCCAACTTATCTTTTCTTGTATGACTCATGCTTTTGATGTTACATCTAAGAGCTGTTTGCCTAATCCAGGGACATGAACATTTTCTTCTATTTTTATCTCATAGAAGTTTTGAGACTCAACTCTTACATTTAGGTCTATGATTTATTTTGAGTTAATTTTGGGGTGTGGTGTGAGGAAAAGTTTGGGGTTTTTTTTGTTTTGTTTTGGTTTCTGGCTTTTGTTCTTTTTGCTTATGGATATTCAATTGCCTCGGCACCATTTGTTGAAAACGTTACTTTCCCCTATTGAATTTTCATGGCACCTTTGTCGAAAATCAATTGAACGTAAGTATATGGGTTTATTTCTGGATTCTCAATTCTGTTCTACTGGTCTATATCCCTATCCTTAAACCCACATTACACTTTCTTGATTATTGTAGCTTTGTAATAAGTTTTGAAATCAGGTAGTGTAAGTCCTCCAATTTTCTTCTTTCTCAAATCGTTTTGCACATTCTAAATGCTATGAATTTTTATATGAATTTTAGAATCAGCTTGCCAGCTTCTACCAGAAAAAAAGAGAAGAGGCCTGCTGGGATTTTGATAGGGATTGTGTTGAATCTATAGGTCCATTTGGGAGAATGGATCTTAACATCTTAACATCTTGACATCTTAACAATATTGAGTCTTCTAATTCATGAACATGGTATGTCCTTCTGTTTATTTGATCTATTTTAATTTCTTCCTGTGATATTTTATAGCTTTCAGTGTACAAATCTTACATATCCTTTGTTAACGTTCCCCCTAAATATTTTATTTTTGACGCTACTGTTAATGAAATTGTTTTCTTAATTTCATTTTTGAACTGTTTGTTACTAGTATACAGAAATACGATTAAATTTTGATATTAAGCTTATAAACTGTGACTTCATTGTTATTAATTTTAGTAAATTTTGTTGTTATTGTTGTTGATTCCTTAGGATTTTCTACATACAGGATCATGTCGTGTGTGAATAAAGACAGTTTTAGGTCTTCCTTCCAATCTGGATGCCTTTAATTTCTTTTTTCTTTCTTTTTTTTTTTTTTTTTGCCTAATTACACTGGCTTGACTGTCCAGTAAGATGTTGACTAAAAGTGGCTAGAGAAGGTCTTACAGGGAAAAGTATTCAGTCATTCACCATTAAGTATGATGTAGATTTTCATTAGATGCTCTTTATTGGGTTGAGGATGCTTCCTTCTATTCCTGGTGTGTGTTCAGAGCTCTTATCATGAAAGGATGTTAGATTTTCTCAGTTGCCCATTCTGCATCTTTTGAGATGGTCACATGCCTTTTAGCCCTTATTCTATTAATATGGTGTGATACATTCATTCATACATTAATTGATTTGGGGGTGTTAATCCTATCTTGTATTTCCCACTTGTTGGATTTTATTTGCTAAGATTTTGTTAGGAATGTTTGTATCTATATTCATAAAAGATATTGTTCTCTAGTTTTATTGTGACATTTTTTTTTCTGATTTTGGTGTCAGGTTTTTTCATTTTTGTCTTTTTAATCCTGTATACACATTTTAGGTGCCTGTTGTAAACACTGTGTGGTTAGGTTTTTAAAAATCATTTAATACATTTATACTTAATGTAATTTCCAATATCTTTTGATTGATTTTCTAGCAATGTATTTTGTGCTTTTCATTTGCACTAAATTTTTTAATGTTTACTTCAGTCCTCTTTCTTGCCTCTTGTTGGATTGATGATTATTTCTCACTCCATTTTTTCTTCTACTAGTTTTGAAGTTATATGGCCATTCTTGTAGAGGTTAACCTAGGACATTGTAAATGGTTATACAATAGAGCCATTTGCTATATTTACCCACATCTGGAATAAAATAAGGACCTTAGGACATTTGAGTTTCAATCTCTCCTGCTGACTTATATGTCTTGTTGTATACTTTAGTTCAAGCATAATTAGTAGTGTTTTATACAATCAATATGTGTTTAAATGTACCCACCTGTTTGCCTCTTTTGTCACTCATCATTTATTTTTCATCTCAGATCTTACATCTGGGGTCACTTTTTTCTGGCTGAAGTATTCATTAGAATTTCCTTCACTGAAAATCAAAATCCCTCTGTTGTTTTAAGATGACTGTTTTACTGTTGTTCTTAAAAAATATTTCCACTGGGTATAAACTTCTAGACCCTAGGTTACCAAAAAGATTTTCTGTTAAAAAGGTTGTCCAACTGTACTTTGACTTCCATTGTTTCCACTGAGAACAAAGGTGACAGTGAGTCATTGCTCTTTGAAAGGCAATGTATTTTTTCTCTCTGGCTACTTTTAAGCTCTTTCCTTTGACTCTAGTGTTCTGCATTTTCACTATGTTGTGTTATTAGAGAGTTTCTTTTGTTCATTCTGCTTGGAATTCAGTGAGTCTCCTTAATCTGTGCTTGGTGTGTTGCATCAGTTCTGGATTACACTCAGCCACTATCTCTTCATATTTTGCTTTAGTTCATTATCTCTTCTGTAACTTTCATTAGACATTTGGTAGACCATCTCAATCCCCTCTATGTCTCTTAGTGCCGCCCCCCCCCCCTTAAAAAAATCACTTTGTTTCTCTGTACTGGGTTCTGGATAATGTCTTCTGATCCATCTTCCAATTCACTAGTTATTTCTTCAACTGTTTCTAATCTGCTGTTAAACCTATCGAAAGAATTTTCAATTTCAATGATTATTTTCCTATTTATGGAAATTCTATTTGGTTTTTATGCATACTTGATAGATCATTTTTATAGTATCTTTCTTTTCACTTGTATATTCAAACTTTTAAAAAATTTCTTGAAATATATTGAATATGGCTATTTTATATTTAATTTCTGGTATCTAAAGTCTTTGTGAATTGGCTTCTCTGTTTTTGTTTTTTCTTCTGGCTTTCATTCATGGTGTTTTGTTCTCTTTGAGGATTTCCTTCTCTTTTTTTTTCTTTTTTTTTTGCGGTACGCAGGCCTCTCACTGTTGTGGCCTCTCCCGTTGCAGAGCGCAAGCTCAGCGGCCATGGCTCACGGGCCCAGCCACTCCACGGCATGTGGGATCTTCCCGGACTGGGGCACGAACCTGTATCCCCTGCATCGGCAGGCAGACTCTCAACCACTGCGCCACCAGGGAAGCCCGAGGATTTCCTTTTTTTAATCATGAGTTCATATGTCTTAAAATGTATCTGTGGGGATTTTTGAGGTCTAATGTGAAGTTGAGGTTCTTGGGGCGGGGGGGGGTGGATCTACGTTCACCTCTTCATTTGCTGTACACGTGGGAGTATTACCAGCCTGGACTATAAATCCTGGACTCAACGTTTTCAAGACCCCCCAGGTGGTGTGCATTTGGGCTTCCAAGCTGAGCATGGACCACCTTGTGGATGTGACTTCTCAGGGCAAAATATTGTTCCACTCCTGTTAGCGGCAAGACAATTTTCTATATAGTCGTTTCAGGGACGAGGTTATTTCTTATTGACCTTTACACTGAACATAGAGCCCTTTGAAGGTTCCAGCTTTACGTAGGGCTCCGCTGTGACACTTCCCACCTGGGGCAGGTCTGGGCTTGGATACCTAGCTATCCATCACCTGTGAGACTGTGAAAACCAAAGCTCAAGTGTACTCAGTTCATCAAATGCCTTCAGGACACCTCTTACCTCTGTGGGCTCCACTTTCACTGCACATTCAGCCTCTGACCTCTCTTACTTCCTGGCTAGCTCGTCAAGGGCAATGAGTCTCGTGGTCGGACAAACTCTTGTTCACTTACAGGGGACAGAGTCAGGGTTTGGAAGGTGGGATTTTTCTGGGCAGCCTGGGTCTGATGGCTGCTGTCCCAACTCCCTGTACTGATTCCTGACCTTCCCATGTTCCATCTCCCCATGAAACTGGGAGCTACTGGGCAGTGGTAACGTGTCTTGTTCATGCTGGTCCTTGGGGATCTTAGCGATCAGTAGGTCTTACGCCGGGACTCCAGTGGGGACTGGGTTGGGCCACCAGCCCTTGGCAGGCTGGACCGAGAAGGATGCCAGCTGGTCTAGAGCTGGGAGCCTCCAGACCAGGGGCCAGCAAACTGGGGCCCACAGACCAAATCTGGCCCCTGACCTAAAGAATGTGTGACAGAGACTATACGTGATTCCCTAATGCCTATGATATTTACTATCTGGCCATTTACAGGAAAGTGTGCTAAGCCCCAATGCAGACCAGTGTTGTCCAGTAGAAATATAATGGGAGCCACAGATATAATTTTAAACTTTCTAACAGCCACATCAGAAAAAATAAAAATAAACAGCTTAAATTCATTGTAATATGTTTTATTTAACCCAACAGATTAAGATATTATCATTTCAATATGTAATCAATACAAAAGAATGCTTAGGATGGTCAACATCCTGTCTTCAGAAGCCAGCGTGGGTTTTAGACTTAGAGCCCACCTCAGTTTGGATGCTCTGTTTTCATAAGAACTGCTTGGTCTGCATTTAGATATCATAAAATTTACAGTTGAAAAGGCGGATTCTCATGCCTAAAGCATTCCAAACAACCATAGCTAAAGTCTTCCGATAACTGATTTGGGGATCTGTATTTAAATTTAATTGTGAATTCGTTAAAATTAAATCAAATTAAGATCCAGTTCCTTGGTCTCACAAGCCACATTTCCAGTGCTTTTAGCCAAGCAGGTCTGGTGAACAGGCTGTTGGAGAGGCAGCTTCAGACTGTCATGTGCTTGTGGACAGAGGCGAGAGTGGTCCCCGAGCATCTGACCAGGCCAGGCCCAGGGAGGTGCTGGGTGAACACCAAGAGGATAAGCAGATGCTGCTGCTGCGGGGAAGACAGGGGTGGGGCTGAGGCTGGGGCTGGGTGGGAGGGAGCATCTTCTAGCCCCAGCATCCCCTCGGTACTTCCTTGCACCCTCCTGGGTTCCCATTCCTCAGGCTCTTCCCTGAATTCCTCCCTCGAGCCCCTCCGGGTCCATGACCCACGCCTCCCCAAGGGGCCTAAGGACCGTCCACCTGGGATTCTGGCTCTTATAACCACATCTGTCTCCCACCAGCCTTGGCTCCTGGGGGGCCGTCAGGAACGGCATTCCCTGCGTGAGGCTCTGTTTCCAGGCTGCCTCAGACTCGGCGCACCTCGTCCCTAGCTGGGGCGGGTTGCACTGGAAAGCGGGGCGGCCTGAGATGGGCACCGATGGCCCCGCTCCCCCACACGCCGAGCCCAGACCCCCGACTTTCCTCTGCCCACCCCCAACACGTCTCTCTTTGCTGGTGACCTGCTCTTGAGTGGCACGGCCGTAAATAGGCGAAGGCGTGGGGCTCCGCCTGATCAAAGGGCCCCCTTCAGAAGCCGTCATTAGCTGCTATTCTGGGAACTGGTTATTTTAAGGTTAGTGTATTTTTTCTTTCCTGAGGAGCCGTCTTAGTGGATGGCAAGGTCCTGAGGTGCTGGCTCTTCAGTCAAACCACACAAGCCCTGTTTTGTCTAGGGTTTCAAAGATAAACCTATAATGAAAGCGTCAGTTGACACTAAGCCCCGCCATCCCCATTCCTGGGCAGAGGTGGGCGGGCCTGCCAGGGAGTCCCCGCGCCCCTCGAGCCGCAGGGAGACTTGACGGGCCCCCGGGACGGGGCTGCCATGTTCCTGGAGGGAGCCCGAGGCCAGAGCCCGGCATTCTCACGGCCAGGGCAGCCCCCATAGGACTTGCCTAGAGCCTGGCTCAGGGGCCTTTTCAACAGTCAGCCCGGCTTTGGCCAAAAATCTGTGGGAAGATGCCCACCCCCACCAGTGGCCAGGGGAACGCACAGTGACGCCATGGTTTAAGAAAATGGTAATATCCAGTGCTGGCACCCAGGTGGGGAAACAGGCATTCTTACACGTTGCTGGTGGGCACGCAAATTACGGTAGTAGCAGAGCTTCTGGGAAGGAATCTAGCAGCCTCTGTTAACATTCAAAATACATGTACCTTTTGATCTAACATCTCTGCTTCCAGGAAATGAAACCCCAGGGTCAGAGATCTATGTATCAGGACGCTTGTCATGCTCTAATTTGTGACTGAGAGACATGGGGAGCCACTTGATTGCGGCGAGGGAATAGTTGAGTAAAGGAGATTCCTCCCAGCTGTGGGCACCACCCAGCCTGAGGTCCATCAGTGGCTCTGGAGCCACACCTTTTTCGGTGTTTTTTTTTTTTTTTTTTGAGGTACGCGGGCCTCCCACTGTTGTGGCCTCTCCCGTTGCGGAGCACAGGCTCCGGACGCGCAGGCTCAGCGGCCATGGCTCACGGGCCCAGCCGCTCCGCGGCATGTGGGATCTTCCCGGACTGGGGCACGAACCCGTGTCCCCTGCATTGGCAAGCAGACTCTCAACCACTGCACCACCAGGGAAGCCCTGGAGCCACACCTCTGATGAGTCGCTAAGTCAGAAAGCTGAGATGCCGAGAACCGCTGGGGTCATCTGGGCAGTAGACAGCCCGCGTGCGGCTGTGAGATGCTTCGTCCTTGTTTGTCCGAGGTCAAGGTGCCCCTTGTAGCCAGTGTGCGTGTTCCGAGGTAGTTCAGGTAGAGATGTCGCATCCCATCCAGCTTCCTGCTCTGGCCTCGGTCCTCTGTCAGCTGGGGCTGCTCTCCCACCAGAAGGACTAGCCCCCAAACTCAATATCCTGTGAGCCCTACACCCAAGGCCCCCTCCCCAGGGCTCTGGGTTCACTCAGCACTCAAGCCTCCGTCACTAGTCTGAGCCTCCTTCCCCACAGGCTCTCTCTGTGCCAAGATGGGGGACACGGTCCATCAGCTCCAGGCCCCTTCCAGGCCCGAGGACCAGCCCCAAGCTCTTAACTGCTCCATCCTGGAAGCGACACACACATCACTTCTGCTCCAACCCGCTGGCGGAACGAGTCACGTGCCCCACCCAGAGGAATGTGGGGAATGTGTTCCCGGCAGGACCCTCTTGAGTCGTCTGTGTGACGGGACATCCGTCTGTCCACCCATGTTCATCCAGAGGCGGCAGACACACCTGTGACTCGGGCCTGCCCACCTGCCCCTGCCCACACACAACTCACCTCAACAGCCCTCCCCATGGCCCGCGGCTCAGCCCTCTGCGCCCAGCAGGACCCTGAGAACAGCCTGGCACCCAAGGGGCCCAACCACGAGGCTTGGTTTTGTGGGCCAAGCCCCCACCAGGGTTAGGGAGCACCCAGGGAGAGAGGCATCTGGCCATCTGACCCGCCACACAGATGGGCACCCGGCCGTCGGCAGTAGACGTGTTTGCACAAAAGGGACGAACAGGGCGATGGGAGGGGAGTGTGATCAGCTGCGGGGTCTGAGCCGCCGTCCGATCCCCCCTCCCTCCACTGGGTCCCCAAGGTCCAGGTGACCGACCGGGCTGGAGCCAGATTCCCCCTCTGAGGAGCTCAGGAGCCCCTCACTGAGGTCAGAGGACTGGGCCGCCCACCACATCTGTGAGTCCGAGTTTCTGCAGGAGATGCTAAGATCACACGCCTCCATTTCAGAGGCTGGGTTTCCCTGTCACCGAGGGAGGGCCTGGGTCGGGCAAGCTTTGAGGGACCTGCAGGCATCCCAGGCCTCTCCATCCCATCAAGGGTGAGACCCTCAGGCCCCTGTGGTGTCCAAGGGGTTTGTTGCCAAGAGGCCATGGTCATGGTGGGGAGGTCAGAGCTCAGACTGGCCTAGAGCTGAACCGGCAGCTGGCATCCGGGCTGATGCTCCGGGCAGTGTGCCCGGCCAGCCTGTAGTCCTGGGCCTCTCCTGACCTAGAGGCAGGAAGGCTGGCCTCGTGGCTCACCTCCTCCTGGCTGGCAGGAGCCGATCTCCCCATGGTGGTAGCCTCGCCCATCGCTGGCAGCAGACGCTTGGCCTCCCAGGAAGGAACGTGAGTGCTGGCTTCCTTAGTCTGTTCTAGCTCAGAGACTAGGCGTGGGGGACATTCAGCACAGAGTGATCGTGAAGACTGCACCCCACAAAACAGTAGGTCCCCACCTCTGGGTGACTTGGAGGTCCATGGAGAGGCACCCGGGACCTCCCAGGGGCACCCTTGCCGGGGGGACAGGCACTGCTCGCCAGCCTCTCTGAGCCTCAGTTTCCCGCTCCATCCAAGGCAGGGAGGAGAAAAGAGGGGAGGGTGTGTGTGCTCAGGGCCACCTGCCCAGGCCTGGTCTCCAATGGCCGCTGCGCCCACACCCGACGCCTGAGGACCCGGAGCCCGCCTGAGAGTTGCCCACAGCAAAGCCAGACGGGGGCCCCTGGGGCCGCTCTTCCCACCTCTTTCCAGGCCCCAGGATCCCACCCGTCCCTGCGGTCCTGACTCAGTGGGGCAGAGCTGGGACCAGGGCCGGGCAGCCTGGCTCCCACGCCTGTGTGTTCTCAGATTCACATGTCCTCCTCTGGCCGAGAGGACAAGGCAGCCTGCATGCACGTGGGCCCAAGGGGCCTTCCTGTCCTCCTCCCATTTCACACAGTGCAAAGCCCAGGCCTTCCCTTTGCACGTTTGCAGCCAGTGGCTGGGGTTCAAGCCCTGCCCCCTTGGCTAACTGGCCATGGACCTGGGAAGTCATCTTGGCTCTCGTGCCTCAGTTTTCTCACCGGTCAGCAGAGGGGATGAAATTGATGCTACTAAGGCAAGTGCTGTTGGGAGGATCCATGAGTTGATCCATATCCAGGCAGAGGAACTTCATGTGCAAAGGCCCTGTGGCACGGGGAAATACGGCAAGTCCAGAGCTGCGAGACCCGGCATCCGATTACAGAGCTCAGAGAGAGTGGGTGTGAGGGTGGGCCAGCTATCGGTCAGGAAGGTGAGGGGTGCGGTCAGGGGCCAGCCTGGGAGCCCAAGCTCTGCTCTGACCTGACTGTAGCATCCTGAGCCTAAGCCTCAGTTCTCCCAACTGCACCGTGGCCTCCTGCTCCCCACGTGCCTGGCAGCCCCCCCAGAACCTTTCTTTCCCTCCTCTTTCCTGGGTGTTTCTCTCCCAGTCTGGCCGGGGGACGATAACCCCTCCCCACAACTAGGCCTTTCCTGAATGGCTCTATTTATAGGCCTCAAATATTGGCCAGAAAGGAAATTTACATTTTTTTACAATTTAGCTCCAGTCTGTGTCAGCTTCTGTGGGTTGACTGCTTCTGAGAGAGGCGGGGGGAAGGGAGCAGGCGGGCAGAGATGTGTGTATTGGGCCCACGGGCAGCGCACGGCGGCCGGGAGCCCTTCTCAAGCCTATTTGGTGATCTATAATCAAGGGCCTCGCTGGGGGCGTCGGGCTAGGCAGACCATCTGGGGGCGCCAAGGGGTGAGGGTGGCCCCGAGCCTTGTCTTTGTGGCGAACCCTGCCCCGCCGCCTTGGCCGACCTCAGAAAAACATGTATTTGGATCAAAATGGGCCCTTTTTTAAACTTGTCACCCTGCGGGTCAGGGCACAGCCTGCCCCGCCAGTCCTGCATATGAAGCAGTGGCTTGGTCGCTACCAAAAATAGATGTCCCAGCCCAGAGGCAGGGCTGTCCCGCCTGCTCCGGGAGGGGACCGGCCCGGAAAGGGGCAGCCGGCCCAGGCCCCGGCCCTGCCGACTCTGGAGACTGCAGGCCTGAAGGCAGGCGGCAGGGAGCCGAGTGGGCTGGTTGGGGACCACGTCCGCCTTGGGTCTGCGGAGTCTCCAGGGGTGGGGTCGGGGTGGCAGCCACGGTGGGCCCCGGGCCCGGCGAGGTCGGAGCACGGCCCACGCCCGCCCGGGGCCAGGTGGCAGGTGGATGCCAGCAGGTCCCCGGCCACAGGGCCACACCCGGCGCGCGGGCGGCCTCCTCCCCGCCCGGGGCCCGCGGGCCTGGGCTCTCACTCCACCTTGGCCATCAGGGATGCACAAAATGGCTGACGCGGCCGTTTCTAACCGGGATGCGCGCACATGGCAGTGGCCGTGCGGAGCTATGTTTATTTTGCCGAGCGGACGGCCTTTCGTTGCCCGGGTTCCGAGCGCTCCAGAGGCAGATGGAAATTTTTGTGGATTAAACACGGGGCTGAGGCGCGCTGGGCTGTTTGGGTTGGCAGCGCTCCCTCCCCATCCCGTTCCTCATCCGCGCTCCCGCCCTCCTCACCGGGGCATCCATTCATGCCTCCATCCTGGGCCCCCTCCTCCACTCCCAGCTCGGGGGCCTCCCTCACTCCTGCTGGCCCAGAGCAGGGCAGCAGCCTCGGCCCCCTCCCCGAGTCTGGAAGAGGCTGCAGGGTGACGGAGGGCTCACCGGGAGGGCCTGCTCCTCCGGGGCCCTTCTCAAACTGGGGCCCCCTCTGACCTCCAGACCCTCATCTATGAGATGGGAGCTGGTGTGCAGACCAGGCAACCAGCATACGGGGTATGCTTATGGGTCCGGCACCCAGAAAATGCCCAGTACCCAGGCTCCGTCATGGGTCCTGCTCTCAGGAAGGCAAAAGCCACCAGGGAAGCATGAGGGGCAAGGCCTTATCCCTCGCTACCTCGGGAGAAACTCTGCGTCCAGACAGGATCTGGACCTTTCTGAAAGGACTGGAGGGTATGCTGGTCTACAGAAAAGATCTTTGGGGGACAAGGAGCAAAGCATGCGGATATCTGGGGAACCAGGTTCCAAGCAGAGGGCACAGCTCTGCACACCCTGCAAATGCCCTGCGGTGTGACCGTGCCTGGCTTGTTTGAGCAACCAGGGTGGCCATGGGTTAAGGAGGAGCCTGGAGATGGGAGCAGACAGGTAAAGGGGCGGGCAGACCTCCGGGCCCTGTGAGCCACTGAAAGGACTTGAGGCTTCACTTGGAGGGAGGGGGGCTTTGGGGCAGGGAGGGGGGCTTTGGGGCGGAGAGGGCCGCGATCCAGCGCGTGTTTTTAGCTACGCTGCCCTGGCACGTTGAAGGTAGACTGAAGAGGGGGGCAGGTGTGGCCGCGGGGAGAGCTGCGGGGCCGGCGCACACCGCTCCTGTCCCTCCCCCTGCCAGCCCCACCCTGGGAGGCAGGTTGGTCAGTGTGCCCAGCCTGCTCTGTCCCCGCCGGCCGGGAGCCATAGGTCAGGTCTCACACATAAAGAGCCATCTGTGTGGGCAGCAAGGTGGCCAGCGCGCCTGCCACCCGCACGGGGACGCTCTACTCAGCAGGTTCCGCCCACCCCCTCCCCGACGGGGCCTGCGGACACCCTGTCAGACCGCTAGCACCCACCCCTGGGTGGGGGCTTCTCTGGATGATGTGAAGCCCTGGCCCGAGGTGCTGACACCACAGTGACCTGTGTCACCTGGCCAGGCTCAGAGCAGCACTGGAGATGGGGAATTCAATGAGGCTCAGGCAGAGCATGTCTGGTGGGGGGGTAGGGGGCACAGCTGCAATGGGATCCAGTATCACAGGCCCCTGTGTGTGGCCCACCTCGGCGCACCCGGCAGCATGGGGTCTTGGTTTTAAGCCTTTACAATGTTACCTTCTGATAAGGGACCACATCCGATAACCAGGGTGGAAATTCTGAACCCTGCACCTTCTCCAGAACCCACGGGTGTCCCCACACATGAGCCCTCTGGTCTTGATGGAGGGACCGGAAGTCCCGGCCACAGAGACTAAAGAAGCCAAGGAAGGGTCACCTGTGTCCACTGGGCATCAGCAACATCAAGAGTTGCCACTGTGAATGGGGCGGGCTCATTCCTGCCCCTTGGAGCACATGGTTTGGGAGGCGGGGGGTGGGGGATGCATGGAATGGCCCATAAGTACCTACTGCCTGGCTGAAAGAGGGCTGGACCGGATAGGCAGGGCCACCTCCGGTCGGGGGTCAGGGGCCTGGAGACAACCAGGGGTGAATGAGGTGGCGGGTGGTGTGGCTGGAAGAGTTCCCAGCATGAGCAGCCGTGCAAAGGCCCTGGGGCCCAGGGTCGTGGCCGTCTGAGGCTGTGAGAGCGGGCAAGGCAGAGCCTGGCCCTGTCAGCCGAATTGGGGGCCTTAGAACTCACCCTATGAGCCTGAGGGGCAGGGGATGATGCTGGCTTCCCTGGGAGGAGGATTAGAGGCAGGCAAGGGTGGGAGCCCCAAGAGTAGTGAAGGGCCGCAGTGGGATTAGGACACACGCGTGTGCCTTGGACTAGGGTGGACACCTGTGGGCTAGTGGCCCACAGTCCACTGGACCCGTTGGTCAACAGGACAGGCAGATGGAGGGGACAGGGTGTCAGGAAGGGCCAGGTTTCTAAGGAAAGCACCTGGATGGGGGTGCTTTGCTTGGAGGGACGCCAGGGTGGGGCAGGTCAGGGGCAACCTCGAATTCCATTCTGGACGTGTTCAGTGGGCGGGTGGACTCCAGTGCTTAGAGATCAGGTGGAAAAGAAGGAAGGAAGGAGATGGGGAGATGGGGAGGCAAGAGTGGGCCTCGCCAGAGCCAGGGAGGGGAGGATGTGGCCCTGGGCTTGGCCAGGGAGGGGTGGAGGTTTGCTCTGATGGGGCCAGGCTTCCCCAGCCCTGAGCTCGGCCAGGCCCTCGGAGGTTGGGCAGACATGGGACCTTAAAGGCACAAGAGAGGAGCTGGTGTGTTTAGGGTTAGAGGGGGCAGCACTGCACCACTGACGTCCGCGGACGGCTTTCTAGGTGAAGAGGCCTTGGACCGGCTGTTCCCAGGGACAGGTGCCAAAGGCAGGGCAGCCACTGTCCGTGCTAGGGTCACTGCCCGCAGTCCTGTACCTGTCCCTCCCGAGTCAGAGAAGCCCACGATATCTGCCCTTTGACAGCAAGAGAGCACCCGCGGGGCCGGGTGTGCCACAGAAGACCCGGGCTGGGCCTGGGCTCGTGCAGCTCACCAGGCTGCAGAGCTGCAGAGGGAGGGAGGGGGCGCAGGGGGCACGGAGTCCAGACTAGGACGCAGTCTGTTTGATGACCCTGAGCACCTAAGGACTCAGTCATGGGGTTCACCTCCCGTTCCCACGTCTATGCAGCCCCATCAGCACCAGCTGAGGAAAGGCGCGTGTGTCACCTGACTGAGCTCCGCCTCCGTTTCCCTGTCTCTCCTCCCTGCCCCCCCGGAGCTTTATGGATTAAACACCAGCCCCTTGAAGAGGTGGGGACACTCGACGCCCTTCCCGGGGCCTCTCTCTGCCGAGGCCCAGGAAAGGAGCGGGATTCACAGAGTGGCCCCTGCCTCTCCTGGGCCTGTGGCTAGGGGGTCTGCACCGCCTTCTGGAGAAGCACCCGACCCGGCCTCAGAGGATCTGGTGACCTAGCTTCTCTGTCCCACTCGGTTTCCCTCTGCTCCTAAAATTGGAGCTCTGCTGAACAGCTCCAAATCCTGCACCCGGGGACGGAGCAAGAGCTAAAGGAACAGTAACCCTTGGGCACAGGTGGACACAAAGCCCGGCTTCCTCCCTGGCCCAAGCAGACCCCTGGCCCAACCCACCCACTGTACGACTGACTGACCTCGGGGGCTCACCCAGAGTCCCCCAGAGTCTGAGTCTCGCCCCTGATTCTGCCGGCTGCAGGCTTTCCGTTGTCATAGTGAACACCCAGCCCCTAGCCGCAGAGCCCACGGAATCTTCCCTGCCCTTTTGTAAGGAAAACTAACTTATTTTTCAGCTCCGTAAACCTGGCAGGAGCCTGTCTTTTCCAGGCCAGTGGGGGACCTCCGTGGGCAGGTGCCTCCCACTGGGGTCAGGCGTGGCCACCTCTGCCTTACAGATGAGGAGGTGGAGGGTCCTCACAAGGCGAGGGGAGCGCTGCCCGGCTCCCCCCTCCTGCCCCAGGGTCCTGCGGGGGTCCCTTCCCACCCCTGGGCTCCAGTGCCCTTTTACACAACACTCTCTTCACAGCCACCCCCTCTGTAGGCATGACGGCGTCTCCTGCGGCAGCATCGCCCTAAGACACGTGACCACCCCCCCCACCAGTCATCTGTCTCCCGCCAGAAGCCAGCACAGCCCTGTTCTGCCCGCCCAGTATGCTGCCCTGGGTGGCCGCAGTCCTGATAGGGCTTCGTTTGAGGTTGACACCAAGGCCAAGGTGGCCGAGTCCATCCTCTCCGTGCCCACGTGCACGGACAGCCGTGCAGCCAGTCCAGTGGGTTGCTCTGACCTTTGGCGGTGATGCAGCGGGAAACGCCCGCCGCTTCTCTCCTGGCCCCCCTGCACCTCCCACCTCCGGGCAGCCTCGCCCCCCCAAGATGGGCCAGGTCTCCAACCGTAGGGGGTCCTGTGCAGGGCCTGAGACACACTGCTTGTGTCCGGCTTTCGCACGGGTGTGTTCAGCATCACGATCCTCTCCCTTGTGAAGGAACCGACCCCTGAGGGGGCCAGTGTCCGGGTCGTGGGCCTCCCCCAGCCCCATGGGGCCACACGTCCCCCGGCCTCAGAACCAGGCCCCCAGATGAAGGGCCGGCTGGGGCCCAGGGCAGCAGGAAGGCCTCGGGGTTCCCAGGAAGCAGAGACTGTGGGCCACTCTTCCCTTCTGTGGCCGGTCCTTGTCCTCACACAAGCCCCATTGCTGCACCGTCCCCACCACGCCACCTGACAGATGGGACAGTGACAAGATGACCGGGCAGGGAGACGCTCGCCTTTCGGTGCCAACACAAGAGGCTTTTATCCCGGCCGTAAATGGTCTCTGTGTCAAGGGAGCCTGTACCCAGCCCGGGCCTGAGACCCTGGCGGCCAGCGGGGCGAAACTGGGTCCGTGGGGACAGACTCTACAACGGACGGCTGGTGGCATGTGGTGGCAAAGCAGCCCCACGGGGCCACAACAGGATACTGTTTCGGCCTCACCTGGGCTGGTCTCTGCCCGCAGCCTCGCGGCCCCCGGGGGGAGGCCCTGGGAGGCCAAGGCCGAGGACGGCACCGGAGGCCGGGCCTGGGGAGAGGCCGGGCAGCTGCTGGCCTCCGCACACCCCCTGCCGAGTGTGGGCCACAACGTGCCTACTGACCCCGGTGGCAGGTCACACCGTGAATGAGCCATCTCTCCTGTGTCCCCCGCCAGGTGGGCAGGGGCCAGCGCCCCCCGGTCAGGGCTGTGCCCTGGAGGGCTGGCCCGCAGGAGGCTGAGCCAGCCCCAGGGACCATCTCCCCTTGGCTTTTAGTGATATGGTACCAGCGCCTGCACGATCCAGGCCCCCAGAGCCCACCTAGAGCATTCATGGCCATGCCAGCCCTGCGTTAGCTGCCCAAGGGCAAAGCCTCCTCCTTGGCTGCCTGCCCACCCTCAGCCCTCACTCTGGGGCCCGAGGGTCCTGCCCCCGTGCCCATTTGACGGCCCTCTTGTATGTCTTGAAGGCTCCTTGCCTTTGCTGCGAGATGGGGCACACGTGATCTTGCCTCTGTGCATCCCCCGCTCCAGCCTCTTCTGGGCACAGTGCCTTTTCACACCCCTGAGCCCTTGCCTGTGCAGATCCCCTCCCCCAGGATGCCCTGTGAGTGTGCACAGCCCAGGGCTCGGGAATGCCCGGGGGCTGGGTCATCTGAGCCCTGCCAGCCTCCATCTTCCATCTTACTGTCAGAAGGGGTCCTAGAGAAGGTTCCGCAGTCCTGCTTACCTGTAGGCCCGGCTCCCCTCCAACAACCTGGAGACAGGCCCGTCCCCAGAGCTCATCCGGCCCCCATCTTCTGAGCCATTCCCACAAAAGCCTTCCCTGGGGTACTCGGTCACCCTGCAGGGCCCCCCTCACCAGCCAAGGTCACCTTAAAAATAGCCGTGGAGGGGTTCGCAGCAGCAGCAGACCCTTTTAGACTAATTCATTGGTAATGGCAAAATGCTGCTGAGTTCCCCCCCCCGCGCCAAAAAAAAAAAACCCACTCTATTTCCTCATTAACATAATTGCAAACAGAACGAATCTTTCTTGATTTCATGTAAACAACAGCTTGAAATCGTTTATAATCCTTGCAGGTATCAAATTAAGTTTTTACTTATGGTCTGGAAATTAATTACCCTTACAGCGAGACAAATGTGAAAACTGTGTATTTTTGACAAGAAAATTAAGCAGCTATTGGGGAAATGTAACTTAATCGTCGCGGAGAAAATTGTTTATAAATTGGTCGCGTTGTTTGAACTCTCGCCTCTTCGACCCGGGGCTGGGTTAGCTGGTATGTGTGCGTTTGCCTAATTTGGAGCATTACTGGGGTAGCAGCAGAGGAAGGGACCAGAGGGGCCGAGAACAGGGCAGGGAGGAGGAAAGGAAGGAGAGAAGAGGGAATCCTTCCCCACGAAGGAACCGATGGCTGAGGAGGGACATGGGACCAGGATGCGTGGATCAGGGACAGCACCTTCTGGCAGATGAAACCTAAATGGAGCCATGGACCCGGATGGGGAGGAAGCAGCTCTCTAGGTGACCAGGACGAGGGCTCCAGGCAGAGGGAACAGCAAAAGCAGCAAAGGCCCTGGGGCAGGAATGAGCCTGGAGCAGAAAGGAGGCAAGGGGGTGCAGGAGAGGAACTCTCAGAGACAGGCGGGGCCGCACCCCGAGGGAGGTGGTTCTCAGATGCTGGGTGGCAGTCACCCAGTCTTCGGGGCACTGAACTTGAGCTGTTTACAGTTTTTCATCATTATCTATCCTGTTACTGCATACCTCCTCCTACACGTTTTCCCCTCGTATTGTGTTTTATTTTCTGGGAGTGAAATTTCTGGGTCACATCAGGGGCATTAACGAGAATTTCTCAGTAGTCGGAGTTGTACAGGCTGGGAGTGAGTTCCCCGTCACGGGGGTGACCAAGCAGCGGCCGGCCGACCGCTTGGCAGGCTGTGTGCAGGCTCCCAGGGGCTGCATGGAGGCATGTGGCCAGGGAAGGGTGTGTCTTCCATGCCTGCCCTTCAGAGCTCCAGGGTTCCACCCCCCCACACACACGCACACCCCTGCAGCTCCTTTCCCCCTCCCCACCTTGGTCTGAAGCTGGGCAGTGCCAGCAGCGGCCTGTCTCCGCTTTGGCCTCTCTGCTGTTAAGTACAGTCCGGGCACGTGGTGAGGAGTAGGCAGAGTTGGGTATCAGAGTTGGGTTGCCCCCAGAACCCACAGCCAGAGTGGTCATGCCCACTGGGCCCCGGCCTGTGGCGGAAGGCTGGCGGGGCAGGCGGGCGCAGTGCAAGGGCTTAGCATCCTCATGACGACTTTGGGCACGTTACACGGCCTCTCTGTGCCTCAGTTTCCTCAGCCTGGAGACGGAGCGTCCACAGGGAGGCTCGAGGGCTGGGGACCTCCACACTGCACACCCAGAGCTGTCGCATGGCATCTACCGGTGACGATTGGCTACCACGATTTTCCAAGGGTTGGAATAACCCAGCCAAGGCAGGCAGCAGGGGACGAGGTGGAGCCGGAGTGGGAGGGGAGAGTTTGGCTTGGCGGGTACTCAGGAGGCTCAGACCATGGGACTAGGCGTGGAGGGCAGGATCACAGAGCCCACCCTGGCTGCCCACTCTGGAGAAGGTTCTGGAAGGGACGGGGGAGGCAGGGGGTCAGTGAGGTTCCCAGGGTGGGCACAGGCAATGGGGAGGGCGGGTGGCACAGAGCTGGTGAGAGGTGGAAGCAACGGCATTTGGTGAAGGGCGGGGATGCGGCCGGGCCATGCCGATGGTCAAGATGGGGTGGAGTTTGTCGGAGTCTGGTGGCAGGTTGGAGACCATTAGGCCCTGGCCGCGTCCAGCACTCTGAAGCATGAGTTCCTCCGCTCAACCGGCTGCTCCCAAAGTCTCAGGTGACAAGCCTCAGGGGGCGTGCTCCCACGCCCACCCCCACACTGCTGTCTCTGTAGCTCCCCGTCTTGCTGGTGGCCGTTGTATCAGCACAGGCTGATTTAGCAGGACACCACAGACTGGCGGCCTAAATAGGACATTAATTTCTCATAGTTCTGGAGGCTGGAGGTCCGAGATCAAGGTGCCACCCGTTCAGAGTCTGGAGAGGACTGGCTTCCTGGCTCGCAGACGACCATCCTCTCACTTGTGTCCTCTCGTGGCCTCTTCTCTGTGCACAGAGGAGAGACAGGAAGCTCTGGTATCTCTCCTTCTTCTAAGGACACTAATCCTATGGGATCAGGGCCTCACCCTTAGGACCTTTAGCCTTCATAACCTCCCTAAAAGCCCCATCTCCAGATACAGTCACACTGAGGTTAGGGCTTCAACAGATGAATTTGGGCAGTGGACAGTTCAGTCCATGACACCTGTCCACTGCCAGGGCACCCAAACGTGGAGCCCAGTGTCACCCCAAGCTGCTCCCTCGCCATCACCCATGTGAGGCCTAGGGGTGAGAAGCAGGAGGTTAGGGAATTGAGTGTCCTTGCCCCTTAGGGCCACATCCACTGGCCAAGTCAGGGAAGCACAGCCCGTCCACGTGGCGACGGGACCTGCGTCCAAGCAGCTCCTGGGCTCCACCACCTCCCTGGCAGCACACTGACCTCAGAGGGCCTGAGCCTCCTGCGGACGTGGGGTGCGGATGGAGCCTGCAGCAGGGTCTGAGGCTTTGTTTTGCACCAGTGGTCAGGGAAGGGGGAGGGCTGAGGAGGTCTTTGTGTTCTCACAGCTGGAGGTGAACTTCTCAACGTGGCGTGTACTTGTCATCTTGGTCCTATCTTCCCCTCCCCTGTAGCTGGCTGGGGACATTGAAGCCCCGGGCCCTCCCAGCCTGAGCCACACCTGTGTGGTCCTCACAGGAAATTCAGGGTGGTCTCCCACCTCGGCTGCTCTGAGGCAGACAGAGAGGGCCTGAGCCCAACCTGGCACCTCGTAGGCACCCAGGAACAGGGCTACTGACCCCGGGCAAGCAGACCCACGTGCCAGAGCCTGCAGGTCTGGGTACTGACCGTCCATTGACCAGGATGTCCGCTGGGAAAGTGCTGGACATGCAAAGCCTGACTCACAGCACAGACATAGGGCCTGGTCTCTGGTTTACACCCAAAATGTGGTGTAAACTCTGAAGTGAAGGTGTGTGTGGCCCTGCCCACCCCACTCCAGGCCCTCTGCTGGCTGGAGCCTCCCACCCGCCAGGAACCCTGGGGATACTCTGCCGACCTCCCTCCCTCCCAGCTGCCCTCCTGCGCCTGAAGAAGCCTGTCATCCATACGGCCCTCCAGCGTCCTTCCTTTTGATGAGGAAGCTCAGGCTTTGCTGGCAGAGAGAGGATGCCAGGTGAGGCATCCCTAGACGGCCGCAGGTGCCCAGTGTCCTACTTCTGACACGACATAGGCTTGGCCTCTCCCCTCTCAGTGGGGGCCACACCTCTGGGGAGCTGGGTCTCGTGGGGAGGCCCCTCCAGCACTGGGAACTGGGGGGTCAGGAGCTCTCAGCTCCTCCTTCCTAAGGCTCCCAACCCCCCAGAGAGGTGCAGTTACCCCCCACTAATGAGCCTTGAGAGATGGGTAGCGCACATCTCCCCTCTGAGCCTCCATTTTCCCATCTATAAAATGGGATGATGAGACACCCCAGCTCAGCAGGAGTAGGGGGTTCAATGAGACGGTGCACGTTTAGCTCACCCAGGGGAGGGGTTCTTGCCATTACTACTACAAAGGGGGTTCAGCTGGAGCTGGGGGGGGTGGCCCTGGGATCAGGGATCCAAGAGGTCAGCTGAACTGCTCTCTGGCCCTGGATAGGGAAGTGTGGAACGTTCTAGACTACCTAGTCTGCTGGGGAGGAGGGCAACAGGACAGTGGACTTGGCCCCTGGCCCAGGCCCTGTCCCTCTCCCTGTGTCTGGTCGGCAGGGCTGGGGGCACCAGTGCAGCCTCCCAGGCTTGTCAACATTAACTGCCATCCCTGGTGCCAGCCTCAGTCACAGGTGGCCAGATACTGGCCACGCCATGGCAGGGTGTGTTTACCCCCAGCCGAGTCACCCCTCCGGGGCTCAGGGCCTTGTCTCGGCACTCTCTCATGATGGTCTGCCCTTTGGGGAGGGTGGCTTTGGCAAGCCACCCTGCCTCTCAAAGCCAGCCCAGCGCCCCCGGGGTCCCCGAGAAGTGGGGACAGACACCGAGGCACGAATGGTGACAGGCCCGCCAGAAGCTAATTTCCCTGGGCAACCCCCAGGGTGGCTCTCACCAGGGGACAGAGGGGAACCAGGTGCTTCCTCCATGGCCACGTCGGAGACCCCAGGTCCAGAAAGTAGAGGATCACAGGGGGAGGGGAGCCGGGGGAGGGTCGTCTACCGAGGACCACGGGCTGGGAGGGGTGAAGCCACTGCTGACTCCCCAACCCCTTGCCCTGCAGGCCGGGGAGCCACTGTTCACCCCAAGCCACCTCGTCATGCCCCCAGCAGCAGGGCCCAGGGAGTCCATGGCCCTCCCAGTGGACCCTCAACATTGCCTGTGTCGGCCAGGCTGCCCATGCCCCTGGCTGGAAGGCAGGCCGGACAACACACTGACTTGACTGTCCAGGGGCCACACCTAGCTCCCCACCTGGCCTCCTAGCATTTACGGAGCCCACCCAGACCATCCTGCCCTGGCCACTCCTTACAAGCAGAAGGCAGGCGGGCAGCGCAGGTCCCTGTGCGAGCTAGACATCGGGGCGTCTGCCAGCGTGGCACCCGAGAGCCTAAAGACTGAGAAGGGACACAGCCAGCGGGACCTTGAGCAGCTCTGGACCCCAGCCAGGGCCCCACGCCAGGCACACCAGGACCAACGCGGCCGTACAGGATTCTGGGGTTGTCCGAATGTGCTCCCGGGACTCACCCCGAGTCCAGGACAGAGGAATAAACAGTGTCCGCGAGTCCGCCAGGGCCTCCGAGGGGCCGCACTAGCCTGCGCTGTGCTGGGGCTTGGCTAGGGAAGGACGCTCCTGGCTGCGTGTCAGCCTGAGCCCAGGCGGGGATGAGCAGGGATGGGGGCCTGGCCTGGAAGCCCTGAAGGCAGGGCCAGTGGAGGGGAGCCCACTGTGAGTTTGGGGGGCTGTCTGCAGAGGTTTCGTGGTGTATATGAAAGGACATCCTCAAGCCAGATGGGGTTGTCGTGTCTCCCAGACCCTGGAGAATCCCCCTTTGCCCCCAGGAACTCTTGAGGTGCCCCTGTGCTCCGGTTGGGGGCTGGAGCTGGTGTACCCCCTCCCACCCCTGCAGGCAGGGCTGATCCCAGGCGGGGCTGAGGAAGGGTGGGCGTGTTGGGGGAGGGTCTGTGCACTGGGGAGGGGGGTTCAGAGAGCCCGCAGGGGCTGGGGCACACAAGCCTGGGCCTGCGCCTTCTGCAGCCCTGCCTCCTGCCCCGGCCTGCCCGCTGCGCAGCTCAGGGGCCGGTACCCTCCCGCAGCCTGCCCCCTGAATGCCCAGGGCTGTCGCCTGCCCAGACGTGCCCAGGGAGCTCCTGGGGCCCTTCTTCCTCCTGTCCTCTGGGCCATGGTCACCATTCCTCTCCCAGCTTCTCTCCTCCCCTCTCACCACCCCCCAGTTTGGCCTCACCGGCTCCCACCCTGCTGCCCCTACAGACTCATGTGCACAGGTGCTCAGGACGCCTCATGCAGCCACTGGCTTTGGCCACCGATCCCACAGCCCCAAGGTCAGTGGAGGTTGGCCCAGCCTGGGGGGGCCTGGCCACCAGGTTCACCTGCTCCAGCCACTTGGCAGGTCCCATTCACACCGAGCCCCAGGCCAGCACATGGTGGTAGCCCCTAGTGCCAGGCAGGGCCAAGGGGGAGGGGGAAGGGAGCTGGTGTGAGGTCCACTGCGGACAGGTGCCCTGGGCTGTGGGCAGGACCGGGAGCGGCTTTTGCATCTTAAATTTGGAGTTTACAGGGCTCTCAGTCCTCCACGGCGGCCAGCAGAAGATGCTGGGGGAAGGGTATCCCGTTCCAGGGACCACAAAAACCCCAACTCGCAGTCGCTGAGCGCTGGATCGCTACCTGCCATACAGGTGCTCAGCCCTGCACACCGGCCTCCCATGAAGTCACTTCATGGGAGGTCACTTCATGGGGGAGGGGCTGAGACTCCAGCACTCTTGGTGGTGGTGTGGAGCTGAGGTTTGAACCCAGGCTATCTGGTCAAACCCCTCTGTTTAGTGGGACACTGACGCCCACAGCAGAAAGGAAGTTTGCTGGGTGATGCTGGGTGAGGGGGAGGAAGCTGGTGGAGGAGGCACCTCTGACCCAAGGACTGGGCGTCGGAGAGGCGCACGCTCACCCCAGGGGCCTTCGTAGGTTTATCGCAACCCCTGACCCAAGCATCCGGGCTATTTTTAACTTGACAAAATGGCTCCAGATCTCATACGGAAGAACAGAGGTGAAAATAGCTGTGAAGTTTCTGGGAAAAAAGAACCGATGAATGGGTGGTCCTGCCTCACGCTGAGGAGCAGGCCACGACCTTTGATGGTTCACAGCCTTGGACCAGGGAAGACCAACCTCGCAGGCCGAGGCCCCTGATGTTCACCTGTGCCAGGTGCGAGCGGCTGAGCTCATGGACTCGGCACCACTGCTCTGCCCATTCTACATTCGAGGAGACTGAGGCCCACGGCCATGCAGCTGCTAAGTGGCAGGAATGGCCTTGGTCCCCAGGCCACCTGGCTCCACCTGCAACATGGGATAACGCTTCTGATAGGGGAGAGGCAGCAGTGTCACAAACCAGTTGGGACACTTACGACACCGGCCATTTAGGGAAAAAAACTAAGGTAGTGTGTCACTGCCAGCAGACAGCAAAGTGCCATAGTGATAAGGTCATCGACGTGAAATTGAAACCATTTCTAAAAAGCAATACTGAGCAGAGTGTGTGAGTAGCCAGCAATCCTTGGGCGATGAGTTCCTGCCCTTGGGCAGCAGGCGGAGGTGCCCCCTGGCCTCACTGGTTCAGGCTGAGAGCCAGAAGTGGGGAGCAAAGTCTGCAGCACCCCCCGGGCCCTCCAGACATCAGGCTGGGAGAAAACTGCAGCTAGCAGTGGAGAGCCACAGTTTTGGGTATTAAAGTCTCCCAAATCTATGAGAAAAGCACTCAGAGTAGGCCAAAAAAAAAAAAAAAAAAAACTGGAAAGACAGTCCACAAAAGAAGGGCCCCAACGACTGAAAAGATTCCTCACTCCATCCGTCCTCTAAGACAGGGCCCATCAACCACAGCCTGCAGGTCTGATCCAGCCCTCGGCCTGTTTTTGTCAATAAAGTTTTATTAGAACACAGCCACGCCCACTGGTGTGTGCGCTGTCTCTGGCTGCTCTCACTCTGCCACGCAGAGTTGAGGAGTTGCGGCAGAGATCACATGGTCCTGGACCTGAAATCCTTCCCACCTGGCCCTCCTTGGGGACGTTGACAGCCTCAGTCTCAGAACTTAAACGGAGAGATGGAAGATGGGCCAAAATGGATGTGAACATAGGACATTGGTGCTGGGGGAGCGGAGGTGGAAGGTCTGTTAACTGGCTGGCCCTTCCTCTTCCGGAAAGCGCTCTGCTGAGACCCATCAAGAGGGTTACAAGCTGTTCCTCTCCCGTGACCCTGGACTCCTCCTCCCAGGACCCCATCCCTCGAGAACAAATCAGTGTCTCCGCAGGGTCCTGCCCAAGCAACTTAATCACTGCCTTCTTCATGGTGGTGAGAGATCGGAAACAGACCGCATAGCGGGCGTTCGCAGGATGCTTGGTTCTGATCATGCGCATTAGGGACAGTAAGCAGCTTGCAGAGACCCCGGAAAATGTCCAGGGTACATAGTGACCCGGGGCCGGACAGGGCACGGCGTGATCCCAGCCTGGTTTGGGGAGACGTGTGTGCGTAAAATACCACCTCGTGGAAAACACACCAAAACGTTACCACCGTCGTCTCTGGAGGGTGGACTTCGAGATGAGTTTTTAAAGAGATTTTTCTGTATTTTCCAGAATTTTCTGTAACAATTGGTTCTTGCTTTTGTGACTGGGAAGAGTGAACATTAACGTGAAGGGAGGCAGGGAGACTTGGGGGGCTCCCAGAGAAAGGAAGGGCTCTGACCCCTCTGGCCTCGCCTCCATGAGGGCTCAACTCTGCCCGTCCCACACTGTGGCCACGTCAGGTCACTGTGCACAGCAAAGCCTGGCTGCCCCGTCCAGGAAGGGCGAGTGACCCCGTGCTGGGCCTTGGGGACCCAGGACCCAGCCTCGCCCCAACTGGGCTGAGCTGCCAAGCACCGGGTGACCCGTCTGTTCTGCCCACCGGGCAGTGTCGCCATGCGCCCTCGGGGCCACCTGGGGCTCTCTCTGGGGGCTGCAGCCCGCACCGCCACCCCCGGCTGGGGCGGGATGGTGCCCCCAGGCTCACCCTGCCCTGACCTCTCCCCCTCCCCCTCCTCCCCACCCACCCCTCCCCGGCGCCCTGTCACTCCCTCCGTGGGCCTCCTCGGGGCCCTGCCCCAGTACATCCAGGCTCAGGGTCTGCTGTCGGGTAGGACCCACCTTCCTGCAAGGAGGCTGATGCCCTCCTAGAAGCGGGGCCCGAAGCCCCCTCCAAGGCCTCCTGCACCACCTGCCCCAGGAGATGGGCTGGAGGTGGTGCACGTGGCCACGGAGGCCGGGAGGGCGGGGAGAGTCTGGGCCCTCACAAAGGCGCCATTTCCCTGTCACAGAATGAAGTAAATGGGACAATTAAGGGGGGCAGTTTTTAAGTTGCCGCTTTAACCCATTTGGAAGCCTGCTAATTATTCTCTTGGGGAAAGAAATGCAGGTTCATTATTATAATGAGCTTTGGGCAAAATATTTCATCGAGTCTGACAAGCTGCAGCGACTCCTTAGGGAAGTGCTTCGAGATCGCTCCAAGGGGCCTCCCCCCGCCCCCCAACTCGGAGCTCATTGCCCGTCCGGTCCCTGTGCTGTGGGCGTGCTGTTTTAATTCGCTTATGAAAAGCCCGCTTTGATGTCCCGGACCAGATAAGGACCGCGGGCCGCAAGCTGACGGCCGAGCGGGTCTGCGGCCTCTGGGACCCCAGCCAAGGCGCTGCCATGAGGTAACTGCACAAACAGTCCTGTTTTTCCCTGCCTGAAAAAATATGCTTTTGTTTCACTAATAAATCTCTTCTTGGAACGCTCCCCGCCGGCTCTCGGCTGTCCTCGGCCGCGCTGCCTTAGGCCTTCCTGCTGGGCGCGGTGCAGCCGCTCGGGACTGGACGGGGACTGGGACGGGCCGTGGCGGGCGCAGGGGCGCGGGGAGCTCCGGCCTCTGCCCGCCCCTCCCCCAGCCCTCTTCCGCCCGCTCCCCTCCCCCAGCCCTCCCCCCTCCACTCCCCCTCCGGCTCCTCCCTCACTTCCGGGCGCTGGCCTCCAGACCTCTGTCTGCCCCCTTTCCCTCCTAGTCCTTGGGGGGTACCCGGCCTGGGGTGGAGCAGACCAGGATGGCAGCCACTCCGCCCCTCAGACGGTCCTGTCTGTGCCACCCCCTGCTGTCCTGAGGCCTGGGAGACAGGGGGTGGCCCTGCCCTCTGAGCCCGGAAGGCAGCTCAGCTTGGTCCGCCCAGGGCAACGGGGTCCCGCTTTGTGGAGAAGCGGCCAGCGCAGCTCCTGAGCCATCTCGGCCTTGGGGAGCCCGAGACAGGCCCCCTGCCCCCCTCCAGGCGACCCCGGAGCCTGCAGCCAGGGGATGTGCAGAGCCCGGCGGGGTCCCTGCGCAGTGGCCGGCAGGGGCTGTGGCACCTCTGGGCCCAGCTCCTCCCCCACCCTCTTGTCACCCCCTCTGGGCCCCTTTCCCCAACCTCAGGGGCGTTCCTCAGCCTCGACTCTGCCTGGCGACCGCCCACTGCTCTCCTCCGCCCTGGACATATCTTCACCTCCCCCACTCTCACCTCTGCCCCAGGCCACGTGGCCCCTGGCACCTCACTCCCTTCACCTGTCCCACCAGCCCCCCCTCCCCCCCGCCCCCCCCCCGCGCCCGGCCAGCAGCCCCTGTGATCTCTCCTGGCAGTGGCATGAGCGGGGCTTAGAACAGAGGTTAGAGCAGAAGAAGCCTCCGGACCCTTGCCCTCCCTGCTGCGAGGCCCAGGCACCCCACGGGGCCCCTCTAAGCCCCGGATTCCACATCCGTAAGGAGGAGACAGGGACTCCAGCTCCGGGACCATGGCCAGGATTACCTGGAGCCCTGTCTGTTGAGCACCTGGCCTGACGCCCGGCACGTGGCGAGGTGGAAGCTCTCGCTTCCCGCCCCCTCTTGTGGGCACCGCTGTGGGCACCGCTGTGGGTTCGTCTTCCCCGCCTGCTGCCAAGCGCCAGACCAAGATTTAACGCCATCTCCTCAGGGCATCAAAAGTCTGGTGGGTGCAGCTCAGAGTGAAGGCATCTGGCTGACACGGCACCCACCCCCCACGGCACCCACCCAAGCCCCTACCGTGTCCCAGACGGCGGACGGGTGCCGGAGGTGCTGCAGGGACGAGACGGCACTCCTGGCATCATGGAGCTGCCCCCGGTCAAAAATACACCACGTAATTACAGACCTGGATAATTACTGGGCAGGAACAGAGCAGGGCACTGTGACGGAGGGGAGCCAGGGTGGTCAGGGAAGACCTCCGTGGGAGGGGCATCTGAAAATAGCACTCAGAGTTGCTATTAATAGGCTTCAGTGTGGAGCCGTCCAGAGGAGAAAACAAAAAAAGGACCCTAGTGTCTCCATAGATGACTATCGTTCGTGTTTTTTCAACGGAAGTGTTGAGATAGCTTAATAGCTATTTTAGTTCTATTTGAATTTCCAGAAAATTCGAACAGTACAGAAAGGTTGGGAAAGTGAAAACCTCCAGGACCTCCTCCCTTCCTCCTAAGGGTATCCCTTGTTATCCCAGAAATACCCATCATTAGTGTGAGGGGAGCAGCATTCCAGACATTGCTCTGCACATTGCGTACGGAAAAGGATGGATGAATGAACAGACAGAAGGATATGTGACTGTGGGACGAGGGAGGCGATGGATGGGTGGGTGGGTGGGTGGGTGGATGGGTGGATGAATAGATGCATGGATGTGTGGTTGGGAAATGGATGGATGGGTAGGCAGATGGATGGGAAAATAGACACACCATCAGAAACTGTTATGAATATGGTAATGCTACTTTTGATTTATTCATTTTTCTCAACTAACAAAAGATTAAAAAACAAAGTGAGATAGAAAAATTGTTAAATTCAGATAAACATTTCTTCACCAAAGGAGAAGTTCATTTCTAAATGTCACTTTCACGTCAAGGGAAAAAATATTACACAGTGTGGGAAGTTGGAGTCGTTGTGGGGTTTTGTGGTACACTTTCAGTTTCGCGCGGTATTGAATGATGCTGCAATCCTGCCCACCCTCCTTCCTGCCTCCCAGTACGTGTTAGTCATATTGTTACCGTGGCGTTGGGCCGGGTCTCTAACATCTGTGTGCCGTTTGTTCTGTCAGGGTATCTTGGTTCTATATTAAGGTGGAGCTGGGACTCACCATGATCTTTCCACCAGGTGCCCATTCCTCAGTTCTTTAGTTTGATTTTGATTAATCTCCTGATTGGTTGGATTTCTTCCTCAAGCAACTGATTTGAGAAGGTCCCACGCTCCCTGCCTGCTTCACCAATGTCCTTCTTCTCTTGTATTGGCTGCCTTCACTATGTCCTCCAAGTGGTGTCCCATCTCTCAACCCCCCTGTGTCCTGGTCACATTCCCCCTGGAACCTTCCCTCCCCCTGCTCCAACCTGGAATTTTTTCCCCAAGGCCTCCTGCCTAGCTTCCTTCTGGAACTCACCTGTATGACGATCCTAGGTTGGATTTACTGCTCCCCAGATCTTGTGTCTTCTTTGTTGTTTACTTCCTCAGTTTCTTGGGAAAACCTCCAGTGCCCTCCTAACAAGAAGTGTGTGGAAGGTAAGCGTCACGAGTCCTCACGCATCTGAAAACGTCTTTCTTCAACCATTATGCCCTGCAGATAGTTTAACTGGGTATAGAATTTCCAGTTTTCCTTCAGAAAGCAATTTCCCTTCAGAATTTTGAAGACCTTGTCCTGTGATGTTCTAGCATCCAGACTTGCTCTTGAGAAGTCCACGCCTGCTTTATTCTCATGCCTTTGTAGGTGGTCTTTATTTATTTTTTTTTTCCTAGAAGTTTTCAGTCTCTATACTCTAGCCTCGGGTCTGAGTTCCAGGCAAGTTTACTTCGTGGGTGACCTTGACCATTGATTGTGCTAGGCACATGCTGGGCCCTTTGGAGACTTGAGTCCTTGAGCTCCAGAAAGTTCTCTTTATTATTTCTGATCATTTCCTTCACGCTCTCATCTCTATTCTCTCTAGAATTCCTTTTAATCAGATTGAAGACGTTTTTGATGTAACTGCAGGGTCTCTTAACTTTTCTCTCTTTTCTATTTATAGAATTATGTCCTCAACTTTACCTCTTCCAACTTCTATGACATTTTATTAGTGACCCTAGTTTGGGCGTCCTCTGGCATTTTCTTGTTCTCTAACATGTGTGGTGGCATCCTGCACTTCCTTGATGGGTATAACAGTTCCTGGAATCTTTTTGGAGATTCCAGATACATCTTTATATCTTGAGATCTGCTTCGTTCCGTATCTGCAGAATGGCAGTAGGACGGTTCTGAGTCTCTGCCTGATGGTGGTTCTGAGAAATAAAAAGGTTGACTCGGGAAGGGCCTAGCAGGTGCGTGCACAGCCGTGGGGGCCCCTGATGCTGCGGGCTTGAACGGCCCCTCAAAGCCCTCACTGCTCAGCACCCAGTAGTGGCTCAAACCTCACTCCCAGCAAACCAGCCCCAGGGCCTCTGCCCCAACACCACCTGTGCCCACCCCATGCTCCTTTCCGGCCCCCGCACTGCCTTCCCTGCCCCTCTAAGTCATTCCCTCCTCAGGAAGCGCGCTCGGGCAGCCATGCCCCTGTACCGTCACCTTTGCCCAATAGGCAAAGAAACCCAGAAATCTGATCCTGGCACCGACTTTCCATTTCAAGGGATAGAAACTCCCCTAAAACTTGCCTGCGCAAAGAAGGAAATGTGTTGACTCATTTTAAAAAAAAGTCTAATGAAAGATCTAAGAGTAGCAGTTTCAGGTACATCTAGATCCAGGGAAGGAAGCTACAGCAGGGGCGGCAGCAGCCTGCTTCGGGTGCTCTCCACCACGTGGCAAGTGGCTCTCAATAGCCCCAGACTTACATCCCCAAAGGTCACAGCTTGGTGCTTCCCAACACCTGCAGCCAGAGTCCCGTTGCCTGACTCTCACTGACCAGCATGGGTTGCAGGCCTTTCCAAGTGGGCTGCTCTCTGACCTGGGTTGTGCATGATTTCCAGGATAGGGGGTAGAAGGGAATGACACCCCTAAGGTGCAGGGAGAATCCCCCCCTGAGGCTCTCCTGCCCAAGGAGGAATAGCGTGCCCACCTCTGCCGGCCAACAGTAGAGCTGAGGGGCTGAAATTTTCCGGCTCAGTGAGCTCCGTGGGCAGAGGGAAGCCTGGTGGACACGCAGAGAGTGTGGACTGGCCCCACCTGGAACAGCCTCCCCAGGACAGGCTGCAGACCAGGCACCCTGAGGGCCGCGCCGACAGGGAAGCCTGAAGGCCAGCCGGTTCCCACCAGCAGAGAGACGGGGCCTTATATCCCAGGGAGAGTTGGGGGATCACAAATCTGGAAGCCCCTCCCAAGCTTCAGGGTCTCTGGAAAGTGGCCAGATTTTGCGAATAAAAATGCAGGACGCCTGGGAATTCCCTGGCTGTCCAGTGGTTAGGACTCCGTGCTTTCACTCTGGTGGGCCCAGGTTCAGGCCCTGATCAGGGAACTAAGATTCCACATGCCACTCAGCACAGCCAAAAAAAAGAAAATGCAGGACACCTAAGACGTGTAATTTTTTTTAGTGTAGGTATATCCCAAATATTTATGCGCTATATTTAAACTACAAAAAAAAGTCATTGTTTATGTGTAATTCCGATTTTCAGCCTTGACTGGGCACCCTGTAGTCCATCTAGCACTCTTACTCTTGAAGGTCTCAAATCCGTCCGCGCCTTGGCCCCCAGCCTCTGGTGTAGGACCCCGCCTCCTGGGACTAGAGCAGAGAGGAATGGACAAGAGCTGCCTGCCAAGGCCCAGCACATGCCTGAATGAACATGAACCCCTCCTTCCCTCCTTCCCTCCCTCCCTTCCTTCTTCCTTCCTTCCCCCTCTCCCTCTATTCCTCTCTCCTTCTCTCCCTCCCTCCCAGTGACCTGGGACCAGGAGGACAGCTCTATGCCCAGCCACACCCTGACAGCAGGACCAGGGCCCTGCTTCTTGCTGCCTGCCCAGCTGGGCGTCACAGCAGCACCCCCCACCCCCACCCCGCTGCCCTGTCTGCAGGAACAGGGCCTGCTCGCTTATGGGGTCTGGCCCATCAGAGCTAAGACCCCACACACACTCAGAAGGGTCCTGAGCCCCTGACCACAGAAGCCAGGGCACTGGGGGACTGCGTCCCGGGCCACAGTGATGGACTCACCATTGTTTACGTCACGGGCAGCTGCCCTCGGGCATCTGGCCCTCAGCTCGGCTTGGGGGCACGACAAGAGCCAAGGCCCAGTCCCCCAGGCAGGGGGCTCCTTGCCTGGTGGGCAAGCTGGCCACACAGGTGAGGGGATGCAGGGTGCCCAGGGTCCCAGAAGGGTCCAAAGGAGCGGAGAGTCCCAGGAGGGGGAAGCCACCTGAGCTGTGGGCACTCAGGGAGGGCTGCTGGAGGAGGTGGCCCTGAGGCCAGCCAAGGGCAGCAGGCCACGCAGGGTGTGGTTAGAGGTCATTTGCAGCTGAGGAAACTGAGGCCTGGAGGGAGGGAAGGAAGGCACCCAGGGGCACAGGTCATAGTGATGGGCGAGACAGTTTTGAATCCCAGACACCTTCCTCTGCAGCCTCTGCCTGGGGCGGAAGGGCATTTGCAGCAGACAGGAACAGCATGTCTGAGGGCAGCGTTCCTTCCCAAAGAAGAGGGCCAGCCCCATCGCAAGGGGCGCCCCGCTTTCACTCTCCCTCCACATTCCTGCCTCCACGCAGCGGCCAGAGGGACGTGTCAAACATAAACCAGACCACCAGCTCCTGCTCAAACCCCCGGCCCCCCTTCTCCCTGGGACGAAATCCAGGCGCCCCCCACTACCCACGCCTACCTCCCAGCCGACCTCACCTGCCTTCGCGGGTTCCCTCCTCCAGGCCCCTCACCTGTGTGCACGGTGCCCTGGGCCCAGGCGGCCTGCTTGCCCCCCCCCGGGGACGCCGCCTGCACGTGCTCTTTCCTGCCCAACACGCCCTCCCCTCACTGCCTGCTGGTCTCGGCCCCCAGCACCCCGGTCCCTCATCACCACCTGACCCTAAAGCTGGGCTGGGTGTCACAGTCTGGCTCCACCGTGGGAAGGGAAGCTTCGCCGAGGCGGGGCCGGTCTAACGCCATCCCCACAGCGGCCAGCGCAGAGTAAGTGCCCAGCGAACTCTGTGTAGTGGCCTCGCTGCCCGAATGGTTTATCCGTGAACACAGGCCAGGCCTAGCCGACCTCACTCTGTGTCACAACAAGGGGGCAGGCAGGAGTTCGGTGGGTATCTGTGCCTGGGACAGCTCGATGGGGACTCTGGTGGCCCCGTCAATGGCCAGGGCCCATTTCAAGGCTGTGTGGTCCCAGGAAACTGACCCCCGCCCAGCCCGCACCCATGTGTCCCTGTGCATCGCACCTCGGGGAACCCGGACTCCCCACTCTCGCTGGGGCCGAGCCCAGGCCCAGGTGCTCCTCTTCTTCCCCCACACCTGCCTCCCTTGGGTGTTTGCTCTCTCCACCAATGGCCCCAGTCCGCAACGTCCACCAAAACCCTCAGGGTCAAACAGACGCACCCCGTTTGTCAACCTTGTACCTGGTCACCCAGCCCTGACAGCACCCCCATGCCTGCCCCACAATCCCTTTTGATCTGGGACCTTTCAGCCGCATGGAGTGTGTCCCCTGTCGAGAGAGGCAAAGACCCAAGAGATGAAAGAAGGGATGGAGAACCAGCCGGCATCTTGATCCTGGGCTATTTTTAGCTGGTGGCAGGCTGTCACTCCAGAGGCCAGTGGCTGCGTCATAAATGCCTTTTGATCTTCTTGTTGTTGCCGTTGCCACAAGATACACAGGAGGCAGCTGCTAACTGCTCGTGGAGAGAATGAAGGCGGACACAGGGAATGGGGGCGGGGGGGTGGGAGTAAAAGTAGGTAGACGAGGGATGGATGGAGGAGATGGATGGATGGGTGGAGAGAGGGAGGATGGATGGATGGAGGAGATGGATGGATGGGTGGAGAGAGGGTGGGTAGATGGATGGGTGGGTGTTTGGACGGATAGACGGATATTGGTAGGAAGGAAGTCTGGGTGGGTGGGTTTGTGGATGGATGGATGGAAGGGAGGGAGGAAACAAACAAACGTGGATGAGTAGATAAAGCAAGGATTCATCAGTTAGGAACACGTGGGCCCCGAGCCCTCAAGGCTGGTAGCCCTTCTTCCTGTGCCATCTGCCTCTGGCTGCTGAGCGGACCCCTGAGCCATCCTGCTAAGGCCTAGGTCTCGAGCCATTTTCCTCTGGGACTCTCCCCTGCTCATGAGCAGAGGCTCCCTCTCTGCTTCCTGGCCCCACTGCTTCTGGGGCTGGCCCGGAGCTGGTGAGAACGTGTGTGCAGAGTGTCCATGCACACCCACATTCCTCCCTGGGGGCCCACGTGGGCCTTGTGGACACCCACACAGGGACCCTCTGCACCCTGGGCTCAGGGATGGGGCTCTGTGGCCTCTCTGGGTTCCAAAGAGACACACTGGGGTCCCTTGGATGTTTCTGAGTCCAGCCTGTGGAGCCAGAGGAGGTCTGGGAGCCCTCTCCTCTCTGTGAATCCAAATACCTGGTACCAACTCAGGATCCCCAGCCAGGGCCCTGCCCGAGCCTTTGGGAATGGGGGCTGGAACCCCAAGAAAGGGCCCTCAAGACCTGCTTGAAAGTGGAGTCACTGCCACAGTACCCTCAGTCTCAGGCTGGAACAGGCAAACAGGAGGAGACCGTCCTGGAGGGCCCCTGCCCCCATGCCAGCAGAGAGGGAGGTGGGACGTGCTGGAGCCCCTGCTCGGGCGAGGGTCGGGGAAGAGAGGGGCCCCAGAGGCACTGGGCTGAGCTGCCCCCACTTCCTGCCAGACGCCCCCAAGCTCCTGGCTCTGAAGCCCCACCCTCAGCCTGGGGCAGGCTCAAGGGTCTCCGGGCGGTCTCCGGGCTGTCTCCGACAGCTGCCTGTGCTGAAAAATTAACCCCCGCTGAGTCACCACACACCTGTCGGGGCGGGAGGGCGGGGGGCCGGGCCAGCTGGACACGCTCCCTGGCAGGCGGGCTCGGGCGCTGGGGGCCCAAGTGCGCACATGGCTCTGGGTGAGGGCCGCCTGAGATGAATGCAGACAGCTGGCAGCCTGGGCTCGGGAGGGCGACAGCCCCCGAGGAAATGGACGGCAACTGAGGGCGAAGGCCTTCAGCCGGTCCACTCTCAGCTTGTCCCCTTACTCCTCTCTCTGTGAGCGAGGCTGAAGGGCCCTATTCTGGGGAAAGCAGCCGTCATATGTGTTGCTGTGGAAGGGTTAGCAGCCCTGTGTCCAGCGAGCTCCCACACAGGGCGCTGAAGTCCTACCCCCGACGGCGGTGGTCAGGAGTCCGGGGAATCGGGTGGTGGGATGCAGGCTCTGGACAGCAGGCTGGCAAAGATGAAAAAGGAGAGTAACATTCAGTGCTGGTGACGCCCCCTCCCCCCACCGCCCCGTCAGGGGACAGTTTCTACAGCCTTCGGTGAAGGTGGTGGGCCGTCAGCACGGAGATGGTGCTCACCCTTTGGCCGCACTCGCCCCTTGGGGAATCTGTCCGCGAGCACTGGTGCACTGGTGTTGGGCTGGGCCTCCGGGCTGTGCGCTGCAGTGGTCCTCTTAGCCGTGGAAAGCTGGGCCATCCCTGCCGTCGCAGAGGGGACGGGCTCCCTCCCACTGAGGCAGGAGGGACTCCCTGGCGCATGCCTCCCCGTGTACCGCGTACCCAGTACCTCCCAGTTTTACCTCTTGGCTTATCACATCTCTCCCCCAACTCCAAGATACCAGCTGAGTGCTGACGGGGTCTGCTTGATACACACCCCCGGCCCCGGACCACACCACCGCCCACTCAGGGTCCCTCGAATGAATGAACGCTTGTCTCTGAGCCTCAGCCCCACCGGTGGCAGCAGGCTGCCCCTTGACCTCTGGAGGCCCCCCCAAACCTGGATGTCCCCGGCCCCTGAGGACGTCCAGACCCTAGGCTGCCGGAGCCCAGCAGCACCCCTGATGGCCCCGCACCTGCCCCCAGAGACTGTGCCCCGGGCTGTGTCCCTGCCGGTGGCCGAGGCCATGGCTCCTGGCCAAGCCGGCTGCGCGCACACTTCCTTCCAAGGGTTAACGCACAAGCTCTTCACTGCACCAGCGCGTTTGCATTTCACATGAAAATGTTTTCGCAGCAGGCCCGAGGCCAGCATTTTTGTGGTCGCAGTCAGATGTTTTTAACTACATTGGACAGAACCCACGACGGCTCTTTCCGAGGCTTCAGCCAGTTTCTGAGTGCTACCTTGAACCCCTGTCGTACTGGGACGAGGGCCGTGTTGGTGCCCTCAGCCCCCCAGCTTTGTGCACACGGCGATGACCCCGCAGAGGCGGCCGACCCGGCAGATGGGGCCCGTTTTCCAGGAGGCGCAGAGGCAGTTCAGACCCTGAGCTGAGCCCGGGGCCGCCCTGCGCTCCAGCCGCCTGCCCCATGGAAGGACAGGTCCCCAGTTTCAGTTCCTGCTGCCTTCAGAGGGCTCGGCCGGGGGTCCGTGGCTAGGAGGGCTCAGAGGATGGGTGCGGGTCACAGCCTGGGGCGTTAAGTCCTGGCTGTCCCAGCTCTGCAGAGCCTGGGTAGGAGGCAGGTGGCATAGATGCGATCAGGCCACCCTTCTCACGCAGGGCACCCGGCCTCTCGGCATGGCAAAGGTGGAACACTGGACTTAAGGAAACCTTGAATCTTTAGAATTCTGCTCAGAATTCCAGCCGTGGATCCTGGATCCGGGGCCAGAGGAGTTTCAGAAAGCTCCCACAGAACCCCTCCCTTCCCACTCAGCACCCCTCCCCCCCCCCGCCCCCGCCCCCGGGCTTTTGTGCAAACGATGCTCATTTGCATTTTAAAGGCCCTGAGAAGGCCTCCAGTCAAAGAACCTAATTTTGTTTAACCCAGCAGTTCCCAAAGTACTGTCTACAAAACCGTTTTTCTTTTCTTCTGGCAGAATATGTATTAACATCTAAACCCACTATCTTGGCAGGGAAGCTGCGGGACCGTCCAAAGAAACAGTCACCCCCCTCCACTCTGTGGGAACCCAGCCTCTCGCGGGGGAGGGGGGGCGGCCCAGGCAGGAAAAGCTTGTCCTCAACCCTTTTTTCCACCCAACATCCACACTCTGTGCACCCCCTCAGTGTGCACATCCCAGGGCCTCCAGAGTTCTCAGAAAAGCAAAAAGAGGCCTTTCTCAGGCAGAAAAGCCTGTGGCACATCGGAGCCAAACGCTGGGGGCCGTCACAGGACATTGCCGCTCTGGGCGAGGGGCCCAGAAAATGCCCCCATTGTCCCCTGTCCCACACCAGACCCCCTGTGCCCACCCCCCGCACACACATGCACACACAGCTCCGGGGCCGGATCTACCCCCCGGGATGTGCCTACCCCGCCTCCAGTCGTTGCCAGCCCAGCTGCTGAGCCCCCCGGCCCACCTGTCGGGCCCACAGGTCCCGGCACCAGCTGCCCAGAGCCCCCAGCCCCAGTCTGCTGACCCAGGCCCTCCCCTGGCCCGGGCCAGGCTCAGCTCTCAGCTGCCAGCGCGGCCCCCTCCACACCCTCCCCGACAGGTGTTCCCACAACTGCTGGGGAGACAGCCTGGCCTTGCTGCTCCTCCACTGCCCCGGCAGAACCGGGGGGGGGGGCGGGACGGGGGTGCAAAACACTTGCCCCGCAGGAAGGCAGGTGGCCTGAGAGGTCTGGCCCGGAGTCCAGCACAGTCGCCAGCCCCTGCCCCAGCCCCGCAGGACTCCCACCTCCTTAAGCCCCCGGTTCCAGCCTGGATGGGGCCAGGCCACTCTCACCCCTTTGAAAAGTCCAACCAGAATTATTCCCCCAGGGAGAATTCCCCCACGGGTGTCCCCACCTGGCCCTCACTCACTCATCCATTCACTCAACAAACGTTCACTGCACACTCCTGTGCCCCAGGGGTCAGTGGTGGCCTAGATCGCAGAGGTCCCGGCTCCCAAGGGGCTGTCATCTGTTGGGGAGCACAGACAGTAATCAAGGAAACAAGCAAACAAACAAAAACAAGATAAGTTCCTAGTGATAATAAGTTCCACAAAAGAAAGAACTTGGGGGCCGTGATGAGGACCCTCAAAGGGGCCGGGATGGCGTCCCTGAGGGGCTTGAGGCCCAGTGGCGAGAAGGAGCCAGCCTTGCGAAGACCAGGCAGAGGGAACGGCAGGTGCAAAGCCACGGGTAGGAATGAGGCTTTCCCAGAGAGGCCCCAGACCCTGTCCTCCAGGCTCCTTTTAGAATGGACTTCTCTCCAGCCTAACTCTGCCCATCTTTCCTGAGTGCCAGCCAGGTGGCCCGCACAGAGCTGCTGCTATGGAGTATGGGGTTCACAGCCCAGAGGTGCTCAGGGTATGAGTCATGTGGGACCCACAGAGGCTCAGGACACAGTACTCAGTGAAGGCGTTTGGCAGGGTTCCCAGTGAAGCATCCCAGCCTTCTCTTGCCTGAACCCTGGTGTTCTGTCCCCTGAAAGGCTCAAGAGCTCATGTGAATGCCCCTCTATATCCATGGGTTGGTTCAGCTTGGGAACACCTGAGCCCATGTACCTCCTGATCCTGGGGATCCCTGGCTCCCAGCAACCTTAGCTCTTTGGCTGCCTCTCGTCCCTCTGCTCACACTCTGTGTACCTGTCTGTCCATCCCTTCCAACCGTTCCAGCCCGAGGTCACCTCCCATTGGTGCAAGAAACATGGCTGAGTCAGGAAGGATCTGCCTGAGTGTGCTGAGTTACAGTCAAAATCAGATCAGTTCCATAGGGATGCTCTGGGTGCCTACTGTGTGACTGGCCGTGAGTTGGGGGTGGGGGGGCGGAGGGAGGCGGTGAAAGGATGGAGACAAAACAGAGCAAACCAGCGTACAAGTGAGGCCAGGCAAAGTTGGCATGAGCCCCACCCAACCCTGCCCCTGGGCAGGCTGGGAACTTGGGAATGGGAGACACACACCCAAACCCATCAGCCCACAAATGAGAGTACAAGTCCAGTTGAAAACACACCAAGGGACTTCCCTGGTGGTCTAGTGGTTAAGACTCTGTGCTTCCACTACAGGGGCACGGGTTCAATCCCTGGTCAGGGAACTAAGATCCCGCAAGCCATGAGGTGTGGCCAAAAAAAAAAAAGAAAGAAAGAAAGAAAGACAAGAAAACACACAAAAAACAGGGGCCAGATACCAGATCACGTGAGCTAGAACATTGCTTGACTTCCTAAGGTCAAACTGTCCTTGAATTCCTGGTATATATATGCTCTTGACTCTCTTAGGCTGCTGAATTCCATCTGCTACTTTACAGTTTAGGATTTGGGCATCTGTGTTTATAACTGGCTTTGACCTAGAATTTTCTTATATTTCCTTACCCAGTTTTGGTGCCTGGTTTTATCTAATAAGGTAAGGTGGTCAATGTCCCATCTTTGCCTATAACTGGAACACTTTGTGTGGGCTCGATGTTATTTGCTTCTTGAAAATATTGTAGAAATAGCTCAAAAAACTTAGAACCTTCAGGAGGAGGGTAGGTGACTATCATTTCAATTTCCCCAATGGGTTTTTGTTTATTAGGATTTTCTATTTCATAAACCACTTTGGACAATTTTTCCTTGAAAATTATTTATCATGTTGAGTTTTTAGTTTTATGGACATAAAATAATATATCATCATAACATAATTATTCAATTCACTCTGCATGCGTAGTTATTACTCCCTTTTCATTCCTAATTCTTTGTTACTTTACTTGCTTAACGTTAATCTATTTTCTTGACTCTTCAAAAAAATAGTAGTTGGTTTTGTCGATCAATTCTATTTTCAAAAAATTTCTCTTTGTTTTGTTAATCTCTTCCTTTATCCTTTCTTATTCTTTCTTTGTATTTATTTTGGTGTTCTTTTTCTAGCCTCTTGAGTTGAAAGCTTAGCCCATTTGTTTTCAAACTTCCTGATTTTTAAAAACTGCTATAAATATTCCTCTGAATACCTTTTTGGCAGCATCCCACAGATTTTGATATGTTATACTTTTATTGTGAATCTGTTTTAAATAAATTTAATCTCCATTTTATTTTCTCTTTAACTGAAGACTTATTCAGAAATATATTTTTTTAACTTCCAGGTGTATCAGTTTTGTTGCTCTCTTTTTGTTACTAATTTCCAGTTTTATTTTAAGGTATAGACTTTTTCAAATGTATTGGCTTTTCTTTTAGGGCCTAATAAGGTCATTTTTGAGAACTTTCTGTGTACATGTGGAGGCAGCAGAGACTTTTCTGTTAGTTGAGTCATTCACTTCCTCTACATCCTTATTTTGCTTGTTCATTTTTCCCACTGTGACATGTCAGCTTCTGAGAGATAGGTGCATAATTGCCAATGATATTGTGGATTTCTTGGTTTCTTGGTTTAGTTTGATTTTTTTTCTGTTCTGCACTCTGGGCCCTTAAAGTCCAGGCACATGTGTGTCCTTCCCTCAGGTGTGCACAGTGGTCTCTGCTCCCCTCCCTCCTTCTGCTGCTTCTCTCCTTTTGGAACGCCTCTCCATCGGTTCTGGAGCCTCCAGCCTCCACATTCCCCCACTTTCTTTCGTCCCTTACTTTTCTCTTTCTCACTGTACTATGTCATGAGTGATCCCACTGGCTTGGCCTCCACTCACTGCTCCCCCATCTGCTGGCCTGGCCTGCTCATCGGCCAGTCTCTGGAGGCTTCTCTGGCCATCACAGCAATCAGGTCTTTGATCTCCACTCCTTTTGCTGGCACCCCTTTGTATCTCTCTAAGGATGTTGGATCTAATCTAAAGCCCCCTGAAGCTCCCTCTTCAGGTGTGAGTTCACCCCGTGGTGAGGCTGCTGTCCCACGGGGGTGGGATCAGGCTCCTCAGGTGTTTGGTGACTCCTCATCTCGGGAGTGAGACCCTGTAGTTCAGGGAGTGGTTACCAGGTGAGCGTTGGAGCCTGGCGCTTCCTCTACCTCCCAGCTGTATGATACTAGGTGCAGAGGACGTGGCTCATGCAGGGCAGGAGTGTGGCAAGTGAGGACGGAAAGGGGACCAAGGGCCTGGCAGGGTGAGGCAGGGGGAGCGTGGTGAGAACCCTGCACCTTGGGTCTTCACGCCAGCCCAGGGGAAGCTCTGGCCAGGTTTCAGGTGGTGGGGTGGGGGTGGCGGTCGCTGTGTGATCTGAATTGTTGCTCTGGCTGCAGTGGGCAGGGAGCCTGGGGGGCTGGCCAGGTGGGCTCAAATGGGATTGGAGGTCATCAGGCCTGAGCCAGAGCAAAGGAGAGCAGGTGGAGAGCCTGGGGGACACTGAGGAGGAGTGGTCTGTGGAAGAGCTCCTCAAGGGCAGAATCACACAGACTCCCCACCACCACCCCAGTCACCAACAGTGTCCTCTGCCCTTACTATAGTTCTAGACCATTCGTGCTGGCTTCCGGAACTTTGAGATAGGTCCTGGTACTGTCCCCCTGGAAGTCCTCATGGCTGCTCAGAGGCACTGCCCTCTTGCCCCCCCTTACCTGCCTGGTCCTTGAGGTGTCCCCTTAAAGGGCACTTTGCCCAGGAGACCCCAATTATCCTGCACTGGAACCGTGTCCCTGCTCTACAAGCACGTATGAGCATGGTGCTCTCATAACAGCCCCAAAGATGTCCCTGTCCTCGTCCCCAGCACCTGTGAACATGTGACCTCCCATTGCAAAGGGGACTTTGCAGATGCAATTAAGTGAAGGCTCTTGAGGTGGGGGAATCACCCTGGATGATCCAGGTGGGCAGGGGTCCTTATAAGAGGGAGACTGGAGTTTCAGAGTCAGAGGAGGGGCTGGGATGACAGAAGCAGAGGTCAGAGAGGAGAAAAGATGCCACATGCTGCTTTGAAAGTAGAGGCAGGGGCCACGAGCCAAGGATGCAGTAACCTCTAGAAGCTGCAAAGGGCCAGGAAACAGATTCTCTCCTGGAGCCTCTACAAGGAATGCAGGCCTCGTGACACCTTGATTTTTGACCAGTAAGTCTTCTGACCTCCAGAGCTGTAAGAGAATAAATGTGTGTACTGCTAGGTTTGTGGTAACTTGTTACAGTAGCAATGAGACACTGATACAAGCCCCAACTCCGTGCTGGGCCCTGGGGTACAGCAACGGACAAGATGGACCAGACCTCGCCCTCATGGGGGTTACCCTCTAGGAGAAAGGGGTGGGGACTTATACAGCACTGTATGTCAATTATATCTCAACAAAACTGGGAAAAGAAAAAAAAAAAGGAAAAAAATCATGCCGAGTGCTATAAATAGAGCTGAAGGGACACAGAACAGGGGTTGTGACCCCACCTAGGAAGTTAGCAAAGGCATCTGAGGAAGCGCCCTGTGATCTGCACACAAAGCATGAGTGGAAATTAGCTTGGCTAAGCAGAGAGATGGAGAGAGCCTTCCAGACAGGGGGCTGCACGTGCAAAGGCCCCGAGACAGGAAGGAAGAGGCCTGCTTTGTGTATCTGAGAGGACATAGAGGGCTGAGCACAGGCCAAGGGAGTGAGTGGGGTGAGGGAGGGTGAAGAGCTGGACAGGGTTAGATCAAGGAAGGGGCACTCAGGGTGAGGACAGTGGGGCACCCTAAAGGACATTAGGCAGTGGAGCCATATGAAAAATGTTGCATTTGTAAGATCACTCTGAAATTCAAGAGGATAATGTAATCATTAAGCCAGAACAGGATGCTATGAAAAAGAAACAGAGAACCAGAAAGAGCTCTTGGAAATGTAAAGTATGTTACTGAATTAAAAAAAAAAAAAAAGAAAAACAGTAAAAGATTGAAGTCAGTCTCCCAGAAAGTAGAAGACAGACAGAGAGATGGAAAATAGGAGAGAACAGCCAAGAAGCATGGAGACTTGGTCCAAGGAGACTCAACATCCAACTACTGGACATTCCAGGAAGGGAGATGAGAGACAGCTGAGGAGAGGAAACGCCAATGGAAGGGAGAGCCCACCGAGAACCTGGACTAAAAGGGCAGCCACCGTGTCCTCGTGTCCTTCCAGAACCTTCCCAAAACACTAACAGGTGACCTACCAAACCACAGGCCTCAGAACAGGTTGGTTTTCAGTAGAGAAGACTTACAAAGATGCCTTCAAAATTCCAAAGGAAAGTACAATTCTATACCCAGCCAAGGTATCTATCAAGGGCGAGGATACCATAAAGGCATGTCTGAAAACACGTGAGAGTTCGTGAACTTTACTTTCTGCACCTTTTCTTAGAAAGTTATGGAGAAGGTGCTCCAGCAAAACGCGGGAGCAGGTGAGGACAGAGGAAGGCATGGAAGTCAGACAGCAGTGGGGCCTGTGCAGGGGGATGCTGGGGAGGTCCTAGCCCAGGCACAGGCAGAGGACAGGCTGCTCCAGGGAGGTCTCCCAGGAAAATGAACAGGGTGGACTCAGAGGCAAACCTGATACAAAGGGGCTTGTGAAACAGCAGAGGATCACCCCAAGGTAGGCAATGCTAGAAAACAGGGTGGAGAACCACAGACCCCATGGCTCTAAAGGAATAAATGCTGGGCGTAGATCTCACTGTGGACTGAATGACAATAATGGTGAAGCGATCCTGGGAAATGAGAGAGAGGGGATGCATAAGATGGTTTGAGAGAGCTCAATCCTCACCCTCCATGGAAGGAATTATAAAAAAGATTCTGAAGTTGATAAATCAAGAAATAATATGGGAAGCATGTTCCTTAAGGCTGATAAGAGAATTGCCAAAGGGAAGCCTTAAAAGTAGCTGCCCCATGAATGGGACAGAGGTGTGAACTGAGATCCAAATGGTTCTTTTTCATTATAAGCTCTACAGTAAGTGCATCCTCTCGGTTACACTCACATATACCCACCCACCCCCACTCTCTCTTACACACACACACACACACACGTAATGAACTCTTCCCACAAGAGCTGCTCTCTGGCTGGAATGTGAGACAATCACAGGGGGACCAGAGGAGATGGGGAGACAGGTGAGGGGCCATGGCCAAAGTCCTGGGAGAAAGGGGGAGGAGAGGACCACGGGGTGGAAAGACAGGCGATGCAGGAGATGTTCAGGGGGTGAAATACTCAGACTTGGGGATGGGTTGGATATGGGGGTGGGGGTGGGGCATCATCAGGAAAGGACCGCCCCCCCGCCCTGGCTCTGTCTTGGCCACTCAGTGGGAGAGGGAAGGCCAAGGTGATTCCCAGGAGGGAACACGGCGTAGGAGGAGGTGACATGTCTCTGAGACGTCTGCGTGGGAGTGTCCACCTGCAGTTGGGGTATGAGGCTCAGAGGGAGGGTTGGCGAGGTTGAGAGTGGGCGGTGTGGAGCTGGCACCGAAAGAAGAGGTGTGAGTGAGGTCACCCAGAAAGAGATTCCGGGGGAGGAATCTCGGGCGTCCCACCATCCTAGGGGAGGTGACTTCAGGAAGGGGTGTACCGTGCCATCGGGAGGCCCGGAAACAAGGTCTGGGACATCCCATTGGGTGTGGCCACGCAGGGCCACGGAGTTCCTTACTTGGTCTGACTCGGTGCTACCGCCGTGTCCACTCTGACTGCAGTAGACGCTGTGCTGACCTGATCGGGGACGTGGATCCCGCCGCCTGGGTCACCAGGACCCCCATGCCAGTGCATAGTAGGTGCCTCATAAATCCTGGTGGCCTGAGTGACGGGACGAGGAGGTGGGCACTTGGGGTGGGGAGCCTGGGTGTTTGTTGGTGGATAGAAGCTGCTCTGCCCAGCGAAGGGCCCGGCTGGGCAGCTGCGGGCCTGCTCCTCCAGCCACGCCTTGCCTGCACCTGGGGACAGTGCAGGAGCAGTGGCATGTTTGACCTCAGACTGGGGCCGGAGACCAAGGTCGGATGGGCCTGGAGAGGGATAGCCTTGGGCCCAGAGTTGGTCACAGAGGAAAAGGGCCCAGAAAGAGTGGGAGGTGCTGCTTCCCCGAGCTGTGGCAGAGGCCAGGCCTGAGCTGGACCCTCCCTCCTGCTGCCGCCCCAGACATCGGGCTCCCTGGGCGTGGATGGGCTGCCGGGCTGCCGGGTGCAGAGCGAGACCGATGGGGAGGCCAGGGGAGGGCCCTCCCAACCCACACGTTCTGAGTCCTCCACCCGCCTCGGCTCAGCATCCTTCCAGGGAAATGGGCGTTTCCTGCGGGAGGTTCCAGGGGCCCAGGGTTTCAGGGCGCGGGGAGGGGAGCGGAACTGTCCACAGCTGTCCTCTTGCCAGCATCCCTTTGGCACTGGCTGCCGGGGGCCCCGCCCTGCGTGCCCAGAGTTACACTCTTGACGCTTCCTTCTTTGGGTTAGATGTCGTCTTCAACAAATATTTTCTGAATGTCTGCTATGTACTAGGCGCTGGGAACACGGGGGAAAGTATGTGGACCTGCCCTTGAGGGAGTCGTGTTCAATGGGGCCACGGACAGTAAACAGACAATTAATTATCTTCCACAGAGAAGGGGGAAGTGCTCCCAACATGGTTAGTCATTCACACTTCAGTATGAATGAGTGTCTCCCATGCCTTGCTCAGTAACAGACTGGACCAGAGTGGCCTCACCCTCCAGGGACTAGGGCAAGGGTAGGAGTCAGAGCAGAGAGGGGGCAGGGAACTGCTTCCCACAAATGCTTCCCCGGCTCCCAAGTTCCCAGGCTGCATCCCTGGGGCCCCCGGGAGGCCCTCCCTCGGACCCACCCCCACCCAGCCTGGTCTCAGCCCCTCCAGCCGCCGCCCCCCCCCCGCCGTACCCCCTCCCCGTACCCCCTCCTCGAGGCCTCGCCCTCCCCGCCATCCTGGAAACGATTTTGTTGTCTGCAGGGATCATGTGTAGCTGCCTGTGAGTTATAAGTCTCCGGAGCGAGCAGCCTGTTACCTAACCAGGCCCGGCTCATGCCAATGTCTTGAGTAATTATTGGGGGGCGGGGGGCCGTCCAGCCCGCAGCAGAACCTCTCCGAGGGAGTGCTATTGTTTTTCATGTCAGCTGCATTTTAAGGCTACATTTCACGTCAGCTGTGACTTGGAAGGAAAGAGGGCCCGGCCTTTGAGAAATGAGACGGGGTGGTAGAGGGCAGCTTAACCCTTTGCACCCCCCATGCGCCCCAGCTTCCCAGGGCTGCCTGACAGAGAGCAGGCTTGTCGGGGATCAGAACCCGAGGCCAGGCCCAGCAGCCGCCACTTGGCAGCGCTGATGGAAACCGCGGTGCGGTTACGCACAGACAGTCACGGAAACTCGGAGGACGGCGGCGTTGGAGGGCGAGCGCCAGGCCCGGCTCTGAGCCCTTCCCCCACCCCTGCTGCCGCCCTCCTGCAGGTCTCCCCCTATCTGGCAGATCTGCAGCTGGCAGGCAAAGGGCTCTGGGGCATGTGGAGGGGACCGGGGGGCGGGGGGCCAACCAGCCCACCTCACCAGCCACCGCCACCGGTGGGCCTGGGGGAGAACAGAGGGGGACGCAAGGGAAGTGGGGCTCCCCGGCCATCCCGCTTCTCTGGCCCCAGACCTGCCTCCACCCCAGATCTGTTGACTCAGTGACTCAAGCACCGACCAGAGGCCAGGAGTGGCCCCAAGTGCTGGGGAGGCCACACAGACCCCTTCCTCAGGAAACTCAGTCCATCTCAGGAGAGATGGACAAGAAACCAGCAAGCCAAGGGGTGGGGCATGGAGTTACGGAGCAGCAGGACCGGGCGGAAGAAAGCAGGCGGGCGGCGAGTGAGCAGTGTGGGAGGTGGGCAGGGGGGTCTCCCAGGAGGTGGCATCAGAGCAGAAACCAAACAAGGGAGGGTCGTGAGCTGGACAGACGTCCAGGAGCAGAGGGTGGGCTGCCCCCGCCACCTCGGCCCCTCCTGACACCTTGCATTGCTGACAACCAGGCTCTGCAGCCCACCCCACCCCACCCCGGGCCTTAGATGGTTCCCATGCTTCTGGATAAGGCGGAGGTGGATTCACTCACTCACCTGTTCACTAAGCCATTCAACAAACCTTTACTAAGTGCTGCTGTGGGCCGGGAGCATCAGGCCTGAGATCCTGGGGTGAAAGAGCCTGGAATACTGGGGGACAGCAGCTCCCGGGCAAGTGGGACTTGGGCAAGTGGTATGAGATGATGGTGGGGAGGGCTGGTAGGGGCCAGATCGGGGCCTGGCAGCCCCCATAAGGAGTTTGGATTTGTTTTCGCTTGATCAGAAGCTGTAGGTGGGTTTTCAGCTCTAAGCCCAGAGGTGACATGCTCTGATTTACATGTTTCTGAGCTATGTGTAGAGCAGGGGGTTTTAGGGGGCATGGGTGTGGGGAGGCAAAGAGAGCAGCTAGCAAGGAGATGATGGACTAGATTCAGGGCAAGTGGCTTAGCCCCAGCTGTTGCTGAGACAATGGAAGCGGTGGTAGCCTAATTAAGGGAGAATTTTGCCACCCATAGGGTCCCAGCTGAGCTGGATCACCCAGAGTCTAAATGTGTACAGCACTACAGGAGGACCAAGGGGCCTTCTCTCTGTTTACCTCACTGTCTGAAAAGCAAAAAATAAAACAGGTTATTTTCAATCTGGGGTTCTATACCCAGTCAAACTCTCAGGTCTGAGAGTAAATTAAAGACATTTTCAGACGTGCACAGTCAGGAGTTTTACCTACCACATACCTTTTCTCAGAAAGTTATTTGAGGATATGCTCCAGCAAAAGGAGGGGGAAACCAAGAAAGGAGAAGCACAGCATCCAAGAACCAGGGGAATCCAACACATCCCCCCCCCCAAAAAATGAGGCCAAGGACATTCCTAACATGATGGGGGAAAGAAAGTCTAGCATTACAACTATTCAGCAGGGCTAGAGAGTAACTAATCCTTCTAGGGCCCTAGGAAGAAACTTCCAGAAGAAAAAAGAATAAGGCTGATAGATTGCTGGTGTTCTCAGCAGGATGGATAGAAGCTTTACAATTCTGGCAGAGAGCTCAAGAGCAAACTAGTGACAGATGCACCGAAAACTAAGCAAAACATAAAGGCAATTTTAACCCCAGGGAAAACAAAAAGTTATAATCATAGAAGAGCACATGACTTGGCTGAAAATAGCATTTACATAGTGATGCTGTTACATAATGTTTACATAAAATGCAAACAGTAAATATTTATTTAGCCTAGAATTGCAATGTAACTATATTGGCAGGATAGGGGAGTGGCAGGGGGCAAGAGATGTGAAAATGAAATCTTGATCTCTCGTCTTCCCTGTTAGGCAGTCACTAGATAATGTCTAGAACTTCAAAAGCAAGGGGTAGACATATAAACCTGTGGTTTAGAAATACCAAGGTAAAGGCAAGAGACAGCAGGGAGGGTTGAGGGGTTGCCTCTGGGTCAGGAATTGAGGATAAATGATACCCACCCATGGGAGCTCTTCAGGTGGGTTTGCTGCTGATGGTGAGAAAACTCCAGAATGGAGGAAGAAATGGGGAGGTCTGACGGTGCCCTGGTGAGGAGGAGGTGGAGACGTGCCCCTGGGTTTGGGAAAAGCAGGACAGTGGGTGCAGAGGCAGGCCAGGTGTGTCCTCATGTCACATGTGCAGACTTGGGGCTGGCTGGTCCCCGGACAGGAGCCTTCTGGGTAGCCAGGGGGCTGGGGCTGTATGGGATGGGGCAGCGGTGAGAGAGGAGGGCCCACTGGTGGGCACCCCCTTCCCACCTTTAACTCAGGTTGACAGAGGGCCCTGGCCTCCTGCCTGGGTGGGCCTCCCAGAGCTGTGACCCAAGTGGTACCAAGGATGGTCTCCCAAGCCCCCAGATCCAGGTGCTAAAGGGGAACCTGCAGGCTGTGACGGAGGGTGAGCCAGGTCCTCCCAGAAGCCTGCAGACCATACCTGGTCTGGTCAGTCTGGGTCCCCCCCACCCCACCCGGGCCCAGTGTCCCAAGGAGCTCTTCCTCTCGGCCCCAGGAGCAGGAAGTGTGGGCAGGGAGCCGCAGGATGGCCTGAATCTCTCGCCTTCAGGTCAGCCCAGGCCAGGTGGGCCACGGGCCAGCCCGGGGCCTCCTTCCGGGGTGGAGGCCTCCCCACACTTTCACTCACCTTCCGAATGTTGTGGGCTGTCCTGGGAGCCCCCACTGCTCAGCCCCCAGGTCTCTGACGCACCCCCAAGGTCACTCCACCCCATCCCCTCCATCGCCCCGGCCGCTTGGCCACACACCTCGGGATCAGGGCTGGGGACCTCTAAGGTCACCTGCCTCAGTGTGGCGGCTGGAATGAGGCGGGCGCAAGAGTGCAGACGTGGGGACAGTGAGGGGCAGCCCTGTCACCTGCACAGGAGCCGCAGGTAGCCTGGCCTGGGGTCCAGGGGTTTGGAGATGGAATGGGGTTAGGAGGCAGATACCCTGCTGGGGAGACACGTTTGACCCTCCACCGCCTCGTGGCGCGTCCCTTCGCATCCCCGTCTCACAGATGCAGAGACAAAGGCTCAGGGAGGTGATGCCAGGAACGCCAGGTCCCATGTTTGCATGTGGCTGGGCCCAGGCTGGAGACCAGGCAGGATGGGGGCCTGTGAACCACACGGGCAAAGGCCCCAGGACGGGACCACCGGCAACAGTAGGGAAGCGAAGCCCGGGACCTGGGGGGCTGCTGGGAGCAAAGGGGAGTGGAACCCACCAAGTGTGTCCAGAGGGGGCTGGAGCGCTCGGGCCCGGCCTGGAGCCCCAGCGGCTTCCTGGCCCACCTGCTCCCCCCTCCTCCTCACCCACTTCCCGGACAGTGGGTCTTAGGGTGGGGCGGAGGTGCAGCAGCGCCCCCTTAGCCACAGGGTCCCCACACACACTGGGCATCTGCGTGGCCAGGTGACAGAGCAGGCCCCCCAGGGCCACGTGCCCACGTGGATGAGTCATGACCCAGGGATGCGGCGGCTCGGCAGGGGAGGTGAGCAGGCAAGGAGAGGGCGGGAGCGGCTGCTGGCACTCGGACTGCCGTGAAGCAAAGCGCCAAGGAGGGGCCGGGGGGGCAAAGAGGGTGGGGGGGGCCCGGGCCCCGTCTTCTGGGGCTGCTGGCGCTGCCCCTCCACTGAGAGCGTGGGGGACTGAGCTCCCGGTCTCAAAGAGTGTGCAGACAGAGGTGGGGAGGGAGCCCGGTGCTGGGCGGAGGAAGAATGGGGCCGAGGGGCTTCTGGCTCACAGGCTGTGGGTCCCACAGGCCGGGAGAGAACAGGCCTGGGAGGGTGTTGTCACGTGCCCAAGGTGGCGAAGGCCCACCCAAGCCCCCAGCTGGGCCTCCAACGCCAGGCAGGGTGCAGGGCTTGGTCCTGGACAGGCAGAAATCCCTGCGGCTTCCCCAGGAAGGCGGGTTCCAGGAAGGGCGCTCCAGCCCGTTCCACGTCTCCTTCCCCACAAGGCTCTTCCAGGTGCCAGGAAAGGGGCTCGAGTCCAGGTCCCCGGGTCTGGGACCCCAGCCCAGAGCCCCCCGGCCCAGCCTCTAACTCGGGTCCAGCCTCACGGGGGCTAATTCAGGGAATCCTGTCCTAGGGGCAGGAGCCAGGAGTGGGGGCGGGGCCGGGGGTGGCCCTGACCTGGGTGTGGGCCTGGGGGGCCCGGGGCGCCAGGGGCTGCCTGCCCGTCTGGGTCAGCTGCAGCTGCAGCCCGGCCCTGGGCGGCTGAGTCATGGGGCCGCTGTTTCCAGGCCAGGACCGAGGCAGGAAAGGCAGGGAGACTGGACACGCCGGCACCTGAAGAGTGGGCAGGCATGGCCCCACCCTGGGCTGGGGGAGGTCAGCCTGTACCCCAGCTCTTCCAGCCCCCCAGCCCTTGACACCGCCCCTGGATTCTGCTCCACGTGCCAGTTCCCAGGTTTCCCCCACTCCCCAGTGTAGGGCCCAGCACAGCCCTGGTGGAACTCTGCCCGTGTACACACACACAGGCACACACGTGCCAGAACACACACACGCAGGCCAAGCCCCTCAGCCCCTCTGCTGGTTGCCCTACCTGGGGCTGACCTGGGCAGTGTGGCCTCTGGTGGCGGTGATCCACTCATCCTGCAGGTCTTTATTGAGCACCTATTGTGTGCCAGACACTGGGCCGGCAGCTGCAAGGCAGCAAAGCAGAAGCCCTGCCTTCAAGGAGTCGAGCGTGGCAGGGGTGCCGGGGAGGGGTGTCTTTGCAGAAAGAGTACCTGGACAGCCCTGAGACGGGGCATTTAAGTGAATACTCAGAGGAGGGCAGAGGCAGCTTGAAGCTCCTGGGGGAAGAGCCCGCCCCACAGAGGCAGCAGGTGCAAAGAGCCCGGGGCGCTTCGGGGCCTGAACAGAAGGCCCGCGGGGCTGGGGCAGCAGGGAGGACCCGGCCAGATCGTGATGGCCTCGGGGCCACGGCAGTGACCCTGGCCTTGACTCTGAGGGCATGGGGAGACCCCGTTTTAACGTCCCCCTCCTGGGGCCTAAGAGTGGCCATGGGAGAGCGGGTGGGGGGCCGCTGGCAGGATCCGGGGGACGCTGGTGACCGGGCCCAGGGCGGCAGCTGCAGGGGTGGGGGGAGCCTCAGATTCTGGATGGATTTGCTGGGGCCTGAAAGTCTCCCACCTTGACCCTGTTGGGTGCCTCTATGGCTGGTGACTTGGGGAGAGGGGGGAAGGCTGAGCCGCCTGGGTGCACTGGGAGGACAGGAGGACAGGCCGGGCGGGGGCTCCTCTCCCCCAGATCAGGGAGGAGCGGAGCGGAGGAGGGGTGGGGGGCTGGGGCGGGGGAGCCTGTCTGGGAGTGAGTGGAAGGGCCCCTGCAGGGCCAGCCTCGCAGCCGACACCGACGCCAAGAAGACCTTTCCTGGAGAGCGGTGCCCTCCCCTGGGTGTGGCCTGGGGCGCACTCAGCCTCCCTGTCCACAGACAGACACTGACGACGTGGCGTCTCCAGAGCCCCGTGGAAAGGCCCGCTGCACCGCCGCCCCGGGGAGCGGGCTCCGTGGGCATGTTTCAACACGGGCAGCCTCCAAACCCGTGTTGAGTGAAAGGGAGCAAGCAGAGAGCCTAGCATCTCATGTTACCGTTCATGCTAAGCCTGCCGCAGATGGATACTGTATCGCATGCGCGTGAGCTGGTGTTTTGAAATGGCTGGAAGGATAAACACCAGATCGCTAAGACGGTTACCTGGGACGGGGCGGGGGGGGAAAGAAAGCCAGACGGGCCAGGTCAAAGGGGACGTTTCTTTGAAATGTTTTTACTTCTTGGAGAAAATGTTTTTGAAGAGTACTTATATCATGCAAACGCTTTGTAAAGAGGTTCATTGAACAGCAAGAAGTCCAGCTGGGCAGAGCGTGTTGCCAGGGCGGGGGCGCACGGGCGCTGTCCTGGAGGCCGGCTGGCGTGGGGTCAGCAGGCCTCTAACTGTCCGGGGAAGAGGCTCTGGGGGCCTGTGCCGTCAGGGAGAAGCCGGGAAGCTGTGCAGGTGTCCGGAGAAAGGACATAGTCCAGGACTGAGCGGGAAAAGAACAGCCAAGGGTGGCCGGAGGGAGGCACGGAGAGAAGCCGCACCAAGCTGTGCGTGCAGGGGAAGTGGTCAGAGGCAACTGGAAGGTGCTGGGAGCCTGGGGGGCACGCTGGGGTCTGTCCAGAGGAGCTAGACCCTGCCCCCAGGACACTCCAGCCACGTACACATCAATCTCCATTCTGAGCTGCAGCACGCACTCTCTGTCCCCTCCCTGCTAGGGGGGTGACGGAGGCCCAGAGTCCCCCCAGGTGGTCAGGGGTCATGGACTGCCTGGCAGTATCCCCACTTTCAGGGAGGTGGACATTTAGGAAGCAAATGATGCACGTGGTACCTGGGCAGACCAGAGTGGCTGGAAGGGGCAAAGCAGGGAGGTGATGACAGGCAAACTGGGGTGGGGGTGGCGGTGTTTCTAAGGAGGAGACCCTCACCTCAGGGCCTGAACAATGAGACCGTCTGCTGGTTCAGGAGACGGGAGGAACGTTCTAGAAAGCAGGCCGGCAGGTGCAAATGTCCTGAGGCAGAGAGGGGGCACAGCACATCCAAGGAACTGATAGAAGCCAGTGCAGGGCAGGAAGGGGCAGTGGCCAAGGTGGGACACAAGGCCCAGACCGTGAGGGACCCTCTGGCCGAGGCGGGGCTGCGTCTTTGTCTTGAGAGCAGTAGGCGTCTTGCAGGAGTCTCACCAGGGCAAGGACGGGGTGCGAGGGGTGGAGGGAGGCCTGCTGGCTGTGGAGCTCATGGAGGGTGAACCCACCTCAAGAGGCACTGCAGGCCCAGGGGTCCTGAACTGCCCACACCCTGGCTGATGGCCCCGAGATGGCGGTGGGGAGGGGGACTGGGGGCGGCCAGGCCAGGGTAGCAGCAGCCAGAGGCAGATGGGACTATGATGACGGAGCTGCTGGGCGGCCCCTGCCCACCTGCCCGCCGTCACTGGGCCGCGTGTCACCCGCCTGCCCGCCCGCCCGCCGGGGCTGGGGGTTTGGCTGGGGTGGCCGGGTGCTCACTGGCTCCCAGTACAAAGTGTTCTGCCCGGCGTCCCCCTGGCTTCCAGGACTTCGAGGCTCGTCAGAGGGGCAGCGCGGGAGGGGGAGGCAGGGGAGAATCAAATGCAGGTGGGGCCTCCACCCTGCCGCCAACACAAACACGGCCTCTCGGCTTCCAGCGCCTTTTTCCAGCCTGCCCTACATTCCCGCTCGCCCGGCCCCGAGGAGGGTGACTGAGTCGGCCAGCCTGGGACTGCATGATGTGGGCAGGGCAGGCAGCCCCCACTTGGCCTCTGCTGGCGGGACCCCCCTGAGGCCCCAGCTAGGGGCTGGCCAGCCTGTTGGGAGGCCCAAGCCCCGCCCATCCTGAGCCAGGGTCCCCCCCCCCTCCACCAGCCCACCCACCAGGTGGCCGTGGGCAGCTTCCTGGCCTCCGTGCATCCTGGTCCCCACTGCCCAGGCCCCCTTCCAAGCAAAGAGGCTCCCGTGCAGCCCAGGAAGCTGTGTGCTGCCTGGGGCCCCCTGACTCTGCCACTGTCCCCTCCGTAAGCTGTCCCATGAGCCTTCCTCCCCGCAGTCCAGGCAGGGCGGCCTCAGTGGGCACAGTCAGGCGGTGGTTGTGAACGACTCTGGGCACAAACGTGGCCCCCACAGAGATGCGGCTGGAGGGAGGAGGTGGCTCAGTTTGGAGGGGTGAGGACTGAGCACATGGGTAACACAGCACACGCAGAGCCCCCATGGGGCTTTCGTCCTTGGGGGTGGTGGGGGGGCAGGCAGCTAGAGATGGAAAATATAATAAATAAGCCAGTGACGTCGGTGTGAGTCCTGGAGGAAAGGACAGTAGGTGGAGGATGGGGGCAGGTTGCTGCGTTTAGCTCAGGGCCCAAGGAGGTCTCGTGGGGAAGTGAGCCTTGAGCAGAAATGTGGGCAAGGTGATGGTGTGAGCCACGCGAGAATCCAGGAAGACTTCCTGGCAGCGGTGGCAGAGAGAAGAGGCGGGAGCAGGGCAGAGAGGAGGCCTCATGCTGGAGCTGCCTGGGGGAGGGGTGACAGCTTGGAGCCTCAGCCCAGACTTTCTTTTTTTATTCAGAGCTCAAAGTGGGGTTTCTCAGAGTTCTGAGCAGAGAAGCAAAATCTCTCAGACTGTGGGGCTGAGGGCAGAGGTCACTGAGGTTGTCCAGGTGAGCTGGTCCATGCTCCCCTGGCCACCTCCCCTGCTAGACGCCCCGGATGGAGCCAGCAATGTCTTTCACCTCAAGAAAGAACAGCCCTGCCACCCACTAGCAACACATGTCGTTAAGACCACCCTAAGTAAGACGGTTCACTGTAGACTGCAAAGCATGTACAAAAAGAATGTTCCAGCTCCATGGGGAAAAGAAAGATCCTTCAGTGAAGTGTGATGTATCGACAGGCTGATCGCTGAAAACAGGCCTGCAGCTCAAAATCAGTCCCACACCGTTCAATGATTGAAGGGTAAAATACAAATCTAAAAAGTCCTAGAAAAAAAATGTTTCAGGGTCGGAATTGGGAAAGCTACTCCAAGCATGCACAAAATCTAGAAGCCACAATGGAAAAGGCAAACAACTCTGACTACATAAAAAAAGTGAAAAAGTAAACAAAACTTCTGTATGACATGACCAAAAATGATAATCATAATTGCCATGGACCGTCAAAGGCCTGGCAGCAAGAGCTTTCAGCTGGTGGTAGGGAAGCCCACTCTCAACATTTGAGCTCAGGTTATATGTTGTGGTGAGGGCATGGCAAGTGCAAAGGCCCTGAGGCAGGATCGAGAGGACTGTGCCCAGGACCTGAGAGAAGGGTGTCGGGGGGGACTGTGAGGGGGCTGCGTGGAGTTCAGGGGCTGTGGATGGAGGTGAGATTTCATTCTGGATGCACTGGCAATTCTGCGGAGGGAGACAACTCAGCCTGGCTGCTGCTGGAGTGAATGGGAGGGGGATGGACCAGTCAAGTAGAGGCGATTCCAGCAGCACAGGCCAGGGATGCTACTGGCCTGGGCAGAGGGCGTGGTGGGGGGGGCGGTGTTGGATTCAGAACGTGTGCTCTTGAGAGCGGGTGGGACATGGGTGAGCGCCAGGGGAATCCAGTGCTTTGCTCTGTGGGTGTGTCGGCACCACTTTCTGAGATGGGAGGATGGGATTGCGGGCAGGGCAAGTCTGAGTTCTCTTTGGGCCCTGCTGCACCGAGATGCTGTTAGACCTGCTTGCCAGTGGAGACGGGGCTCTGGGGCCCCCGGGAGAGTGCAGAGCTGGGGCGGAGCATCAAGGGTGTCTGTGTAGAGATGGTGCCGGCCGACGGGGGTCCTTGGGCTGGGTGTAGAGGGCCTGCGAGATTGTCCCGGCTGCGGCGGATGAACACTGGAGAGGTGGCTGTGGTTTATGATAATGATCCTGAGACCCGCCCCCCTCAGCAGTCAGCCTGGATGGAAGCAATGCTGAGGGTGCCTGGCGGACCCCAGGCATCTGTGGGGCTGCCCCTGGGCGAGCGTGTGTCTGTGAGGCAAGTAGAAGTGTCTTCTCTCCATCGTGACACTCTCTCAGAGGGGAGCAACCTGCACTCCTAAGGGGTGGTCAGCAAGGGTCAGCCAGGAACTGGCAGGCCCCCAGAAGGGTCTGGGGTGACCAGGACCTTGACCATGCTGTGCCGAGGACCCAGCTGAGGCATGGCTGACTCTGGTGATGGCTCAGATCACCTGCCACCCAGTAGCCAGAACAGTGAGAGATTTGAGAGACAGTGGCTAGGACAGAGGCCTTGGTCTACAGCCTCTGAAATGCCCACCCTGGCTGATTCATGATGCTAAACCAATGCACCAGTCCCAGGGACCAGGGCACAAGTGGCGGCCACATCGCCCACCTCTTCTGGCCAAGGCTCACCCCCTGCCTGGACTCCACCTGGGCAGAGGACCCTGGGAAACAGGCAGAACGGCTGGTGTGTTGGTGACCAGGGGTTCCAGAGATGGTGGCATCTGTCTCCCAGTTAGGAGAGTATGCTTGGCACCCAACAGAGCCCCCATGCTGAGTGGGGCTCCCACTGCTCACCCGCTGAGCTGCCCCATCCCAGCAGCACCCCCGCTTGGTAGAAGGCTGCTCACCTCCATGGCACGTGCAAAGGCCCAGGGGCCCAGAGGTCCAGGCAGATACACTTGCACCCTTTGGCAGCTCAGGGAATGATTTGGTGGACGGTACAGGGAATTGTGCAAAACCACACCCGAGGCAGCACATGCATTCTTGCACATGCAGTCTCCCTGCTCTTGTAAAGCCTGAGTACTCGTGTACACACACGTCTACACGTACACATGCCAACTGGCCCTCAGGCCACGCTGCACGCAGGCAAATTACTAACAATAATTACAGTAATGGCCAACAGGAGACTTAATCAGAATTTGCCAGATGCCAAGCACTCTTTCCAGTGGTTTCCTGCATAAATTCATTCAATCCTTACAACATCCTACTGAGGGAGATTCTACCAGCATCCCCATTTTACAGATGGTAAACTGAGGTTCAGAGAGGCCAAGTGATTCACCCAAGGTCACCCAACCAGGAAGCGGCAGAGGCAGGACATGAGCCCAGGCAGCCTGTCTGTGTGCCCAGGCCCTCCCCGCGGGCTCTGACCCACTGCCCTGCGGCCCGCACACCCAAAACGCGTCCTTCCCCAGGGCCTCCCGCAGACTGGCGTGCACACATCCTGCCCCGGCCCACATGCCCAGCGCACGCCCAGCCCAGCAGGCTGTGGGCCGGGCTCCGCGGCTGTCTCCTCAGCAGGCTGGGTGCACCGTGCACCGCAGGACAGAGAGCTAGGCAGGCAGGCCGCCCTGGGGACTGGCAGTAAAACCTCGGCAGCTAGAAAACACGGCTGATTTTTCTCCAAGAGCTAAAGCACTAAAACAAAGTCATAAACACAATTACACCGTCTCCTGCCATAAATTACAATGTTATGAAGCGCTGTGATCTATTTCCACTCATACCCAGCTCTGTGAGACCGGCCAGCCCCACGGGCTCTAACGAAAGGATGATTTATGGGTGTTATTCCCCCGCATTCTCGCTGTGGGGGAGGGGCGTTCCCAAACTCCCAGGAGTCAGGGAGGCCCAGCGCCAGGGGCAGGGCCTGGGGGTGGGGGCCAGGCTGCCCACCAGGCAGGGACCTCCCCCCAGGACAGCTGGCCCTAGGCAGGCAGGTACCCCGCACCACCTCCCCCTTCCCCCTTGGCAGAAAGGTTTCCCGGGGGCTGGGGCGTGGAGGCTCTGGGCTGTGTAGCGCCCACCATGTTCGTTCCACAAATGTGAACTGGGCCCTCCCTGTGCCACCAAGGACAGGCAGAGGGCTGGGGCTCCGGGAGCCCAATTCCAGTGGGAGAACCAGCTACGGAGCGAGCAGCTACAACCGCAGGCCAGGGGCCTTGGAGACGATAAGGGCCAGCGTGGGGATGGTGGGGGCCATGGCAGAAGGAGGGACATGGCCGCGATCAGTGCTTTTGGTGAGGTCCGAGGGTGGAGGGTGGCTGAGGCAGGCGGGGGAGCAGCTGGGGAAAAGGGCCTGAGGCAGGCACGTGCTGCCATGTTTGAGGACCAGCAGAGTGGCCTGGAGTATTTACTCCAGGGAAATGCAGAGGGAAGAAGGTGGGGGGAGGCCATAGAGCAAAGGGGGACAGGTCTAGGGCCACAAGAGGGACTCAGGCTTCTCCTGGGAGTGAGGTGGCAGCTCAGGAGGCTATGAGTAGGGCAGCGATGTGACCTGGTTTGTGTTTTGAAAGGACCACATTGTGGGGAAGGCTACCTGGCAGGCTACTGCAATAGTCCTAGCGTAAAAGATTGGCGGTCTGGCCTGGGCTGGGAGCCAGGGAGGGGTGGGCAGGGGTTTCCCAAGTTCTGCTGACGGACTGAATGTGGAGCATGACACTGAGATTTTGGTGTGTTTTTCTGGGATGAGAAAAATGTGCAAGGAACAGGGTGGGTGCTGAGAGAGAGAGAGAGAGGTCTCAACAGAGGTGCAGGAAAACCATGGTTTTATGGTCTGAGTTCAGGCCTGAGGTCCCCAGGGATCAAGCGTGTGGGTCTTGGGTGTGTCCCTAGCCTGAGCCTGGGTGCTCAGGGTCAGAGGGCAGCAGACCACAGCTTCACATCAGGGTGGCCCTCCTGCTGCCGTGGTCTAGCAGACACCAGGACGCAGCCGGTGCCCCTCCCCTTGATGCTTTCTCTCAGTGACATCCATTGCCCTAGACGTGGGTGCTCAGCATCACCTGCATGTGCTGGAGGGCGCAGGGGGCAAAGGTCACAGGTCACCGTGACCCCCACCCCCACTCCCCTCCCTCACCAAGCAGCAGCTTGCGGAGGGAGGGCCAGGGCCAGGGGTAGGGCAAGAAATGGCATTCTATGGAGATGGAGAACCCAGAGTCCCAGGGGCTGGGGTGGGGGGGTGGCTCAGGACCACCACCTGAATCCCACTGAGCAGCCACGAGGCCCAGGGGGCGCAGTGTTACCTCTCAGGCTGAGTCCTTCCTGGGTCCAGCAGGCCCGCCGTCCAAGGCTGTGGCTGGGCTCTAATAGGGGTGGGAGTGGGCACCCTTCCACCGATCGGAATTCACTCACCATACCCTGTGTCCTGCCCTGTGCTGGGGGCTTCTCACAAACTGTATGTTTGGGAGGGTCCAGGGTGGACTGCCCACCCAGGGGACTGTGAAGTGTGGCTGGGGCCCTGGACAGGGAAGGCGGGTTTCCCAGCACGGGGCTCCCTCTCTGGGAGGCCAGGATAGGGACCGGGGTGGAGGTGTGGCAGGCTCAGCACCCCTGCCATGGATGGGCCACTGGACCTGCCCCGGCTATGAGCGGGCCCCACCCGGTCCCTCCAAGCTGCGTCCAGGGACTCAAGGCCCGCTGTGTCCCCGGGCCTCAGCTGTGTCACTTGTCTCATGGGCTCAGGAGCAGCGGGAAGCAGGGGCTTGTGACCTGGGCAGTGCTGGGCCTTGCAGGTGCCACAGGCCTGTGGCCAGGGCAGAAGGGGGAGATAGGCCAGCAGCAGCCCCTCTGCAACCCCTGCTCCCTGGCCTCTTCGCTCCCATGCTCCCTGCTGTGTGTGAAGGGGGGTGAAGGGGGCAGAGCCGTGTCGCAGGGCGTCAGGAGGACTGAGCGGGCCTGTGCATGGACACGCTGAACTGTCATGGCCATGTCCCTGCGCCTGTTGCCGGCGTGTGGGCTTGGGCAGGGCTCCCTGGGGCTTCAGGCCCCCGCGCACCCTGTGACATACCTGGAACCCCCAACTCCCTGCAGCCCAGCTTGGCCCCAGGGCTGGCATCCACCTCAGTGCCTGGTGTTTAAGTATTTTGAGCATTGCCCCCGAGAGCGGCTCAGTGACTCTTGGTCTAGCACAGTCTGCAAACAAGAGGAGGGCCCAGAGGTCTTTTGCCCTGTGACCCTGCAGAGGGCCCTGGGCTGTCCCAAGAGGAGCCCTGCCTCCCCCTTTAGGTGTTGACCCACGGGGACCCTGGGGCACCACGAGCTGCCCCCCAGGGCAGGGGACTCCCTCCCCACGAGCCCCAGGCCTCCGTGTCCCCCACTCCTGCCCATCTTTGGCCAGTGTGGCCGAGACAGCCCAAGGCTTGCACGTGGCCAGGGCCATCGGCGGGTCCAGAGCTGGGATCAAGGCCGAGCAGGTTCTGCAAAAATTTCCCTTGAAAGACTCTTTTTCAAGATTTTCTTTTGAAAACAAATTCATAAGCACATCAAACAGGAATCCCGTCGTCTTGGGTTTGATCACCAGCCGCCCGGGGCTCTCTAACTGGCTGTTATTCTAATTGCTTTTTTTCTCTTCCGAGGGCCGGGAGTCGTCTTATGGTTATTAATTTGGTGAATGGAGGCAGGGAACAAGGGAGCTTTTGTTGGCCTTGCCCTTTAGTCACTATCAAATTGCAAATAATGACGAGATCCAAGATCCCCAAAACTGATGTGCCCCAGCGGCTCCCGGGGAGCGCCGTCCCGGTCCCCGAGCGGGCACTGCCTTCCTCTGAGGGTGACAGCGCCTCACCTGGGCACCTGCCCGGAGGGACGCACTTCTCTGCGGCTGGGGTTCGGCTCAGGCCGCTCCCTCGGACCGAATGAAGTGCTCACTGGGTGTCACCATCGAACGTGAAGCAAGTTAAAGGCACTCTCCTTGGGAGGAGGAGAACCCAGGGCGGGGGGACCCAGGGACCATCTCTCTGGGACGTGCTCAGCCCTGGAGAAGCGTGGCAGGTGTGAGTCACACTCACAGAACCCGCGGGCACAGGCTCCTACACGACTGTCCTGCTCCATCCTCGAGAACGCCCCCCACGGGAGGAGCAGGGTGCCCCCACTTCCCAGCTGAGAAACTGAGGCCCAGGGAGGACAGCATGGCGGCCAGGTCTCAGCATGGGATCTGACTTGGCCTCCTGGACCAGCCTGACCAGGCTCACCCCACACTGTGGGGACAGGGGATCAGCCACTGAGAAGGACGGAAGCCCACCCGGGCAGAGGCCACCACCGGCCCCTAGGGGCTGGGCAGTACAGGGCAAGCTCAGGCAGCCCAGAGCCAGCGACGAGCAGCAGGCAGCCCCGGGTGGTGTGTGGCACCGAATTCAGCCACCAAGGTCGGCGGGGGCGGGGGTGGGGGGGAGACATGGCTCCCCAGGGCTTGGCCCACCCACTGATCACCACGCCCTGAAGCTGGACCAGGCGAGTGATGCAGAGGATCCCTGCCTATCAGGCGTGGGGCTGGGCAGGCGGAAGGACCCTGCAGGGGCCCAGGAAGACCCAGGGGGACCCTGAGGGTGGCCAGAGGACCAGGAGGACTCGGCAAGTGGCCGGGAGGCCTTGGCAGGAGTCTGGTTTGGCCTGCGGGCTTCCCCACTTGCTCTCTCTCCCGTCCCATCAGTGGCAGCATGTTAACGCTCCTCCCCAGACCCGCTCCTCTCCTGTGCGAGAAGGAGGAGGAGGCGTGAGTGAGGCCCAGGCTTTGGGCCGGCTCTGGGATTCTGGCCCAGATCCGAGCTAGCCCCCGGCGCCCCTGCCACCTCCAGCAGTCTAGCTAATGGGAGCATGTCCCCTGGGACCAGGGAGCCCGGTGAGCCCCCCCCAAAGCCCCATCTCCCATGAGCAGCAGCCCAGGGGGCCGAGGTGGGCTTGGAAGCAGAGCAGGGCAAGGGCAGTGGGCAGAAGTGTCCCAGGTGGCCCCCCGAGGGCGAGCTCGGCCTGGGGCCAGCCTCCCGCCTGCTCCCCAGTGGGGGCTGCGCCCCCTCTCCAGTCGTGCCCAGCAGCCCCACCCCTTCCTGAATCCCAGCCATTCTTCCATTTCCTTTTTTCCCAAGAACACCCTATAAAGGCTTCCATACCCACTTGCCCTGCTGGGGGCTTCAACAGATGTTCAAGTGCCATAAAGTGAAAATTTATGAAACCACAAATTTTCTTCTGTAAAGTATTTGGTGCTCTAACTGATGCCAAACCAATCAATACCCAAGCCGGGGCCTGCACGGTGGAGCGACAGGAAGCTCGCCCGGACCAGCCTCGTGCAAGGCTCATTCCAGGCTACCAGGCGTGCAGGGTCCCCCACAGGTCTCCCGGGGCATAGGCGGGCAGTGGGACTGGGGGGCCGGTCCTGCCAGCGGCCGGAGCCCCAGCGGTCTTGGGCCGAGGAGAGGGTCCTCCCCAGCCCCCCTTGGCTGGGCTGCAAGGGTCCCAGCCAGAGACCCCAAACGAGACTCTTCTCCTGGGGCCTCGGGGCCTGCGTCTGTGGGTGGCGTCAGCATATGGTGGGACTAGGGTGTCAGGGAGGCACCCGGGGGAACGCAGGGGTGGGGAGAGCTGAGTGAGGGGCCCAGGCCCTACCCCAGCTAAACCCCTTCCCTTTCTAGCCTGGACTCCGGTATCAGATGTGTCTGGGAAAATAGGTTAGGCCCCCCTGGCCTGGGTGAGGGGGCCTCAGACATGCAGCTGTCCCTGTCCCCGGGCCCAGGGGCAGGGGAGGAGGTCTCAGTCCCCCGCACAGTCTGAGGAGGCAGAGGCAGGCAGGGGAGCCCAGGAGGTCCCAGGAGACAGCACTGGCCTCAGTGCTGCAGCCGCCACCGTGCGAATGGGGGACGTGGGTCACAGGCCCCACCTCACAGGCAGCTGTCCTGATAGGGGGGCTGCTGCTCCACGCCCCAGCCCCCATCCTGCCCTACCTGCCGCTAGGTCTCAAGAGAGCCCCGTGGCCCCAACTCAGGAGAGAACCCTCCCCTCCTCTCCCTCAGCCAGCCCTGCCCCTCCCCCCCGACTCAGCGTCCACCGTGGGAGGGAGGCTGTGGACTGCCCCACCCGCCTCTGAAGCCTGACCCGGGCGCACCCGGGGACCCAGCTACACAGCATCTGTGGCCTCTTCAACCCACAGCATCTTCCCCGGGGCCGACCCACTTGGCCAGCACCCAGCTCCGTCCGGTCCTGGGGTAGGGATATTGCAGCCAGCAGTGGGGCCCAGATGGGTCCTGGGGCAGTCTGGCTCAGGGCGGCTCAGAGCACATACATCATGGACCATGTGTGTGTTCAGGTGGATGGCCGGCCCCAGCCAGCTCAGCCTGCCGCCGTCCTCAGCCAGGCTTTGGGCCGGCTCTGGGATTCTGGCCCAGATCCGAGCTAGCCCCCGGCGCCCCTGCCACCTCCAGCAGTCTAGCTAATGGGAGCATGTCCCCTGGGACCCTTGGCTGAGCCATCCCTGGGCTTTTACCCCAAGCCACACTCTCCCCTGAAGCAGCTCTGTGTTCTTGCAGCTTGGCCCTTATCGGTGACGATCTGGCCACCTCCGCTCCCTCCCCCATCATTTCTAGTCTTTCCAGTGTTCCAGGTACCCAAGGCGGGTATTATTTTCTGAAGGAGACCCTGGGGGAACCACCCCCAAGGGCACTGCAGGCCCCAGGGTGAGCCATGCCTCCTCCCGGCTCATGCCAGGACGTCTGCTTCACCCCTGCCCCTGCTCTGAGGGCCCTGGCGGCAAAGGCCTTTGAGAGGAACATGGTGGGCATGTGGCCCTGGCTGACCCCTGGGGATTGGTACAGGTTTGGAGGCTCAGCTGGGAAGACGGTGGTGCCCCTGCTGAGTAGGGGGACCGTGCCCGGGATGACAAGACCACCCTGAGGCACAAACCCTGTTGGTGGGCATGGTGGTGGGGGTAGATGGCAGGGGAGGGGGGAGGGGCCCCACCCTGCTACCTGCTCAGCCACTGGGTCTCAGGTGAGGGCGGCAGAGCGGGTCTCCCTCCACGCTCGTGTGTGCACACGTGCAGACTTGCACAGGGGCCACGGACACCCCCCCCACCCCACCCCCACACACACATGCGTGTTCCACACGCACTGGGTGTGACCAAGGCCAGGCCCCGTCCCTCCCCTGGCCCTCAAGGAGCCCAGGCCTTGAGGCCACCTGCACACCGCCCGGCTCACCTCTGACCCTGTCCCCGCAGGTGACGCAGCTGGACCAGAGGCTGGTGCTCATCACAGACATGCTGCACCAGCTGCTCGCCCTGCACCACGGAGGCTCCCCCGGCAGCCAGCCCTCCAGCGGGGGCGGGGCCCAGGTGGTCCAGCCCCACAGCGGTGGCTCCATCAACCCAGAGCTCTTCCTGCCCAGCAACGCACTGCCCACCTACGAACAGCTGACCGTGCCCCGCGGGGGCCCCGACAAGGGCTCCTGATGGGGGCTCGGGGCCCAGGCCTGAGAGGGGAGGCCCGGAGGAGTCCTGCCCGGCCCACCCCACCTCCCACTCAGCACAGGCACCACTAGGCCTGAGCCACCTCTCGAAGGCCCGAGAGAGCAGTCCCGCTCTCCAAGGCCCCAGACACCCGGTGGGCTACAGGGCCCTGTGGCCTGGGCTGGGGGGCTCGGCAAGACCGCCTCTTCCCAGCCAGCGGGTACTAGAATTTGGCTGGGTGTTGGGAGGAGGGGCCTCTCAGCTCTGAGACCGGGGTCCCCCACATTGCTTGCATAATACTCGGGACAAAGCGGCAGGGGGTCAGGCCGGGCATCCCAGGCACTTGGTCTGTCCCATGTATGGCCAGGAAGCAGTACAGCTGTGTGCAGGCCCCAGGGCGTTCCTGAGGGGAGACCGAGGGACGGCCTGGACAGGGTCTGTGAGGACCCCACCCCCAGCCTCAAATCCAGGCCCAGGGGGACCCAGGGAGAAGGCAGGCAAGGCAGGGCAGGGCAGGCCCAGCCCATGCCGAATAAAGGATGCCCACGGGCAAGGCCCAGTCAAGGCCCGAGAGTCCGGCAGAGGCCCCCCCGGCCTGGGCCTGACTCCCTCACGCTCCAGAGGTGCTGACTCAGGCCAGGAGCTGCTGGGGAGCTGCTCCTGAGACCACAGCTTCCAACGGGAGGGACATGTCCACCGCTGTGGCCAGAGCTCTTCACTGGGGGTGGACCGCCCACCAGTAGAATGGGGGTGCTCAGGTCCCCCACTTTGGACTGGCAGCTTCTCCTACCCATTCCGGAGAAAAGAGGAGGATCCCCAAACCCCGCTCTGCGTGCGGGCCTCACCTCCAGCTCCCTGCCTGGTCTGAGCAGCTGGACAGACACACAGACGGTCGCCTCCCTGACCAGCTGCTGAGCCGCAGGGGAGCAGACGGGCGTCACCCCCTCTGACGAGACCCGTCTCCTCTGGGGTGCTCCGTCTCACCGAAATCAGAATAATCTGTGGTGATTTGGAATCTGTGCTTTAATGAATTTCACAGTGTGATTTTGATTCTTAATCGTTCAGGTTTTTCCTAATAAATGTGGAATCACACAATAGATCTTGCCCTGTTCTCGCCTCCTTTCCTGGGGGAGCAAGCGACCCATCTTTGGGACAACCTGTGCTCCCGTGGAGCTGCTGCCCACCCCTCAACACCCCAGCACCCCTCACCCCGTCTGCGCCCACCCCGGTGAGGGGGCCCAGAAGCCTCAACCCCCTGGCCTGGGATTCCTGGGAACGGGGTGGCGCCAGTGGCCCAGGAGCACCTGGAGGCCGGGCTGTTCCTGTCCCCCAACCCAAGGTCGGGCTCCAGCCCACCCGCTAAGCCTTTGCTCTTGCTGGTGCCTTTGCAGGAGAGCCTCCTGTCCCCTCTCCATCTGTTGAAACCACTCCCTTGGTCTCCAGCCAGGCTCAAAGCCCCCTCCTACAGGAAGCTCTCCCTGATAGCCCTTTATGAAACCAACCCCATCCCCAGGTCTTGGGACCCTTCAAGGGGGGTGGGGTGAACAGGTGGGGTCACTGCCCCCAGACAAGCAGCTTGGGGACCCTGTCCTCAGGACTCACACCCCACACGCACTTCTCAGGTCTCGGGCTTAATTCTTAACTCCAGGACAGCACCTGCCCCCACTCCCACCGCCAGCCTCCCACTGCTGCCCACGGGCATCTGGGCCCCTGCCTCCTCCAGGCCCAGCTCCGTTCCCCCAGGTCCTTCCTGGAGCCCTCCCCAACCTCCCTCTTGGACGGGACCCCTGCAGTCCCCTTGGAGGCAGGTGCCCAGGTGGCCTCGAAGCAGGAATTGCTGGTCCGTGTGGAATGTCAGCTTGGGCCCCTGTGGGAGGGGAGGGGCCTGGGTCCCCCTTTGCAGAGCCCCAGGGGCTCCCCGGAGCCCAGCCCTGGCTCCCACCCGAGGGGACGTCTGGCCGTCGGGCACTGGCCGGTGTGGGGCAGGGGAGGAGGGCCAGCGAGGGCCCGGGGCCTCCCCAGCCCAAACCCCCGGGGGGAGGGGCGAGAGCAACAATTACTGGAAAGGCAAAAGCTGTTGTTTCCTTGTTGAGTAAATATTTGTGGAAACCCCAGGAGGCGGCTGGCTGGAGAGCGGGGCCCTCCACGGCGCCCCCGCCCCGCCCGCTGCCGGGCACGGCCCCCAGCCCTCGGGGCGCTCGCTCGGGCCGCCCATCTGGGCCGGGCGCGGCCCCTGCACCCAGCCCGGCTTTGTTTTGCGTATTATCGACTGCGCACAAAGTGCCCGAGTGCTTCACTCCTGGACGGGCCATTGCAGCCCTCTCGGGTGTGAAATGCAATTTACCTGAAATAAAGCCCAATTATGGAATTAGCTAATTAAAGCCGCAGTGGAGGCTGGGCCGGCCGGCCGGGAGCTCAATGCCCGCCGGTGCCCGCGGTCTGAGGGAACAGATGGCGCCCCAGCCCGCCGCGCGGCCGCATTCCTTCACTCTGCCCCCGATAACTGACTTACACAGCACACGGCCATCTGGTGTATGACACGTCCTGTGTGCCCCGGACAATGGCCCAGCAGACCTCTCCGGGAGAGGGCCGTCGCCCGGGCAACGGTGGCATGTGCAGCCCAGGCCCATTCCCGGCCCCGCCCCCGGCCCCTTTGTGGGCCTCGCCTGGCTGCCTGGCCGCTCCTGCCGACAATGTCCGTGAGCGTTTGTCCCTGGCGTCCGGCCTTTGTCTCCCAATTGGGCTTCCTTGTTGGGGTCCTCAGTGTCCAGTGGGTGCCGAGAGCATCTGCTGGCGGGAGAGGGTGGGGCTGGGGGGGCTGCCCTGCCCCCCTCCTGGGGCACCCACCTCCTCTGCCTATGCCCCCTCCCCCGTCGGCGCCCCCTGGAGCCGGGCAGAAGGAGGGCAGCATCTGGGGGGCTCGGGGCTCGGCCGCGGGGGCCAGTCTCTGAGGCCAGTGTCTGCACAACCTGAGGTCCGGCCGACCTGCACCTCCTGCCCCCTCCCCTGTCTGTGCAACGGGAGCAGAGCGCCTCTAGAAGGGGTGTGGGGGAGGAGCTGATGACTATAATACATGTAAGCCTAGGACCGGGTCAGGCACACAGTAGGTGCTTCATGAAGGCAGCCAGACAAATGGTCCAGGAGGTGCCTGGTTCTGGGGTCTATTGCCTCATCGCACTCCCACTGCCCGGCCCCAGTGCCCCCTCAGAGCAACTCCCTGGCCCCTGCTGCGTCCAGCCTCACCCCTCAGCGCCCCCTCGGAGCCAAAGCAAGCTGCCCACAGCCTGCTGTCCTGCACCCTAGCCAGCTCTGGCCCCCACTGCCCAGGCCCTGCCCGCTCACCCGTGATGCCGGGCATCTCCAGCCGGGCCAACACGCCCCTACCGCCCCCCCTGCCACACACACACAGCTCCTCCCTGCACCTTAGTGGGCCCCAAGCTGCCAGCAGCCACAGCCCCCTCCCTGCTCAGGACCAGTTTGGCAGGCACCCCCCCACCCCAACCCCTGCACTGGGCAGGGGTCAGGAGCCAGGCCCTCCAGCCTGCCACTGGAGAAGGGGCTGTGCTAGGACTCTGAGGACCCAAGGGGAGCCAGAGCCCAGGAGCACCTGGCACTGGGCCTGGCGCCACTAGGTACTCAGGAAGTGCCAGTTAAATTAAGGGATAGAATTTGAGTTTGGAAAGAGGCTAACAGCACTGCTGGGGCTGCGGACGCTCCTGGAACAGGCAGGGCACCGCCAGGCGGTGCCATGCGATGGATGCTCAGGGGAGGAGGGCTGGGCACCCTGGGCCCTGGAAGAGGGGGTCAGGTGTGCGTCCTGACTGAGGTGGTCAGACAGCTGGGCTAGGTAGGGGTGGAGTGGCAAAAGGCAGCCGTGGGCCGGGTTCCTGGGATGGGCCCACACGCAGCCCCGCGCGAGCGTCCATCCGGTGGGGACCCGCTGGGTCACCCTCAGGGGCAGACGCCCCCTTCCTAACATGCAGCCAGTCCCTGGTGTGGGAGGCCCTTCCTACCTCCCCGGAAACCTGCCTTCCCCGGCTTCATCCTAGGACCACCCTAATGGTCCTGGGCCCCAGTGGCTCACTGGGGGTCTGAAAGGGTGTCTGCCTCACCATTCTCAGCCCCCAGCGGCACCCCTTCTTGGCTCTGGCCCTATCGTTGTGGCCCCGGGGGGCTGGGGAGCTGGGGAGACCGGGCCCGGCACGGGTCAGACAGACAGCGAGGCCTAGAGCATGCTCAGAGCAGCCAGAGCTGGACAAACAAAGTCCAGCTTCCATTGCCCTCTGAGTGTGGGGGGCCAGGGGCCAGGCCCTCTGGAAGCTGACCGCCCCCCACCTACACCCCTTGCACTGCGCAGCAGAACCTCGGGAGGCGGGCAGAGGGCCTCACGGCCGGGCAGCACTGGAGCCCAGGAGCAGGCGACCTCTGACCTCTCTGGCCAGCTGCTGTGTTTTCACCTGCTCAAGGGGGGAGTTGCCTCCAGCACCAACAGATCAGGCCTGGGCTGGGAGCGGGGGCAGGTAGAGGCTCTCGACACTAGCCAGAGACACTGGCCTGAGGAAGGGTCTTCTCTAAAGATGGGGGTCCTGGCCAACTGTGCCCCATCCCAAGGCCTCTGAGGCCAGGACACCAGCCCCTCTCTGCCCAGGTCTCAGGTGCTAGCTGTGTGGCAGGAGGTAGGGGTTCCACTCTGAGCCCCAGATCCTTTTCTCTCAGCAGGTCCCTCTGTGACCTGCTGGGCCTGACTCTGTCATTTGGCCCTTCCCTCAGCGGCCCTCAGCACCCCTCAGCACCCCATGAGGCACCAGGATGCCAGGGAGAGGCCTGGGGATCCCTGTATCCCCACGCCTCCGCCTCCCCAGCCCCCAGCCCCCAGGCCCCTTAGCGAGGTGGAAGGTGGAGGAGGGGGAAAGCTCGGCTCAGGGCAGACCTACTGGACACCAGAGAATGCTCAGACCCCTCCCCCTGCTCATGTCGTCAGACCCCCCACCTCAAGGCTTCATCCCCGCGCCCACCTCTGTGGCACCCAGAAGGAGCAGGCCTGCCCTTGATTCCCAGGGCCACACCTCTCCCGCCCCCTCACCTGATCCCAGGCTTAGGTCTCACCCACATCTGGGCAGTGACCCCTCAGCCTGAGAAGCCCCAGAGGCAGCCCAGGACGGGTGCCCATCACGGGCCTGGCACACCAGGTTCCTCCTGCCTCCTGCGTGTGGACCCAGGTCTCACAGATGGGGAGTGTGGAGACTGAGTTGAAAACGTGTCACTTGGACGCTGCAGGGACTCCCACCTGCCCACGACTCTGGAAGCCCCAGCCATCCCCCAGCCCCCCTCCACACCCTGCTCGGCAAAACTCTCTCCGAGTTTCCAGCCTGTAGGAATCGTGTGATCTTTCTGAGCAACATCAAAGTGGGAGGCGCGGCCTGCTTGGATCAATCACGCCGGCAGCCTCGTCTTCCTGCTTGGCCTGCGGCCCCAGGAAGCTGGTAGCGGCGGCAGAACACACGGTGACGGGTTGACGGGGTGCTCGTGGGGTACACAGATTGTGCTGGGGGAGGGAGGCGCTTAGAGCAGAGAGGCCTCAGGGGACATGGGTCCTCCCCACTGGTGCAGATGGGGAAACCAAGGCCCAGGGCAGGACTGGCCCAATGCAGCACCTGCTTGTGTGAATTTGCATCAGAAAAAAAGCCTCAGAGAAAAACCAGGACTTCCAGTGGCAGAGAAGTCGGTGGCTGGGCCAGGAAGCCAGGAGGCAGGGGGGAATGGACTGGTTAAAACAAAGAGCTGGCCTTCTCGGACTGGGTCGTGGGGCCGGAAAGGCCAGATCTGAGAAAAAGACGCAGAGAATTCCCAGGTGGTATGAACATAGCTCCTTTGCTGGCCTACGTGGGCCAAAGAGCCAAGAAGCACTATGCCTGTCCGATGCAGCGAAATGCAAGGGCTCCATCAGGACATGCCCACTGGCTCCAATATGGCTGCCATTGCACCTGCCACGCAGAAAAATACCAAACTCCCTGGTGGATCTTCAAGAAACTCTGTTACAAGCCTAACTACTGATTGAATCTACCAAACCCCACTGAATTTCTGTTGGTGGTTTCTTAGCTTTATTCTTCCCCAGTGCCCACTCCCTACACACACACACACACACACACACACACACACACACACATACACACAGTTCAAGAACGTTCCCATTCTGACTCAGCCACTCTCTAGCTGTGCATCTTTGGGCAGGGCCCCTAACCTCTCTGAGCCTCATATGATCTTTGCAGCCCCAGCTTCACAGAGCTGCCAGCAGGGTGCTAAGCCTGAGAAGACAGGACAAAAGCCACAGCAGCCTCACAACCAGGCACCAGTGACAGAGCTCCTGAGGTCAGGGAGAGACGTGCGTATGAACTGTTCTCTTTGGCCCAGCAATATGTCTTTATATACAACGGCAACACACAACTGTCCCTGACGTAGACGTCTCCATAGCAAATCCGCATTGAGTGGGACCCTGCTGGGCCTTCCACTTGACTGGCCAGCTCAGGTCACTCGATGGGGTAAGGGCCTCATTATCCCCATCCAGTTCTCCCAGAACGACTGAGGGAGGCCAACAGTGACCCAGGATCCATGGGGACAGGCAGCCCCCGCTGCAAAGCCAAGACGCCCTTGTGTCAGAAGCCTCTCGCAGCCACTCGCCGGACACCCTCTGAGCAGCCTCAGCCCCATCCCAGCGCGCCCCTGGGGGCCAGAGAATCTGCCGGAGGGGCCTGGGGGCAGGCACGCAGGGAGCGCTCACCCCCAACCGTGCCCTCAGCCCACTCCCCAGAAAGCCGGGTCTGCAGCCCCTCTGGCCAAGGACAATGGAAGTGACAGGTCAGAGATGGATCAGCCGGGCTCAGGGAGAGGAGGCTCGTGCTGGGAGAGGCCCAGGCGCTCAGGGGTGGAGGTGTGGAGGCCCTGACCTGATGGGCTGGGGCCTGGGTGGGGCCATAGCATCACCCGGCAGAAGGGCCCATCCGGCAGGGACGCTTTCAAAAGAGACGGCTATCGGACGGTGGGTAATGTCACTGAGTAATTTCAAAGTGTCTTAATCAAATCCCCGCTCCCATCCACAAGGCCGCGTCAAAAGGCCTTTGGAGAGGAAAGGCCGGCAGCAGACAATCAGCGCGCCTTCCACTCGGCTGGCGGCCCTGCGGCGCAAGGCCTGTGGGGCTCCTGCCCCGCCTGTGACTCCATTTCTGACCCCGAGCCCTCCGGTCTCCTCCCTGGGAGGCCTGGGTGATCCCAGGTGCTGCCCCGTTCAGGGACTGGTCAGCAGAGGGGAAAGGCCCGTCCCCGCCACTCCAGGGGAGGCATCCCAGATGTCCCCTCCGAAGCCTCAGCAACGCAGCCGCTGAGAACCACCACTTACAGGAGGGGAAACTGAGGCACAGCAGGAGATGCAATGGGGGGGACCTGTAAATACGGGCCACGTATCCAACCCCCTGCACCTGCACACCACCCCCATGCATCAGACTCACCTTGAGCGAGGCAATGAGGCGCATGCAGTAGACGCCTGCTGAATGCTCTACCCCGGTGCCTCAGGCCCGCTGTCCCCAGAGGTCCCCCTCTGTACCCACCTCTCTTCCTTCTTTGACTTTTTTCCAAGGTATAGACATGAAAACATCCTCACTATGTGTTTTCAAACACCTCACATCCATAGACTGGAAAAGGGCAGCCCCCTCCTGGGAGGTGAATGAGCAGGTGCTCACCTTTCCAGCCGGCGCAGCAGCCTGAGCCCCAGCCCAGGTTCAAATTCACATGTGCAAGTGCCACGGACTCCGCGGGCACACGGGCTCCGCGGGCACATAGTCTCCGCGGGCACATGGGCTCCGCGGGCACATGGGCTCCGCAGGCACACGGGCTCCGGGGGCACATTGGCAGCGGCCAGCCGTCTGAGCTGTTCAGCGGCTGGTCCTTCTCTCCTACTGTCCGTAGGGGCCTTTCCGTTCTCCTGAGCTTCTGCACAGAGTTTCTCTGTCCATTTGCTGTAAACCACACTCAGCGTGTCCCTACTCATGGACGTTCACTTGTTTCTAGGTGTGACCACTGAGGGCTGAACTGGGGACACCCAGACCCACACACCCTACAAGCCGAAATCGCTGTCCCAGAGCTGTGCCCAGCCACCCTGATTCTGCTGTCACCCCGTGGAGCGGAGCAGCCCGGACACTCCAGAAAGACCCTTCAGGTTCGCAGGGGGAGGCTGCGGCTCGAAGGAGGACCCTTCCTCCCGGGGCACCGAGTCCTGGCCACCCCCCTCTGACTCAGTGTCTGGCCCCAGGCGGCCAGGCAGGCACACGCAGGAGGGCAGCTGTGGGCGGAACAAATGCACATGTGAATGCATGATTCAGCTGGAAACACTCCCCAAGCTATGCCCTGTGTCAAAGGATGGAAAGGAGGCGCCTGGAGGTTGGGCACATGGTGAGCTGGCACCCCTGATGCCAAACTCCCTGCTCTTAACCACCAGGAAGCCCCCAAGCCCCCTCGCCACCCAGAGCAGCTCTGTCCCCGCAAAGGGAGTGGGGAGGGCCGGCCCCTGCCCTCACCTCCCACGGAACCCAAGCTGCGTGGGGAGACAAGAGGCCAGCGGGTGGTCTGTCCCAGGCCCCTGGCCCCCACCAGCATGTTCATCTCCTCCCTCCCTGCCCGTCTCCATCCTGCCACCAGCCCCAAGGTGAGGCAGGCAGGCAGAGCCTTGCCCTGAAAATGCTCCACGAAACCCCGCGTGTGTCCAAGCGGCTTCGGTTACCAGGCACCCGGCTGGCCCAGCCTCTCTCGAGCCCTGCCAAGGCCTGGCACCGATGCCCCCGGCAGCCCCTCTCCCTGCCAGCAAGCCCACGAGGCCCGAGGGCGCGGGCAGATTGCTTTACCGCTGCCGGCTCGGCCCAGCTCCCCCGGGAGAAGGCCCCATTGTTCCCCGCCCCCGTGGCCCCCGCCTGGCTCGGAGACACCCGGGCTCCGGGCGGCAAGGTCACCGGGCCGCGCAGAATCCACCTGCAGCCGCACCAGCTTCCAGGAAACCGAATCCCAGCGGCAGATGACAGCCGCAGGCTGCAGGACAGAGCGCCCATTCAGCCTCCGCTGGAGCCGGCGTGGCCCGACCTGGCGGCCGCCTCCCCAACCTGGGCCCTCCCACGACTGGGCACCGGGTTCCCAGAGCCAGTATTGCCCAGACTGCCCGCCCGCCCGGGGCCACGGCCGGGGACAGAGGGCTGCGATGTGCCCTACCCTGGGTGCCCGGGACAGGTGACAGGGTGGGTAGGGAAGGGTGCAGAGACCCTGCCCCACCTCCAGAGCCTCACGGACAGCCGGCAGCCTACGCGGGCACAGGGAACCCTCCAAGCCGAGCGTTAAGGCAGGCAGTCCCCCCACAGGGCCCTACATGTGTCAGGCGAGTCTTACTGCACCCATTTTATGGATGAGGCCCTCAAGGCTGCAGGGCTTGACTCGACTGCTGAGTTTCTGTACTGATGAGGAGCAGAGCTGGGTGGAGCCGGCAGATGGGACTCCCCTGGCCTGCCCTTGCCCACCCAGGGGTCCCCTTAGAGCGAGCAGAAGGAGAGCTGGTTCGAGCAGCAGCCTTTGGGAGGGCGAGGCAGGTGGAGGAAGCAGCCAAGAGGGCCAAGATCTTCGAGGTGAGCAGGGCCAACCCCGCCCCACCCCCACACCAAGATGTTTTCTTGGGCCCATTTCACAGATGGGCCAGCTGCGGGGCAGTCTAGGAAGCAAGTGGATTCACGGGTTGCGTTGAGGACAAAAGGCCCCCCCACATCCTCCCACCTTAACACCCTGCAGAGGAGACCCAGAATGACTTGGGGTCCTGTAGACCACCAGCCTCAGGTGGTCTCGCTCTCCTGCTGCCACTACCTACCCTCAGGCGTGCAGGCTGCAGCCTCATGGACCTCATGGAGGCCGTGGGAGACAGGGCCCAACCCCCCACACAGAAGGAGACTATTTCTCTTCCAACAGGGTCTCCTGCAGCCAAGTCTCCTGCCAGGTTGGCCATTTGTGGACCAGACAGGAAGAGAGGGATGGAGCAAGCAGGGAAGTGGAGGTGGGCTCAGCCATGGGGCATCAGTGTAGTCCTGTCCCACCCTGGCAGCCAGGCCTGAAGCCATGCAGGTCACACCCAGCTTCCACAGCCAGGACCCAGGTTCAAGGGCTCTTCCCAGGCTGCCCCATCCTTCTTCTTGAGCATCAAGCCCCAGCCGGGACTCGGGGCTCAGAGGCCTCAGGGCTCAGAGGCAGTCCTGCTCTCCAAAGGCTGGGCCACGAGTTGCCTGTCACTCAGCTCTTCTGCCCGGCTGGTCACACTAAAAAGAGCGTCCTGTAGCCGGGAGGCATGAATATAGGCTTGGACCCAGCTCGAGAAGCACCGCCTGGAAACCCAAAGGAGGAAGCCCTGGTCTCCAGACCCAGCCGCCCAACCACCACCCTCCCCCCCAGCCAGCAGCAGCCACCCCAGCTCCCCCCAGTCACCACCCCTGGCGTGGCTGCCACCACCGCCGTCACCCATCACACTGGCCCTTCCTCCCCATCTCCACTTAGCAAACTCCTACTCACTCGACAAAGCCCAGGCCGAGGGGCCCTTCCTCCCTGAACACTTCCTGAAGGGCCAGCCAAACGTGGCACAGGCGCGCCCCTCACAGCAATTGGCACCCACCGCAGACCCTGACTGTGTCCTCTGCAGCTGCCTCCCCTACAGGCAGGACAGTGCCCCATCCGTGGGTTATGGAGGGGACGCATGGCACGGAGAACCCATGGGCATTTGTCTAGGAAATGCCGACCTGTGGGAAGCCAGCTCGGGCTGGACCTGTGAACTCCTGGGGATGAGAGCAGGGAGCTGTGGTCGTTCACAGCACTGGGTGCCGGGCCCCACTGTTCGCTGATGGCTTGGACCTGACCCTGGAGAATGGGAGATGCCCACCAAGAACCACTTAGGAGAGAAGGGGGCACCCCCTCTACCTGCTCTCCGGCTGTACCTGCCTCCAGCGCCCCGTCCCCACGGACCAGCTGTATTGCAGTCCCTCGGAAGCCCCCTGGGGTTCCACCCCAGCTCACCCCCATTCCGAGTACTACTCTGCCCCATTCACGCAGCAAAAACGCAAGGCCCAGGTGGAGAAACAACACCACAGCTCCCAGGCCAGAAACCTTTGCCCCACCTCACAAGCATGACCCACACATGAGGCTGAGGGTCACTCAGCTACATCACAGCCCTGCCCCTCCGGGTGGCCGATAGCCAAGGCTCCCACACCTGCCATCCAACACCAGACTCCCTCCCAGTCTGAGCACGCCTGTCCAAGAGACTTGGTGTTAAACACCAGTCCCTGGACCCCCAATTTCCAAGAAAATTAGTTGGGAAACTAACTATCACTAGAGTGTTATTGACTACTCAACTTGCAGCTTTCTCTCTCTGATAATATTGGGCCCCCAGAAGCAGCAGCTAAAGAGGACTTCACCTGAGCCCCGAGGTATATATTTCTGGGAAGATTTTAGAATTCTGGCTCCTGCTAAGGGGAAGTATTTGAAGACTCCCACAAATCATGACTCAGTCTAGCATTCACGGCCTTAGGACCCAGCACCTACCTGCATCTCCAGCGTCCCCCCGCCCCATACACCCTGTACAGAATCCCAGACCTCAGCCCCAGCCAGCTGACCCAGGGATGGGCAATGGTCCCTCTCCCTTCCCTCTACGCCCCTCCTCCGGGAATCTTCATCGCCCTCAGCCCACAACCCCTTCAGATACGCTGGGAGCTGGTGCTGAAGGGGAAGGAGATCCAGCGACCACAGGCGGGCGCCACCCTGAACGGGATCAACAAGACACCCACTGGTGCTCCTGGGGAAACTAAGGCCCAGAGACAGCCACACACTGTCCTTTGGGGGTGTCCAGAGCCTGAGCAATGCTGTTGCCAGTGACCAGGGACTCTTTCTCCAGGGTTCCCCGTCCTGCCTCTTGCTTCCAGGACTCCGGGCCCTCCCTGCAGCCGCAGCTGTACCCCCCGAGAAGTCATGCAGTTCCTCTGATGGCACCCCTTCCCACGCTTCAGATTCTCTGATGGCTTGGTCCTGAGCAAGGAAGGGGAGAATGCTTGTCATTGAGCCCCGGTCACCAAGCTGGAAAGCTATGTGCCCATTGCAGAGACTTTCTGACTTCTAAAGCCCTAAGTGAAAACACTTCGAAGTCACCGTTTTCAAAGGTTTAGGGCATTAAACACCACTGGGGTAGCGGGTGGGGCATTGTCCAGGTGATCAGCTGGTCAGTTTTTAGTAGCTCCCCGAGGTAATATTTCCCCCACCCGGCCCCCACCCATCTATGCACTCTCCACCCACCACTTGGGATTCTAGGCAGGACACCCACATCTCCAGAAAGTCCTGCCCACGAGGTAGGCAGGGCAATCAAAGGCCCAGAGGTGCCACCACGGGGGCAGAGGCTGGGGGCCCAGGCCCAGGGGCTCTGCTGGACACTGCAGCCACAGAACCAGGCCTGGGCAGGGGGCTCAGAATCTCCCCGGCCTGCCTCCTGCACTCGCCGTGCGAGAGCCAGGCCGGCCCCAGGCCTCCGAGTGCCAGGCCCGGGCCTGGGCCGCGAGGGGCCGCGGGCCGGGCAGGCGGGGGCGGGGGTCCGGGGTCGGGGGTCCGGCCAGCTTTAATGCGCTGACAAAGCCTCATTTGCAGGTCAATGCCGCGGCACACTCGCCTCTCCCCTCGCCCGGCGCCCTTTGTCCGGCCGCGCCCGCTCCTCGCGCCAGATGGCCGCGGAAATGCTAATTTCGGGCGCCCCCCGCCCCCCGCGTTTAATTGCGCCTTTGCAGATGGGCCGCGAGTGTGCGCTTCATGCAGATGAGCGTGGCCTGGCCGCTGCCCGGCCTGCGGGCCGCCGCCCTCGGACCCGGAGCCGGCAGGGTCGGGGGAGGGGCCGGCGGGGAGGGGGCGAGGAGGGAAGTGGAAGGGGGCCGTCCCCCCACCAGCGCGCCGCCGGGCACGAGCGGGCACCCAGCGGGCCGGGCGCGGGAAGCGCGCTTTTCTCTTTTCATTTCTCCAAAATGGGATCTTAAGTGACTCTGAATGAAAACAAATTGGCCCGCTTTCTTCTCCAAACAGACGCGCGGCGTGGGGGCGGGGAAGGGGCGGCCGGGCTGGAAGCGGGGGGTGGCCAGGGGACCCCTGCCCAGCCCGGGCCCTCGCACCCCGACGCCAGGGCCCCGCCCCAGGACGGCATTCGGGGCGGCCAGGTAAGTCCTGGCAGAAGTGGGGCCTCTTCTAACTGGAGCCACGGTTCCGGGGACTCAAGCAACCGGAATGCGGACAGACGCCCCTCCCCCCTCCAGTTTCCAGCCAGAAACAGATGCCCAGGCCGGGCTGGACCGAGAAATGGGGCAGGCCACGGGGGGCTCAACCTCTGGGGGTCAGCCAGCTTCCTGCGCGCTCTATCTCCAGCCCCAGCAGGAGCCGAGCTGCCCTCACAGGCCTCCGCCCCATGAGGGGAGGAAGATCCCTCAGGTCCCCGGCTCCCCGCACCCACAGCTCTGCGCAGAGGGGGCTCAGACTAGACCGCACAGCGGTGCAGGGGTAGGCAGGGAGGGGGTGCAGCCGGACTGGAGCTGGGGGAGCTTGGGAGAATGGACAGGAGGCATGAATGAGTGAGAAAATGTTGGGGAAGGTCCTTTGTGACCTTGTGGCACTTTTTTTTTTTTTTTTTTTTTTTTTTTTTTTTTGCGGTACGCGGGCCTCTCACTGTTGTGGCCTCTCCCGTTGCGGAGCACAGGCTCCGGACGCGCAGGCTCAGCGGCCATGGCCCACGGGCCCAGCCGCTCCGCGGCACGGTAGCACTTTTTTTTATTGGAGTATAATTGCTTTGCAATGCTGTGTTAGTTTCTGCTGTACAACAGAGTGAATCATCTATATGTACACCTATATCCCCTCCCTCTTGGACCTCCCTCCCCTCCCATCCCACCCATCTAGGTCATCACAGAGCACACAGCTGAGCTCCCCATGCTATACCACTGGTTCCCACTAGCTATCTGTTTTATACTTGGTAGTGTGTATATGTCAAACCCAATCTCCCAATTCATCCCACCCTCCCCTTCCCCCCCCCCGCCCCCCGCCCCGTGTCCTTGTAGTATTTTAACCACGAACTTACAAACCCTATGCTTTGCTGGGTGATGGACTTGCTCCATCACCAGCTATGAAACAGGGAGAGGACCATTTTATGGGCCAGCAAATACTCCTGACATGTAACTCAGGCCACAGCGACCGTTAGAAAGGAAAGGGATCTGTGTGTTCCTCAGACTTTCTGTTGTATTTTTGTAGTCTGCCCAGGCAAAGGGCTGTCGTGCCACAATATTGGATGATCCATCAGCCAGGTCCGAAGTCAGCTGGCGTGGTGAACTGGTCCAGCGGCCACTAGCCCAGTGACGGCTCCTGGTCGCTGATCCCTCTGCCTGGAGGTCCTCCCTGCCGGCCACCCTCACCTTCACCTGCTCCCAGATCCCTCCGGGCTTCCAGGACAGTCCCCAGGCACCTCCTTCACCCAGTCCTCAGGGGAGCCCTCGGTCACCTTCACCTGTGGGTGCCCAGCACCCGGCACGGAACCTGGCTCAGTGGACTCAGTGGGGGACATCACGGGGGCTCCCGCTGACAGTCAGGCCTGGGCCAGAGGGCTCAGCCGACCCCTGATGCCCAACCTGCCAGCCCAGGATCTGTGCCAACACGGTGACAGGCTGTGGGCAGGGGGTGGCTCATGAGAAATGCCCAGCCAGGATGTACCATGGAAGTCTCCATGGTCACGGGATGGAAACCATTTCCTATCAATGTGGAAATAACAGGTGCCCCCCTCAGGCCTCCCCTTTCATTTCTTTCCAGGAAACAGTTCCAGCGAGATCTGTACACCCATTTGAGACAAACGGGGCTTGGTCCTGACCCCCTGCAATCACGTCGTTCACCAAAGACTTCCATCTTCCCCCTGGGAATGGTGCTGGAGGCTTGTCAGTGGAGCACTCCTCCACCCTGCAAGGTGTCCTGGGACGGCAGCCTTGCCCGGGCCTCACCGGCCACCCTGGACCTCAGGTCCGGTGACCGCATCTGCACGGGTGAGCGGTCTCTTTAGAGCGTCTGTGCTTTCCTCCTGTTCACGTTACCACTTTTCAGTAATGACGTCCCCCCAAACCTGTAACCTGGGGAGAGTCTGGCCTTTTGCTAACACATTTACTAAGATGCAAGCCATCTTCCAGTTTTGCTACAGTCACCAGCTGCTGCTTGTACTGAAATCTTTCTTCCAAACCGTGTGTCTGTCATTTTGTTTACCACACTCATATTATGGGTCTTAAACCTCTCATCATGGTTAAATATTTTGAAATTAAGACAATATATGTGTATATGTGTGTGTATATGTATTTAATGCTTTAAAATATGTACTAAAATATGCACTTTGAACCTAAAAAGTAATGTGGGTCCCGAAATTGCGTAGAGCCCCAAACTACCATCTCTGGTGTTCTTCGGGTGGGAGGATGTATCTCGGGGAATTTTACTTTCTTTTTGATACATTTCTGTATTGTTTGCATTTTTTTTTACCGTGAGTGTATAATACTTCTACAGTTGGGGGAAATATAAGGCTATTTTCATTTTGAGAATTAAAACCAAAAAAAAGCACCATTGGTTTGCCAACCATGTGACTTAAGCCCTGTGGCAGCAAATCCACGAGCTGGCCCTGGGCCGGTGGGGGAGCAGGGGTCCATGGCAGGACCTCCTTACAAGAAGGGCCGCCTTAGAATGGATTCCTGGGGACGCCTCAGTAACTAAACCCCCTTGGACAGAGGCCAGGGCAGGCCCCCTCCGTGCCAAATTCCACTTGGGCCCACTCTCAGTTCCAGCAAAATTCCAAAGTATATTGTTGTTATCATTATCATTTTGCAATTACGTGACATTTTTTAAATGCCTGGAGTGTTTTTCTACCATTTTCATTAGCTCCTTCTCACTCTGCCCACGAGACAGGTCAGCATTTTGCTTGCCATGAAACAGGCCTGCCAAAGCTCAGAGAGGTCAAAAAACCTGCACGGGTCACACAGCAACAGGGCGGAACGGATTGGGGGTGGGGGTGGGGAGCGAGAATGGATGTCGGGATCCGGCCCCAGGTCATCCTGCAGAAGGTGGAGTATATCTCACATTTCAGCCCCTACTGGGCTTTTATTTGGATTTAGGAATTGGGGGGAGGGGGGACATTGGGAAAGAGAGAAAAAGCAGCACTGTGATAGGAGAAAAAAGGAAAGGAAAACCAGAGTCAGGCACAAGAGACAGAAACAAGAAGCACTGATTCCACGGGGCAAGGGGCCTGGCAGAGTGGCCACCCAGAGGCCCAGGCAGGGGACTCAGGCCCTCGAGGTGGCCCTACTGGCCCATTCTCCCTGCACCTCTGGACCAGGGCCGGGTTCTAAAGGAGCTGGGCATGAGATGGGCTCCCTTTCTGGACTCCGAATATTCAGTCCAGAAGGGAGGGGGGTTGGGCCTGGAAGGATGGGGGTCTCCAGATGCCCCTCGGGACTTCTCTGAAAGGTGTGTGAGGCCCTAGAGCCTGCATTAGTCATGAACCTCAGTCACCAAGCCCATCCCCCAGCCTCAGGAGCAGGCGCCACAGCCCAGCGCCCACCCTCACAATGGCCCAGCCTGCTGGAGGCCTGAACAGGGCAGCTCACCATTGCTCGTCCCAGACCCCAGGGCAAGAGGCCCAAACTGGAAGCTCAGTATTATGGGCTGAGTTGTGCTGTGTCGAGTCCTAACCCCTAGTATCTCAGGATGCAACCTTATTTGGAGAGGGGGCTTTGAAAGAGGTGATTAAGTTCAAATGAGGTCACTAGGGTGGGGCCCTAATCCCATATGACTGGTGTCCTTATAAGAAGAGGAGATCAGGATACAGACCCACACAGAGGGAAGGCCATGTGAGGACACAGGGGGAAGACAGCCGTCTACACACCAAGGAGAGAGGCCTCAGAGAAACCAACCCTACCGACACCTTGATCTTGGACTTCCAGCCTCCACGACTGGAGACAATGAATGTCTGTGGGACTTTGTCACAGAAGGCCCTAGGAGACTAATACCCCCAGCATCTGCCCCTCCCCAACTCGACAGAGGGGAAGACACCTGTCCAGACCCATGCAGCCAGGGTGGACAGAGATGCCATGGCACAGACCTCCAGACCAACAGAAACCCCCACCCATGCCAGGTTTTGAGACCTTTTCTAATTCAGTGCATCAAGCTCCCTCCCAGCCAGCTTCCTTTAGAAGCAGTGTCCTGACACCCAGGGACTCATTGTGAAAGTGGGGAGTCCCCCAGAATGCCATTTTTCCAAGGCCAAGATTAAAAAGCCACGAGCAAAGCCCACAGCTGTGTGCCCCTAATGCTAATTGGGGAGTGTGCGCATTTGGATCTGGCTGACTTGGGTGGCTGGGGAGGTTTGGTGCCCTGGAGAATCAGGGCCCGCCTGGAGGGCCAAGCCCAGGCTGGGGCTGAGGGAGCTGCTGGGCCTCCCTCCTGCCCACCGTGCCTTCATGAACAGCCTCATCCAGTCCAGCTGGAGTCAGCTGATTAGCCCATTCTGGTGGCATTGGGAGTCCCCAGTATCTATTTTTCCACCCGCACATGTTCAATTAAATTTTGCTTTTGTGCCAGAGAGGCCTCTGATGTGAGCATTTCTTGGGAGTTTTTCCATGTTTCTTTATGTCCTTGAAACCAAAGTCAGTCACCAGGTTTCAGAAAACACCCTCCTGGATGGAGCGGGTAAGAGGAAAGAAAAACACAACACAAAACAAAAGCAGAAGAAACAAAAGAGAAAGCACTGACTGCCTTTATACAGAATCCTCCTCCGAGGAGACAATTCATTCCGATTGAAACGTTTCCCTTGTGCAGTGTTCACGGAACGCGCTTGTCGCATTGGGCAGAATGCAAATCCTCCTTTTTCCTTTGATTCAAATATTTAAATTTTCAAATATATATGCTGTGACAATCGAATGGCAGCTGACCTCACTTATTTTCATAGAAGATGCGGAAGCCACGGGCAGCAGTTAATCTAGCCAGCAGAGGCGCCCACAGCCCTGGGGGTGGGGGCGGGGGAATAATCCTTTTATTCAGACATTTGGCTTAAAAGAATAACAAGGAGAAAAAGCTGGAACGTAATTACATTGCATGGAAAACAGAGAAAGATTTTTTTCTCTCTGTCTAACGAGCTTTCTCTTTTTCCTTCCTCAAAGAATGGGGCGCATGGCCAGAGGCTATTTTCTTGGTGAAGAAATCAGGAGTGTTTTCCTTCCTTATTGTCCCCTACTCTCACCTACCCCACAAGGGATTTTCTTAGTTGGGTTGGCTGCCACTGGCTCATTCGTTCATTCACTCATTCACTATAAATTCCACTGGAAGACCTACTGTGTGCACAGCCCACCTCAGCTCTGGCTGGGCCAGTGGAATCAGACACCCCCTCCCCCAACCCTACCTTCCTTCCCGCTCCTTCCCTGGGGGCAGTCGGGGGACTCGGTGCCCCAGCAGAGACATCCCCTGGGCCATCAATGCCCACAGGGTTCCCTCCACACCTTCCCCGGGGTCGGGGGTGGGGGCCCAGAGCACCTAAGAGGAAGGCGTCTGAGCACCGCGGGGAGGGGGAGGAGGAGAGGGCACCCCTCCCTTGGACAGCAGGGCCAGCGTCTGCCACAGTCTCTGTTGCTAAGTCCTGCTCCCGGGCCGGGTCTCCCAGAGGACCCCAGCCCAGCCCATCAGCAGGGCTGGGTCTTTAATATTTAAAGAGCTCTCCCGGACATTTCAAGAACTCCCCGACACGATTTTCTGTGATGCGTGTGCTGTCGGGACATCTGTCTTCTATACCTAATAAAGTCGCCCCGATTCAGAATGAACTCCTCGGCATCGCTTTGAATCCGGGCTCACATATGGTTGGTAATTAGCTGGCTATCTCTTGGAGTTAAATGATTTTTTTTCTCGCCCGTTCGCATCCATAATAGACGCGAACAGAGTTGTGATTGTTCCCCGTTGCGGGACATTCTGCGCCTGAATGAGCGGGGGCTGCTGTGTCGACGCGGATTTGCCATATGGTTGCGCGGAGCCGGGAAGAATGGGCCCCTGTGTGTGCGCCCGGGACGCGGCGGCGCGGGCCGTGCCAGCCGGGCGGAGCCGGGTGCCCGACGGCGCGTGAGGAGCGGGCGCCACGGCCGAGGGCGCACGTCAGGGCGCGGGGTGCCCTCGGGCCGGGCGCGCGGGTCGTGCGCCGGGACAGACGCCGGGAGCGCCGGGCCGGCTCCCCGCCGCCTGGAGCGCGGAGGACGCGCGGACGGACGCACTGACGACCAAAGCACGACGGACGGACGGCCCGCGCCGCCCCGGGGCCCTCGCGCCCGTGCAGGCCGCGGGCCGCGGCGGGGGCCGGCACTGCGGCTGCAGCAGCCCCATTGTGAGGCCGGCGAGACAATGGGCGGCCCGAAGAGGCACCTGCTCGCCTGAAAGGCCCATAAATCGCCGCCGCGTCCAGCTGCCTTCCCGCCCCTCCCCGCGGACCGGCGAGCCCAGCGCGGCCACGGCCCCGAGAGGGAGCCTCCCGCCCGCCAACGCCGCGCACGCGGTCGCGGGGCACCGCCGCGGGCTCCCCTCTGGGGAGGCCTGCGCCCAGGGCCGCTGTCCCCTCGGGTAGCCAGTACGGTCCCTCCTGCCGGGCGCCCACGCACCCACGCACCCGCCGGGCTTAGGGTACTCACTCGGGCTGCCTTTGAACCAAATTCTTGAACTTTTGAACCCCAGTTGTTACTGTTGCTGCTGTTTATAGTGTTGGGAGCCCGGGAAAGCTCCCCAACACCGGAGGACCAGGATCCCCACCGCTCCCAACACCCGTCCCCTCCCCCTCCCCTCCCCCTCCCCCCTCCCCCCTCCCCCGGGGCCTGGGATAAACAACCCCGCCCCTGACCTCCAGGCATGCCAGGCTCCATCCCATCTCGCTAAACTAAGGCCCAGCCCAGTTAGGGACCGGCCAGCCCCTAAAAGAGGGGGCCAGTAAGCACCCTGTCTGTCCCAGCCACACCCAGCCCTCCCGGTCTTCTGGGAGCCTTCCCCTTTCAGAGACTGGACTGAGTCCTCCAGCTGGAAGGGCCACGCTCTCAGGAGTGCACAGCTTTCAACTCCTGGACACTTACCTGTGCGTCTGGCATCAACTTCCCCTATAACCTTATAATAAAGAAAATCAGCCTGCAGCCATGGTCACCTCCGTGGTCACCCCGGGGGCAGAGGGGGTAGGGGGAGATGGGACAGGTGTTTTCCAGTGCCCACACTGATAAGGCCTGTGGGCCAGGGTGGGGGGTTGACCACTAATTCCTCCATGTATTTGACAGCTGTGTCTTTCCCCAGGCTTTAAACATTTTAAAATCTCCCTCCTTGGAGGGCGGAAGTGATGGCCAGGTTGGGCCATCTTGACCACCAGGAAGTGGTGCTGCTACAGGGGCTATAATGCCTCCTTGGGTGCCCCCAGATGCAGCAGGGCAGGCTCATCTTGGGGCGCAGACTGCAGAGTCAGGGAACAGGGCCCTGCTCCAAACAGCCAGCCTCAGGTGGGCACTGGAGATGGGCCTTGACCTGAGTCGAGGGAGGATGTGGCCCCTGGCTGTAGGCAGGGTGTGGGGCCTGCCCTCCCCTCTGTGGCAGCAGATCCTCGGTTGGATGGACACCCTGCCTCTCTCTCCATGGAGGGGGCTGGACTTGGGCTCCGCAATGGTCTAGGCATTCAAGTGTTGGCACACAGGTTCAGCTGGGGTTTTCTTCCAGGAAAAGGAGTGCTTTCAGCAGCCAGGTCTTTGGCAATGCCAGCCCTGTGCTGGTGGCCTGCTGTTTGCACCCCGAGGGACGCGGCTCCCCAGACCTGCAGGAGCCAGCTGAGATGGCCAGGCCTCTAAACACTGGTCTGGGGGTGCCAGGCAGAGGGGTGCATCAGCAGGGCCTTGAGCCTGCTCCTTGGGTCTCCTGGCTGCAGGAAGATGCTCACCCCCACCCCCAGTTCTCCAGCTCTTTTGATTTTCATTATCTTGATTTTAATTATCTAACTCCATCTCACCTCCCCCCCTCCCCTCCCCTAATAAAGGGCCAGCATTTTCCCCACTCCCTCTTTTCTCCCTGACATATTAGAAGAATGTTTTTCCATTTCCTTTGATGTCCTTTACAAGCTGCATCTCATTTCCTGCTTGGGCATTTCTGACCTCGAGTGACTTCTACCAGCCAGGCTGCGTGGCTGTGTCTCCCCCTCGGTGCCCCGCCCAGATGCCACTCTTCGTTCCACCTTCCCCACCTTCTTCCCCCGGCTGCCAAGGCGGCAGCCCCGTCCAGCCTCAGCTGAGTTTCCGAGGAAGGCTCCTCCTTTCCAAGTCTCCCCGTGGAAACCCGACGATCTGCTTCCCTGGGGCCTGTGCTCTGCATTTTTCTGCTGTTATTCTTTGGGCAGGCTGGTTTTGTTCATTCTCCCCCTTGGTGGCGTGAGCTGGGTAGGGGCTGTGAGGGACACAGGGAGCTGGGGGCCTCCAGCACCCAGGGCAGAGGGAGTCTATGTCCTCCGGACGGAGGCCGCGGGAGGTGCAGGAGCCCAGCAGAGCAGAGGGGTTGGTGGGCTCCCTAAGCCTGGCTCTGTGCACCCCCAAAGCGGCACAAGTGAAACGGAAAACTGAAATCCGAAAACTGAAAACCGAAGCCCCTGAAATGAGCCACCAAAAAGAAAAACAAAACTAGAATCAACAAAGGGGAGTCGTTTGACAGGATTCAAACAGTGTGTCTTTCTTCCCTCCCTCTTTCTTCCTTCTTTCTTCCCTTCCTCCCTCCCTCCCTCTCTCCCTCTCCTCCCTCCCTCTCTCCCTCCCTTCCTTCCTTCCTTCCTTCCTTCCTTCCTTCCTTCCTTCCTTCCTCCCTCCCTCGCTCTCTCTCTCTCTCTCTCTCCTGATCAGGCACATGACTCTGAGCTTCAAGCACCATCAGAACCAGTGGAAGTATCTTCAGCGCAGGCTGGGAACTGGGTCCTGGGACCTGAGACCCAGTCCCTGCCCCTTCGGGGTATAACAGACCACACAGGGATCTCCCAGCACAGGAGGGCAAGGGCGGAGGGAGGTTTGCACAAGAAAGCAGAGGAGATAGACCCTTGCCTTTGTCTCAAACCCCAGCTAGACTCCTCCCAGGGAGGTTTGCGTGTGTGACAGCTCCATTTTATTACTATGATTTTATTAGGATTATTACTATTTCAATCACCAAAAATGACTCAAAAGAGGCTCAGTAAAGCAGCAGCCTATCAACCAGCCAGGACTCGAGGGCAAACGTGGGATGTCCTGTCCAGACAGGGACCGTCCACCCAGTGGGACAGGCTGCAAAGGGAGGTCCTCTGGGTAGCGATGGCTGTCTGGAACCAGGACATCACGGACTGGTCCCCTTTGCAGGGTCTCTGGTGTGGCACTGGCGTAAGGTCAGCAAGGTTTTTGTGCTGTTTTCAAACAAAGCCCAGGGCCTTCCCTGGAAGCCAGCAGCGATCTTCTAGAACAAGGGAAAGGAATGCTTTCCGGGACAAACTGCTGGGCGCTGCCCTGATGGCGGCCGGGACCACAGCTGCCTCGGCCCCGTGGGTCCACACTGCACTCCCAGACCGACGCCTGTTCCAGTGGCAAAGACAGATTTACCCCGTGGGAGGATTCGGGGTCTGGGATCCACTTTAAAACAAACAGCAGTAACAAAAAATTAAGAGGTGGGGGAGGGAAACAAACTGACAAGTTTCGAAAAATGTTAACGATTGTTGACTCTGGCTGGTGAGCATGCAGAGCTCACGGTAATCTTCTGTTAACTTTGTGTATGTTTACAAGTTCCAAGTTCCCCGGAAAGAATTTTTTTAAAGGAGGTACAAGTGATACTATTGCTGAGAAAATTTAACACCAGCTACAAAGTTAACAAACAAAGAGAGAAATTATATGCATGTATGTGTTGTGTGTATGACGTACATGTATATCATATCTATTATGTATTTCATATCTCTATAAAGTAGACACACACACACGATAAAAGAAGGCAGAAAGGGTTGCTAGCAAAATGCCCTTATCAAGTGTCATCATGTCACCGTTTCAGTGGCCTTGGGGGTCGGGGGGTGGGGTCCGTGCTGTCATGGGCAGGTGCCCCCGACTCTGCTTCTCGCCTGGATCCAGCTCTGATGCCTCAGTAAGAAGCCTCTCCCACCATTTGGTCAGTTCAAACACAGGAAATGCTCCGTGACCTTTTTTCTGTTTATGACTAAAAAGCCCTGCTAAAGGAAAACAGTTTTGTTTTTAATTTGGGTAACAATCGTTTTGTGAGTCCTGAAGCAAACCCCCCAGAATATACTGGATACACACTGAGCACCAGCGCTGAGCACTGCTAGGAAAGGTGCCATGGCCAAGGCGGCTGCAAACTCTTTGGAAACTTGTCTGCTTGGTCAGATGGGGCAGAGGTGATTCTACTCAACTCCCCAGGCCAGGCTGTTAGAGACATTGCTGCTTTCACCAGGGCTCTGGGAGCACTGCCATGCTGTGAGGAAGCCCAAGCAGGCCTGAGGAGAAGCCACAGGAAAAGGAACTGAGGCCCCAGTTGGTGGCCAGCTCCACTCTCCCAGGCACGGGAGTAAGCCGAGCCATCTTGGAAGGCAACCCCCAAACCCCGACCGAACCACCCTAGCTGATGCCCCATAAGCAGAGCTAAAGTACCTGCCAGCGCTTCCCAAGTCCCTGACTCATAACATCCTAGGTATAAACAAAACCGTTGTTTTAAACCACAAAGCACTGGGATGGCTCTTACTTGGCACAAGATCACTGGAGCAGGTGTTCTCATGCCAGTGGGAGAGAAGGGCTGGTTGCCAGTGCTCCTCTGCCTTCATGGCCCTGGCACTGAGGAGTCCAACCCTGGTCGAGTTTCGGGGCTGAAGGGGATGCTGAACACACAGCCATGCGACACAGAAGCAGGTTGGCCCCTAAGGGGGCCCCATACCCAAGGGCTCTCAGGCAATGGCTAAGTTCGAAGCATTTCTTCCTGATGCCACTCAGGCCACCAGAGGCCACTTCTCCTTCTTAGTCTAAGGAACATATGCCAGCAATACAATCTGTGTCTCCACTCGCCTTGAAAATCTCACTTCAAGGCTTACATAATACCAATGTTAAATTGCAGAATAAGACATTGGGGCTACTCAAGTATGCCTAACCGTCGGCTCACAGCTCAGTCTCTGAGACTGTGACCTGTTCCCAAACCTTGACAATTTTCCTCCTTCATCCTATAAAAAAGTTAGATGAGTGACTGGACATGTGTGTGTCTGTGTCTGTGTGTGTTGTGTGTCTGTGCATGTATATGTCTGTGTGTTTCTGTGTGTGTGTATATGTGTGCATGTGTGTGTGTGTGTGTGTGCAGGCAGTTTCACTGGGGACCACTCTTGGGCTCACCTGGCTGGTGGGGTGAAAGAGCAGGGTTAAGACCAGGAGAAGCTGAGCTATGATGCAGATCTGAGAAAGGTCTCAGCCAATCCCTCGGGGGCCCCGGAGTCGGGATGGTCCCTCAGAGTTGTCTGTTCAAGGCAAGGGGCCAGGGCTTTGCCCCCCAAATCCACCAGCCTTTGCAGGTGGGGCATGTATGGGCAGGGATGAGGCGACTCTCTTCAGCTGAGAGCAAGACCTGCAGAAACACTCCTCTGAGCCAGCAGCTGCCAGCCTCCCGCGGTGGGAATCGATGCCTTAGTGGTTCAGCACACTGAGACCTGGGAACGTAAGCCTTGCCTCCGGAGCCTGGGCCCCGGACAATCCAGATGGATCAGTGCAGTGCCAGGGGAGGGGAGGCGGAAGGGGCGTGTGGAGTCTCGTTCGTGTGGAAGCTTGTGATCCGTCCTATTGCCTCAGGAAAGCTCAGGATGGTGGATTCCCGTGGCAGGGATGAACATGCGGCCAGCATGTTGCAGTCAGGGATGCAGTCAGAAGCTGGGTCACTGTTGCGCTAGCCATGAGAGGGACTACCATCCTGCCCCCAAGCTCTTCCGTCCCACCTGCAGCTCCTCGGCCCAGATGCTCCCTGCCTCACCTACTGGACACTTTTTAAAGCACACACAAACTCTACCACAGAACAGAAGGCAACCAGCGAGGACACGGGACCCTGCCACGCTGAAAGATTTGGCCTCCCGCCCTTACATGTGACAGGGTTGAGTTGGCACTGTAGGACACTGAAGGCAGTGCTCAGAGAGGAGGCTCCAAAATTTCCAGACACGTGTCCAAGCATCCAGAGCAACTTGACATCACCACCCAGTCCTTGCTGTCATTCCTGGAAACCTAAAACAGTGACTTGGGATCTTCAAAGGAGCTGTCTCTGTCAGCTTACTTTACCGTATGCTGTGTAACAAAAATCTCAGTGGCTTACACCAACTACAGAGGATTTCTCTCTGTGACAGTCCCATCCTGGTGGGCTGGGGCTGGGTTCCCCTGCAAGTCACTGGAAGGGGCAGCCCCATTGGGACCCTGCTGGTCCCTCAGTGGAAAGATAAAAAGGTGGCCCCATACCCAGGTCTGTAAGGGCTTCTGTTCAGGCGTGGCATATGTCACATGAGTCACATTTCATTGGCCAGAGCAAGTCATGTGGCCAAGCCTGACATCAACATGCAGGAGATGTAGAATCCTCCCACAGGGCAGGGCAGCAAATATTTGGACAATAATGCAATCCACCATCATGCAGAGCCAACTGGACGAGGAACTGACCAATGGCTCAGGCTCTCTGTCCCAGTCAGGTCAAACCAAAGAGGTACTGAAAGGAAGCCACAGTCATCAGGGTTCTTTTTTATTTATTTATTTATTTATTTTTAATTTTTTTGGCCACACTGCAAGGCTTGCAGGATCTTAGTTTCCGAACCAGGGATTAAACCCAGGCCCCAGCAGTGAAAGTGCCAAGTCCTAACCATTGGACCACCAAGGAATTCTCTAACGTTCATTTTTGATTATGCTTTGTCTTTGTGTCTAAATTGTAATTAGGTTTCTGTTTGTTTGAATTCACCTAAAAACTCGTGGTCAGTGTGGTCCACCCAGGAGAAAAGTTTGAAAAACAGTGTCTTGGACAGGAACTCTCATTCACTGCTGGTGGGAATGCAAAAATGGTAAGCGACTTTGGCGGTGTCTCACAAAATTCAGTGTACTCTTACCGTATGATCCAGCAACCGTGCTCCTTGGTATTTCCTCCAAGGAGTTGAGAACTTAGCTCCACACCAAAAATGTGCACAGCTTTATTCACAATTGCCTAAACTTGGAAGCAACCAAGATGTCCTTCAGTAGGTGAATAGATGAATAAACTGTGGTCCATCCAGACGATGGAATATTACTGAGAAAATTTTTTAAATGAGCTATCAAGCTCATTTGGAGGAAACTTTAAAAGCGAAGTGAGGTCTTCCCTGGTGGCGCAGTGGTTGAGAGTCCTCCTGCCGATGCAGGGGACACAGGTTCGTGCCCCGGTCCGGGAGGATCCCACATGTCGCGGAGTGGCTGGGCCCGTGAGCCATGGCCACTGAGCCTGCGCGTCCGGAGCCTGTGCTCCACAACAGGAGAGGCCACAACAGTGAGAGGCCCACGTACCACAAAAAAAAAAAAAAAAAAAAAAGTGAAGTGAAAAAAGAAGCCAATGAGAAAATGCTCCACATTGTAGGAATCAAACACTATGACATTCTGAAAAAGGCAAAACTATGGAGACAGTAAAAGTTCAGTGGTTGCCAGGGCTGGGAGGAAGGATGAACAGGCAGAGCACGGAGGATTTTTAGGGCAGGAAAATACTCTTTAGGATCCTGTAATGGTGGATCCATGTCCTTATACATCTGTCCAAACCCATACAATATCCAACATGGAGAGTGAACTCATATAAAATATAGACTTTCGTTAATATTTAAATAATGTATAAAAACTTTAAAAAAAAAAAAGAAACAGTGCTCGGGGGAGGGCAGCTAGAGCCGTTGGGCCAGCAGCGTGGGCTGTGTCCTGACTGGGTACTTGGCCAGTGAGTGACCCTGGGCCAGTGGCTTTGCTGTCCTCACCTGTAACATGGAAAGCTAATGCCTCATGGACAGGACTGTCCTGGTGTCCACAGGGCCTGGCTGAGAGTAGAAATCAGGGCAGGGTAGCCTGAACTACAACTTATGTCCAAAAGAAGCGGCTCTCCCCTTCTCTGGGAAGGCTTCCTCAGCTCTGAGAATGGCCCACATTCACACTTACATGGAACCAGGAACCTCAGAGGTCTCCCCCCGCTTCCCCGCCTTCCAGTCCCCCTCATGCCCCACCCCGACCAGTCCATCAACAAGTCCCATCAGCCCTCCCTCCCAATATATCTCCCAGCTCCCCCCACCCCACCTCCCACTCCGGCCCCTCTGGTCCACTATTCTGTGAGCACTCCAGACCTCAGGGCCTTTGCACTGGCTATTCCCTCTGCTGAAACTATCTTCTCCCAGTTAATCCTCAAGACTTGCACCCCTCACCTCCGCCAAGCTCAGATGCACTTGCTGTGGGGTGGGAGGGGGGCTCCTTGACATGGCCTGCTTTAAACAATAGCCCCCTGGCCCCGGGTTACGTCACCTCTCCCCATAGAGGCAGCTCCTGCTAGCAGGGAATTGTGTCTGTTTCATGCATCGCTGTGTCTCTGGTGCCTAGAGCAGTGTCCGGTGTGCTGGAGGCACTGGGAATGTTTGCCAACCTGGTACCTCTGCTTGGGTGGCTGGCCACAGTAGCCCCTACCCGGCCCCTCCTTTGTTCTCCTCCCAGCAGCCTTAGGATGCTTTCTTAAATTGCCTCAGCTTCTGTCACCCCGCTTCAATCTCCCCAAGGGCTCCCTACTGCCTGCAGACAAAGTCCAGCAATTGAGGCCAGCCCATCAGAATCAGGAAGGTCCAGGAGAGCAGTGGGAGACCAGGGAGTGGAGAGGCCCTGCAGGCATATCCTAAAAGGCACTCTTACAATGAATAATGTTTAAACCATGTGCCAGCCCAACACGCACCAACAGGCCAGGCCAGGGCCATGGGAGACCCCCGAGTGGCCCCCTCGGCCCTACTCTCCAGCTTCATCAGGACCCTCTGGCTCCAATACACTCTATGGGTGACATCCCATCCTATGGCTTCCTCAAACACCCAGCTAAGGCGCCCTGCCCACCACTGCCCGGGGCAGTCCCTGCTCAGCCTCTGCCCCTTTATCATCCCATCATTGGCTCATGGTTAGCTGCCCTACATTTTGTCTTACCGGCCTGGTCCGTAAGAAGTTGCCCAGGTCACACTATAACTCAAAATCCAGTGCTTTTTCCCTATGGAGGGCAACCTCTGGGTCTCTGCTGCGAGCTCCTGCCTAGGGGAGAAACTGGCCCCAGAAACGACGTCAGTGTCCCCTTCCCGTCCCTAACGGCCCTGATGCTTTTGAGAAAGCCACCCTGAGTGACACCAGGAAGCTGGGTAGCAGGGGGCTGCATCGCCTGGTCCGTGCTGGGGGCCAGGGGTGTAAGCAGCAGAGCGGGGGCAGGGGGTGGGGGGCGGGTAGGATGCCCGGTCACATTGAGTTTGGGGTGGGGACGTGCCCACCCCCAGCCAGACTGTCCTCAGTGTGAATGGTCACTCCAGCAGGGTTCGCTGCCTGTGGACTCCCGGTTCGCGCCACCCTCCTCCCTCCCGCTCAGCCAGGCTGAGCTCCCACCTGGTCACACAGGCAGGCCTGGGGGAGGCCCCCTCCCCAAAGGAGAGGTGCAGAGCCTGAAGTCAGATCTCGGCAGGTCTAATTCCCAGGATGTGTTCAGGCTGAGCTGAAGGCGGCAGGGCCCCCTACTCTCATTTCCCAGGGGAGGTATTTCTCAGCGTGCAGCCCCAGCTGGGCCTCGGGGCCGGTCCCATTTCCCTCCTCCCCACCCTTTCAGAAAGGCAGCTGCGGGGGAGGGTAAGTGAATCGCATGTCCAAACGCATCTCCAAAATCGAGGCTTCAGCCGAGCCTTTGACCCTGATCCGTGGGGGACATCAGTGTCGCAAACAGCCCCAAAACGGTTAACTTAAAAAAATACACCACCACTGCTCCGCTTCCCCAGGCCCAAGGCACCAGCAAAAACACTGCTAGCCGTCACCCTTTCCATTGTAAGCCATAATTTTCAGAGGTTTATAGGTCAGCTATAAAAAAAAAAATAAACCTCTCCTTTTGACTAAAAGGGAGCACTTGGAAACTAGAAGGCTGGTGGGTGCCCGGGTGGATCCGGCCTCGAGTTTTTCCACCGAAGCGGCGGCGCATCTCATCTCTCCCCACCCCCACCTGCCCCTGGGCCCTTCCTCTTGGCCTCCCCCTCCCCCTTCTTCCCCGCAGGCCTGCAGGCTGCCCCTCCCCCACCGTGGGCGAGAAGAGGCCAGAACACATCTGCGGTCCTGCGGCCCCACCCTGGAGGACACCGGGGCCCACGAAGCGGAGGACTTTGGAGCCGTTGGGGTCCACCTTGGGCGGGGCCTGAAGAATTTCAGGCTCAGGTTCGCCCTCTCCGGGCCTGCGACCGGCCCAGTTCCCGCAGGTGCCCACCTGAGTCCCATTGGGGCTCGGCCCAGGGCAGCTGGGGGTGTGGGTGGTCTCCTTGGAGCCGGGGAAACAGTGAGCCTTGGTGTCCGCGTACAGCCCTGCACGTGTGTGTATGTGTTTGTGTTTGTGTGTGTGTGGATGTGTGGATGTGATAAATGCATAGCGAGGGCGGGGCCGCTCATCCCTAATTTAGGGCCCTGGAGCAGGTGGGCGTGGGCCAGCCCTGCCAGGAGAAAGCCCCCCTCCCTCCCTTTAGGGCTGCCCCCTGGGTTCTAACTCCCTAACTTTTGGGGGTGCCAGAGGGGAAAGCTGGAGGCAGTACAAGCACACACGGAGCTGAGTTGCAGCATTATTCGGCCTCTTTATTTAGAACCCGGCGGACGAGGAGCCGGGGCAGTGGTGCAGACGGCTCAGGAACCTTTTTTTTTTTTTTTTTTTTTTTTTTTCTTTTAACAGATTTGTCTTCAAGTTTAAAATAATCATAATAGTAAAAAGAGACAGCGAAAGCGCGAAGAGACTGCAAGCTAGATGGGCTTGTACGGCAGCTACAGCTTGTGAGCGACCCCCTCCCCCCAGAGTCCGCTATAAAAAATAAATTTACATTTGTCGATAACCAGATGCGAGTGAGGTGCCTTTGGCATAACCAATAACCGAGCTAGCGCGTGGCAGAGCGGCCCACGCCTCGACATAAATAGAAAATATAAGTTAGTATAACTTTAAAAACTTTTTGTACAAATATACATGTTTTTTTCCTTTTTTCCTTTTTTTTTTCTTTTTTCATTTTTTTGCACTGAGTTTCAGCAGAGATTAAACATTTTATATAAATGACTCTTAAAGCTTTACACCTTGGGACCAGTGTACTCCTCGTGCAGAATACATTTAGATATAAAAGACGTTATTAATACATTGCACAGTTTTCAAACTTTAAACACAAAACCGAACGCTGCTCCGTGGCAGCTGCCGCCGGTTGCTGCTACATGGACGGTCCCAGCCGAGGCCCAGCGCTCCTCTCCTGTCCGCTGCCCAGCGGGCTCCCTCGGGGCTCGTTGGGAGCGAGGCTGCGGGAGAGAAGTGCGGTGAGAGAGCGGCGACAGAGTGGCCACCGGGACCCCGCGGGGCGCCCCTCCCAGCCCACCCCGTCTGCCGCGCTCACCTCTCATCGCAGCCGCTTGCGCGGGGTTTGCTCAGCCGAGCCGACGGCTGGAGCGGCGCCGGGCGCGGCGCATCCCGCGGGAACCTCGTTCGACGCCTTGGCTTCGGGCGCGGGTCTCTTGCGCTTGGCGAAGAAATCTGCGGGCGACAGCGCGCGCGGCCGGTCAGGGCGGGGCCGGCCGGGGAGCCCAAGAGGGTGCCGGGAGGAGGCGCGGGCGGCTGGCCGGCCGGTGGGGGGGCGCCGTCCCCGCCCGCGCCGAGGTCCGCGGCGGGTCAGCTTTGTTTACGTCGCCGCGCAATGTGCTGTGTAAGCATTTCCCCTTGTCCCGCGGCCAAGCCCCCCGGGGCTACCGCCGCGCTTAACCCCCTCCGCGCCGCGATCGCCGCGCCCGGCCGCGCCCGAGGAGGTTCTCCAGTGGCCGGGGCGAGGATCGCGCTCGGAGGGGGCCAGAGCGCGCCCTCCCAACCCTCCCGTGCGAACCTCTCCGGAGCACAACAACAGGGCGGGGACGGGGTGCGGGCGCTGCCTCGCCCCGCGCGCTGCGGGCCCTTTAACGCCACGGAGGAGGCGGGGACCAAGAGAGGCCCCCGAGGGCCTGGGAGCCCGGCCGGCCGGACAAAGCAGGGCCGGGCCGGGCCGGGCCGGGGCGGGGCCGCGCGGGACTCACCGGAGATGAGAGGCCCGGACAGCTTCTTGATCGCGGCGCCTCCGGCGGCGGCAGTGGTGGCAGCGGCGGCGGCAGTGGCGGCGGCGGCGTTGGTGTTGGTGGCAGTGGCGGCAGTGCCCGGCGCGGGGCGCCCCGAAATCCCTGAGTGCGGCGGCTCGGCCAGGGGCTCCTGGCTGCGCGGCGGCGGGACCGCCTCCGGCTCAGAGCTCTCCTGCGGCGCCGGGGCCGGGGCCGGGGCAGGCGCTACGGACGGGCCGCTGGACGGCGACGCCGGCGCCTCCCCGAGGCCGTCGAGGGACTCATCGGCCGGCGGCCCGGAGGGCGGGCTATCGCCCGCGCCGTCCGGGCGGGGACGAGGCGCCAGGAGCAGGCGACAGCGCCCCACCTGCACCGTCTCGCGGTAGAAGGCGGGCACGGAGTCGCTGTCCACCTCGGTCCACTGCAGGCGCCCGGGGCCCCGCAGTGGCACGTCCTGCTGGAAGTTGTAGTCCCAGCGACGCTGGTCCTCGGCGCTCAGCTCGGCCAGGCGCATCTGCAGCTCGCGGCTGAGCTCCTCGTGGTCCACGGGCCCGAAGAGGCTGCGGCAAGCGCTGGTGCGCGCGAACAGGGGAAAGGTGCGGCGGGCGACCAGGCGCTCCATTGCCGACGCGCTGCGGAGATACGCATCGGACTTTTCCGGGGGCTGCGCGGGCCGGGCGACGGGAGAGGAGAGGAGAGGAGGAGGAGGAGGAAGAGAGGAAAGGAGGGCGGAGGCCGGGCGCAAGTGAGACCCCGCGCGCCGGAGTCTGCATTTGCAAAGGGACGCGGTGGGAGGGCGGCGCGGCAGCTACCTGGCTGTCGGGCCGTGGACTGCTCCTGAGTCTCGCTCGCTGTGTCGTCCGGCCGGCGGCCGCGCCCCCTCGGGTGCCTGTCCTCGCTCGCTCGGCTGGCCCTGGCCTGGCTGGCACCCACCGAGCGCAGAGCACTTGGCCTGTGGAACGCCCAGTCCTCGCGCGCCCCTTTATACGCGAGGGTCCCACCCCCCCGCTCACGGGCCCCGCTGCTATTAGCATAATGTAGTATTTTCAGTTTCAACAACACCGCGGCGATTGGCCGGCGCCGCGCTGCCCCCGCCCCTCCGGCGGTCCGGCCCCCGCCCGCCGCCCATTGGCCCTGCGCACACACCCACCCGAGGGCGGGGCGGGGCGCGAGGGCCGATTGGCGGGGCGCGGGACGCGCGCAGCGGCGGGGGAGGGGGCGGGGCGCGGGGCGGGGCCGGAGTTAAAGGGCGCTGCGGGCGGTAACGTGACACCGCGGCGCCCCGCCCCCTCGCCCCATCCCCCCCACCCACCCCCACCCCCACCCCCACCCCCACCCCCGCCCCCGCTCCCGCCCCCCGCCGGATCCTTTGTCTGCAGGCGGGGGCTGCTCGGCGGCGGTGGCGCGGGCGCCCCCCCCCACCTCGGCTGGCGCGCCCTACCGGGCGCGGCGGCTGACGACCCCCGGCAAGACCGACGTTCGGTCTGGCCCGACTCGCCCCCCGGGGGCACCCAGCCCCGCCGCCCGCGCTCGCCCTTGGGCCTCCCGCGCCAGTTGACGGGCCTTTAACCCGCCGCGGCCAGCTCGTCCCTGGCTGGAGCTAGATAGGGTCTTCGGCTGCCCCCGCGCGGCCTGCTGCGCCCGAGGCTTCTGTCCCTGGCAGGGTTCCGCGCACCTGGAGCCCTAACACACCTGCTAGACCTAAGGCCTACGAGTGAGCGGGGAGAGGGGTTTGGGGGGCCGGGGGAGGGAGGCTCTGCTCCACTCTTTCTCCAAGGGCGAAGTGGCAGACACCTTGAGAGGTGGCCCACAGTCGCCTGGAGCCAGGGTCTGGAGACTCTAGCTCTTGGGGCCGTCCGTCCTGCCCAGTGGATGGGAAACTGGCCATGCCCATCCTGAGCTATGCACCCTGTGACATCCTGAGCTACGTCACTGACTGGGTGCTCAGCCACTTCAGGCTTGGCCAGGCTGGGGGTTGGCTGGCTGGCTGGAGGCTGCTGTGCTGGCTATTGGACAGGGCACTGGAGGCTTCTCCACTAGGGTGGGCCTGGCCCTGCCCAGCCTGGGACCCTGACTATGTATGCTGATCCTCTGGGCCAGGCTTATCCCTTGACACACAGGGAACCGCCAGATGGGGTGGGGGCAGGGGGGCAGCAGAGAGCAGCCGCAAGGGCGCCCAGGCAGCCCTGGTCCAGCTGCTTATAGGAGCTGCGCCTCTCTGCCTCCATCCTGGAAGGCTAGCACCCCCTCACTTGTGCCCAGGAAACATGTTGGTTGGGAAGTACACACCTAAGAATGAATGACAGGGCATGCGAGCCAGTGGGCCCTACTACAGTGCCAGGGAGAGAAGAAGCCAGCCCAGAAAGGGAAGGACCTGCCCGGCAAGGCCTATGACCCTGCTCCCCCGCTTCTTGGTGTGGCCCCTGGCTCTCCCCAGTGGCCATCCCATCGGGGCCAGGCCACAGGAGACTGTAACTTTCTGCTGCTATCCCCTTGGCCCAGCCTGTCCCAGGGCTGGGAGCCTAGGAAATGCCTCCAGCAGCTCAGGCGGGGAGGGGGACAGCCAAGCTCCTGCTGGAGGGCCCAGCAGGGCCCTGAGCTCCCAGCCCCTGTCCTGGGTGAGCCCACAAGCCCAGTGAGAAAGGTGAGCTGGGGCCGACCCAACCCAACCTGCCTGCCTCCCCCGCAGGGTCAGGTGGGTTCCAGGTCCCTTCAGGGACGGAACTCCTTGCTAACATGCAGACGTGTCCTGGAGGAGGCTTGTGGAGGCAAGGTTTGGAATGAGGGCCAGCAGGAGAAGCCATCAGCCCAGCTAAGGGACAGGGCACGTTGCCACCCTTGGCTCTTGACAGCAGGACCAAAGTTGATGATTCGTGTTATATTTCTTTACTCTTTTTTGTGCATTCTATTCCAAGTTTTCCACAAGTACAGTTGGTACAAATTTTTTTTAATTAATTAATTTATTTTTGGCTGCATTGGGTCTTCGTTTCTGCGTGGGCTTTTCTCTAGTTGCGGCGAGTGGGGGCTATTCGTTGCGGCGCGCTGGCTTCTCGTTGCGGTGGCTTCTCTTGTTGCAGAGCACGGGCTCTAGGTGCGTGGACTTCAGTAGTTGTAGGACGCAGGCTCAGTAGCTGTGGCTTGCGGGCTCTAGAGCGCAGGCTCAGCAGCTGTGGCTCACGGGCTTAGTTGCTCTGCGGCGTGTGGGATCTTCCCGGACCAGGGCTCGAACCGGTGTCCCCTGCACTGGCAGGTGGATTCCAGTACAACTTTCTATCTTCGGGAAAATAAGAAGATGACAGAGGCTACCCTGGCCCTGTGGACCCCTTGGGTGGGGCTGATATCACCTGGCCTGGAGTTAGGAGGCAGGGCCTTGCCCCACCCTAGTGCCACGGCCACACCAGTCTCCCCAGAGGCCATATGCACAGGGCCACAGTGGGTAGTGACCACCAAACGTGGATCCAATGGCCCCCAGGATTTCCCAAGAGGTCAGGATGCCCTGACTTCAGCCATCTGGGAGGGCAGGCCAGGGAAGGAGCCAACCCCCGGCCCAGGCTCAGCCTCCAGGCTGTCTCCCTTCCAACAAGACTGAAGCCACCGCACTCCCAGCCCTGCTCTGGGCACCCAGGGGAGCCAGCACTCTCCTCCCTGGCAAGGACTGCCCCATGGTATGAACACCTGTCTGCCCTGGCCCCCCCAAGGGCAGGAGACCTAGTGCACGCTTCATAACTTACGGGAGCTGACCCTGCACCAGGCCTCCTGCGACCCTGCCCTGCACGTGCACGGTCTGGTCCGAGGACAGGGTTGGGAGGGCCATCCCGACTGCCTTGGGTGCACACCAGACACCTCCGTGAGTGCCAGCTGAGTTCAGGCAGATGGGTCCCAGGGCCCCCACAGTGAGAAGCCCAACAGCATCTGACTTGGAGTCCCGTCTCCAAGGACTGGAAGTGGGCGTCCCATACATGTTGGGTCACATAGCGTGGCAGCTGTGGAGCCCTCAGCCAGCCGAGCCCTGCACAGGATGGTTTCTGTAGATCCCTTGCTGGGCCTCACCTGTTTTACGGGGGAGGGAATGGAGAGCTGGAGGCTTGGAGACACAGAGGCTGGGTCAGCTGCCAGTGCCACCCCCAGCTGCCTGGTGTCCTAGTTATATTTCTCCAGGGGCCATGGGGACACCTCCTTGCTCAGTCACCTCATTAGAGCAGGGAGGTGACCTTCTGAGTCTGTGACCTTGAATTTGATCCAGGATGGTACCCACTGGCTTACTGAACCTGCTGGTCCCAGTAGTAGGCTGGGTCCCTCCCTGCGCCAGGGACAGACGGTGGGGAGGGCTGGGAGCCGAGGCCAGCACTGAGAAGAGGCCCAGTCCTCCACTCTAAGGGGCTCTGGACAAGCAAATATCTGTCTAGGTACCAACCAGGCTCTGCTTTTGTAACTTAAAATGTATCCAAAGGAAAAAAAACATTTAGAAGGAACAATGTTTGTGCAGACAGCAGAACCAGGGAGGGGTGTGGCTACCCTACCCCCTCAAATCCTGCATGTGCAGGAACGGGGAGCCTATTTGCAGCGGGGTGGGGTGGGGTGGGGGGAGTCCTAAGCACCAGGCCCCCTGCTGGCATCCTGCAGGTACATCTCTGTAACTCTCACCTCATCCAGCCTAGGAGCAGCAGAGTAAAAGCTACGAACTCACCCAACCTTTGCCGTTTCCTGTAAGCACACAGAAAGCCCACGTGCCCAACCCCCTTGCGACGGGGTGGCACAGACGTGAGCAGGAGTGCGCTACACCACTTCCAGGCAGGGCCCATCAAAACCAGCCAAGCGGTCCTCCTCCCCTCCCCACCGGCGGGGGCGGGGGAGGGGGGCCCCTGGGGACAGCAGAGCCGGCAGCAACAGGAGCCCTGAAAGCCCACGTGGAGCGGAACCACCAGACCCGCGGCGCCTTCTGCACACCCACCTGACCAGCATGGGAGTGAGAAATAAACTTTCATTGCACCTTCAGTCACTAAAAAGTGAGAGTCATCCGTTTCAGACACGACTTCCCCTGACTCACATATATGGCACGGGTAGCTCCCGGTTGGCATTTTCTAGGTGAGGAAAGGAAGGTTCAGGAAGATTCAAGGACTTGCTCCAGCTTCCAGTGGTTATGGCCCGGTGAAGGGGGGGGGGGCGTTTAGTCCTCACAACACCCCACAGTCGGTGGATACTGTGGGCTCTTTTTCCAGGGAGGAGAAACATGCTTGCCGGAATGAGTGGCCGAACCTGGTCTCTGGTGGCGGGGAAACGCCATCCTCAGCCGCCTGCTGCCCCCTGGTGGCTGACTTCGGCACCAGCGGCCTCTCTGGCTGCCCCAAACCTCCCTTCTCCTGGGGACCCACTGGGGCAGTGGGTGTGCCAGGGCCCACCCCCAGCAGTACTTCTGGGGACCCTGCAGGGGCGTCTGTGTCTGTGCCCTTCCCAAAGCTCTCCGATTGCTATCCAGGGTACTGCCCTGTCTGAGGAGTCTGGAAGGACATGACAACTGGTGACCACACTAGCTGCCTTGAGCCTGCCCTGCACTGAGGCTGGCCTCTTTGCCTCATTTAATCATTCCAAGAACCTGAAGACGGAGGCGTTTTGATGCCCATTTGCCAAGGGAGGAGCCTGAGGCTCAGAAAGGTTAAGCAACCTGCCTGCAATCAGCGGTCAATGGCAGCTGATTTGTGCCTCTGGCCCAGCCCTGAGCCCCTCCACCTGACTGCTATGAGGGGCCGATAGGCACAAAAGCGGGAGAGGAAAGAAGTCAAGGGTCCCAAGGTTAACTTCCCCTGACACCCCCGCAAGCCCTGGAGCCAGGGGCGGGCACATGTGGGTGTATGGCCCTTCCCCAGGATGGCTGACCCCGGGGGTTCATCCTACCAGGGAGGTGACCAAGCTCCCGCTCAGCCAAGTCGGCCTTCCCACGTGCGGATCTCAGCTTGTCCACCTCCCACCCACCAGGGTAAGGCCCTCACTGCCCCACCAGCCCACCCAGTGTGCCCGGGGAGTCAAAGCACATCACCCAGTGGCGCACTTCACCAAGGCCCTGGGCCGGCCTAGCAGGCCCCCTGGGGAGGCCACTGCCCCTCTGAGCCTCACCTTCTCCTCCGTAAGATGGGGCCTGGAGGCCCCGAGGGGTATGGAGAGTTACAGATTAACCAGCCAGCCCCCAGCGACCGGCGGATCGGCCCAGTTCTGTGCTTGCGCGCTCGCACGCACAGGGGGAGGTTTCCTGGCGCCCTTGGCAGGGGCCCAGCGCCCCGCGCACAGCGAGAATGTTCCTCCCGCACCGAGTTCCCGCGCTTGGCTCGCCCCGCCCCCAGCCCCCCCAGGACGGGCTGTTCTCGGGGTGGCTGCCAGGCACGTCCTCCGCAGGTGCCGGCCTCCCTCCGGTGACTGTCCACAAGCCGCACAACGCGAATCCAAAGCTCCGATTACAGGGTCTGCCTTGTACTCAGGGTCGGGGCCAGGGTCCTCACTGCCCCCACCCCGAATCGGTGGGAGGGGCTGAGCAGCCCTGGGGGAGGAGCGGGGGAACAGGAACAGCCCTGGACGTGAGAGTTCCTCCGCCCCATCTCCAAAATAGACCGGGGCTGCTTCCCCCTGACCCCCGGGATCTCAAGCAGGGGGACCCCCTCTTCCCGCCTTAACTGGGACTTTTCTGGTTTCAGTCCTCAAAGTCCCAGGAGCCACTGGACCACTGGTCATCCGAGGCTCCAGCCAGACCCTCCCAGGGCTGAGGAGGTGTCCTGGGGCGGGGGGCAGGCACCGGAGGAGGATCTCAGGGCCCGGCTCAGACACCCTCTGTGGCCAGCTCTGAGTCCCACCAGGGCCCCCTCCTCCTCCCCACCCGCAGGACACAGACCGGACGGTCCCCTGGGCCAGAGGCTCACTTTGCCAGGGAAATAGCAAGAAAAGCATATCGGGGATGAGCAGATGACCCCCCTTCCCAGACCTCATGCCCACCATGCCACCCCAACTTCCTGTCTAGTCTTCTTGAGCTAGTGGGGTCCCCTGTGAGTCAGCATCTTCTACCCACAGGGTACACCAGGGAGCCCCTCTCCCATGCTGCTTCCAACACCTCCGCGTGGTGTTCAGAGCAGCTGAAATGCCAGGGAGGAGATGTGATGATCCCCACCCCTCCCACAGCGGGACCTGGACCCTCGCAGCCATGGAGGAACAAGAGGCAGGGGCTTCCTAGGCTTCAGGAGAGACTTCATGTGAGACATTAGTTGAGCACCTAGTACTCGCAGGCACTGGGACACCCCCAGCAGGCTCCCACCGCGAGTCAGGGCAGGATGAGGGAGCAGCCGCCTGCCTGCTGCCCGTCCACGGCCAGGTGAGGAGGACAGCCCTCACCACTCCGTCCGCCCCTCCATCCGCTCACTCTCCACATTTGCCCAACTTCCCCCCCCACCCCCCCACCCCGCCCCGCAGCGTTTCCAAGGTGAGCAGCAGCTGATCAGGACAGAGGCCAGGAGGTAAAAGCAGGGCAACCCGGCGAAGCCAGGGCTGCAAAGAGTAGGGGCTCAGCAGAAGCGGTGCCTGTCCCCTCCCTCCCCCAATGGCCCGGGCAGGGGGGCCACAACCGTCCTCAGTGTGAGCGGCAGCCCCTGGGCCCCCGGCCAGACCAGCCCAGGCCGCCTCCCCACCCTCCGGCAGCAGCCTTGAGGCCCCAAACTGGGCGCCTGCTGCCCCCTGGTGTCCACAAAGGGCACCACCACCAGCAGCCCGCCCACGCAGCCCACTGGGGCCGGAAAGTGGAGGGCGGACCCTGCGCAGCCTCCAGCCACCCCCTCCCCCCACTGCCGCCTGCCTGCCCACCTCACTCTTCCTCACCCCGGGGGTGCCTTGGCCAAGGGCCTCCCTCTCTGTGACCCTGAGTCTCCTCGAGTCTAAGATTGGGGTGAGGTCTGCCCACTGTGGCCAGTCAAGGCTGTGGAGGGGGAAGCCTCAGTTTCAAAAAAAATCCCCGCACCCCAAGGTGCTTGGGGTGAGGGGTGTCCCTCACACCTTAGCGGTAAATGCGTTCGGCCTCTCCTGTCTCCAGGGTGGGCAGGGGGCCAGGGAGCCAAGGAGGGGAGAGACAAAGAGGCTACAGACCCCAGGTGAGGGCCTCAGCCTGCCCTCCCCCTCCCCTCGTCCGCGTCCCTTTTCCTTGCCTCCCCCTCCCCTTCGCCCCTTCTCCTCCCCTCCCCGGCCGCCCTTCAGCCCCTCCTCTTCCTCTTCCTGCCAGTCCTGAAGGGGCCAGGCCTCACCCCAGCGCCCTCTGCCTCCTTCCCTCCATCCGTGCCGCGGGTCACTGGATCTCTCTGTGAGGCCTGCACCTGGCCGCCCCTGCCTGCCCCCGCTGCTGCGCCTGGGGGGCCGCATGCTGCGGACCTTCCCTTACGGAGCACAACTGGGAAATTCCCTGGTGGTCCAGTGGTTAGGATGGGGCACTTTCACTTGGCGGGGTGGGGGGGGGAGGCCCGGGTTTCAGGCCTGGTCGGGGAACTGGACTCTGGCCCACCTGACAACATCAACGACCAAACCAGTAACTATAACTCCCATTTCTGGGCTGGGGCTAAGGCCCAGCGGGCAGATATCTGGGCAGACACAGGCCCCTCAGGGCAGAAGTGCCTGGCTGGGGGGACAGCAGGTAAGATAGCAGGCTTGAAGGGACACGTGTGCCCCACAATCTCCATCAGCTGTCCACACCCCAAAAATAAGCCCACACCCTAAGGGAACCCTGTGGGCCGCCAGGGAAGGCCTGGGGTCCGCCTCCAAGCTGCCCACGGTCAGGCACAAACCCCGAACCTCCACAGCTACCGGGGCAGCTGTGCTATGATGATGGGAAGTGGGATACAGCAGGAGCCCGCAGCAGGGGCCACCCCAGCTTTGGGATGAGGACGAGGAGTCTGGGAAGGGAGGGGGGCCCAGGCAGGGAGGTGGCCATGCCCAGGCCTTGAGGGCCTTTGCAGCCCATCGTAGCCGGTGCCCGGAGAGGGAGCAGGGAATGGGCTGGGTGGGGGCTGGATGGAGGCTGAAGAGGGTCGCAGGTTTGCAGGGCCTGGGGATCCATCTGGCCCACGAGCTGGCTACATCCTGAAGGCACCAGGGAGCCCCGGAGGGTTCTAGCTGGGGGTCCAGGGTCCTGTGGTTGAGTGGTGGATGCAGGTGCCAGGACCAGCGAGGTGAGGAAGTCAGGGAAGCAGGCAATGACGGGGCGCCAGGCCAGAGGCTGGGAGCCTGAGAGAGGCCAGGTCTGAGGGCTCCGGGAGCCTGCGATGGGGGATAAGAGGAAGGAGGGGGAGGGGAGTTTGGAAGATGGTGCCAGGAGGTGCCTCATGGCCTGGAGTGCAGGTTGGGGGTGAGAGGCAGCAGGCCCTTGCTGGGGGGACAGGAGGGTGTGGCCACAGCCCACGGCTGCCCCCAGGGTGCCAGTGGGCCCAGCTTCCTGCCGGTGGCATCTTCGCACAGCAAGAGGAATGGGGCAAGGGGCAAGGTAGTGGGCGCTGCCTGGTCGAGGGGCAAATCTGTGGGCTTTGGAGTTGAGCAGAGTGACTGCCTCTTGCTGGCTGTGTGACCTTGGGCGAATCACTTAACCTCTCTGTGCCTCTGCTTTCTCATCTGTAAGGCTCCTGATGAGGCTCGGAGGCCATGTCCATATGTGCCTGGCACAGCGGCCCCCTCCTTGAGAAGAGGCATCACCCTCTGCATAATCGGTCTCTCCCTCCAGACCTAGAGGGGTGGGCAGGGCACAGCCGAGCACTGAGGACCCCACCAGATGCCTTTGTAATGAAAAATGGACATTTGCTCTGAGCCCAGGGGCATGGGCTGGCAGGCAGACTCCAACCCCAACAAAGGCATTTGTACCCCCCAAATCATGTGCAGTTCCCTAATAAATTGTCAGACAGGATGAAGCAGTATTTACATAACAAGCAGCTTGGACAGTGCTACCACCCGACCCAGGGGGCTCTGTGGGACACAGATCACAGTGACTGGTGGGTCTGTCTTCATGTAACCCAGGCTGTTTCACCCGGCTGCACACATGCCTGATACTCAGCAGCATCCCTGGTCGGTACCCTGCTGTTGCTGGCAACACACCCTCTCTGTGCCAGGCAGCCGCCCCGGCCATGCAATTTACGTGCAGATTGCTTCATTTAATCCTCACATGTATCCTACGAGGGAGGAATTAGCATTGTCCCATTTTGCAGATGGGGAAACTGAGGCTTGAGAGGATGAGATGCTTGTCAAAGCCGGGTAAGCTGTGGAGATGCTGGCCCAGCAGGGCTGCCTGCAGAGCCAGTCTGGTCCCGGCTCGGTCACTGTTGGCGGCGTGACCTTGGGCAGCCCCTCCTCCTCGACTGTCAAATCAGGGCCTGGACCAGGGGTGTCTGACTTGTGCCCTCGTCTGTGTTCACCTGTCCATCCAGCAGGGCTGAGTCCCAGTGGAAGGGGCAGGGCGAGAGGCCGTGGCTATCCCTCATACTTCTCCAGTTTGCAAAATGCGTGTGAGACCTGGCCGCCCCCGAGCTGGGTGTCGGACCAGAGGCCCAGGGGTGGGAGGCAGCAGGGGCCCCAGAAACTCCCCCACCAGGTCCCAGGGTGCCCAGAAGGGAAGCTGCTGCTTGTCACCTCTTGAGGTGTCAGCGTGGCTGCTCCCAACAGAGACCAAATAGCCAGGCTCTCTGAAACTGCCATCCAGGCAGGGGGAGGCACTGGTGCCGGCCAGGGGGGTTCTCTGGGGTAAGAAGGGGTGCATGGGTTTGTGACTTCTCTTCTGGGGTCCTGGAAGTCCTTCCTGCTTCTTCCTGGATTCTCTACTGAGTTTCCGATGGGTAGAGGTTCCAGAAGGCGCTGTGTGTGGGATGGATGGTCAGAACATGGGCGGTCCCTTCTAGAGGGGGATGAGGGACCAGGACCGGAGGAGGTGGTGCTCGGGGAGATGCGGGGCCCCTCCAGGTCCCTCGGGCATGTGCCTGTTTCGGGGACTGAAGCACCAGGAGCACATGGAGAGGAGTGCATCCGTGCCACGTGTCCTGCCTCGGATTCCGCCCTCCCAGCCTGGTGCACAAGTGTATGGTTACTGTCTCTGAGCCCTGCTTTCCCGTGACGTTGGAAGGCTCATCTTTTCCTGATTCCAGGCTGCCCTCTGCCCTCTCAACACACCCCCCCCCAGGCCCCAGCCAGGCCAGACCGCCAGCTGCTAGCCACTTCCCCCTCCATGCCTTCCTGGATGGACACCTCTCCTTTGAAGCTGTAGTTCCTGCCCAAGTATGGAACTTGGGGTAAGGTGTTCCTCCAGGGCCCTGGAGGTGGGGCCTGTGACCTTGCAGTGCCCACCCCTGCTCTGCTGCCCGGGCTGTCCCCCACCCCAGCGTCTTTCCTTCCTTCCTCTAGGTCAAGGCCCAGCATGAGTCTGTCTGGCCTCCAGGGACCCGAGAGGGAGGGTGACCAGCTGGCCGGGCTTCTCCAGGACAGTTCCTGTTTTCACATGGAAAGCCCCATGTCCCAGGCAAGCTGGGGCCTTTGGCACCTCTTTGAGGGTCCCAAGAGCAAGGTGTCCTGGTCCTCCTCTCCTCTGGTCGTGGTAGAAAGGGGACACGGCCATCCCACAGTGTACCCCAGCCATCACCTGAGGGCCCCGGGGTCTCCGGTCCACAGGCCTCTCTCCCTGAGGCCGCCTCCAGCAAACTGCTCGGCCGTGCTTCGCCATCAAGACTCTTTCTCCCTCAGCTGTGGCCATCGGCTGGCATGAGCCCCTGGACTGAGTGATCCACACCTCACCACGTGGGACCCTGCATCCCAGCACTGGGCCAGGTGCAAGGTGGAGCTACTGGGTGAGAGGTGGGACCCCAGGCCTCTGCCCCCCGTGCAGCCTGCTGCCCTCCCTCTGCCTGGACGCTGGGGCCAGGGGTCCCTGCATCACTAGAGGCCAGCAGAGAAGCCCCTTTGGCTGGCAGAGCCTCCTCTGGGGATGTGGCCAGGCCATGTCCTGAAGGCCTCAATCCCATGAACCCACCCACAGGGTGAGTCGGAACCAACACAAGGCCCAGCCCTTGCCCCCTCCTCCGAGAAGCCCCTGCCCAGACTCCAACCCCAGGAGCCTAGTCACAGACTCTAGCTCTGGAAGGTTTCTCGGCACCTGCCAGCCCAGCCCCTCCTGTGGCATCTGCAGAGGGACTTTGCACCCGCCCTCCCAGACCCTTAACCCAACTGCCTCCAAGATGGTGCTCACCAACTGAGACCAGACCCCTGGTTCCTGCAGTGGGCTGGGGCGCCCCTCGTACAGATGCTACTTCAAGGACAGCTACCAAGCTGAGTCTGAGCTTCTGGGGATGCTGTGAGGGGCACAGGCGCCGCTGTGGAGTCTGGACACCCTCCTGCTGGCCAAGGCCTGAAACCGTGCCTCACCTGGGCTGGGAAGGTAAGCGCTGGCAGAGACCTGCCCCCAGCCCTGGTCCTGCCCCAGCCAAAACCTCCTTGGCATCCCTGAAGAGGTGACGTTGAGGTGGGCCCCTCGGGGAATAGTAAGAGTAACAGGCACTGTTCCCTGGACCCGCATCAACCCCCTCCTGGGTTCATCTCGTCCTGAGTCAGGGCCCTAAATACTATCTCGATACAGAAGATGCCCTGTGGTACCTCCAGCTCAGACCCCACGCTCCTGCACCTGTGTGTGACCCACGTCTCCACCCCCTCGAGCACTGAGCCCCAGCAGGTTCTCCCCTCGAGACCCCACACTCACACCCTGATTCCTTCTCAGCTGACGGACACCAGCCAGACACTCTGTCGGCTGCTCCTTCCCCAGCTTTGCAGACTGTCCCTCTCTGCTGCCACCTCCTATCCAAGTCCCCGTCCCCCCCCCCCAGGGCTGCAGAAGTGTCTCTACACTGGCCCACCCGCCTTGGCCCCTGATCAGCTAGAGGTTCCTTCTAGAACACAAGAGCTTAGGACCCTGCCACGGCACGCAGAGCCAGCCTACGTGCTTGCAACCAGTGTATCATTTCCTTACGCGTCCCACGTATTGGGTGCTATCTGCCCTCTCCCACACACGCAGACCCACGTGCATACACACACGCCTGTGCACGCCTGTGTCGCAGCCCATCGCCAGGCAGTGGGTGTGTGGTGGTGGTAGGGGGGACTCCAGCCCCTTGGATCCTGCCAGCTCATCCTCAGGACTCTGCAGAGGTGTCACCTCCTCTGAGAAGCCCTCCTCCCCAGCCCTGCGCAGATGAGCCTCACCCAGAACTTCAGCAAGTTTCTCTGAGAGGCTGTGAGTGCCCCGGGGCTGGGAGTGGGTCCAGGGGGAGGGCAGTTGCAGGGCTAGGAGAGCACTTTTCCCACACTCCCTGGGACCAGGAAGCTCCCTGCCCACAGAGCCTGTCACGACAAACACTTAGGCTGGATCCCATTGCTTCTGCTCCAACCAGTTCCACGCCACCCATAGGCCCTGTGTGACGCAGGGAGAGGTGAGTAACCAGCCCCTTCCTGCCCACCCCACGCATTTGGACTGAAGTCTTCCTCCACCCCAGGCCCACTCTATAGCCCACTCCCCTGCAGACTTAGGGCCCCCTAGCCCCTCCCTGAAAGGCCCCACAGCAGGCCTGGGGCTCCCCGGCTCCAGGCTTAACTGCTGGACTTTGGCCTGCCCTCCCGGGCCCTGCAGGGGTGGCTCGGAGGCTGCCTGACCCTCCTGTCTCAGGCTTCTCGACCCTGAAGTTAGAAAACTGGTGAGCTGTGGTTAGCACACGGCGGAGGGGATGTTGGTTTTGACACTTGGCCTGGCTCTGGGCTGCAGGGCAGGTGGTGGAGTAGCCGAGTCCTGCATGGGCATCTGGTTACTTATCTGAGAAATCGTGCCTGGACCCAAGGGGGAGTCTGTGTGCCCCCCGGGGGGCTCCGGCAGGGGCTCTGGGTGGCTGCAAGGGGGCCCCGCACGGTCCCGTGGAGGGACGCGTGAAGCCATGTGAACCTGCATACCGTGGGGGCTCTGATGGCCTTGACCAAGCCAGTGAGGTCGCCACAGAGTGAAATGAGGAAAACCGGCGTCTCAGGAACTCCCAGCAGCTCCTGCTCTGGGGGGGTGGGGGGGGAGGGGCCCAGGAGCGGTTCCCAGAAATGCTCTTCTCTCCCTGCCCCTCCTCGGGGTCTCTTTGCAGACCCTAGGCTGGGGGCAAGCCGGGGGGCAAGCCAAGCATTGCCCCCACCCCTCCCCCTCCCTACACCCCTCCCCCTCCCATTCTTCTTCCCAGCCCGTCTGGAGTCCCTCCGCCCCCGCCCCCTCCCCACCCTGCCCACCCCAAGCCCGGACCGGACACCAGTACTGCTCGAGAGATCTGAGTTCCGGCCTCCCCCGAGGACCTGGGAGAAAAGCTGGAGGGAGCTGGTCCGGGCAAAGCTGGGCCGGGGAGGGAGCAGGCGGCGCAGGGTCCAGGGCCGCGGAGTGGGGCGGGGCCCTCGGGGGGCGTGTCAGGTTTGGCCAATGAGAGTGCGGAGGCCGGGAGGGGGCGGGAGTCAGCCTCCGGGACGGGGGAAGTTCATCCCTGGAGGGTGGGTGTCCCAGGTCCCCCCCACCCGGAGGGCGGGTGCCCGAGCCCTGCCCCGGAGGGGCCAGGCCGGAGCTCACCCCAGGAGGGCTCACCTCACCAGGACGGTGCCCAAGCTGACCCCTGCGAAGGCAGGTACCCGAGCTCGCTCCAGCAGGGCGGCCCTTGACCCACACCCCGCGCGGTGTCGAGCCCCTGCCAGCTGGGTGCCCCTGACCCGCTGCTCTCAGCCTCTGGCCCACTCCCCGCCAAGCTCCCCGCACCCCGGGTCCCCTCCTTGGTGTCACCCCATCCCCACCCCTGGCCCAGGTTCTGAAGGCCGCCCTTCTGCCCAACCGTACAGCCGAGTGTTCATCTGGCAAAATGTTGTGGAGGCCTCCGTGGAACCGTGGAATCTGGCACCAGCCGATGGGGGTGGGGGGAGCAGACAGGGCCCTGCTGCCGGAGGTGAGGCAGAGCTGCCCTGCCTGGGGGCCTGCGAGGCTGAGCTGTTGTCCAACCCCACCCCACCCCCGGCCACTCCAGAAGCCCCTCTGGTTCTGGCTGGAGGAGCTGGGCAAAGTAGGCCGCACGCTGAAAGCCGCTCCGTACCGGCGGGGGGAGGGTGCACTGTGGGCCTGAAGACCCCCCAAGCCCCCAGCACAGAGACCCAGCCAGCCCCTTACCCACAGGAGTCACCTACCTGAGCCGCAGTCGGCAACCACTCTGGGCCTCTGTTTCCCTCTAAAAATGGGGCACTGAGACCAGCCCATGCTGGAGGGGAGGGTCCCTGTCTCCGGTTCCATGGTGGCTGTGTGCCCAGAGACCCAGAGTTGTCTGTCGTGCAGGGGGAGAGCCACCTGTGGTCTTCTCCAAGAGCCAGACTGGCCCTAGGTCACACGGCGAGGGGCTGGAGATGCCCCGTCCGGCATCCCCGTCCTCTCCCACGGGCCCTCTCAGGGCTGCCTGCCTCCTGCCCCATGACTCAGCACCTTTGCCCAGCACAGCAGGACTTTTGCCCCCTGCCCGCTCCTGCAGCCTCCTGTTCGGATCCCTACGGGGTCTCCCAGCAACGCCTGCCCAGGATGCGGGAAGTCAGGGCCTCCAGGGGCCAGGGCCAGTCCCCCAGCAGGATTGGCACTTTGGGCCTGTCCTGGGTCGTGCTGCTCACGTACGCGCTGGCAGCCCTGGAGCTCACCTGCCTCTTCATGCAGTTCTCCATCCTGCCGGTGAGAACCCCTCCACAGGCAGCCTGGCCACCGGCATGCCCTCGCCGTCCCTCTCACCCTCCATCTCCACCCTGGTGGTGGCTGGGGGTCGGGCCCCATGCCGCCCAGGCTCCTCTCGCTGGGGATCCCTTGCCGAGCTGGAGCTAAGTTAAGGCACCTGGGAACTATGCCTCTGGACACCCCCCTTCAGCATGTCCTGGGCTCTGGCTGCACCACCAGCTGTCCTCAGCCCCGCTCCCCACGGCTGCCCTAGCGCTGCTCCTCCCGACCCGCCTGGGGGCATTTGCGCTACTGATCCGCCACCCCGACACCTGCTCAGCTCACTTCCTAGTCCCACTCAGGCCTCTGCTCAGGTCTCCTCCGAGGCGGGGCCCTCCCTCCAACACCTGCCAGGTACCCGGGGTCACTTGCCCTCCCGTCCTGGCTGGTCCGTCCTCATGCAGCTTGCCCACACCCCACATTGTACTTCATGGCATTAGATTATTTCTGTCTCTCCAACCAGGATGTGAGGGCGGGACTGATCCAGCTCATTCTTTGCCGCCTCCCTGGATCTGGAATTCTGCCTGGCCATAGCTGCCCCTTGGTTTAAGTGGCCATTGTGGCTTGCTGGGCCCGGGCATCCATCCTCCTCCTCCGTGCACTCTTGTTTATTCATTCAACACCGCCCTGTGGGGCCTCACCCTCCTGCGGGAATAGCACCCAGGGGACTTTGGAAGACCCAGAGCCCCAGAGGTCCTTATCTGTCTGGTCTGGGGGGGACCATGGCACTAGCCACTGGCCACTCACCAGGAGATTCTGATGAGCAGCCTGGGCCTGGGGATCTGGGTGGGAGGGGGTATTGCCTTCGTCACAATTCCGGCCTTGGCAGGGCTCCCTGGCCAGACAGTGAGCCCAACTCCCCCGCTTCCCAAGCCCAGCTCACTTCCACCGAATGGCTTGGTCTGAGCCCTTTCTCCTCTCCTTGGCAGCCAGGTGGCCAGGGCAGGTGCCTTGCTGTCCTCATCATAACATGGGTGACGACCATCCCTCCCTCGGAGAGTTGGTGCTGGGGCGATGAGAGAACAGTTGAAATCCTTAGCACGCAGGGCACAGAGCAGCTGCTGGTGCCACCTCCCCTCCCACTGGCTCTCCCAAGAGGGGCATGTGTTTGTTCAACAAATGCTCACAGGTCCTCTGAGCACCTGGTCTCAGAACTCAGAATACCGTAGAGTGCACCGTGCGCCCCTGCCGCTGGCGGTCCTGAGCGCTGGTGACACCCACCGGCAGTAAACAATGCATAGTTAGACTGTGCTGCAGGAAGGGCGCTGGGGGTGCCGAGGAATGTGGCAGGTTTGGGGTCAGCAGGGCCTCCCTGAGAAGGCGACCCTGAGCGAAGCCTTAAAAGAGACACAGGAGTGAGCTAGCCAGTGCAAAGGCCCTGGGGCAGTAGTGGGACAAGTGCTGGAGAGGGGTAAAGGAGCTGAGCCCAGGGGTTGCTGATGGATGGGATACAGGTGTACGAAAAACAGGGGGCTCAGGGCTGACACTGCGGATTGGGACCTGAACCCTTGGAAGGGTGGAAGCATCAACGGTGGAGCAGAGAAGCTGGTCTTGGAGGGAGACCGGGAGTCAGTTGTGGACGTGCTGAGCTCCAGGTGCTTTTAGACACCACGTGCAGAGCCAGAGTAAAATGGGATTTGCCCTCGCCCATTTGAGGTGTACCCCAAAGAGGGGAAGGAGGGGCCAGCAACTGCCTTCACCAAGTACCGAGTCCCTGGAGCCTGGACCCAAAGACCCTGTTGGGCTCCCCGCTACAAGATAAGCAGCCGGTTACCCCAGGGCCGCTGAGTGCCAGGGCCACGGGTCCCCCATGTGCACTGCGGAGTGGTCAGAGCCAGACCCTCAATTCCCTCCCACCCTGCTCAGGGCTACCCCTCCTACGCCCTGCCCATGGAGGACCCCAGATTGCAGATGCTGGGGTCCTTCCAGGCCCTTCCCATGGACCCCGCCTATGTTTCAGTACCTGTCCCGGAGGCTGGGCCTGGACTCTGTTGCCTTCGGCTACCAGCAGACCATCTTTGGCGTGCTTCAGCTGTTGGGCGGGCCCGTGTTTGGCAGGTACCATGGGGCAGGGAAGTTTGGGGGCCCTCACCCCATGATGATCCAGGCCCGCCCTTTGGAGGTCATGGCCTGGGTTATGCCAGGTTCCCAAACCTCACACTGGGCCCCACTAGAGAGATGGCAGCTGCTGCTTCACGGATGGCCAGCCCGAGGCACAGAGCGGCTTTAGTCCCTTTAAGGCTGGGTTAAGCCCCTGCTCCCAGGGTATCCCCACCCCTAACTTCCATGAATTCTGGTTTGTGGCCAGACCTAGAGAGGGTTTAATTGGTGAGACCCTCATGGCTATAAATGCCCCGCCCCACTGAGCCAGGGGGCCCCACCAGCAACTTTTCTGGAAAAGAATATTCTGGGGACTGGAACCCCCCAGACTCCCGCTAGCCTCAGTGGGGTCGCTGGGCTCAGGGATGTGTCAGCGGACATCCTCCCGCAAAGCCTGCCGTGGACAGATCAACGTGGCAGGAGTCAGATCTTTAGAGTTACGCCACAGAAGAGAAGGGTCTCCAGACCCGGTAACATCGGACAGAGCAGAGGCCCCGGGGTGAGGGGGGGCGGTTTCCCAGGCTTGAGCCTGGGGAGCGCTTTCTGTAAAATAAGCACATGCCCTTGGTCCATTTGCATCCCACAAGTTATTCACATAGGTGTGGGAATGACCGTGTGGGTCAGACCCCCCCCACGAGGTCACTGAAAACTGTCCCACTGGAAGGATGGAGAAACAGGCCCTGAGAGGAGGCAGCCCAGCAGCCCAGCAGGGCCCCGGGCGCCCCCGCCCACCCTTGCAGCACAGGGCCTCCCTGATCAGCCCCGTGGGAGCACTGCGGCCCGGTTCCCCGGCAGTGCCAAGGGGTTGCTGTGGGGCCGAGGAGCGGGAAGCCTGCCTCACACCTGTGAGGGTCACAGGTGTGGGGCCCCCAGGTTCGCAGATCAGTGTGGGGCGCGGGCAGCGTTCACGCTCTCCTTCCTGGCGTCCTCAGCGCTCTACCTGCTCCTGGCGGCCGCCTGCAGCCCGGCCCTGCCCGGCGTGGCCTTACTCTTTGCCTCGCGCCTGCCTGGCGCCCTCATGCACACGCTGCCAGGTAGGGCCAGGTAGGGCGCCTTCCGGCCTGCTGGAGGACTATGGGTGGGGGGCCGCAACAGGTCGGAATAGCCAGGGCCAAGGGTGGGACCGGAGGGAGGCGGGGGAGCTTGGTGTGGGCGTGGCCTGAGCCAGGGGTTGGGGCGGAGACCACTCCCAGGGTGCCGGTCTGGTCTGGAGCACAGTACCGGGATGGAGGGGTGATGTGGGCGCGTAGCCTGCGGAAGGGGGCAGGTCCGAGGTGAGGAATGATGGGGTGTGGCCTGTGCCGCGACCAGGGTGGGGAGCACGCGGCCTGGGGGCAGGTCGGGGTCCCGCGGGTGATGTGGGGGGTGGCTGGGGGAGGGGGCAGGTCAGCTGAGTGGAGTGGTGTGAGGGTGTGGCCTGTGGCTCGGGTCTGGGGTGCGGGAATGGCGAGGCGTGGCCTGGGTCCGTAGGCCGCAAGACGGTCGGCGAGGGGGCCACACTTGTCAGCCCCCCATCCCACCCTGTAGCTGCCCAGATGGTCATCACGGACCTGTCTGCACCTGAGGAGCGGCCCGCGGCCCTGGGCCGGTTAGGTCTGTGCTTCGGCGTTGGCGTCATCTTCGGCTCCCTGCTCGGCGGGACCCTGAGCAGCACGTGCGGGTGAGTGTCCGGCGCGGGGACCCGGTCGTGGCGGGGTCGGGGGGGCGCCGACGAGGCGGGGTGTGGGTACAGGTCAGGACGGCTAAGGCTAGGTCAGTTCTGCGCCGCGCTCCGGCCCTCGGCCCGGCCCCGCCACTTCTCCGGGCCTTGGTTTCCCCATGTGCACGCTGAGCGGGTGGGGTCCATGGGAGGGTGACCTGCAGGAACCTACAGCTGGGGGTGGCCATCCGGGGCGTGGCCCTGCGGTGGGCGGGGTCCGAGGGCTTAGCTAGGAGTGGTGGGCAGGGCCCACGGGGACGCGGCCGGCAGGGAGCAGTGCGGCCGGCAAATGAGGGAGTGGCCAGCAGGGGGCAGTGCCGTCGGCAGACGTGAGCGTGGCCAGCAGGGGGCAGTGCGGCCGGCAGACGGGCGTGGCCAGCAGTGGCGTTGCGGCCGGAAGACATGGGCGGGGCGGCCGGCTGGGGGCGCCGTCGCCACACGCTGCAGCCGCACCAGGTCCGTGCGCTCCGGCTGCTCATTCCGGGAGGTCCCCTGCTGAACCTAAAGGAACCGGACGGCAGGCCTTGGGGGCGGGGTGATGGTGCCGTCACCACCCCGCGATGGGGATGCTGTGGGCAGCCAGACCCCTTGCCTCTGGAAGGAGCGAGCGTGGCTTGCGGGGGGTAAAAAGCTAGCACGTGTGAACTAAAGGTCTCTATTGCCCTCACCCCGCACCCCCGCCCCGGGTTTTGCGCACCCAGGGGTCCGGGGGCTAAACTCAGCTCCTGCCCAGCGTCCTGAGAGCCTGTGGGCGGCAGATTTCACATGTGGTCTGCTGAGTGGACCCCATGCCAGGGACTGACCCTGCAGAGGGGCTGCACAGAGCCGTCTGTTCCAGTGGCCCTAGTCGTGCATACCCTTGGACTTAGGACACCTGGCCCTGGAGAGGCCCTGCCTGGCCAGGGAGAAAGACCCCGCTTCTGCTGCTGCCCCCTATGCTGCCCCACCCCCGTTCCTCCCCCCAGGCGCTCCAACACCCACTCAAAACCAGCTTCCTACATAGGAATGGACTTTGCACCTTACCTTCATTCAGGCCCAAGACCTTGGTTTTGCTCTGGGGATCAAGGTGCCCGGCCCAGCTGTGGGTGGAGGCCCTGTGCCAGCTGGTGACCCGCCCACCCTGCCTAGGCCTGGATGAGCTGCCCTCGGCCTCCATTCAGGCTAGGGGCCTTCCTGGTGTCTGAACCACATATGCGTGCACTCAGCCTGAGGCCAGCACCTAGCCCTGCCATCTTGAATGACCCTGTGCCGGGGCCCCTGGGGGCCTTAGTTTCCCCAGGTTCCCTGAGTGCCCCCAGACCAGCCCCAGACTTGGAAGCCAGATGATGGCTGAGCCCCAGGGATTGGGGGACAGGAGGGCACAGCGGCCTTGTCAAAGCAGCTCCCTCTCTCGAGGGAGGTCTGTTCAAGGCCTCTGGCCCCCACCCCCTCCGCATCATCTTCCTCAAAGCTGGGTTGGGGGCGGCCGGCTCTGCTAAGTGCTGTGAGCAGGAGGCTGGGGTGCAGAGGGCAGGACTGCTTCGTTCGTTTCCCCATCGATGTCTATTGAACACCTATTAAGTGCCCCTGGGATTCCAGGTTCTGGGATACAGTGGTGAACGAGACAGGCAAGTCCTCAGATGAAATGAACATGATGTGTATTCCTATAACGTCAGGCTGGAGGACATCTGGGGAGGCAAAGAGATAGCAAGTGCAAAGGCCCTGAGGTTGGGGAAGCGAGAAGACCCGTGTGGCTGGAGTGGGGGAGCAGGGGTGGGCAGTGGGTCAGGCCTTGGGGCCCTGGGAGGGATGAGCAGGGGCAGGGGATGACCTGGCTGCTGTGTCGAGAATGTGGAGGCTAGGGCCACCTCAGGGAGACCAGAGAGGTGGCTACTGAATCAGTCCAGGTGGGAGAGGATGGCAGGTGGACAAGGGATGGCCATGGTGGGGAGAGGGCAGGGGCAGGTTCTGGCTTGGTTTTGCTGATGGCTGGGGTGTAAGTGTGAACTCAAGGCCGTGCCCAGACTCTGGGGCTGGCCCCGGGGGAGCCGAGGGCCTCGCTGAGATCCGAGCTGCCAGGGTGCCAGCGGGAGTTGGGTCTCCGTCAGGATGAGTCTGGTGCTCAGCAGACACTTGAAGGAACCCCAGAGTTGGTGGCTGGGTGGGGGAGTCTGAGTTGGAGGACAGTGGGGCTGTGTCTTCGAGTGGGTGGCTTCTTAGCCCTGGGAACTGCTTAAGATGGAGGCTGGTGCCCGGCACTTCATGTTAGAAGCCGGGGATTAGGAAAAGGTACCAGGAGGACCAGAAGGGAGGGTGATCCAGGGAGACATCCAGGCTTGTGGGTCAAGGATGGGACCCTGCGCCCATGACGGATTCCGCCTGAACCAGGGCTGCCTCTCTCCATGTGCGATGAGGGCGGAAGCCTGATTTGGTAGATGGACCAGGGTCAAGAGAAAGAGGGCCTCTTTGTCCCCAGGGAGGGAAAAAAGAGGGTCAGGGACTGCAGAGTAAGGAGGGGCACCAGGGGCGTGAGGAGGGTGCTGGGAAGGGAGAGACGAGACCGGGAGGAGCCCCGCTAGCTGCCCCTCACACCGGGACGCTCAGCGCCCAGACTCGAAGTTCACCTCCCAGCCCAGCCACCTGCTACGGTGGGCCATGAGCAATGCCCCTCCCCCCCAACCCCCAACACACACACACGCAGAGGCCTCCTCTGGCCAGCCCCACCCCACGTTCCCTCCTGACCTTTTCTCCAGCCCAGCTGCTGACCCAGAAGGCACCCTCACTTCCCTCTCCCTCCCAGCGGCCCCCAAATCCACCCCCACCCCTGCCCTCACCTTCCCGAGCCTCCCACCAGCTTCCCTTCTTGCATCCCAAGATCTAAGGCGCTGTATACGCATCCTTTGACAGGTGGGGAAACCGAGGCCCCGGAGAGGGTAAGACTCCCCCATGGAGCTCCCAGTCCCCATCCAAGGCCCAGGGAAGGTGGGCTCCGGGACCCTGACGCCCCGTGGCAAGGGCAGACGCCCCATCTCCCTTGTCCAGCCTCTGCCGGCCCGCAGCCTGCCCTGCCTCTTGGCAAGGCCCAGGCGAGATGTAAAGGCCACCTTCCCGCCCCCCGTTCTTCGATCAAAACTGAGGCACGGTGTGAGGTCTCCTTGGCTGTTCCTCCCTGCCCACCTCCACCCCAGCCCCCTAAAGGCCCCTAAAGTCCCCAGCTGTGCCCCACCCCCTGCTGGGAAGCAGGTGGAAGGAGGAAGTGGCCTTGGCAGCCACTGCCGAGGGCTGGGTAGTGGTATAACTGGTTTGGGCCCAGTCTGGAGCTCAGGGCTGGGAGGCCTAGCTCCCATGGAGGACCCAGACCTGGGCCCTGAGTCATTTAGCAGGTGAGGGGGCAGCTATGTGACTCATGTCCCCGAGCCTGGCACCTCACAGCCTGGGGAGGCCTCCATCATCCCCTCCCCCAAGTGGGCCGTTTGCCTCTGGGGTGGGCGGCACCAGCCTGCTAAGCCCACCAGAGCTGGGTCCCGGGTCGGGGGTGCTCAGGGATTTGAGAAGTGGGGGGCCACCTGTCAGACGCCACTGATGGTGGGGTCAGGCAGAGCCCAGGCCTGATGGCTGGACTTAGTGTGGGGGGGGGTCTTTGCAGGACCCCCTGCTTCTCTGAGTGCTGAGGGGCTGCTGCACACAGGCCACAGGTACAGCTGGGCCCGCAGTCCAGCCCCCAAAGGCTCTGTCCCCCCGGAGGTGGCCCACCAGGGTGGCCACTCCTTTAGGTCCAGCCACAGACCCTTGAGGTCAGGCAAACCGGGGCCTCAGTGTCACCAGCTGGCCATCCTGGGCACTAACTGGCCGGCGTGTGGTCCCGCTCTGACCCCAGCCCTGCGCCGCACCCAGCAGGCCCTGTTGACTCGGCTGGTGTGACCCCGCTGCTTATCTGGAGGCCTGGGGGGAGCCAGTCGACCCGAGAACCGTATATCGGCCCTTGGTCCGGGGAGGAAATGGGAAACCCTTATCCTGCTGACGGAAGGTTTCCACCCCAGTGACATGGCAGCGTCCCTGGAGTTAATGAGTAGACATCTAGGGCTGCCCTGAGCGGCTCTGGGACAGGGGTGACTCACGGGTCACCCAGGCTGCCTACCCCACTTGGTGCTCGAGGTGGCTCACCGAGGGTGCGTGGGGCCAGCCAGGCCTGCTGTCTTCCCTCCCCACCCCGGGGCCCGCGCCGCCCCTGCAGACAGAATGCGGGTGTTTCAGGCACTAGGGAGGTCCATGGACAGGGCACAAACGGCTGAGAGTAGCGGGGCTGGGAACCTCAGCCTAGACCTGTCAGCCGGACAGTGTTCCAGGCAGAGGGGAAGCCCATGCAAAGGCCCCGGGGCAGGAAGGAGGTTGGGGCTTGCCTGGAGGCCTGTGTGGGCAGAGGCTCAGGGGACACAGAGGGCTGCAGAGGGTTAGGCCGGACACAGCGTTAGGGCCTTTTTCTGGGACTCGGAAACCAGAGGGGGGCTGACGTCCCACAAGATGGGGTGGACCCACAAGATGTCCATTTTCAGACACCGTTCTAGCCACAGGGCCATGGACTGTGTGTGGATCAGGAGAGGCAGGGGGACTTCTCCCCGGTGCCTCTCAGGAGCCCCGCACGGCCAGGCTTCCCATGAAGCCAGCTGACCCCAGCCTGCCCTTCAGGTTGGACAGGACAGGGGTACGCAGCCCGGGAAGCCCTGAGCCCCACCTGCGGCCAGGCCGGGGGACCTTGGCTGAGTGCCATCCCCTCTGGGAGCCCCGGAGCAGGCGGGGAGGGAGGGCAGCTCCAGCTTCAGGAGGAGTTGTCCCCTCCAAGCCGGGCAGGAGGCGGACGGCGTCAGGCTCAGAGTCCACACTGGGTGGGCAGGTGGCCAGGCCTGCCACCCTCCTGACAATGTCACATCGGCAACTTCCGGGCCCTCGAGATAAGGATGAAAGTGGCGTCTGTGGCCGCTGCCGTTTGACCAGCACCAGTGGCAGCCGTGGTCAGTTCCAGAGGCCTCCCTCTGCGGGACTCGGGGTGAGCTGCCTCCAGGACAGCCTTGGCGTGGGACAGGGGGTCCCGGGAGGGTGGCCCCTGGGAGTCTAGCCCTCATTTGCATCTGAGGAAAGGAGATCACCCAGCAGGGTAGCTACAGAGAAGGGACAGAGAATTCGGGTGCCCTGAGTCTGGCCCGGGACCCTTTCAGGGTGTCCATGGGTCCATCCGTCCAGTCTCCCGTCCATGCATTCAACCAAAAATAAAAGGGGGTGGGTGGACAAAGACACGCTAACAGTGCCTGCCTCATGGTCAGTGCCCGGTTTGTAAAAACAGTCCAGTGAGCCAATGGACAGGTGGCCCAGAGCCCCATCCTGCGCGATTGGCGTCCCAGAGGTCCCCAGGGTCAGAGGCAGACTCTGGGGGTGGGCTGACTGAAGGCCCCCGGGGAGGGGCTCCCGAGCTGTGTCTCGGACGACAGAGCAGCAGTGGGTAGGGGCACGAGGCTGGAGGGCATCCCCACTGAGAAGGCCCCCGTGTGGGACCTGGGGCTGCCACGCTGTCCTCCCGTCTGTTCACTTTCCTTTCTGGCATTTTGTCTGGGGGAATCGGAGAGCATTCTGGGTGCGGAAGGACACCCAAGCCTCCCCTGGGGCATCTGTGGGCCCCAACGCCCTCCCAGGGCCCCCCAGGGTCCCCATGTTCCCTTCGGTTCACTGGCCGCCACACAGGGACAGGAGAGATCTCTGGAGAAGGGGTCTGGCTCCCTGCCACCCGCCCCTCACTTGTCACCAGCCTCCCAAAATAGCCATCTAAGTGGCCGCCTCTGCTCTCACGCACTTCCGGGGCATCTGGCAAAGAAAGCTGGTTTTGTCCCTGCCCAGGCAGTCCCGGAGCAGTGACTTGTGGGCCTCTGAGGCCACAGTCCTGAAGAAAGGGCCCCTCTCTCTGACGGTGGCCTGTGGGGCCCATACCCGGCCTCATCCCTCCCCTGGGTCCGAGCAGAGGCCTCACTTTGGGGTCCAGTGCCCTCTGACCCTTCCCACCTGGCAGCCAATGGACTCGCCCACTTGTCCGGAACCCCTGCCGCCAGAGAGCCCAAATGTCCAGCATCCTGGCCAGTGGGTATCGGCTTGGGGGCCAGAGATGGGCCCGTGTGGGAGGGGAGAGGTTGGTGGCACATACAGACTGGACAGTGCTGGCTGCAGCAGTGACCAACTGTGTGAGACCGGGCAGGTCCCAGCCCCAGAAACAAGGGGCTGCCGAGGCCCATTCTCTGGTGCTGGAGTCCCCACTGGCTTCCCTGCCTGGGGTTCCTGCAGGAGCCGTGCACGTGTATGTGTGCAGGTGTGTGCGCGTGTATGCACCTGTGGTGGAGTGGGGGCGGGGGAGTCCTCTCTTTGAACTCCGAGGAAGGTCACAGGCAGCTTGTGGCTGCCTCACTGAAAGTGCGGAGGGCGTCTCCCAGGACACTGACACGTTCTGGGGCAGGACTTTTGTCGTCCGTTTAGTCCACGCTCTGATGCCCACTGGGGTCTCGGCACAGGGTCCCACCCAGGCCCACCTGCCCTTGGGGGCAGATACTGACCCTGGAGTAGAGCAAGCCCTTCTTAGAGGACAGGGCGCCCGCTGGGGAAGAGGGGCAGGGCCTCACAGGGAGGGCCTCTGCAGGATGTATAGGAGTTTTCTGTGCTTCGGAGGGGCAGGGTGTTCGGCTGTGCACAGGCCTGGCGGTCGAAGCAGCCTGGCTCAGTCTGAATCTTCTGTTTCACTCCTTGTCTTCCTCCAGCCCTCAGGAGGAAACGGTGACAATCAGAGGGGCCAGGCCCCAGTGCCTTTGTCCCCAGGTGACACGGGCTGCCTGGAGCTGGAGACCGAGGTCTGCCCGTGCGGTCCAGAGAGGTCGAGGGCTGAGTTTCCATGTAGTGACTCACAGAGGGGAAATGCTCCCTCAGAAGTGACAGCTGAGTGCCTGAGCCACGGCCCTTGGTGCCACTGTGGGCAGGAAGGCACCCTGAGGGCTGTGTCCTAGGTTTATCGGGGGGCCAAACGCCCCCCTACCCCATGGGCCCAGCCTGCCCCACCCCCTCCAGGAAGTGGTGGTGGGGTGCTCCTGAAGCCCCCTAAGTGCAGGCCTGTCCTCCCCCAGGAGAAGGGAAGGAGGCATGACAATCCCCAGGATGCAGATGGGGCTGCAGGGGGTCCCACAGTCTTCCTCGTGGGTGGGTGGAGCTGAGATTCAAACCCAAGCCCCTGCCCACCGGGCACGTCAGCCCCCGTCTCTCCGGCCCCTCTTGGCACCCTGGCCCCAGTGCCACCTGACATTTTGCTCACCGTGAGCCAGCATCCTGCCTCACCTGAGCCCCCGAGGGCAATGGTCACTTTCTCAGCCGCCCTCCTCCACCCCAGGCGGCCCCTCCAGTCCCACCAGAGGCCGGAGGACTGAGGGTTCTGGGAATGAGGCCCTTTCCCCCGGGAGCCTCAGTCTCCTGCTCTACAGGGTGGGGAGGACCCTTGGCGCTGCCAGGGTTGTCTGGGGAGCATCCTCCCTGCTGCTTCCAATTCCGCGGAACACAGCCCCCAGGCCTCTAACACCCCTGCCCAAGCCGGGAGCAGTGGGTGCACACCGCCCAGCAGCCCGGTCCTTCGGGGGCCTTTCTCACCCCTCAGCAGCCTGGGACCCAGACGCCCCCTAGAGAATCGCCACCCGCCCCAGGCCTCTGCCCAGCCCTTCTGGGGCTCACATTCTGGCGCCCACTGCCACCCATCCTCAGAGGCCACCAGGACCCGTGTACTGTATCCACAGCCTGAGGGTCGGGAAGGCAAGAGCTTCCTCTGTTTCTTCATCCATCACCTCATTAATGTGCCCTGAGGGTCCCGTGGCCTGGCCTCCAGTTCGAAGCCTGCGAGGACAGGAGTGGTGGGGTTTGAGCTGTTCTCAGCTGTTAGAGCCTGAGTGTAACTGAAGGGGCAGGTGGGGGAGATGCAGCAGGTGACACCTTGTGCACTGGGGCCTGAGCCCTGTGTGACCACAGCTGTCGTTCACAGGATTCAGTGTCCGGTCATCGTGGCTCTTGTGGTCAACCTCCTGGGAGCCATCCTCAGCTTCACCTGCATCCCCACCAGCACCAAAGGGGCCAGCGCCCATGCCCAGGCTGCCCTGCCAGGTAAGCGGCACCAGACACACCCCAGCAGATACACACAAAGGAGGCCCCACCAGGTACATCCCGCTGGATCTACCCTACCAGACACACCTCACCGGTTATACCCCACCAAGTATGCCGCTTCTGGATGCTTGGCCAGTGTGAAGTGTGAGCCCTCCCCTCCCACCAGCCAGCAACCTGGACCTCGGGCTAGGCCTCCCCCAGCCCGGCCCACCCTTCAGGGAGAGTTTGCCAAGAGCACGATGTGCCAAAGCATCCCTGGTGGCTTCTCATCTGCGGGGTCAGAGGGGTGTGCTCCAGGCAATGGGCCTGGGGCATTCGGGGCCACTCAAGCCCTCTTTTCTTCCTTGGGCCCCTCCAGGATGCTGGGCATCTCCCAGCTTCGGACACCACTGGAGCTGAGCCTGGGAAGGACCAGGAGGGACCTGGGATGGGGCGGGCATGGCGAGCCAGGCTCCTGAGGCCCAGAACAGTCGGTCACTGTGCTGTATGGGGGACCGTGAGGGTGCCGGCTTCAGAAGCACAGCCTCCGGGGCAGGGTGCCGAGGCGGGGAGGCTGCAGAGCTCACTCAGGTTAGAGCCTGTGGGCTCAATGTGCCACCCAGGCCCCACGAGGAGAGGTCGGGGCTCAAGAGGGGCGTCCCCTCCAGGGCGTCCCAGCCCAGCCACTTTAGCCTGGCACAGAGTGGGACCCCATGCCTCTTGGCCTGGTGACCGAGAGCTCTGGAGAGACCCACCTGGGACAGGAGACCCCTGAGCCCTGGCTGTGATGGAACAGCCCAGAAAGAGTCAAGAGGGAGGGCCTGGGTGGGGGCCTGGCCTGCAAAGGGACCGAGGAAAGGGGCCGAGGCATAGGAGAACCTGGGAGAGGCAAGCAGGGGGCACCGCCGCACCCAGCTGGGAGGCTATGACGTGACACCCAAGCATCCTCCAGATCAGGGTAAGGTGGCCCCTCCTGGCCGAGGCTGCCTCACCAGCCTCGTCGTGCTGTCGCCCAGATCCAGGGCCAGGCCGGCAGCAGCTGCCCCGGTCACACGGGTTTGGGGAGTGAGAGCCTCCATCGCTTGGAGCCCAGGTCCAGGCCAGGCTGCCCCCTGAAATCAGAGGTCCCCAGGGTCAGCAGGGCCTGAGGCCCAGTCCTGAGTGTGATGAGCCGCCCGGGGCTCACGGGGGTGCTGCTGGGAGGCACACTAGGAGGAGCCCACGTCCTTGGTGGGGGTGGGGCGCCGGGCAGCAGGAGTGCCTCCTCTGCACCCAGTGGGCCCTGGGCCGCGGGCTGTCCGGTGCTACCGTGGCCTCTCCGGGTGCCTCAGGGAAACCCAAGGCCAGCGTGTTTGACCTGAAGGCCATCACCTGCCTGCTGCTGCAGCCCGGCGTCCTGCCGGTGTTTCTGGTCAAGGTCATCTGCGGCTTCCCCTCAGGTGAGTCCCAGCCGCCCGGCCAGCGTCCAGAGCCCGGTGCGGCTGAGAATTCGGGGCCGCGGAGACGGAGGTCTGCAGCCCGCACGTCACCCCTTCGCTCTGCCCTGTGTCCCACACTCCGAGACTCCGCTGGGCCCTATCCAGTCACATCTGTCCCAGAGAGGGTGACAGCCCACTGGTTCATGCAGATGTGGCGCACAGGCCAGAAGGAGGAAGAAGCGAGGGTCTCCGTCCTTCCCTCCTGCCCCCCAGGGCCCTGCTCGGGCCCCAGTTACCCCTGCTCTACAGAAGGTCTCGCTGCCCGGGCCTGTGGCTTCCAGGGCCTCTCAGGACAGTCCGGGAGGTGGGAAAGACGGAACGTCTGCAGGTGGACACACACATTCTCGGTGGAACTGAGGGCATCCCTGACCACAGTCGTGCCCAGTAGCGACCGCTCAGAGCCCCCATCTGGGGTCCTCCAGCCAGGGGAGCAGTGCAGAGGACAAGTCGGCGAGGCAGGGTTGACAGGCGCTCAGGTGCTCCCACACTGGCGCTAAAGGGTTAACCCCTCAGCCCAGGAAGTTCTCTGTCCAGGCAAACTGGGCAAGCCCTCCGCCCAGCTCCATCTGTGACTCAGGATGGCTCAGTGGGCCACAGTGACGGGAACCTAGGTCACCGGCGTCAGTTCTGGGGCCAAATCCTCCATTATCAGCCCAGGGTCCCCCATCTCCCAGCCTCCACCCCCAGACGGCCTTGGGCTCTGGCCACCCTGTTCATGGGGCAGCTTCTGGCACTTTCCTGTTCACAGCCCACAGCAGCCGCGTGGGGTGGACCTGCCAGGGACGACCTCGGAGAAGGTTCACGTTGGTCTTCCCTGAGCCGGTCACCGCGGCCAAGCCCCTGGCACCGTGACGGTCACCTGCCGGGGGGAGCAGGTGTGGGCACAACTGCGCAGCCCTGACCCCTCCCCCCTGACGCCCCACCTCGCCCAGGGCTCTTCATGGTCATGTTTTCCCTCATCTCCATGGACTTCTTTCATCTGGAGGCCACCCAGGCCGGCTACCTCATGTCCTTCATCGGGGTCCTCCAGATGGTGAGTGGATGCCGGGCGCACAGGGTGGGTGGGGCTTTGGCACCCCACGCTCTGTGGGCTCCCTGCCCTCCCAGGGTCCTCTGGGCAGTCGGCCTGTGTTGGGGTCCCAGGACCTCACAGACCACCAGCACTCGGTTTCTCCACAGCACAGGTGCCGTGCTGCACGCCTGCCTTTAGGGTGTTGCATCCACACCTTAGCTTCTGGCTTGTCCTCCTCTCCCTGCTCGTGGCTCCAACGCCTGGGTCTGTCTGCCCACCCATCTGCCCGGAGGTCCCGTCTGAGAGGGGAGAGGGGAGACTCATCCGCAGTGGAGGCTGGCGAGCCCTTGGCCTCCCATAGGGAAACACGGCGGAGGCCCATGGTCTGCCGAGTGTCCATCTGGGCGCCGGCGGTGGACAGGTTGGGAAGGGGGCAGACCCCAGTGGTGGGGCGCATTAGAAGGAGAATGGCCAGGCTCTGCGTCCCACCCGCCTGCCCGCCAGTCGTGTGACCATGGCGGGGACAGGTGGCGACGTGCAGCCGCCACCCGGGACATCTGCCTGACAGCCGGAGCGCAGGAGGGGCTATTCTGGGATCTGCCTGGGCGGGGGAGAGAGCGCACGCTCTCCGGAAGCGAGTGGCATTCCCAGCACCTCCAGGCCATCTGCTGCCCATGCCTCTGGGCCCAGGACTGGTCTAGACTCCGGTTCTAAAATAGCCACTCCTGGGAGGGGCTGGCCCCCACCCCACCGTGGGCCAAGAGGGCCTAGCTGGGTGGGCTGGGAAGTGCCAGCCTGGTGGAGGAAAAGAGATAAACAGAAAACAACAACAACCATGATAATACTCTAAATTGGGGGCCATTGGAGCTTTCTTCTAAACGGCTGCTCCTGGGACTTCCCTGGCGGTCCGATGGTTAGGACTCCATGCTTCCACTGCAGGGGGCACGGGTTCGATCTCTGGTCAGGGAACTAAGGTCCGCGCAAGCCGTGCATTGTGGCCAAAAAGAAATAAATAACAATCTTAAAAATACAAAATAATTTTTAAAATAAAATAAACGGCTGCTCCTGCCTGCCTGGGACCAGAGCACCAGCCTGAGCTTGTCCTGGGCTCCCCGGGACCAGGAGGCCAAGCCTATAGCCTGGCTGAAGCCAGCAGACCCCTCGAGGCCCTCAGGGACAAACCCTGGTAGCCTCTGGCCTGGTTGGGGATGAGGGTGGGCCTGCCCGAGACGGACCTGGCCTCTGGCACCTGTGAGGATGGTGGTGGACAGGGTTGGAGAGCAGCGGCGGGAGTCGGGAAAGTGCCTGGGGTGGGGCTGGGGACCCCAGCACAGGCCGACTGTGTGGAGGAGCCTGGGGAGGGCAGGGAGCCCACAGAGCGGTGTGGGGTGCCAGGCCCCAGGCCCTAAGTCCAGCGGAGGGAAGGTGGAGGCAGCTGAGGGCCTGAGGTGCGTCTGCAGGGGAGGCCCAAGCCACCTTCTCCCCCGGCCAGGGTAGAGCTGGTCACCGAGGGGCCGGGGAGGTGGCCCCACCGCTGGGTGAACCATGCCTCCCACCTGGTCCCCCACAGCTGCTGTTGCGCCTGCTGCTTCCCTTGCAGACCATTTCCTGCCCCACCTGAGGTGTGGTTGCCACCTGATCCCAAGGGCGATCCCCCTCCACCAGCCTCCCCTCCCCTCCCCAGTCTGCTGGGGTTGGGGTCTCAGGGGGGGGCAGCCCGGATGGTCCTAACACGAGGGGATGGTGGTCACCCTTCCCCCGGGGTCTGGCAGCCCTCTGTCCCTCTAGGACCCTCCGGTGAGGACCCCCCACTCGGCCTTCACCTGTGCCCCAGGCACAGCGCCGCTGCAGCGATAGGGAGCCTCCGTCGTATGCAGGGGGGGGACGGAGGCAAGCCCCCAACCACTGGTGCATCTCGTGTGTCAGGGACAACAAAACCTCAAAGGAGAATCAGGGCCCTTGGAGGGGCAGAAATGCTGCTTCAGATGGGGTTAGGGTTAGGGTTGGGGCTAGGGTTAGGGCTGGTAGGGGCTCTCCACTGGCCCACGGAGAGGCTTGGAGGGAGAGAACTTCAGACAGGGAGGGGGTGCAGGTGCAAAGGCCCTGAGGTGGCTGGGCCGGCCTGAGGGGAGAGGACTGCCCTCTGAAGACATGCGTGGGCAGTGGTCTGCAAGGCCAAGAAGGACCTAGATTTACTCAGATTTACTCGGAGTGGGTGGGACCGTTTGGAGGCTGGATGTGGTCTTACTAGCCCCCCTGCTGGGGAACCGGGTGCTTGTGGCTGATGTGACCTCCGGGGAGATGGAGGTGGCTTGGGCCAGGGCAGCGGGGAGCAGGACAGGTGAGCAGACTGGGTCTCCAGATGGGAGGGTTGGGAGAAAGTGAAATTTCTGGTGTGCTTGGTAGCTCTAGTTTCATGTAATAACCCGTAAGGCATGAAAGTTTAGGCTTTGTTTAAGTTAATGGGAAAATGGAAAGACGACCTCAGTACATTAGGGTCCTGGTCTCTGGCTCTGTATGAAAAGCTGAGGCAGATTGAAATCTCTCTCCTGGTTTGGTGGTTTCCTCTCGGGTGTAGGGCACTAAAAGACACTTGCCAAGCAGATCTTCCCTTTAAACAAACAAAAACTAAGATAAGCAAGTGTGAAAGTAGGGTTTTTTTTTTTTTTAAAGGACATCTTTGGTTCTGGTTTGAGACAGTTTCGTTTTGCCAGGCAGGCAGCTCGCAGAGTGGTCCGTCCTGTTCCGAAGGGATGGGCCCCCCGTCACCCAGCCCAGCCCTGGCCTGACCCCCAGCCCCAGGGGGTGCTGCTCCAAACCCGCTGCGCCCTGGGCACTTCCTGTCTGCCTGGTGGAGGTGGCAGGGGGCCAGATAGGGAGCCTCACCCTGGCCTGGGGATGGCCCAGGGCTGGGTTTGCCCTCTGAGTAACATCCCCAGCGTCAAGGGTGTCCCTGCTCTGGGCCCTTTCTCCCCCACAACGAGGGCAGGAAGACCTGGCTCCTGGCTGACCCTGGGGCCGGGGAGGGGGCTGCGGCCAGGAGGACGGAGCTGGGAGTGGAGGGCGGAGCAACAGTGGGGGTTATCTGGGGAGACTGGTTGCCCCCTGCTTACCTGCCCAGGCTCAGGACAAGTCCACCGCCCTGGGCTCCACCCCAGCCCCACCCCTGGCCAGCTCTGGGCCTCAGTTTACCCAGTTGTAACTGGAGCGGTGGCCTCCTGGCCCAGTCCCTGGCCCCAGTTGACAGTAGCTGGTGCGCCCGCCTGCTGGGGCCAGGCCTCCATAGGGCCAGCTGGGAGGGCGACCCCACGTGGGCACCAGGGCTCTGAGCTCGGGTCCCAATCCAGCCCCCCCTCCTCTGTGCCCTGGTCTCCCCATCTGTGAATGGGGCAGGTCCCCCCTCCCAGACGAGACAGCCAAAGAGGGGGCTGAGGACGAGTGATTGGCCAGGATGGGGCACATGAGGGCCAGGTGACACGGTAGGCTTCCCAGGGCCCCAAGGGTCCCCAGGGTTGGAGTCGGGGCCACACTGGGAGCATTTTCCTATCAAAGAAGCTTTTTGCACCGTAAGCCATGGCCTCCCCCACCCCCATCAGGAGTTAACCGGCCCTCTGATTAAAATATGTTTATCACGCCTGAAACTGCAGAGATTAGTTTTGAATGTGGACCTCTGAGTGGCTGGCTGTGCACCTGTGTGTGTGCGCAGGTGCATGTATGTGTGCATATGCGTGCATGTGTGTGCGTGCACATGCGTGGGTGTGTGTGCATGCATGCGGGTGCGTGGGTGCATGCATGTGCGTGTGTGTGTGCTTGCACGCATGTGTGAGAGACGCCCAGGCTTCTGGGCCCATCTCCCCTGGGACTTTGAGGCCATCGTGGGTACCACAGGCCCACCCCTGTGCCCTGCGCCTGGCGCCTGCTGTGGCTGGTGGCAGTGGCCCCAGGGGCTGCAGGTGGTGGGGGAGGTCCCGCAGCTGGCCACAGCCCAGAACCCCTCCCCAGGCCCGGCTGCGCCCACCTCCACCCTCTCGCTCTCACCTAGGTCTTCCAGGGCCTGGTCATCGGGTGGCTGAGCAGCCAGTTCTCTGAGGGAGCCCTGCTCCGGGCCAGCGTGCTGGTCTTCAGCGTGGTGGGACTGGCCATGGTGAGAGCTCCCGCCTCTGGCTGCCCCGCAAAGAGCAGGGTCCCAGGCCCGCTCCCCTGACCCTCTGCCGGTGCCCAGTTTGCACTTGAGCCCCTGAGCCCCCTGGCCCCCTCTACCGCGACCTGGGGCCACCTCAGTGGACCTCAGGGATGGGCAGTTCCACCCTGGTCCTGCGAGGCCCTGCAAGGCCCCCGTGACCGTGACCCCTGATCTGCCCCTCGGCAGGCGCTGATGGCCAATGTCTTCCACTTCTGCCTCCTCATGCCCGGCCTGGTCTTCAGCCTGTGTGCCCTCAACGTGGTCACCGACAGCATGCTGACCAAGGCCGTCTCGGCCTCAGACACGGGTGAGTGCGGCATCCCAGGCCAGGTGACGGGCAGGCCCTGGGGAGACCCCGGCCCTCCTCTCTGGGAAGCTTGCTGAGCAGTTTCGGGCAAAGCAGCTGCCCTGATGTGGGACCTGCCTGGACTCAGTGGGCATTGAGTAGGGTGGGCGGCTGGGGGTCTGAGTGGGCAGGGTGGGGATGGTGGGCTGCAAGAGGGTTCAGGAGAGAATCCTGCCCACCACCCAGCCCAGCCAGGCCCAGCCAACCCTGCACCAGGCCCTGCTGATCAGCCCAGGGCCAGGCGGGGGGGAGGGGAGGAGGGCTTCCTGGAGGTGGCGTCTGGCTTGGCTCTGAAGCATGGGCAGAGAATGGCTAGAGGCCAGAGGGGGTGGCTAGCATGGGGAGCACCTCCTGTTCCCTCCCTGCGCACGGGATGTGCAGGTGCCTCCTGAGTGCACGAGTGAGGGAGTGAGTACTGCCCCCGGGGCCACCCAGTGGGACTCAGGTGCCCCCAGACGTGGACCCGCAGTCCCCCCACTCTGCACCTGGCCTCCTTTCTTGAGGCCAAGGAGTCTCCCATCCAGACTGGGGGTCCCTGGGCCCGATGCTGCCCAGGCCTCTGCCCCCGTGCTGCCCCGGGCATGGTGCAGGTCAAGGTCAAAGGCTCCTGTGGGCCGGTTGAGGTCAAAGACCTCCCTCCCTGGCAGCAGGGCCAGAAAGCTCAGGGCCCTGGCTGACCCTCCGGCCATCTACCTGCCTGTCTGGGAAGGTCGGACTGAGGTCTAGAGGCCCTGATGAAAAGGGGGAGGCTGCTGGGCAAGGCCTCTTCTCAGGACTGCCTTGGGGACCCCAAGGCCTGCCAGACCTGTGGCTCTGTGGTCCTGGGAGGCTAGACTGGTCCTGGAGGGCTTCCTGGAGGCTGTGGGCTGGCAGGTGTGAGAGGCCAGGAGGAGAGAGGAGGGGAGCAAGGCCTGGAGAGATGAGGGCAGGGCCTGAGAGGGAGGAGGGCGGAGCAGATCCAGGCGACCAGGGCCCCATGTGCCAGAGGCACCATCCCTCAGCTTGGAAGGAGCCAGGAGCCGGTTCCCAGCACCAGCCTGGGAACCGGAAACCACAGAGGGGGCGGTAATTGCTCCCTGGTGTCTGCAGGGGATGTGGGCGTCGGGAGAGGCTGCTCTGAAATTCCCCCTACGCTAGCCCTGAGCCTGGGCGGGGCCTTGCCAGGCCACGCCCAGATGACCCAAGGGCAGGGCTTTCCAGCTCCCAGAGCGGAGGGCTGTGAAGCCCCTGGAGCCTGGGGCCCTCGGGGCAGACGGCAGTGTTGACAGGAGCCACAGGCTTGGTGGCCCGCATAGAGCACAGCTGACAAGAGGGGCGTGGAGGTAGGGGTGTCAGGTAAGAGGGGTGCAGGCAGCCAGGCTAGCCCGGGAAGTGGATGCAGAGAAGCAGGTGCGGGCCCTTCGAGTGCCCCGAAGCCCCTCCCCCACCCTGTGGGGGAGTTCCCTGCAGTCCACGTGAGGGTGGGAGCCGTGTGGGTGACAGGGATGTGTGGTGGCCCACCCCATACTCCAGCCCAGCCCTCACCGCGGTGCTTCGGGAGGCCCCTGGCTGGGATGCCACCTCCCAGGCAGGCCTGGGGGGGCGGGGCGGGGCCTGGCCCACGACCTGGGGCCCTGTTCCCAGGCTCCTCCTGTGCTTGGGAACTTTCTGGAGCAGGGCAGAGGCTCAGCTCCCCATTCGAGAGGGCCCAGTGCTCCCCCTGTGTGGCTGGGGGGTCTGCAGGGAGGGAGCGGGGGGTGGAGGGCAGCAGGGGAGACAGGGAGGCTGTAGCTGTGTCAAGGCCTTGGGCGGCTGGGGCAGTGACGCTGAGAGACCGGCTGGGGCCGACTCGACCCTTCCCTCCCCTCCTCTCCCCTCCCCACCCCCGTAGGAACCATGCTGAGCCTCTGTGCCTCTGTGCAGCCGCTGACCCGAACCCTGGGGCCCACCCTGGGAGGCCTCCTGTACCACAGCTTCGGAATCCCCGTTTTCGGCCACGTGCAGTTCGCCGTCAACTTCCTTGTCCTCCTGGTCCTCTGGAGGCAGCCTATGCCCCCAAAGATGGACAAAGCCTGGTGACCGTGGCCCCCAGGCACAGACTGGCAATAAACTCCCTTAGGACCTCTTCCAGCCTGATTTCTGTCAGTTGGGCAGGGGGCCTGGGGACGAGGGCAGGATGGAACCTTGGATGCTGGAGGGCTTCCTGGAGGAGAGGGCCTGCAGCTGTGCCCCAGGGCTCCAGGGAGAGCAGAATCACCCAAGTTCATCCCAGCGTGAGGTGGGTCCTGCCCCCGGAGTCTGCCACCAAGGCCAGTGAGGAGTACCCCCTGCTGCCACCCAGACAGCCCTCCCACAACATCCCCAGAGACAGGGAGCTCTGTGCTCACCCTTCACACCCCCCACCCCACACCAACCCCTGGCTGGGGCCGAGCGCGCGCTGCCTGCACACCCTCCTTAGCCCTTGAAACTGCTTCCACCCGTGAACAGAAAGAGGACATGGTTGTTTGAAAAGATCAGGACTTCTGAGGCTTGGGAAGAGATCTAGGAAAAGAACCCTCATTTCATGTTGGGGAGCCCAGTGGGGAAGACCAGGCATCCAGGCTTGAGAACTGGGGAGCTGTGCCTCCCCCTCCCCCCGCCTCCCAGCTCAGGTTCTACAGAGAAGGGGTACCAGCCACAGGGAGGCCAGCAGGCTGCCGTGCCCCATGACCAGTATGGAAAGGACAACCTTGTCAGGTGTCTACAGATGCCCTTGAGACCAGGAAGGCTACCCCTCCCCCACAGGCTGCCTTTAAAAGAAGCTGTTAAACTCAGAAACCCCAACCTCAGAATTTCATGTCCCAACTGGAGGGGCCTCAGAGAGCCAAGGTCCGCCCACCCTCCCGGCCCAAGTGCTCAGGCCGGACCCCGCCTCCACTTGAGCCCCACCAGGAACTGGGGTCCCACCCTCTGACTTTGGTCATTCACCCAGAGGGTCTGGCGGGAGGGGTCTCCAGGATAGGGCAGCATGGGGGCGCACCCTGGGGTTGGTCTTTTCTACTCTCTGAAGGAGCCCCCTCCCCATTTGCACAGGGGCTTCACAGTGCTGTTCAGGAGAAAATTCATGGCAGGAATGGTTTCTTCTCTGGACCCAGCAGAGGGACAGCCCCTCCCCAGTCTGACCCCTGCCACCCGGTTAGGAGGCCTGTGATGGTGCCCCCCCCCCATCAAGGGTAAGTGACGGACATTAGGGCCCAAGTTTGGCCATTCACTCCCCTCACCTCTGCCCCCCACACCTGGCTCCCTCCAGCCACAAAGGTGAAATGAAGGTCCCCTGGCTAGGCCAGGATCAGCGTCCTGTCCCTTTCTTCCATCCTAGGCTTCTTCATCACCCACAGCCCTTCCGGGTGGAGGGGCACACCTCCCCTCCGGAGCCCGGGGGTTTGGGGCAACCCTGGACACACAGGGTCCCAGCGGGCAGTAAGGGCAGAAGCTGCCCGCTTGTCAGGACCTCAGGCCTCCCCATCCTGATGTCACATCCTGGGCCACTCGGAGGCCTCAGCCTCCTGCCACGCCGGCAGAAATGGTGCAGGCCTGTCTCCCGTTGGCCCAGAAGCACTGCCCACCTTGCTGGCCCCGCACGTCAGGCACTGGCCGGCAGCGTGGGGTTAAGAGGAGTGCGGCCGGTGGGCAGCCAGAGGCCTGAAGGCTTCCTTTCAGGGGACTGGGCGGGTGGGCGGGAGGGGGCAGCTAGGGTTGGGTACCCCACCGAGGGCCGAGGGCCGGAGCAGCTCAGACGGGGGAGGCATGATGACCTCACAGGGGCATTTTGTGAGTGGCTTCCGGGAGCACGCCGGGGGGGGGGGGCCCTGCCCTCCCCATTCCACACCCGGGAGCGGAAGTCAGGGCCACCCCAGGGCACTTCCCCGCCTCCAGCAACGGTGCGGCCAGGGTCCGGCGGGTAACAGTGTTCATTCAAAGAGCATTCATTTCCTTGCCCTTCGGACACCTGGGGTGGCCGCTCCCCCCAACCAACACACACTGAATGAAGGGGCCACCCACTCGCCTCCCGTAGGAAGCTCACTGCACCACACCGGCTGGTAGAAAAGAGAACAAGTCAGATAGTTTATTTGGAATGGACACATTGATTATATATATATATATACACATATATATACACATATGTATATATATATACACACATATATATATATATACACATATATATATGTATATATATTAAGACAGATGGTTTTAACACAAATACCATCAAAATAAATACATAGATAGTCCAATAATTTAATGCACCCGCACAGCGGGGGCGAGGCTCCGCAGAGGGTCCTTCTCTGCCGGGCAGGGACGCAGCCCCGGCCTTTGTCCTCGCCGTGGTCAGTGGCTGGGCGCCGCCGGGGCTCTGCCGCTCCGGGCATTTCCTGAGCTCCTGCCGGCGCGGCCCGCGTCCGGCCCGACTCGTCCAGTGTGTGGCTCCTGTGGGGAGAGGGGGGAGGTTCAGGGAGCTGTGCCCGAGCCCGGTGGTTGAGCGAGCCGGGGTCCGGCCGGTGGGTCTCCCGAGGCCCGGACACGGAAGGGGCAAGCGACGGCTCCTGCCGCGAGCTCCAGCCGCGCCGCGTTGGCGAGGCCCCCAGTCCCCTCTCGACAGCGTTCCCTAGACGGGACAGGACCTCCCCCCGACGTCCGAGGTCGACATCCTCCTCCCCGAGGACCGCGTCCGGCGGGCGGGCGGGCGGGCGGCACTCACCGCGTCGGCGCTCAGGGCGCGCGGGCCGTCACGGCCTCGGGCTGCCCGACGGGCGCGGCGCGCTCCTGGCGGCTGCGGAAGTCCTGCAGAGCGCGGCGGTTCTGGAAGTCGATGAGCGCCAGTGTGATGGCCGCGTTCCAGCAGCTCTCGCCCGCGCAGCGGAAGTCGATCTCTTTGCGGTCGGTGGTGACGATGGTGAAATAGACGTACTTGCCCGTGCGTTCCACGCAGTCCACCTTGAGGATGGAGTGGAAGCGCAGCTCCTTGGGGCGCGCGCCGGGGCCGGTGGGGAACAGGCTCAGGCAGTCAGGGGTGAGCACGCCGCGCTTCTTCTTCCACAGCTGGAACAGGCTGTCGCTGCGCTTCTCCAGCTCGCCCTCGCGCAACACCTCCCCGGGGGTCTTCATGTCGGCCGGGTGCAGCTGGCAGAGGCAAAAGCGCTCCGGCGGTGGCGGCCTCTGCAATGCACCCAGGCGTCCCGGCGCCGTCTTTATAGCGGCCCCGCCCCGCGCGCTCGGTCCGGCCCGCCCCGGGCACGCCCCCTCTAGGCCACGCCCCGTACCCCCTTCCTGGGCCCAGCCCACCCCGGTGCCCCCATGGCCACCCCGGGGCTGCGCGCCGCATCCCCACCCCGGGTCGCCGAGGTCGCCCCCTTTCCCCTTGTCTGCAGCCCGAGCCCCACTTCCCCGCTCCCCCGGCGCCCCAGCCCGCGGCCCCGTGGGGCGACTCAATGGCCCCCACCCCGCCCCGGACGCCGGCCCCACGGAGGAATGCGCTGCAGCCTGCCCTGCTCGCGGTGACTCACAGCCGGGGAGCCGCGGGAAGCGCCCGCGGCCGGGGACGGCCCGGGGCGCGGTGACGGCGGGGCCCAGACCCCCACCCTCCAGGCGCCCCGACACCCAGCCCTGCCGCTCCTGGGGCAGATGCTGTCGCGGCCCCAGTTCCTCCCACGCCCCCGGGGAGACCCTTCGGTGGCCCTGCCCCAGCCGGCCTTATCTCTCATCTTGCCACCCGCCGGCTGGCGCGCCTGGGACGACCTGCCCTCTTCCCCCCGGGTCGTCGGGCCGACCGGGAGAGCAGGTGTTCTGAACTTCAGTTTTCTCTTCTGTAAAATGGGGGACAATGACACTTGTTGGATTAGGCAACCCACGGAAAATGCTAGAACAGCTCCCCTTAGTGTTCAGTAAGTGTGAGGGCCGCTCCAGCTCCCTTCCCAGGGGCCTATCCTGCTCCCTGGGCCCTCCTGGAGGCCGTACGTGGGGGGAGGGAGGACGCACCGGCGGACCCGCCAGAGGTACTGGGAGCCGAGGGGGCGCGGAGCGCGCTGGTGCGGGGGGCGCAGAGGGGGCTTCGGCCTGGGCCGGGGCGGGGGCGGCTGAGTCACGCCCTGCCAGCAGGACAAGTCTTTTTATTTACCCTCTTCCTTTAAAGGGTTTAGCAGGAAGTGATCGCTGGCTCCTCCAGGGTTTCGGGGTGGGGTGGGGAGCCGGCAGAAGGGAATCTTCGGGGGCCCCAGCCGCTCCGGGGCCAGCACCTTCCAACACCCCGCCGGGCTGTGACCTGGGCAGGTGGTGCAAAGCAAGGGGAGCAAGGAGGGCACTAGTCCGTTGGGGCTGGGAGAGCCACGCCCCCTCCTGGTGCAAGATGGAAACGCAGGTACCCTGGTTCAAAAAGTATTAATGATATTTTCAGGACTGTGAAGGCAGAGCATAAAGCCAATGTGGGACCTCCTGGGTGCAGGCCCGTCAGGCCGGCCGTGGAGCCAACCCTGCCCCACCTGCCCCCGCTCTGCGGCCTTGGGCAAGTCCCAACCCTGGCCCTTCAGGGTCACCGTGAGGAATAAGGTGCACCGCTGGCTCAGATGAGTGGCTTGGGCCAGGCCTGTGCGGATGGACACACCCACCTGTGCATCCAGGGCACCTGTCAGGGGTGTGGCAGAGGGCAGAGGGGTGCCCAGGACTCTGGCCTGCGGGAGGGAGCACAGGACAAGCATAGGGATGCTGGTCAGCGTTGGGGGGAGGGGCGGAGCTGGAATCGGCAGGCCCGTGGGGTGGCAGGCCAGAGGGTGAAGGGAGCATAGGGTGGGTGGGTGGGGAGACAGATCTCCCCTCAAGACAACACAGGGCAGACTTATAAGGGGGTGAGCTCCCCATCACTACAGGCATCCCAGCAGAGCTGGTAAAGGGGATTCCAGCATCAGGCAAGGTGAGACTGCTGACCCGCCTTCCCGCAGGCTGTCTGTCCTGAGGGGGCCCTGGGCTGCCAGGGCCACGGGAGAGGCAGGCCAGGGGCCAGGCTGCTGCCTCTAGGAAGCTACTGTGAGCCCCCTGGGTGTCCAGCGCTCTGCCGGGACCCCTCCGAGGCCCACCAGCCCATTTCCCCCACCCGGGGGCCAGTCATTGGAACCTCAGGGCCAGGCAAACCACAGACACTTGGCACTGCTTAAGCACCTACTGTGTGCCTGTAGGCCTGGCTGGTGCTAGGACCCCGAGGAGAGGGGAGAAGCCCTGCCTGCCCTGGGGAGTACAGGGTTGGGGGTGGGCAAGAGGACAGCTTGGAGGTCTCCATGGGGAGGGCGGGGTGCCACACGGGGATTCCCAAGGAGCCCAGGTGAGCGAGGCCCAAGGTGGGCATTCTTCCAGCCCCATTTCACAGACGTGGTAGCGGAGGCCCCAGGGAGGGCGGGGCAAGAGAGACAGCAAGGGATGTGAGAGGCCTTGAAAAACAGGTGAAGCTAGGTGAGCTGCACTTCGCCATGCCCACCCAGCACTCCTCTCTTTGTCCCCAATGGCCAGGCCTTTCTGGGGAGAGTCAGTCGGTGACCAGTGACCTGGGGGGGGTGGTCTGACAGGTGGGCGTCCGCAGGAGCTGGGAAAGCAGGTCACAGGGGATGGGGAGCCCACTGCCACTCTCCCCGGAGGATGGGGATGGGCTGGTGGGAATCCCCCACCCCAGGCAGCTTCACCACCAACGGCCCCTGCCCCGGGGGGCCTGGAAACCCCTCCAGCCAGAGGCCCGTGGGCCGCCTGCAGCTGCCTGGCCAAACCAGCAGGAACCCAGAGCAAGGAGGGGACCCTGTCCCCATCCCTGAAGCAGGCCCGTCTGAGGGTCCCTCTGGAACATGAGGAGGAAGCAAAGCGCTGACCTTGCAACCCCAGTGAGGATCTTTCGGGGGGGACACCCCTGAGCCATTTAACAGCTAGGAGCCCGGAGGACCCACCAGGCTGGCTTCCTGCAGGGGACCGAGGCCCCCGGTGCGGATGTGGGCTGCACCCATAGCAAGCTGCGGCCCATCAGGGGGCCAGGCCAGGTTGCTGCTGGGGAGGGAGGAGCCCCAGCCTGAGGGTCAGGGGCCTGGCACCCTCAGGGAGGCCCGTGTGGGCCCTGCTTTCTTCCTCAGGGTCACCCCATGAGGCGGGGGCCGCTGGGTTGCTTTCTGGGTGTTTGCAAGGAACGGGTGGGGCTTCTCAGAGAAGTTAAGTGGCTCAGCAGAGGTCAACCAGCCTGCCAGTAGGATTCAAATTCATCCTATTGCATCCGGAGCCTGGGGGCAGGAACTAGCCTCTGCCTGAGGGGCTGAGCAGGTTCTGGGCTGGGGATGTTTGGTGGCTGCTTCTCAGACGGGGAGGGGCCAGCGCGGGGCCTTGCCTGAGACAGTGGCGTCAGAGAGTGTAGGTCCAAGCCAAGTTTACTAATATTTATGCAAGGGCCGCATCCGGGATTCACGCGGAGCTTGAGGGGACCCCACCTACCCCACTCCCCCCCTCCCACCAGGCAGACAAGAGACTGGTCCCAAGACATCCGGCTGGGGACACCTGTCATCCCTTCCAGCTGGGTGAGGATGTCAAAACTCTCCGAGTGAGGTCACTTCCCCAGCGGTGACGAGGCCCGGCCCTCCAGGCTCCGGCCCAACCAGCCTGGCGAAAGGAAGATGAGGAAGAAGGAAGATGAGGAAGCCGTGCATCACAGCAGCCCCTGTGCCTGGGGCTCAATACCATGCTCTTCCTGTGGGGGGCAGTGCTCAGGGACAGCCCTGAGGACTGGTTCCCTGCTCCCCTGCCTGGAAGAACCGCCCCGCCTTGCCTCTTCCAGGAAGCCTTCTGGGATTGCCGGGGCACACCCTCGGGCCTGCTTCCACCAACCACGTGACTGCCAGGACTTGGAGTTCCATTGCCTGCTCCATGCAAGCCTGGGGAGGGACGTGGGGGAGGCCCCAGATGCCTGGAGTTACAGCACCTGAGAAGTGACCTGATGTCACCTGACCTGAGCCCAACATAGCCCATTGGCCGTGGCCTGTGACTCAGGCCTGCCCTCAGTCCCTCTCCCCAAAGCTGCAGCCTGGGAAAAGTGAGAGGCCCAAGGGCGGGAGGCAGGCGGCCTGTCCCCACCTGGTTTCAGGCTCTCACTGTCAGCCTGGCCTTGGTCTCTCAGGTTCGTCCCTCTGTCTGGCTCCCTGAGCCCCTAAGCTGGAGTGCGACAGGCAGGCCCCACCTCACAAGGCGCTGGGGATCGAATGAGAAACAGTGACACACCACCCAGAGCGCCTTTCCCCTCCTTGGGTCCTGGCAAGCGCCCATTCATCCCTCAGTACCCTGCTCAGAAGTCACTACCAGCTCCTAAAATGCAGTGACAATGTCTTAGTCTTTGGGACCCTCAGGGCCCAGCCCAGGCACTCGCGAAGTGTTTTTGGCAATGAGTGGACCTAAAAAGCATCTACCTCCCTGTCCAAGAGACCCAGCTCTCTGCTCAGAGCAACTGATGTTGGTGGAGACTGTTTGTCTCTGAAACCAGAACACCTTGGGGCGGGGTGGGGGCGTCTGGTGGCGGGGACAGGGCCAGGCTGGTCCAGGCCTGGGGGAGCTGAGAGGAGGGGCCTCTCCCATCGTCACAGAATGTGGAGGGGGTAGGGGAGCCAGCTGTCATTCCTGTCACTCAGCAGAGACTGCCCAGGGCCTGGTTCATGGGGACAAGGGAACTTTCTGGAATCTCGGATGAATGTATGAACAAAATACAGGAAAGGGGGGAGGGCGAGTGGGCAAGGCATGGCCGCCACCCTCTGGACGGTGCTCAGCCCTTGCAGCCGCCTGGGCTGCGTCATCACAGGACAGATAGGACATCTTGCTCCCGCCCACCCTGACCCCAGAGTCTGTGCAGCAGGTCTGGGGTGGGACCCTGTCATGTGTATTTTATTTTTCTCTTTTTGGTCATGTGTATTTTATTTTTTTCTTAGAAGATTTATTTATTTATTTATTTAGGCCGTGCTGCGCAGCATGCGGGATCTTAGTTCCCCAACCAGGGATCGAACCGGCATCCCCTGCAGTGGAAGCACGGAGTCTTAACCACTGGACCGCCAGGGAAGTCCCTGTCATGTGTATTGTAATCAAGTTCTTTACTACTTTAAACATTTACCAAAATAGTTACCAATTGCTGACATAAAAAGTAAAAAATGGCTGAAATGATTTCAAAGTTCTGAGCGCTCCTCTCTCACGACCCCACCTCAGGTCCATCCACTCTTGCTTGATGCGGTTAAGTGACCTCTGATCCTTTTTATTGGGTTGGCCAAAGTGTTCGTTCTTTTCCGTAAGGTGGCTCTAGTAGCGCTTCGTTGTCTTTAACTGCATTCGAAACAATTTTGTTAGGTTGTATTGTGACAGCTATCGTATCAGCGTGCATTAAAAAAACTTATCAAAATTGGTGAATTTTTCTGTAGCCACTTTAATACTGAAGATGGAAGAAAAACATTTTCTGCATATTATGCTTTATTATTTCAAGAAAGGTAAAAACGCAACTGAAAGGCATAAAATGATTTGTGCGATGTATGGAGACGGTGCTGTGACTGATCGAATGTGTCAGAAGTGGTCTGTGAAGTTTTGTGCTGGAGATTTCCCACTGGACGATGCTCCACGGTCAGGTAGACCAGTTGAAGTTGAGAGCGATCAAATCGAGACATTAATTTAGAACAAATCAATGTTATACCACGCGGGAGATAGCCGACATACTCAAAATATGCCGACATACTCAAAATATCCAAATCAAGCGCTGAAAATCATTTGCACCAGGTTGGTTATGTGAATCACTTTGATGTTTGGGTTCCGCATAAGTTAAGTGAAGAAAACCTTCTTGACCATATTTCCGCATGCAATTCTCTACATAAACGTAACGAGAACGTTCGTAACGAGAACGTTCCGTTTTTAAAACAAGTTGTGACGGGTGATGAAAAGTGGATACTGTACAATAACGTGGAACGGAAAAGATGGTGGGGCAAGCGAAATGAACCACCACCAACCACACCAAAGGCTGGTCTTCATTCAAAGAAGGTGATGTTGTATATATGGTGGGAGTGGAAGGGAGTCCTCTATTATGAGCTCCTTGCAGAATGTCAAATGATTAATTCCAACAAGTACTGCTCTCAGTTGATGAAAAGTGTCCAAGAAGTTCTGATTTATCCGCTTTATTCACCAGACATTGCACCTTCGGATTTCCATTTATTTCGGTCTTGACAAAATTCCCTTAATGGAAAAAATTTCAATTCATTGGAAGACTGTAAAAGGCACCTGGAATAGTTCTTTGCTCAAAAAGATAAAAAGTTTTGGGAAGATGGAATTATGAAGTTGCCTGAAAAACGGAAGAAGGTAATGGAACGAAACGGTGAACATGTTGTTCAATAAAGTTCTTGGTGAAAATGAAACATGTGTTTTTACTTAAAAACCAAAGGAACATTTTGGCCAACCCAATAAAAAATGCATGGCATTTCCTCAAAAAATTAAGAATAGCATTATCATGTGATCCAGCAATTCCACTTCCAGGTCTGTCTCCAGAAGAAGCAAGCAGAGACTTGAAGAGATGGTTGCACACCCGTGTTCACAGCAGCCAAAGGTGGAAGCACGTGCCCGTCCATGGATGAATGGATACACAAAACGTGGTCCATGTACACAATGGAGTATTACTCAGCCTTAAAAAGGAAGGAAATCGTGACACAGGCTACAATGTGGATGAGACTTGGGGACATTATGCTCAGTGAAATAAGCCAGACACAGAAGGAGAAATTCTGTCTGATTCCACTCACACGAGGTCCCTGGAGTCATCAAATCCATAGAGACAGGAAGCAGGACGTTGGGGGCCAGGAGTTGGGGGAGGGGAGAGGAGTGAGTGTTTCATGGGGACAGAGTGTCAGTTTGGGAAGGTGGAAAGTTCTGGAGACGGATGGTGGGGATGGCTGTACAATATCGTGAATGAACTTAATGCCACTGAGCTGGCTAAGCTGCTAGAAATGGTTAAGATGCTAAATTGTATGTAATGTGTATTCTAGCACAACTTAGAAAATGTGACTATCCATGTCTGCACAGGCACGAGCTTGCATTTTTAATCTGTCTGATAGAAAGGGAGACAGGTCTTGTTTTCTTCTAGGTCGTGGGTGTCCCCCATGAGTCCACCTCCCTTCCGCCGGCCACACTCTGTCATCTAATCACCTCCTATGCTGGGCCTCAGGCTGCAGTTCCCGTGAGCAATGTTGCCGGAGTGTCTGTGCACCGCTGACCATACCCATATGTGCAGCGTTTCACCAGGACAGCTGGGAGGACACAAATTGCTGAGTTAAACATGTCACAACTCTGACAAGATTGCCTGCCAACCAATTTACAGCCCTCCTGGCAGTCAGGGTGCCCGTTTCCCCAAAGCTGGCCGAACAATGGATGCTCTGTATTACCAATTGTGGCCCAAACTGGGGTCCGGTCTCCACAGGCATTTCTCTGAGCCCCACGTGTCTGCTGTCTCTGCTCTTCACATGCTTGTGTCTGTCTGAAAAGCTTCTGTAGGGGGTGACGGTGGCCCTCCCCCAACAGATGTGTCCGTCTTCATCCCAGAGCCTGTGAATGTGACCTTATACAGTAAAAGAGTGAATAGGGTCCCACTCACATGAGGTCTCCAGAGTTGTCATTCACAGAGACAGGAAGTAGACAGTGGGGGCTGGGGGAGGGGAGGGGTGTGAGTGTTTAACGGGGACAGAGCGTCAGTTTGGGAAGATGGAGAGTTCTGGAGTGGATGGAGGGGATGACCTTATATGGCAAAAGATGTGATTCATGACCTTGAGGAGTTGCTCCTGGATTATCGAGGAGCCTGAAGGCCAGCACACGTGTCCTCATCAGAGACACAGGAGAAGAGGAAGCCACGTGACAACAGAGAAGCTGGTGGGACGTGGCCACAGCCCAGAGATACCTGGAGCCCCAGAAGCTGGAAGGGGCAGGAGGACCCTTCCCGAGAGCCGCTGGAGGGAGCGTGGCCCTGCCAACACCTTCATTTTGGATTTCTGGCCTCCAGAACCGTAAAAGTGTAAGTTTCTGTTTGTTTTAAGCCACCCAGCTTGTGGTCAGTTGTTACAGCAGCCCCAGGACACTGATACAGCCCCCAGGGAGTCTGGTGCTGAGCCTGCCCCGCCCTCCCATCCACACCTTCTCACCCTCCCCTGGGCCTGCAGCCCAGTCTGATGGCAGATGGGGACAAGAGTGATGGGGTCGTTAGCTGACCACGGGTGGTGAGGTCCAGGCTTCCCAGGGACCACCGGTGAGCTCTGAGCTGGGTTTTCAAGGATGAGTAGGAGTTCTCCACATCACCTGGTTTCCCCAGGCACAGACAAGGAGACGGAGCTCCTCTGATGTCTGGAAATCCAGATGGAAGTACTTCCTGGCCAGGAGGGGAGCCAGAGGCCAGGAGAGCAGGTTTGGGATGTTCAGAGGGGCCTGAGCCCGTGGGACCTGGCCAGGGGGTCCCCTCGGCCCCTCCTCTGGGGAGAGACTGTGCTTTCTTTGGACAATCAGCCCCTCACCAGGCACTGCAGTCTCGGGGCTGGTCTCTGCCCGTGGCCCCTCCCATCCACCAGCCCCATCCTGGCCCCCCACCCATGAGCTGCTGAGGGGCCGGGCGTCCTGGCCCAGGGTCTCCAGCCCCCCTACACACCACCCCAGGTATCTCATGCTCTCAACAGTGTCCCCTTGTGCCTCTCACTTTGCAGGCCAGAGGCCGGGCACTGTCTTCCCTGCTGCCTGCAGTCCACCCTCCCGCTTCTGTACCACCACCCGCCCGCCGGCGCAGCTTCTGTGGCAGCCTCCAGCCCGGCCGCCTGTGGCCATCTGCACGAGTGTTCTGGGGCTGCTATAACAAATGACCACACACTGTGAAGAACACAGGTCTACCACCTTCCAGTTCTGGAGATCAGATAGGCTGTGCTGAAAGCCTGAGAAAAGACCCCGGCCCAGCCCCTTCCTGAGCCCCTTCCTCAGGTCCAGGCTCCTCCCATCCTCCTTGGGAGCCCCACAGCCCTGCCCTGTGGCGGGACCCCAAGGACCGGGCCTGGGGGTGCCTCTCACGGTTCCCTCCCCCACTTCCACTGCAGAGCTGGGAAAGGTGACCTCTCCAAGTCACAGATGGTCACAGCCTGGGGGGCTGGGCCCCATCCTCTGCTTGGTTCTCCTCCTTCTCAGGAGGTCAGGGTCCTGGTTCCTGGGAGGGCAGTTCCAGGAGCTTTGCTGTGACCTTCCAGCCCCCTGCCAAAAACGGGGCCAAGGCAGAAGAGCCCAGACAACGCTGGCCCAGTGCCTGCCCGTCCCCCGAGACGCATGCTCCGGGCTCGCTGAGGCCCAGAGCTCCCAACTGGCAGGCACTGGGGAGGTGGCGTGGGCAGCCCTGTCTGTGCCCAGGGTCGGAGTACGAGGGCGGTTCTGGCCTCACGCGCCGGGCTTCCTCTCCCGTATCCCCAGGGTGGCAAGTGATGGTTCTCCTCACAGCCCAGAGGCATGAGCTGGGGAGGCCGAGGCTTGGTGGACACCCCCAGACTTGCAGAGGGGCCCTGGAGAAAGCCCTCGGCCCGAGCGGGAAAAGCCCGCAGAGGGCGTGTCTGTGGGGTCCCCTGCCCCTGTCCTCCTGGGCCTGGGCAAGGTCCACAGACCCCACGAGCCCGGAGCCCAGCTGGGCCGGGCCAGGCCAGGCCTGTTAGGTTGCCATAGAAAGTCACATCCGGCCACCGCCCTGGAGCTGAGTCTGCGTGGCCAGACTGGCTGGGTGGTGACACCTCGGGGCAGGCAGGGGCTCCACCCAGGCATACCAACGTGACTTGTCCTCGGGGTGTGTCCAAGCCTCACCCCCCTGGCGGCCTGAGGAGGCAGGGCTGAAGGGGGTCTCCAGGGTCAGCGCCCAGTGGGAATCCACAGAGGGTCCCGGGCTCCGAGGCTGTGAGAAGGATCCCAGGCAAACAAGGTGCCCGGAGAAGCACACCAAGTTCAGAGGGACCGAAAGCTCAGCCAGGGCCGGGGAGGGGTCCTGGAGGTCCTGCTGTCGAGAGCCTGAATGGCTGGGTTTGAGGTCTTGGGCTCCCGCCCCCCACGGGGCTCTGCCCTCTGAGCTTGGGGCTGGGAGGACGTGTCCGCCTCCACAGGAAGGAAGCTGCTCGGAAGGACTGGGAAGCAGGGGCCGGAAGTCCAGGTGCGGCTGCGCCGGGCAGGCCGTTGGCAGGGAGCCGGGGGCACCCACACTTGGGACACTGCCCTCCAGCAGGGCCCCAGCCCCGGAGACGGCCCCTGCTGCAACCAGGGGCTGGGCTGGCGGCCAGGGGCTCCCTCAGGGTGCAGCTGGAGGTGGCCCCTCTCCCACCGGGCCTCTGCAGCCCACCCAGCGTTGCCCGGCCCACTGGGCTCTCAGAGGCGGGGCGGGGGGGTGCTGGGAGGTGTGGAGGAGACAGTCTGAGCAGAGGGCAGGTCAGAGGTCAGGAGCACTACCAAGACAGCCCAGCTGCCCACCTCTGGGGCAAGGCTTGAAGGGAACCCCACCCCACCCCCCACGGCCCCCGCAAAAGCGCTTAGGGAGCAGAAGCCCAGCTTGGCCCGTGACAGCCTGGGCTTAAAGAAGGGAGCCCTTGGGCTTCCCTGGTGGCACAGCGGTTAAGAATCTGCCTGCCAATGCAGGGGACACGGGTTCGAGCCCTGGTCCGGGAAGATCCCACATGCCACGGAGCAACTAAGCCTGTGTGCCACAACTACTGAGCTCACATGCCACAACTACTGAAGCCTGCGCGCCTAGAGCCCGTGCTCCACAACAAGAGAAGCCACCGCAATGAGAAGCCTGTGCACAAGAGTGGTCTCTGCTCGCTGCAACTAGAGAAAAGCCCTCGCAGCAACCAAGACCCAAGACAGCCAAAAATAAATACATAAATAAATTTTTTAAAAAAGAAGGGAGTCCTTGGGCCTGGGGGGACTGTGGGCCCCTGGAAGGGGGGGTCGGGTCTCTGCTTGGCCCCTGCTCCACCAAGTGGGAGCCATGGACCAGCAGAGCAGGCTGGCCGCCGGGGGCAGAGGGGCCTGGGAGGCTTTGTCGCCACCCCAGGCCCTAGGTGCCACAACTCCCAACTCCTAAAGGGGAAAACCAGAGTTTTAAGTGGAATCTCCCCAACTTGTGGGGCTTTTGAAAAATCAGCCACACTAAAGTACAATTTACATACGTACAACCAAACGTCCCCATGTGAGGGGCTTTGATGAGTTTGACAAGCAAACACACAACCCAGATGGCGCCCTGGGCAGCCCCAGGCCCGCCCCCAGGCAGCCGTGGTCACCGTGCAGTCTGGAAAGTTTGGAAGTCAGATACGTCGTCGAAGGCCCCGCTCAGGTGATGCTTTTGAGAGCCCCGTGTTGCTGGGCTCCTGTGGCCAAGGATTAGTCCACGTGGGGTACAGACACTGCTGCCGCCCCACCTTTAGGCAGGGAGCCCCTGCTCCCCAGGGCCGGGGCACAGGGCCACACGCTGCCCGGAAGTGAGGATGCCGAGGCTGGCAGAGGGGGGAACTCAGAACGGCAGCTGGGCCCGGAGTCGGTCCCTGGTTTTTGGGGGTTTTTTAAAATAAATGTATTCATGTTTGGCTGCGTTGGGTCTTCGTTGCTGTGCGCAGGCTTTCTCTAGTTGCGGCGAGCAGGGGCTACTCTTCATTGCGGTGCGTGGGCTTACTGCGGTGGCTTCTCTTGTTGTGGAGCACGGGCTCTAGGCGCGTGGGCTCAGCAGCTGTGCCACGAGGGCTCAGTAGTTGTGGTTCACGGGCTCTAGAGTGCAGGCTCAGTAGCTGTGGCACACGGGCTTAGTTGATCTGTGGCATGTGGGATCTTCCTGGACCAGGGCTCGAACCCGTGTCCCCCGCGTTGGCAGGCGGGTTCTTAACCACTGCGCCGCCAGGGAAGTCCCGGCTCTTTGGTTTTGAGCGTGTGTGACAGATGAGACCCAGGCCCTGTGGGAGAGGCACCGAACCAGGCCCTGCGGCCTGCGACAGAACCAGGGTGGCCTGGGGTGACTAACCCAGGGAGGGGGGCGGGCAGGGGTGGCAGAGGCCACGGGAGGGGAGGTGGCCCCTCACGAGCATCGTGACGGCCAGGCCCAGAGGGGGCCCCAAAGCAGAGCTGGGGAGGCCTGGTCATCAAAGCCCTCCCCAGCTTGCGGCAGTCCAGAGGCTCAGTGGGGACGGAGGCCAAGCAGGCAGGCAGTGCTGCAGTCCCGTGGCGACAGCAGCCTGGGCCCCAGGAAGCTGCAGCTCCCAGGCAGAGCCGGCCACCAGGAGTGCCACCCTCCCGCTGCCTCCAGGCTGACGGCTCCGGGCAAACCTACTGGACGCTCCGTGACCTTCCAGCACAAGTGGCAAGGACTGACGGAGCCCTGGAGCCTGTGAGCGCCCAGGGTGAGACAGGGCGCTCCGAGGCGCTGGAGGGTCCAACAGGAGGGTGCGTGGCTGTGGGGTCAGAGCCACAGCGCACGGCTGGGGAGGGCACGGCCTCAGGGCTTCGTGCTGCAGCCTTACCACCAAGTGTACCCAGAACAGCCGAGTGGCAGCCTGAGGCCCCAGCGCCCCGGGCGAGCGTGGCCCCCTCGCCCACCCTTCTCACCACGGGGGAAATAAACCCGGTGCCACAATGTGAACAATCTAAACATCCCTCCCTTTGCCCCCATTTACACTGGTCTGATGTAAAACCACTGGGTCTGGTCACTACGTCACATGGCTCCCCACAGAGGACGCAGAAAGGGGTCCACCAAAGCCTGGTGTTCCCCCAAGCACACAGCTCCTCTGACTGGGAACCCACACGCAGCCGTGTCCACGAAGGTGTGCACGCGCGTCCAGGTGCGCTCACCGTACAGGGTCTGCTCCTCTCAGCACATCCCAGAGGACGTTCCCCATTGGCAGGCAGGTGCCCTTGTCCTCTGTGGCCACAAAGCCCACTGTGGGCGTGGGACGTTTTGTTTTAAATATTTATTTGGCTGTGCCGGGATCTTTTTACTTAGTCGCAGCACGCGGGATCCTTAGCGGTGGTGTGTGGGCTTCTCTAGCTGGGGTGCGCGGGATCTTAGTCCCCGGACCAGGGATTGAACCGGCATCCCCTGCATTGCAAGGTGGTTTCTTTTTTTTTTAGATATTGGGGGCAGGAGTTTTTTTTCATTAATTATTTTTGCTGTGTTGGGTCTTCGTTTCTGTGCGAGGGCTTTCTCTAGCTGTGGCAAGCGGGGGCCACTCTTCATCGCGGTGCGCGGGTCTCTCACTATCGCGGCCTCTCTTGTTGCGGAGCACAGGCTCGGAAGTTGTGGCTCACGGGCCTAGTTGCTCCGCGGCATGTGGGATCCTCCCAGACCAGGGCTCGAACCTGTGTCCCCTGCCATTAGCAGGCAGATTCTCAACCACTGCGCCACCAGGGAAGCCCGCAAGGTGGATTCTTAACCACTGGACCACCAGAGAAGTCCCTGGGTGCGGGACCTGACTCATCGTGTCTCCCGGGGGTGAGGGAGGGCCTCCCACACCCCCTGGCCATTTCAAACCGCGGCGGCACCTACTGTCCACCCGCTCGCAAAGGGGTGACACGCGCCTCCTCTCCTGAAGCGCCACAGACTGCTGGGCGGAGGCCCCAACAGTCTCCTCAGGCTCTCGTCACACCACCTGCCAAACCCTCACTGCCCCTGACCGATCGGCGAGAAGACAGCCAGCCTCTCACCTGACTCGCCAGCACCCTGCATGTGCCTGAGGGCAGGGTCACTGCTCTGGGCATGAACTCGGCGCCGCCACCCGTTGCTTACGGTCAGGAGAGGGACAGGCGGCCAGAGGGAGCAGGTGCTCCCAGCACTAAACTGTCCCCGCTCTCCCCCTGCAAGTTACCTGTGCACGTCACTTTGTGCAACGGTGTCTGACCCCATAGGTACTTGTCAGCTCCGCTGTCCTAAATGTGGTCACTCTGAGGGCCCGGGGTCAGCAGGAATGGTAGCTCTGCTCAAGGTGGGGTGGGGGCCCGAGGGGGGCTGGGTGGGGGGCGTGCAGGCCTCCAAGCGCCCTCCAAGGATGGGGTTTTTGTTGCGTGTCTGCAGGAGCGAGGCCCCCCTGGCGCCCCCGTCTCTTCTCGGTGGCCGTTGGGGCAGGCCCGGGAGAGGCTCACCACCGCCCGCCTCTGGGGGGTCTGGACCCGGCCGGCCTGGGGGGATCAGGAGTGGACAACGTTCTGGCTCTACTACGGTCGTCTTTGACACCCCGAAAGCACGTTTCTTGCTAAGCCTTGCTTGGCCCTTCTCGTGGCCCCCGGTGCGCTCTCTCTGGCCGCTCCCGGGAGAAGCCAGCCCCGCCGGCAGGAGGCACCGGGCGAGCTGGGCACTGGCTCCTGTGCTGCATGCGGGTCAGGCCGATCCCCAGATGGGCAGCTGGAGCGAGAGCCCGGGCACCAGGTGTCTCCCCGCTAACGAAGGGAAGCAGGGAGGGCACAAGCACCAGAAAAGCACCAGCGAGAAGACACACCCAATGTGGCCATGGCGCAGCAAGTGTCCCTCCTGGAACCTTCTCATCGGAAAGGCCCAGCCCCGCACACGCGGAGAAACGACTCTCTGCTGGGGGGAGGAGCAGACACTCTCTCGGGGCAGCAGAGGGCCCACCCAGGGACCCCCACCCCGACGGTGAAATGGGCCTGCAGCCCTAACTCAAGATGGGCTTTAAAGCCTCAAAATTAAAACAGAAGACCAGGAGACGGGAAGTCCTGGACCTGCCCACGCCCGGGGCTCCAGAAACCCGGTCCGGGAGATTGCGCAACCATATCCGAGCCCCACCCGCCCCAAGTGCCCCAACCCGCCAGGCCTCCTGCAATGAAGACACACACAGCACTGGGTTCGCAGTTCACAACTTTAATAGAATATTCTAACTAGTCTGTACAAATTGAAAACACTGTATTCAGTTACAAATGTATCATAAGTAAGGCTGAGCACTCTACAGCCGGGCCACAGCGTGGATGCCCCTGGGGCCAGAGGTCACACACTCCACACCCACATTCCAGCCAAGAACGGGTCGCTCGGAACCCAGGGCTTTTAAGACAAGGTGAATGTGAGGCTGAGAAATGGGAGCTACCGAGAAAGCAAGACATTTTACACACTACGTGGGAAAGCTGTATTTTCCTGCCCGAGCCCCTCCCCGTGAAGCCTGGCAAACCCTGGCTCTGCCCATAGCCCCACCCCCGTCCTCAGCGCCAATCGTGGTCCGTGCGTCCCGAGAACCAGCCCTGGCCCACGGCTGGCAGGAGGGAGGGCCTTCTTCCATGCGGGTGGACCACCAACTCTTGCTTGGGGCACCGGGTCTCTGGTGCCCACAGGGTCTCATAAACTCGAAGGACAGCTCATGTCCCAAGCCCTCACAAGTGTGAGAAAGAAATAAATACGAGATGAACCACAAAAGCTCGCGCCTCAGGCTCAGCGGGCGCCGCAACCCTCACCCCAGCCCCGAAGGAAATAAAACCCAAGAGCAAGCAGGATGAGACATGGCGCCGACCCCGCAGCTCCCCAGGGACACCTGGGAACTGCGTGTGGGCTTCTTCCAACAGGAATCCCGTCTGACGGCGGGAGGGGTGAACTGGCTCTACACACCCTGGAACTGCACCCTGGACACGTGACCCCAGCGTCAAGTGATACACCCCCCCGCCCCTAGGCCCTCCCCTAGGCAGGGCTGGGCGGGCCCACTGAGCCACACCCAAGGCCGTAGAGGGTGCTGGAATTAAACCTCCTGTTTCTGAAATGCAGCTGAGTTGCCACTGTACAGGTTAAGCAAAATAATAAAGTAAAAGGAGAAGTGAAAGTGAAAATCATGCACTTGAAAACAAGTTAGGCGTAAGCACGTGTCCACACGAGTGAGCGGCGCCTCACTGCTGCTTGCACTCCGAGGGCTGGCTGGCCTCCTTCTGTCAACGAGAGAGAACAAGACTTGTAGAGAACCGAGCAATTCCATCAACCGGGCATCTCCAACCAACAACGAAAACAAAGACTCAAGTATTCACTCGCTCTTACTGAAAACATGGCCACTACAAATATACTTTAAAAATAGTAACAGATAAGCAGCTAACTTCCCAGAAACAAGGTCACAGCGGGGCTGCCTCTTTCTGTATAAAGACATGCTAATTCTCAGCAGGAGGGTCTCGGGGTGAGGGAGGTCCTCGGGTGGCAGACAGTAATTAAACACAGAGCAGTGCCCTGGTCCCAAAGCTGGCAGGCGCCTCAGCTCTGGGGTGAGCACGCGGGGAACAGCGCTGGCTCCCCTCCATCCCCGAGGTGAACAAGGCTCCCGGCGCTGCCTGGAGCACACCTGCCCCCAGGCCGGGGCCTGAAGCAAAGCCTCTCCTGCACTGGCCTGTGGCGCCCCGACAAAGGACGAGAGGCCACTAAGAACTCCACAGCCAGGCCCTAGTCCTCCCAGGAGCACCCTCGGTTGGGAATTCCGTCCTTGTAGAGAAGGCGCAAGCGAGACGAGGAGCAGATGCACTTCCGTGTGGTCTGGCAGCTGCATCTCATGCCGCTGAAACCCACGTAGCGACCCCATGAATTCTGTGTGGAGGCCAACAGCAGCCTGAGAGACAGGTAACGATTTCACCAGTACTTCTTAGCAGATGAATTTACTCGCCAGTAACCTATGATCCTGGCTGCGAAGATGACAGATTACTCTGAATACAACTTGGCACGTCTACGGAGTCTTAAGAAAAACCCGCACCACACAGTTCAGAAGAACCATCTGGGACAACACAACTGACACTTTGCACGGAATAAGCTGGGCTACAGTTCATTCCTTGGAAACCACACCTAAGGGATGAAAAAGATGATGTGTAAAGGGTGCATAAAGACAAAACAATAATCTGGGGCCCTGGGCTAAGCTCCTTGTTTGTAAGTGTAATAGCACAGGGACAAGCTGGGACTTCCAGGTCTGGCCCGGGTCTCGGTCCAGCACTGTCCAGCACTGCCCATCACTGGGCTAATGGCACTGGCCCATCACACGCTCACCGGAAACACTGCCGAAGAAAGAGCCTGGGCACCAAAACAAATACCCCGACCAGAAATCCTAGTTGAAAGAGACCAAACTCTGTCGTCTCAAGAGGAGACCTAGAGGTGGCCCAGACTGTGGCCAGGGGGATCAGACGCCAGCCCCAGACTCCCTGGGGAGGTGCAAGGTGCCCCAGGACTGGGACAGCACTGGCAGGGCCTGGGGCAGTGGCGTGCAGCCTTTTGTGGACGGGGGAGAAGTGTGTGGGTTTCCATAACTGGATCTACAGAAAGGAAGGAGATGAGAGAAGCTGAAGCCGAGGGAGTGGGACGGTGTCGCGGCTGTGGTATGGCGGGCGGGCGGGCGGCACAGGGTGGCGGACTTGCTGCTCTACATCCTTCTGGGTAAATACATACGCAGGACGTACGGGACGCCATGAATGCAGAGCGGCACACAGTTTACAATGTGCTGTCTCAGTGACATCACATCTATCTTTAACCAGGAGAAGGCATCAATCACCTGTCTGTTTACAACGAACTCCTTCCTTGGATGCTGAAGACTGCTAGAGGGAAGTGTCCTCGCCAAAACCAAGACCAGGACGGGCTGTTGTGAGGGTGGGAGCCGGGTGGGGCCCTTGTGTTTAGACAAGAGGCAGAAGGTGGGGCTTGCCAGGCAGCAGAGGGCTGGGCTGCCACCAGCACCCCGCCTACCGAGGGCCATGTTCAGCCCAGCCCTGGGCCAGCATCCCTGCACGTGCACGCACACACACAACACACACACACCACATATCACACGCACACACATGCACGCACACGCACACCCCCCCAACCCCCCCCCCCACGACTCCCGGGCTGCGGCACCAGTGCAGAAGCCTGGAGCCACACATGTGAGCTTCGTCACCGGGACACCACAGTTTTGGCCCGTGACAGATGGCAGAGCAACACTGCACTAAACCCGAGCGCCCTCTGCCACACGGCACGAAGCTGTCGGAAGCCCAGTCTCTCACGCTGCCGGTCGTCAAGCGACAGGAGTCAGTGCTTCAAAGGCACAAACAGTCAACACCCTGCCTGGTGGGGGCGGGCACTGAAAAGAAGGGCTTTCACTGCGGGCAGCAAGCACACGCCACCACCATGGCCTCAGGGCTGGGGGCCTGAGGCCCGAGGCCCGAGCGCCTGCCCGACAGCCCATGACACGACCCCCTCCGCGGGGCACCTGACCACAGAGGCGAGACGGCACGGCTGTGGTTCTGCCACAGAAGAGCCCTCCTCGCCCAGAGGTACCGGCTGGACCGTTTATGGACGCTTTGTAGTCACTGGCAGGGTGGGGAGCAGTGGGGCTTCGGGCCAAACCGGCCTGGCTGACACGTTCTTCAGACACACAGGGCAGCAGGAATCAGACAGTGAGCAGATACAATTTTAAACGATCAGATCTGACCCTTTAAAACAGAAAAGATCCCAGGTGTACATTCACTTCATCTAATTAAAATGCTTCCTTTAGCCCAAGTCTGCCCACCTGCCCGTTAGTCTTCTAAGAAAGCCAGCCGCCTGAGTACGACAGGAAGGCGATGCAGACGGACCCTCGAAGGCACGGGGCTAACAGACCCCCAGACCACGGCTCTGCGGTACGGAGACACAGCTCTGCTCTCCCAGGAGCCGCTCCCACACCGCTGGCCTGCTTAGCTCAACGCAGGCAGCCCCTGCTCTCTCCTAGATGCTAACACCGCCGCCCTGGCTTCTCACAGGCTCTCCCGTTCGCACCTTCCTCCCTTGCCCCACAAAAGCCGACGGTGTCGTAAGAGAGAGGGACTTCATGACTGGGGCAGAGCTACGGGGACCCATGACCCCCAGAGGGGGACAGGGCAGCTCCTGGGACTTGCAACGCTCACTTGGATCTACAACAGGTCCTTTTCTTATTCGAGCAGCACACTCCTCAGCAACCTTGACAGCACTTACTAACGCTGATGTGAAACTGGTGCCAGCAGCTTCTGAGACAGAAGATCCCGGCATACTAAAGTTACCCCTTTATTACCTATTGGTCTGCATAGCACCTGAATTTAAAAAGTATAAACAATCAACAGACACACGTCAAGAAGAATCACAGCAGGCAGCAGACCTCGTCCTGCTGAGGCCAGCATGGCTGGGGGACCTGTGCGTCCTGGTCCCAGGGCCCTCTCGTTCTGTCCTCTTCCCGGGTGGGGGGGGGGCGGGAGGGGTGTGGCAGCCCCATCATCAACAAAGCTTTCACACCAGTTACATCTCTGCTACTTGGTCAGCGACAAACACTGGGCTCAGCAAGTAGGAGCCAGATGTGGTTTCTGTCGGTTTTAAAAGCACACACGACAGACACCTGCACAAAAACACTGCTCTTCAGAAAGCCCTTGTCCAGGCCAGCACGTGCTGAGTGCGCCCGGACGCTCTACCGAGTCACGACAACATGGCATTGCTACAAAGCACAGACCAGAAGTTTGGAAGTTAGGAATGAATGGAATTCCACCTTACCTAGAAACGTATGAATGATTAACAGACAAAAATTACACCTAAATGGGGAAAAAAATTGAAAGGAACTGTCAGCGTGGAAGAAAATGAAACGCACAAAATTATACAGGAGGCAAGAGCCACAATTTCTCATGATACAAAGGTCTGCAAAAATTTCGACCTTGAGATGGGAAACCTCAACACCCAGATCTGTACCTTTAATACCCCAACCCTTCTTCCTGATCTTCCTTTGCTTGTACAGACTGTGATGTGACCGCGCCCTCTGAGGAGGTGCACACGGAGGAACAGAAGTGTCACGTCACGACCCCAGAGGACAGGACTCGGGCATTTCGACTGCACGTGGCTGACCGAGGGGCCCTCCTCAGGCACCTCGCCCACTCCCAACCAACACAACAGACCAAAGGCTTCACGCAGGCTTAGTACTGACATGTCTCTACTTTCTGTTAAGCTATCTGTGATCACTTGGTGAGAATGCTCTTCTAGAAAACCCAGACGTGAGAGGAGACAGAAGGTTTGGCAAGGGGAGAGAGAGGACGGACAACAGGAGGAAACAACAAGAAATGGGGAACAGAGCAGCCGCTGTCAGTGAGACAAGCGACCAGAGACAGGGCACTTGAGTCCAGCAGTGGACACGGTAACCAGCCATCTCTGCTCTAGAAACCCCACCGTGAACGTGTGCATCAGTGCCCCCCGAGCGCAGAAGAACAGCCAGATACAAACACCTGGGACCGGGCACGGCACGGTTCTGTTATTACCTGACAGCGAAGGGCGATCCACTCAAGGCAGGGCCCTGGGCTCGCAGCTCAGGAACTGAGCACAGGTGCGCCGTCCATATGGCGACGCCCCAACGGACAGGCTGGCTTTGAAAACATGAACATGCCCGAGCCCACTCCCAGAGCAGTATCTATACAGCACACTGAGGATTTAAACCCACCACGAATTCTTCCCCAGAGGAACTGCTGCTGTAAGCATGCATTCATAGGAACATCTGGTGCTATAAAGTGATCAGACCCAGCTACACAATGACAGCTTAGTGCACGGTCCACTTCGGGCACAACGGGGGTAAACAAACAAACAAACAACGTCTACTTAAATAGAGATAAAGATTCTACAATGCCAAGTAGTGTTAGTATTCTGACAGCCCGTGATACATTTGGTCCTAAGAGGCAGGTGAACTATAAATTTCACGTGCGCAATTACAGCTTCAGGACAGAGTTACAACAGTTCTGTATTTAAAACATGTGTCAAGTGGCAAGTCCCTGATGTACGCTCATCTGAGACCGTTAAGTAAAAACTCAGGCGTAAAATTAATGGGACTGCCCACTCATCCTAATTGGTTGTTTTGTTTTTGCAAAGCTTCCTAATTTATTTCAAATTATCTGAGCTATCGAGACATGTCATTTGAGTATTCTCAGCCCATGTACAATTGTAAAATTATGCCTACAACTCCATTATCCTATCATTAACAAAACAAAACAAGCCCCCCACCAAGTCCCGTCTCTGTACCTTTTCCAAAAACAAACACACAAAACAAAAAAGTTTATTCATGTTGTCAGTTAAATCATTATCTTAAAAGAATTAAAGATCTGGAATGTAAAGCTGCTCTACTGACAAGTTTATATAAATAAGATATAGCTTGGGAAAGCAGTTTAGTATTCATACTTAACACTAAAATTATATACCAGGTGTCTAAATAGCTCCTCATTCAAGTATTTTTCTGGTACACTTTAACTTTCCTAATTAGAGAATGACAGGTACATATTCGTAATACCACTACCTCAAAGTGGGGAACATGTTTTAAAAGGTCAACAGTGTAGCATACACAGGTGTGGGAAGCCCCAAATAACTAACCTTGGGGTTAATTTCGGCATCGTCCTCATCTTCTCCCTCCTCGTCACCTTCTAATTCCTGCATTAAAAGGAGTGAGAGCTAGTTGAACAGACAGGACTTAAGTTCTTGTGGATCCACCAGCCACAAATAGAGCAATACTCTGATTTTGAAGGAAATCAATTACAATCATTGCTAGACATACTTCTTTAAATCCCCTCCTTTGGACACTTCTTGTTCTAGCAGATAACCCCGAAATAAACATATTGCTGAAAAAGTGGATTTTGTTTGCTAAATGGTTATTTTCTAAGATGCATTTTCATAAGCCAATTGCAGGGTCAAACTGGACACTGCTACCCATATGCCGTGTCTTTCCGTAGTATTCAATAGGGCTGAAAGTTTCAAAGGCAGCTTCCCACGAGACGAGTCTAAAGTGGTACCCTGACTTCATAACCTCCATCCACTCAAGCAGAGAAGGCCTAAAGCACCTCGGGGAATGATGTCTCACGTAAACCATGTCTTACCTCCTCCTCTCCTTCCTCACCTTCTTCAAACTGAAAAGAAAGAAAACAGGTTTTTAGGGTTTTTTGGGGTTTTTTTGCGGTACGCGGGCCTCTCACTGTTGTGGCCTCTCCCGTTGCGGAGCACAGGCTCCGGACGTGCAGGCTCAGCGGCCATGGCTCACGGGTCCAGCCGCTCCGCGGCATGTGGGATCCTCCCGGACCGGGGCACGAACCCGTGTCCCCTGCATCGGCAGGCGGACTCTCAACCACTGCGCCACCAGGGAAGCCCGTTTTTAGGTTTTATAAAGTGTGATGGCAACCTGACCCAGCCCCAGCCCGTCAAGCGCCCACAGGGGTAGGGCCTAAGGAGAGCGGGAAGTGGCCTGGCCTCTGAGCAGAGCCAGTCTGCCACCGGCACCTCTGCTCCAAGCCGGGGCCAGAACTGTGGGGTCGCTTGCTCACAAGTCCTGCCGTGTTAATAGGATACCAGGTATCTGAAAACCACTCAAAACGAAGACTACGGACGGGGACGGGGTGAAGAAAGGAAACCGTTGGCTTGGGTGTGCGCTGGGTCCAACTGGGAAACTGGCTGATCTAAGCAAACCAGTAGCGTATTTTTATCACGTACTGGACTTTCAATGTCATTTTATAACTCGGACAAGGGGAAATCTTTAATCTGTATTTAGAAATGTAATAAAATCTTGGTGTTTAATCTTTAAAATAAGTCAGAAAAAGTGTGCATGGGAGAAACTCCAACACTGTAGCTGAATGAATGTCTCAATACAATGTCTTGTGTGTCCAAAGACACTGCCGGCCAGGCCCTCAGCCAAGTCCCGGATATCAGACTGCTACCAAAAGCCAAACAAAACTAAACAACCCTTGTCCCTGGTGGCTGCATCGACACAGACACATGAAGATTCAGCAAGCTTTCTCTTATAACCGTTTCTTCTTGGAGCCCCCCGCCCCCCCCACCTCGTCAGCAGCAACTCAAAGGGAACTCAGAAGAGCACAGTGCGGGCAGGGCCTGGTGCGGTCGGCCTGGGATCTGACCGTGTCTTGGCACCTTTTCCTCCAGGCCTCTGACAAGGAAGACCTTTCAGTGTCTTGCAGCCGACAAGACTCTCACTGCAGCATTTCAGGTCGCACTGGAACCAGCCTCACACAGGCTCAAGTGCCCATTTTCTGAGGTTCTAAGTCCATCATTTCACCCTGGCCCCATCTTCTGAGCGAGCTCTGTGCAGGCATCTCACACTCGGGCAGAGCGGAGGCTCCAGAGTGGGGTGTGCAGCCCGTGTGACGAGTGAGGTGACCCACATGAGTGTGGAAGACAAAACCAGGACTCCTCCGCCCACTTCACCCCAGAACGATGCCCAGTGTCCGCAACAACCCTAGCGTGTCAGACGTCAGTGCACTCATCTCTGTCCCAGCGCCACTGAGCCTCCTCTGCCAGGAGCCTGAGGAGCAGCTGGAGTGACGACCACCAGCCCCGGTTCACGCGTGGGAACCAGCAGAGCTGGGGCTCCAGCAGACGCAGGCTGACGTGAGGCCCTGGATCACACGGCGCACCTGCAGTACCTGCACCAAAGGCATGATGAATGAACGTGGACACGGATGTTACAGGCAAACACACTGTACTGCTCACCAGGAGTTGCTATGCTGCCTCTACTGTAAATACATACATACGCGCTGCATAATTCAGTTTTTAAACTGACGGGTGTATGATCAAAAAGGTCTGAGAGCACTGGTCTAGAGATGAGTCTCCCGTTGTGTGTAGCCACTAGAGCTTTCTTGGTCACATCAGATAAATCCAAACCCTGGCTCCTCAGTAGCCAAGGGCCGCACCTTAAATCTTCCAGCGTCGTGTGGTGCCAGCCCTGCTGCAGCAGATGGGGCAGAGGACAGCTCCATCACAGAAGGTGCTGCTGGACAGCGCTGGTCCAGAATGTGCTGCATAACCAGCATTTCCTAAAACTTCAGTCTGAGCAACTACCTGAGCGCTAAGATGACCCTAAACTGCGCTGTGCTGTGTGTGTCCGTGTTCCTGGATTCCCACAAGTACCTCCCAGCCCGGGGATGGACAGACCGCACCTGAGAAGCTCACCAGTGTCAGGTGATGTAGCCAGTACGCCCTGGGCTGGCCCACTCCCGCCGCGTGGGGGCCTTCAGCACAAAGGAGGGCACGAACCAGCTCGGACCTGCCCAGCAGCCACAACAGACCTCACCAGAAAGGAACCTCAGAGCACTCAACACAAGGGAGCAAACAGCATCTAAGCACCCTTCCAGCAACACGCCAGAGGACAGACCTTTATCTCCACACAACAAGAGGGCTCGCGGCAACAGGGCCTTGGTCACGATGGAGAACCATTTCAGGTGACAGCCTGGGGCAGCTGGCCAGGCTGTGCTCAGGGGTCCTGCTCCCAAGTTCTGACTGTGGGAGGGCGAGTTCCTTCAAGCAGAGGGGAAGGTGGCCTGCGCAGCCGGGCTGTTTTTCTGTGGAGCGTGGGGTTCTATTTCTTTGGGGTCGATATGCCACATGCCAGCACGACTCGGCTCTGCTGGCCATCGCTTGGTGAACAGGAGTTTCCTCATGTTCAGAAGTCACCCAAAGCCACAGACCTCGTGTGCAGCAGCGAACCCCTGGGTCCTTAGAGGACATTCTGAAAAAAGTCACTGGCCGGGCCCACGTGGGCGTGTGGTGCTCAGATGCCTCAGAAAGACCTGCTTCTCCAGCCTCTGCTATCTCCCTGCCCAGTCTATTTCCTCCAAACTCCAGAGGGCAGTACCCCGTGGACCTGGTGGAGGATGTCATGAAAATCTCGGCTGGGCTTCCCAAGCCAGCACCCGCGCTGACCCCAGCGGCTCCCACAGGCCACCTACGTTGTCGTCGTCCTCTATGGCCTCCCCCGTGAAGTAGAGTACAGCGCGCGGCACGATCCGCTCACGGAAGAAGTGTCCAATTTCGAAGTCGGAGGCTAACGTGAATTCGGAGTCTTCATCCTGAGGGGAAAAGCGAAGTGCTAACTTGCTTCAGTGGGGTAAACATCACATCCCCTTGCCCATGCCTGACCCCCCACTTCCAGTGAGTGACTCGGCTTATAAAGCACCCAGTGCGGGCACTGCTGGGTGACAGGCATCTCTGAGGTTAGGCCACGTTAAAGGAACCCTTGCAGCCAAATGGCAGGAAAGCGTAGGGCCCAGAGGGGCCGCACAGGGCCACATGTGCGAGGGGGTGAGGCTCAAGGACATGCATGCCCTCAGGTCCACCCACGGAACGTGCGCTTCTATCCCCCCACCACAGTGCAGTGAATACAAATTCACCCTTGGTTTTTAGATAGTAAGAACAGATTAAAAAGAAAGTAGCAAACTACTCAGGAAAGAAGGACCTTAACAGCAAAACAACATACTTTTTTGATAATGACACACATCTTACCAGTGATTCTCCATCCCCTGATGCTAGAAAAAAAAGACAAAACACATCTGCATTATATCGACAACCAAAACCTTCTAAAGCCCACACAGGAAGCTCAGCTGACAAATAAAATGGAACATTTCACTAGAAATCGCCTAAGCGTTGTGCCTCCCCATGGCCGGCTTCCCCCCTCCCCCGCCTGCTGCAGGCTGAAGCTGGCCCCAGCACCACCAGGCCCCCTTCCCTCCCCCCACCCCCAATCAAGGGCCAAAGGCTGGTACTCAGTGATGCTCACAGGCCCAGCTGGAGAAGGCTACTTTCAGAAGACAATTTGCAGACGTTTAAAGCATCAGCAGATGGAAAGGTGCACCAGCTGCCCAGACTGTGGCCTTTCAGGGCATTTGTGTTTTTTTTTTTTTTCTTTTTTTTTTTTTTTTTTTGCGGTACGCGGGCCTCTCACTGTTGTGGCCTCTCCCGTTGTGGAGCACAGGCTCCGGATGCACAGGCTCAGCGGCCATGGCTCACGGGCCCAGCTGCTCCGCAGCATGTGGGATCTTCCCAGACCGGGGCACGAACCCACGTCCCCTGCATCGGCAGGCGGACTCTCAACCACTGCGCCACCAGGGAAGCCCAGGGCATTTGTGTTTTAAGCGGAGTTTTAACTCGTGTCCTACAAAACTACAAGTGACGTTTCGGTAGAGAAACAGGAAGCGCTTTAAGGCTGCGAGTCCTCAGTGTGACTGAGGCGCTGCAGCTCAGCTGGGATGAGGCTGCACCCCTGGCTGCTTGCAAAGGGGAAGGAGGGAGCAGTGCGGAGTCGCTCCTCCTGCAAAGACTGCAGCACGCAGGACGACGTTACTCACCGACATCCACAGCAGAGGCCCGCGCTCCACACAAAAGGTGAGCTGAGATTCGGTTCCAGCACCACGGCCCTACAGACCTTGGTGCCGAACTACAGCCCAACACGGAACCAAGGGAACAGACTTAAAACCACGCTCAGTGAAGCCCAGTGACGCTTTGCCAGGCGTCGCGTCCCCTTTGCCAGGCTCACCCTGCCTTTGTGTCTTCCCTGTCGCCCCTCTGCTGCAAGGTCTGTCTCCGTGGCCAGCACAGAGAGGGGCAAGTGCCATCTCAGCCACGGCGGAGCAGGTGCTGGTGTGAGCACCCCTCCCTGTGGGCGGTGGGGGGGGGGGGCCCAGGCCTCGGCGTGTAAGAGGCCCACCTGCTGTTTAAGATGCAGGTTCGGGGACTCCAGACTCAGGGACAGCAATCACAAGGACTTCCTCACTTGACTTCTGGACCAGTTTTGTAGGATTAAAGCCAAACGGTGCTGGACTAGCCATCTTTTATTTCCTTCATTTCAAAAAGCACTTCAGCAGTTTTGGTTTTTTTCCTTGACCACTCCATCACCCCTCCCCCACTGTCATCCTCTATTCCTTTTCACAGAACATATCACTGATATTACGTTTATTCAATTACTTTAAAAATAGTGATATACCATAAAATTCACCCACTTTAACTATACAATCCAATGACTTCTCATACATTTTTAGACTTATGCAACCACACAATACAGTTTTAGAACCCCCAAAATCACCCCCAAATTCTTGAGTCCACTTGATTCCATTTTAATTGTTATTAATTATTTAAAACTTCCCAAAAAGCCACTGAATTTAGGAATCAAAGCTCCTTTGCTTCACGGTGAATTCACACAGGAAGCCTCCCATATGCCCATGTGAGGCTCTGAAGGGGATCGTCCCAAAAAAGGAAATTTAAGAACTACATTTATGGCTGTTCTTGTCCCCAAAACTGATATACATTGGCATCTTCCAGGTTCAAAGACAAGTCACAGAAAATAGCCACAACAGTGAAAAACAATGGACTGAATGGTGATGGGCAGCTTGGTAACTCGGCACGAGGGTCAGAGAGTCAAGAGGGAAGCCACCCCGTGGCCCCCGACAAACAACCCAAAGGGCCACCAATTACCTAGATCATAGCTGGCATTTATTTCCAACTGTTTTTTGCCCAGGGTAAATAAAGAGAAAATGTTTTCCCCTCATATCCATGTTTTAACGCTGCCAGCGGGTCTGGTCTTCGAATTCTCAGGATTAGGAAATTATGTGAAGACTTCCAAGTAATTTTCCTCAAAACCAGCAGCTGAGTCATTACTACACTTCCATCTCTCTTTTACTGGGGCGTGGGAGCAGGGAGCAGAGAACAAGCGTCCAAGCTATGATTCTGTCCTAAGTCTGTGTTTGTCACAATATGTAAGTTCCCAAACTCCTTGTGCTCTATACCAAGGCTCGAAGAAAAAACCAAAAACCCACCTGAGAGGGAGGGGTGGGCCGACGACCTGCAGGAGTGTGAGCAGAGCAGCCATGCGGACCCCTCCCCCCGGGGGCGGGGGCATGCAGCTCCCGACAGACAGCCACCCCGGGCTCACCCTCCTGCCAGGACAGGCACCGGTGGGCCCACCCGCACAGCCACGGCTCCGTCCCCCAACGCTCGCCAGAGGACCAGGACCGACTTCCTGATGTTAACAGTCCTTCTGTGTGTAACCTGGAGTCACAACCCAGCCCACTCACCTTTCAGCGGATTGAAGAAGTTGAAAAAGGAATCGTTGGGGACTTGTTTGGTGATTGTTCTGACGGTGCCTCGGCCCTTATGTTTCTGCTTTTTCTTGATGGTTTTGACGGTTACATTTTTTCCTTTCTTCCAGTCAATGGTACACCTACAGGGACAAGACCGTGATCACGGGGGTACACACTCCATGAGAAAAACTGGTCACACGTGTGCCCAGCAAGCAAATCGCAGCTCTGTGCTTAACCCCAAAACAACTTAACAACCTGCGAGCAAGCACTCGGCACACGGTGAGCTCACACGAAGGCCAGTGAAGGCGGAGGGCCCCGCCAGGCAGGCTGTCAGCGCGGCAGCTCCCGCAGCTGCACAGCTTTAGCCCCCAGATGTTTCGCAGGGGTCCTCCAACGTCCTTCCCGTGACCAGGCCGCTCAAGGGCTTGTCACCTGCTGCCCCTTCACAGACCCCACAGCGCACAGGAAGCCACCCGCTCAGGCGCCTGAATTCTCAAGACGACTAACTAAGCGAGCGGGACAAGTTGGAGAAAGCAAGCAGGTGGCTACCGCAAACACTGGTGACCAGAGCAAGACACAAGTGCTCCAAGTGTGCTGAGCGGCCCCTGGTGGGGACCGCGCTCTGAATCACCCTGGACCAACAGGTAAGCCCTGGCGGTGTCTGAATAGCGTCTGCTCAAGGACATGCCTGGAAAGGCAGGCCTTCTCACCCGATGGCCGGGCCGTGGGAAACAATCTGCATTACTCTGGCCATTTCAATCTAGCAGAATTTTAACAGAGTTCTGTATTACTCACACAGGGAGATTCATCAGGATAAGAACTTGGTTCAGTGAATAAGGATAATTGTTTCAATCAAGAATAAAACAATTTCCCAAACCGTCTCAAACCAACCAAGAGGAGTGAACTCCAAGCCACTCTCCTTGGTGGTCCACAGGCTGCAATCACCAAGGCGCTCAGTCCTGAGGCCAACCACACTCATGCTGCCTCGCCGAGGCCAGCGCTGCCCTGTACTGACTCATTCATTCACTCAACAAATACCTGCTGAGAGGAATTTATTAGTTCAATGATCACTGCTTCACTTAAGGTGACTGGAGATCCCAATGCCCTCATTAAAACGAGGAAATCGGGCCACTAACCCAAACCCTGGCCCATGTAACCACATGATACATTTCCCAGCGCCAGCCATCATATTCCCAGAGAGACTCTTTAATTTCCATCTTTGTCTTTTGGGCTTTTAAACAGATTAAAGGCTTTCTGCTTTATTCCTAACTTCCATCTTACTTGTAAAGTTGTAAAACCATCTCCTGCTTTTGTTTCAGAAAAAGAAGTTGAAATGGCATTTCCTTACCCGTCACAGTCAACTATTTCAGGACCTTCAAAAGAAAAGGGATCGGCCTTATCTGGCTCTGACTTCATCTTGTACGTTTTTGTCAGGACTGAATTGGTAAAGTAGTCGTTGGGTTCAAAGTGGAACTCTAATACAAAAGACTGGAAAAAAAGACAAAAACTGGGCTAAGCACCACTTAAAATCTATGAATGACTAGCACCCGACTTTATGAATCACACGGTGCTTACTGGAACCCAGCTCTTCCTTAAGCATGACACCACAGGCAGAAACCATGACTGAAAAGCTCAACAGGTATTGCCACATAAGAACCTGTTGACTGTGAAACCACCAGCACAAAGTTAAAGCACAGCGGCAGGCGGGCCAATACCCATCACCCTTAGGGCCCCTGCCACCTCCCCTCCCAGGGAGGACAAGCTCTCCTGAGGTGTGGCTTCTCCCTGCTGCCCCACCCTCCCTTCCCCGAGAGCACAGCAGGGTGGGGGGGTCTGGAGGCAGAAGGCGGCAGCAGAGCCCTGTCCCCCTCTCCTTTCTCTTGGGCAGAGCAGCTCCTTCTCTGCCGCGCAGCGAAAGGGCCAGGACTCCACGTGGGGAGAGAAGGGGAGGCACTGCCTGGGCCTCTTCAAACCACACCAAGGACAAGTTCACCCTTCACCCCCAAAGCACTCTTCAGACCTAGAGACACGCATGGGAGGAATGGACAAAGGGGAGTACAGAGCAGCGGTAACAAATCAGAAGATATTCGTGTGCACAGTAACAAAATAAATGAAAAATAAAATGAGACGCCCCCTTTCTGGGCAAAATGTCCAAAGAACACACGGTACTGGCAAGTGTCTTGGGAAGCCAGGGGCTCATACACTGTGAAGGGCTTTGTGAAGGGCACCTTGGCAACATCAAAAATTAAGAAAATAAAAAACATTCTGCGACCCACTAATTCTGCCTTGAGGAATGCGTCCTATTTCAGAAAGATACCTGGATGGATGCAGCAGTGTGTGCGAAGATACTGACCTCAGCCCTTCTGACTAGACAACCTGGGGGAAGTAAGTAACAGAGACAGTCTAAGGGACCGGCTCTGGGCCTGGACAGCCTCTGCCTGTCGGCGCTGTGTGATTCTGGGAAGCTATCCGGCGTCCCTGTACTTCCGCTTCCTCACCGGCAAACTGGAACGAATGCCCCTTTCTTTCCAGGAGCCCACCCGAGGATCAGTCTACGGCAGCGCTCAGAGCAGGGCCAGGTTCCCAGGCGTCACCTGCTAAACGTCAGCTCTTTCTATCTTTATTGTGATGGTACAACCATCAGATGAGAAAACAATTAAGAAGACTAAAAACAAGCCCCTTCCAAAAGGGCAAGTGAAAGAAGAAGTCTCCCAAGAGGGGGATGAGGAAGAGAAGGGCCACAAGGGCCTGGGAAGTACAGACACAAGTGGCCAAGAGGACCGGAGGCGGTCCTGTCAGTGTTCAGAAGGGACGGCAGGGATCTGGCCAGGTCTCCGCTGACCCCTGCCAGCGTGGTGTGGGCTGGAGGGGAAGGGAGGTCAACAGCCACAAGTCACTAGTCTGGCAAAACCAAAGTGCAGCGAGGACAGGAAGGCAGCTGTGGGGAATCAGAACATCGGTGGAATCCCTCTCCATGGCTCTCCTGAACCTGACCCCAGGCCCCATAAACCCCATCTTTATCTTGGACTTCAGTCAGTGGAGACGGCTATTACTTGAGAACTGTTGAGGGTGGTGACCACAGGTGTGGATGACCCACCCTGGGGACTGGGCTGGGCTAACAAATGGCACTGTTCTATTCCATCCTTCATTACGTCCATACAGATATGGACAGAATTATTTATTTTCCTCCTCTCTCTCTCCCCCACTTCCTTCTCCTGCCATTTCTCCAAACCAAGGGTGCTACTTCCTTTCTTCATATTTTCCTACTTTTCCTTCTTTCCCTAGGCCTCTGTTTAGTCAAGAACGAGTCACTCAACTGGGGATGATTTAAAGAAAGTATCTAACAGTCCAACAGAAAAGGGTCCAAGGACGGGGCGACCTCATTCACACCCCCCTACAGCCAAGTCAGCCATGAACATATGACAAATGCCCAGCCACACTCGCAATTAAGTGTAAAGTTCCATCTCTTCTGCCCAGCAAAGTAAACATGGCTGCTACTGTCTTTGCCGACACTTGTGCTGAAAAGAGAGGAGGCGGTCCCCAGGCAACACTGCCCATGTGGTCAAAGCAGACAACTCAAATCCAGGCAAACGCCATACGGGGATTCTCTGTACTGTTGCTGCAGTGCTGCTCTATTTTGAAATTATTTCAAAATAGAAAGAAAAAATGTTATTATTACAAAAAGAAAAGTGTAAAAAGATACCACTAGCATCATCAGGAGTGTAAATTGAACCACCTTTGGGCCTTATAAAGGTTTGTCTCCTTCGACCCAGTCATTACACTAAAAGGAACCTAAACTGAGGAAATCATCAGAAATTTAAACAACAGCTTGGGGCACAAGTAAGCTGATCATAATGCAACAATTTATAACGGGGTGGTGGTGGCAGTGGCATATTCTGGAGAATGTTGAACCTTTTTATAGCCAACAAATGCAGCAACTATTTTCCACCCCGTAGGGCCTACACGAGTTGAAGAGAGCAGTGCAACACTGTCCACACACTGGGATTCCACTTTGCTGAGGTACAAACATGGTGACCCTGGAGAGTGACCCTGGGGAGGGGCAAACGCCCTGGCTGTGTTTCACTCTGAAGTAAGGTGGTTTCATTTTTAGATATTTTACTTATTTACTTGTTGATTGATTGACTGATTGCTGCGTTGGATCTCTGCTGCTGTGCGGGTTTTCTCTAGTTGTGGCGAGCGGGGGCTGCTCTTTGTTGCGGTGCGCGGGCTTCTCATTGCGGTGGCTTCTCTTGCTGCCGAGCATGGGCTCTAGGCGCACAGGCTTCAGTAGTTGTGGCACATGAGCACAGCAGTTGTGGCTCACCGGCTCTAGAACTCAGGCTCAGTAGTTGTGGCACATGGGCTTAGTTGCTCCGTGGCATGTGGGATCCTCTCGGACCAGGGCTCGAACCTGTGTACCCTGCACTGGCAGGCAGGGAAGCCCCCATTTCATAATAATTTTTAAAAGGGCAGAGACTATGGGTAAATTCACTAAGCTGCTGATAGTTATCTCTAAAAGACAGAGAGCAGAGCGTTCTGTACACTTCTCTGTACTTTCTAAGTTTTCTTATACAAGCACATATGACTTTCACAATGGCTTACAGTCTACGACAGCTAGGGCTCCAGCCTGTCTATGAGCCATGGAAGAGACCGAGGAAAATGTAAGACAGACGGGTTGAGGAAGAAAGGGAATGGACCAAGGAAATCATCAAACAGGTGTGTGTGTGTGTGTGTGTGCGCGCGCACACACACACACACACAGAGGGAAAGAGAATTCACACCCATCACAGCAAACTACAGCACTCTGCCACAGGAGGCCTCTAGGGGACGCTGTGGCCAAGCCTCGCACAGGTGAGGAGTGATCACTGGGAAGAAACTGACAAGAGGAAGGCACTGCAATAACCTGGGTGCGGTAGGAAAGAAGGGGCTCCCTCAGCTACCAGAGTGACTCCCAACCTGTGAGCAGGCATCACTCCAGCTGGTGCCCACACCCCACCTGCAGAGGGATGTGTGAATGTCACCTCCAGAGTGGAGCAGACCAGGAAAGGGACAGATACAGGTGTGTGTGCCCCCACCCCTTGCCCCCAGCAGGTATCACCCGCAGGCCAGGGTAGAGGGAATCCCGCTCACACTGCTCTGTGGTGGGGAAGTGGGAAGAGACCGGGCCTCAGCCCCACGGCCCTCAGGCACTGTGTCTTCAAGACCTGAAACCAAGAGCCACCAGGCAGGCGGTCAGTTGTGTGGTGCTGGAATTGCTGTGGCACTGGAATGGAACCCACCAGCCACAGGCAGACCGGGAAGTCACGAACAGTGCCCAGGCATCACCATCTCAGGGCTGCTTCACAGAAAAGGACAGGCTGGCTTAGGTCAAACTCCCCTCACTAACTGGCAGGCAGCCTACGAGAGCAAGTATTCTGGAAAGATGTGTTTCAAGACAAATCAAAGAGCAGGGAAACATTTTTTCAGTCTTATCTATCTGCAGTGATTCTTAAAGGTAAAACCTAGTACATTTCCTTCACTAGTATCTTGGATTTCTGTTAAAGTGCTGCTTATATTTGAATACGTACCAACCATCCTTTGCAGCCTGTTTTACATACATTCCACCCCACAAACCTGGGAGACGCTTAGAAGGATGACATCACCCCATCTGACAGAGGAAACAAACTAGCCCAGAAACCACAGCATGGCACAGTGGACGCCACGTCCAAGGTGTCCCCTCCTGCGCCTGACTCCTGCGCCTGCCCCCGAGCAGCTGGTGGGATGAGTTACTGTCCGGCTGTGCACACTGCCGGGTGAGGACCAGGGATGCAATGTGAGAATACGCGTCTCACTCCAGTCACCCAACAAATGAGTGGCCGGGTGTGGATTTCTGGCTCCAAGCCCTTTACCCTTAGTGGCCTGACCCTTTCTGACACCAGCCAGGAGTTCAACAATCAGTGCTCACCATAGGCTGTCCAGGGTCTGAAAATCTCACTTTGATGTCCTGCAGGTGTTTCAGGATTGGCTCATCATATTCCTAACCATAAAGAGAAGAAAAGAAAGTTCTGGTGAGCTTTTACAGACAACACACATGTTCTCACTGAGTCACTGTTGCATCTACTCCTAGATTCTGGATAATTAGCCCTGTTGGAACTCGGTCCTTGTCACTCCCAGGAAGCCACCCAAATCTGTTCAGTCACTAGCAGTCTTAGGGTGGCAGCAATGAGGTGCCACCTTTGTCTGGCACGGAGCACTGGTAACCACCAATGCCAAGCCAGAAGGGTATCGCGCTCATTGCCAGGGGCAAGAGCCCTGACTGATTTCACAGCCCCACCGGCTGCCAGTATAGACGGGGTCAAAAATGCCATCAATTAAGACTGCTGGTCCTCAGCATCTCCTAAGAGACAGAATCAGAAGAAATGCCTGGACAAGCTATTGACCTTGGCAGCCAATTCCCCCTGCTTAGGGCACGTGGTGATAAATATCCCAAATCCAACGACACACACAGTCAAGGACACTCACAAAGCAAGCCTGAGACCTAACGGCAGGCACTATGGAAGAGCTCCTAACGACGGCTCTGTGCCTTTACGAGTCATCGTTATGCAAACACAGAGTTCACCAGGGCCTGTCATTTGAGAAAGGCCAACTGAGAAAAACTCAGAAAAAAAAAAATCACAGGACCTGAAACCCAGTGACCACATACTCACGAGAGGTGCTTTATTTGTGAAACAGTCACCTCACCGTGGAAGTCTGGGGACTGGACCGAAAGGATTTCCTGAGGTTCCGCTGAGCCTGATAACTACCAACTTCCCAATTTTAAATTCTTTCCACATCACAGGCCTCGTTTAATGCACTTCACTTTACTGTGCTTCACAGATATTTTGGTGGGTTTTTTGGTTTGTTTTTGTTTTTGTTTTGTTCTTGTTGCAAATTGAAGGTTCATGACAACCCTGCATTGTCAGACGATGGTTAGGATTTTTTAGCAATGAAGTATTTTTAAATTAAGGTACGTACATTTTTGAGACATAATGCTATCGCACACGTAATAGATTACAGTATAGTGTAAACCTAACTTTTATGACGCACCAGGGAACCAAAAAATTCATGTGACTCACTTTAATGCTACATTCACTTTATTGCAGGGGTCTGGAACCAAACCCACAATGTCTCCGAGGTCTGCCTGCATAGAACAAACCAAAAAAAAAGCAGTAACAAAGGCACCTTCCAAGTCTCTAGACAAAAAGTTAAGTCCAAAGCAGTTTCCAAAGAAGGCCACATCAGTCTGAGATGTCAAATCCTAAATTCTAGAACCAGAAAACACTTGGCTCCAAGATCACGTGTATCACTGACTGAGCACGTATGCCTAGTTCTAGAATCGCCAAGGCGAATGTATCACCAGTATGTTTTCCAAATACGTGGCACTGGGATCTTCAAGCTCACGGCAGTCAAGCTAGCAGCACCCACTGACACCACCCCAGAGCCAGGAGATGGCCATTATGTTCTTGATCTCTTCCAACAGCCTCATGCCTTGAGGGCCAAGGACGTTCTATGGCCCAGACCACAACGGAAAGCCCTAAGTTAGCAGGCTCAAAACTCAGAGCCAACAGTGGAAGCAACTCAGGGACTGATTTAAAGCTGCTCTCCCTAAATTTCAAAACTCTGCTTTTGGACCTATCTTGGCCACCACCAACAGAGAACCCAAGGACCTACAGCCAAACCCACCTTTGGGATTTGATGTCTGACCAAAATGGAACCTACTACCATTACTTGCTTCGGGTTATAAACGGCCCAAACCACATTTCATCACTCTCTGCATACTAAATGTGGACTCAAAAAATGACATGTCTTTTTACAACTGTAAGACAAAAAGCAGTGAGACACTCTGTGACATAAATACTGAAGCACTGACACTAAGACACAGGTGTTGGGAGAATGGAAGAGACACCTCATTCAAGTACAGCTGACTGTACTTGAAACCAAAGAAATGCTACAGACAAAGCAGCAGCGCCATCCCTGGGTTACTAACTGGCTGGCCGGGCAACACCAGGAGCCAGGTCTCCCAATCAAGTCGCCTAACCGGCACCAAAAAGCCTACCTCATGATACCCCTGCCACCACTCACAGTGTGCCCCCAACCTGCAGCACGGGCATCACCTGGGGGACACACCAGAAACGAAGATCCTCAGGCCCCACCCAGACCTACTGACTCAGAGCCTGTACTTCCACGAGACGTCCCAGTGACAGGTACACACACCCTTCTCCATCTGCTCTGCCGGCACGGGGATTTTCAACCCTTGGAGTACATCGGAATCATCAGAGAGCTTCTACAAACACCTCAAACTCTTGCTGACCTGTGGGTGGGGAGGCACTGATGCTGCTATTTAGTTTTTTTTTTTTTTTTTTCCCCGATACGCGGGCCTCTCACTGTTGTGGCCTCTCCCATTGCGGAGCACAGGCTCCAGATGCGCAGGCTCAACGGCCATGGCTCACGGGCCTAGCTGCTCCGCGGCATGTGGGATCTTCCCGGCCCGGGGCACGAACCCGTGTCCCCTGAATCGGCAGGCGGACTCTCAACCACTGCGCCACCAGGGAAGCCCTGCTATTTAGTTTTAAAAGTTGCCCAAGTGACTAACATACAGGCAGGGTGAGAATCTGGTTCTAGCATATATTACTCAATTTTCCCAATAAATTTCTGGCTCATGGCGTTCTAGTCTTCTAGTATTCTTGGTCTAGTGTACTTTCTTTCTTTTCTTTTTTTTTTGGCCAGGCCACTCAGCTTATGGGATCTTAGTTCCCGAACCAAGGACTGAACCCAGGCCCTGGCAGTAAAAGTGCCAAGTCCTAACCACTGGAACGCTGGGAATTCCCAATGGTCTAGTATTCTTAAACCACACCTTTTCATATGAGACGATAAAACACAGGCTATTGTTAAGTCATGTATTTTAAATGTTCCCCCCGTCTGGAAGGGGAGTAAGAAACGCATCCCCTCTACCTTTTCTTCAGTTCTGGCTTACAGATAAGCACTGAACAAGGCAGGCAGCAGACGTAGCAACGCAGCAACTCTCCAGAACCATTGTAACTGCAGCTGTGAAACCTCTGCAAACTGCAGTAGAGCGAGCTAGCTGCATGCCACCTGTGGCCGTGTTCTGATATAAAAGCACTGTGCTGACCCACCTGGAATAAGCCCAAATGCAGAGATGGCCCCCTCTGTGGGCTTCTGAGCAGTACCTATTTCTGAATTCTGGAAACTTCTACCATAACTGAGCTCAGGGAAAGTCACATTTGTTACCTTTTAATTGGTTCACCATTTCATTAGAGAAAGCTCAACAAGGCAAGACAAAGAAAGTTTGACCATTCCCATTAAAAAAGACGTTTTCGGGCTACCCTGGTGGTGCAGTGGTTGAGAGTCCGCCTGCTGATGCAGGGGATACGGGTTCGTGCCCCGGTCCGGGAGGATCCCACATGCCGCGGAGCAGCTGGGCCCGTGAGCCATGGCCGCTGAGCCTGCGCGTCCGGAGCCTGTTGCTCCACAACAGGAGAGGCCACAACAGTGAGAGGCCCACGTACCGCAAAAAAAAAAAAAAAAAAAAGACTTCTTCAAGGAAAATGATTAGAATTTATTAGCAACTTGTTAAATATTTGTACAACTAGCAAGGCGGCACAACAGGCCCATTTCAAATTCCAAAAATCAATCAAAACAGAAGACTGCGTGCCAGCAAGCGTGAGCCTGTGTGTAAACGCACTCATGGGTACACGTGTACACACACACGCACACACACTTCACCACTCAGTATCAACTCCTCCACTCCCGCCCCTTGTCCTCACACGTCTCGCTTGTCCACATCACTGTGAGGTAGAGAAGGGTCTGGAATCTGTTAACAAGCTTCCTGGGGTGAGACAACAGACACTTTACAGGAGACAAAGCGACCCTAAGCTCGGCTGAGGTTCCGTGTGGCAGGCCTTTCCTTGAGGGCCGCTACACGAGGGCACACGGGGGCTCCAGCTGCAGCCAGGCCTCCCGGGGACCCTGACTCCTCTGAGTTATTCAGAAGGCGCCTTTCCACCCACAAACAACAACTGCTAGACATGCTGTTGAAAGTTCACAAATAAATAATGTCTTCTATAAAGTGGGAATGTGCCTGTGTGCTTACCTGAACTAATTCACTTAGCATATCTACATTTCTGAAGATGGTAAACCAGAACTCTGGAATTCCTTTTGGGTTTGGCTCTTCTGCTGCTGCTGCTTCTTTTTCTGCTATAACTGCTTTATTTTTTATGTCTCCCTAGAAAAATAAAGATGCAAAATTGGATACTTATCATGAAGCAACAACTTTACAAATAACTGAATGGCTTAATACAGACCATATTTTCAGAATCCCAAGTAAACTTCTATCAAAAACCCTTGCTCTTTGAAACTGCATCTCCAAGACCACTGTGCCCATCACAATTTCCAACGTCTCTGAGGAACAAAGCATTTAAGGCATTCCAGCCAGATGTAACTCCATGATGTAATTTTAGATCAAGGGAAAAAGAGCTGAAGAGCTGATACAATGCCCCCGACTTGGGGAAGGCTGTCCAGTACCGGCTCGCTGTCCATCCTGGGATAACCACCAGGGGGATACTCCAGGATCTCCAGCAACAAGAAACTGCCCCGCAAGCTGCATGTCCAATGATACGGAGATGTTGGGACAGAGGCACCATGCAAACATCAGGGGGGTGACGAGAAAGGCGATGTGGCCACGAGGAGGGTAGTCTTTTCTAACATCACAGGCCTGACATGTGATTCTTAGGAGGACATGATCACAAGGGGCTTTTTAAGTTAACAAGGGCAGATTTTCCTCGCACAATGAAGAACTGATTCACAACTATACTGATCCACAGGCATGGCTTCAACTACGCCAGATTCTACATGTTTTTAAAACATCAGAAAGATACATAGCTACCAAAAGTAACATACACTTAAAAAAAAAAAAAAAAAAAAAAAAAACCCCGGAAGTTTATACTCTAGGATAGAAAAGCCACTCCCAAAAGTAAAATCAGGTCAACAAAGTTTACCTTGTCATGTTGGGACTTTCCGTGGCACTGGAATGATACCCGTCACCAAGAAAACGCTGCAAGCAGGTGATGGACAGGGCACATCACCAAAAGGACCATTTACCAATGTAAAGTGGTGAGATGCACTGGGGCTACTTCACTGTCACTGCTGGTCCCCGAGCAGGATGGCATGGATGTTTCCAGTATGCTCTCCCCACCACAGCCCACCCTCTAGTACCTGCCCTTCTAGACACAGCTGTGCTCTCCCTTGTGGGTCTTCGCTTTCTCTCGACTAAGACTTTTTCTGATGTTTTAATCTCCACTCCCCTGATCCCTTATCTCACTGTACCACTGTGCAGAGGTGCCACAGATGGCTGAGAAAGGGGACTGTGTCTGGCTCACCACGTTAACTAACACAACCAAGCTGTCCGATTTCACTGTCATAAAGAAATCTAAACACCCAACCTAAGGCTGAAGCCGCACCTACTGTTAGGAGCTCTTTCCTTTGTGAAAGAACACCATCAAATTTCTTTTTTTTCCCCACCAGCCGCGCTGCACGGGATCTCAGTTCCCCAGACCAGGGATTTCAGGGATTTAACCCAGGCCATGGCAGTGAAAGCGCAAAATCCTAACCACTAGATCACCACCCCAAACCGTCTTATTTCTAACAGCATTAAAACAGAACACAAGTGGCGCTCATTAAAACAACAACTTACGGCCCATTTGTCCTCCTCTTCGTTTTCACTGTGCCATTCGGAGTCTGCATCTGTCGGCTCAGCATCACCAGTGATGAATTCCCTTCTCTAAGTAAAAACAAGATCTTCTTACCGTTACATTCAGTCACTCAGAAACTTGAGAGTAAAGACAGTGACCTTGTAAATAATGTGTATAAAAAGACTGAAAACTGGATGCTTTTATAGCTTAAGATTCTAAGTTTTGCGGCTCAAAGAATAACATTCAGGGAGACCTTCAAGATGGCGGAGGAGTAAGACGTGGAGATCACCCTCCCCCCCACAAAGACATCAAAAATACATCTACGTATGGAACAACTCCTACAGAACACCTACTGAACGCTGGCAGAAGACCTCAGACTTCCCAAAAGGCAAGAAACTCCCCACATACCTGGGTAGGGCAAAAGAAAAAAAGAAAAAACACAGACAAAAGGATAGGGATGGGACCTGCACCTCTGGGAGGGAGCTGTAAAGGAGGAAAGGTTTCCACACACTAAGAGCCCCTTCGCAGGCAGAGACAGGGGGTGGGCAGGGGGGAAGCTTCAGAGCCACGGAGGAGAGTGCAGCAACAGGGCTGCAGAGAGCCAAGCGGAGAGATTCCCCGCACAGAGGATCGGTGCCCACCAGCACTCACCAGCCCGAGAGGCTTGTCTGCTCACCGCCGGACGGGTGGGGGCTGGGAGGTCAGATCCCAGGGAGAGGACTGAGGTTGGCTGCATGAACACAGCCTGAAGGGGGTTAGTGCGCCACAGCTAGCCAGGAGGGAGTCCGAGAAAAAGCCTGGACCTGCCTAAGAGGCAAGAGACCATTGTTTCAGGGCGCGCGAGGAGAGGGGATTCAGAGCACGACCTAAACGAGCTCCAGAGACGGGTGCGAGCCACGGCTATCTGCGCGGACCCCCGAGACGGGCGTGAGACGCTAAAGCTGCTGCTGCCATCAAGAAGCCTGTGTGCAAGCACAGGTCACTATCCACACCGCCCCTCCTGGGAGCCTGTGCAGCCCGCCACTGTCAGGGTCCTGTGATCCAGGGACAACTTCCCCGGGAGAACACACGGCATGCCTCAGGCTGTTGTAATGTCACGACGGCCTCTGCCGCTGCAGGCTCACCCCACATTTCGTACCCCTCCCTCCCCCCAGCCTGAGTGAGCCAGAGCCCCCAAATCAGCTGCTCCTTTAACCCTGTCCTGTATGACCAATACACCTTCAGGCGACCTATATGCAGAAGTGGGGCTGATACAAAGCTGAACCCCGGGAGCTGTGCGAACAGAGAAGAGAAAGGGGAATCTCTTCCAGCAGCCTCAGAAGCAGCAGATTAAATCTCCACAATCAACTTGATGTACCCTGCGTCTGTGGAATACCTGAACAGACAACAAATCATCCCAAAATTGAGGCGATGGACTTTGAGAGCAACTGTACACTTGGGGTTTGCTTTCTGCATCTAATTTGTTTCTGGTTTTATGTTTATCTTAGTTTACTATTTAGAGTTTATTATCACTGGTAGATTTGTTTATTCATTTGGTTGCTGTCTTCCTTCTTTTTTAATATATGTAGATATATATATATATTTTTCCTTTTTCTCCTCTTGTGAGTGTGTATGTGTATGCTTCTTTGTGTGATTTTGTCTGTATAGCTTTGCTTTTACCATCTGTCCTAGGGTTCTGTCTGTCCAGTTTTTTTTTTTTTTTAAAGTATAGATTTTAGCGCTTGCTATCATTGGTGGATTTGTTTTTTGGTTAGGTTGCTCTCTTCTTTCTTTCTTCTTTTTAAATTACTTTAAACTTTTTTTTATTTTTAATAATTAATTTTTAATTTTTAATTTTAATAAATTTCATTTCTTTTCTTTCCACAATAGTGAGAGGCCCGTGTACTGCAAAAAAAAAAAAAAGAAAGAAAAGAAACAAGAAACATCTCAACTAACAACCGAAACTTACACCTAAAGCAATTAGAGAAAGAAGAACAAAAAACCCCCCAAAATTAGCAGAAGGAAAGAAATCATAAAGACCAGATCAGAAATAAATGAAAAAGAAATGAAGAAAACCACAGCAAAGATCAATAAAACTAAAAGCTGGTTCTTTGAGAAGATAAAACAAAATTGTAAAACCATTAGCCAGACTCATCAAGAAAAAAAGGGAGAAGACTCAAATCAATAGAATTAGAAATGAAAAAGGAGAATAACTGACACTGCAAAATTACAAAGGATCATGTATTACAAGCAACTATATGCCAATAAATGGACAACGTGGAAGAAATGGAAACGTTCTTAGAAATGCACAACCTTCTGACACTGTACCAGGATGAAATAGAAAATAAAAACAGACAAATCACAAGCACTGAAATTGAAACTGTGATTAAAAATCTTCCAAACAACCAAAGCCCAAGACCAGATGGCTTCACAGGCAAATTCTATCAAACATTTAGAGAAGAGCCAACACCTATCCTTCTCAAAATCTTCCAAAATATAGCAGAGGGATGAATACTCCCAAACTCATTCTATGAGGCCACCATCACCCTGATACCAAAACCAGACAAACATGTCACAGAGAAAAAAACTACAGGCCAATATCACTGATGAACATAGATGCAAAAATCCTCAACAAAATACTAGCAAATAATCCAAGAGAATGTTAAAAGGATCATACACCATGATCAAGTGGAGTTTATCTCAGGAATGCAAGGATTCTTCAATATACACAAATCAATCAATGTGATACACCACATTAACAAACTGAAGGAGAAAAAACATATGATCATCTCAATAGATGTAGAAAAAGCTTTCAACAAAATTCAACACCCATTTATGATAAAAACCCTCCAGAAAGTAGGCACAGAGGGAAATTACCTCAACATAATAAAGGCCATATATGACAAACCCACAGCCAACATCATTCTCAGTGGTGAAAAACTGAAACCATTTCCTCTAAGATCAGGAAAAAGACAAGGTTGTCCACTCTCACCACTATTATTCAACATAGCTTTGGAAGTTTTAGCCACAACAATCAGAGAAGAAAAAGAAATAAAAGGAATCCAAATTGGAAAAGAAGTAAAGCTGTCACTGTTTGCAGATGACATGATATGATATGTAGAGAATCCAAAAGATGCTACCAGAGAACTACTAGAGCTAATCAATGAATTTGGTAAAGTAGCAGGATACAAAATTAACACACAGAAATCTCTTGCATTCCTATACACTAGTGATGAAAAATCTGAAAGAGAAATTAAGGAAACACTCCCATTTACCACTGCAACAAAGAGAATAAAATACCTAGGAATAAACCTACCTAATGAGACAAAAGACCTGTATGCAGAAAACTATAAGAAATTAAAGAAATTAAAAGAAAATTATGAAAGAAATTAAAGATGATACAAACAGATGGAGAGATATACCGTGTTCCTGGATTGGAAGAATCAACATTATTAAAATGACTATACTACCCAAAGCGATCTACAGATTCAATGCAATCCCTATCAAACTACTAATGGCATTTTTCACAGAACTAGAACAAAAAACTTTACAATTTGTATGGAAACACAAAAGACCCTGAAGAGCCAAAGCAATCTTGAGAAAGAAAAACGGAGCTGGAGGAATCAGGCTCCCTGACTTCAGACTATACTACAAAGCTACAGTAATCAAGACACTATGGTACTGGCACAGAATCAGAAATACAGATCAATGGAACAGGATAGAAAGCCCAGATAAACCCACGCACCTACCGTCACCCTGTTTTTGATAAAGGAGGCAAGAATATACAATGGAGAAAAGACAGCCTCTTCAGTAAGTGGTGCTAGGAAAACTGGACAGCTACATGCAAAAGAATGAAATTAGAACACTCCCTAACACCATACGCAAAAATAAACTCAAAATGGATTAAAGACCTAAATGTAAGGCCAGACACTATCAAACTCTTAGAGGGAAAACATAGGCAGAACACTCTACGACATAAATCACAGCCAGATCCTTTTTGACCCACCTCCTAGAGAAATGGAAATAAAAACAAAAATAAAGAAATGGGACCTAATGAAACTTCAAAGCTTTTGCACAGCAAAGGAAAACATAAACAAGATGAAAAGACAACCCTCAGAATGGGAGAAAGTATTTGCAAATGAAGCAACTGACAAAGGATTAATCTCCAAAATTTACAAGCAGTTCATGCAGCTCAATATCAAAAAAAAAACAGGCTTCCCTGGTGGTGCAGTGGTTGAAAGTCCGCCTGCCGATGGAGGGAAAACGGGTTCATGCCCCAGTCCGGGAAGACCCCACATGCCGTGGAGCGGCTGGGCCCGTAAGCCATGGCCGCTAAGCCTGCACTCCACAACGGGAGAGGCCACAACAGTGGGAGGCCCGCATACCACAAAAAAAAAAAAACCAACCCAATCCAAAAATGGGCAGAAGACCTAAACAGACATTTCTCCAAAGAAGACATACAGATTGTGAACAAACACATGAAAGGATGCTCAAAATCACTAATCATTAGAGAAATGCAAATCAAAACTACAATGAGGTATCACCTCACACCGGTCAAAAAAATCCACAAACAATAAATGCTGGAGAGGGTGTGGAGAAAAGGGAACCCTCTTGCACTGTTGGTGGGAATGTAAATTGATACAGCCACTATGGAGAACAGCGAGGAGGTTCCTTAAAAAACTAAAAATAGAATTACCATACAACCCAGCAATCCCACTACCGGGCATATACCCTGAGAAAACCATCATTCAAAAAGAGTCATGTACCACAATGTTCATTGCAGCTCTATTTATAATAGCCAGGACATGGAATCAATGTAAGTGTCCATCAACAGATGAATGGATAAAGAAGATGTGGCATATATATACAATGGAATATCACTCAGCCATAAAAAGAAACGAAATTGAGTTATTTGTAGTGACGTGGATGGACCTAGACTCTGTCATACAGAGTGAAGTCAGAAAGAGAAAAACAAATACCGTATGCTAACACATATATATGGAATCTAAAAAAATAGTGGTTCTGAAGAACCTAGGGGCAGAACAGGAATAAAGACACAGACATAGAGAATGGACTTGAGGACACTGGGAGGGGGAAGGGTAAGCTGGGACGAAGTGAGAGAGAGGCATGGACATATACACACTACCAAACGTAAAACAGATAGCTAGTGGGAAGCAGCCGCATAGCACAGGGAGATCAGCTCGGTGCTTTGTGACCACCTAGAGGGGTGGGATAGGGAGGGTGGGAGGGAGAGGCAAGAGGGAGGAGATATGGGGACATAGGTATATGTGTAACTGATTCACTCTGTTATAAAGCAGAAACTAACACACCATTGTAAAGCAATTATTCGCCAATGAACATGTTAAAAAAAAAGTAACATTCAATGATTCACTGGGTACATCTGGATGTTTTGCCTGAAGAACTTTCTGAAATATACTAATTAAGTTTACTAACAGAGTTGCCTACCTTGTCAAAGAGAGGCTGGTATAATGCTGCATACTTTCTTTCCAAGTCATGAACTTCTTCATAGAACTTGGCTTCTATATGAGCGCATTTCACCTGAAGTTGTTTCAGTGCGTTGATTCTTCTTTTTACTGCTTTGGGTAAACTAAAAGAGAGGGAATAAAAAATAAAACATCCATATGCCTGCAAAATAAGGTGGCATGCTTATTTTTTACTAAAGTAAATTAATGTTAACATAGAATTAACACCCTTACCGTGAAAAAGAGCTCCTAAAAATCATTAAGGACAAACACCACCTCCCCGCCCCCCCCACCAAAAGCAGGGTGGTGGCGGAGGAGGAAACTGAAAGATAATTCACAAAAAATACAAATAATGAAATACGGAAGAAAGGTCCAATCTCATGAAATATCGAAAAGAATGTATATTTATTTATTTATTTATTTATTGCCTTACGCGGGCCTCTCACTGTTGTGGCCTCTCCCGTTGCGGAGCACAGGCTCCGGACACGCAGGCTCAGCGGCCGTGGCTCACGGGCCCAGCCGCTCCGCGGCATGTGGGATCCTCCCGGACCGGGGCACGAACCCGTGTCCCCTGCATCGGCAGGCGGACTCTCAACCACTGCGCCACCAGGGAAGCCCAAGAATGTAAATTTAAAAGAACTGCTGGGGCCTCCCTGGTGGCGCAGTGGTTGAGAGTCCGCCTGCCGATGCAGGGGATACGGGTTCGTGCCCCGGTCCGGGAGGATCCCATATGCCGTGGAGAAGCTGGGCCCGTGAGCCACGGCCGCTGGGCCTGCGCGTCCGGAGCCTGTGCTCCGCAGCGGGAGAGGCCACAACAGTGAGAGGCCCGCGTACCGCAAAAAGAAAAAAAAAAAAAAAAAAAAAAAAAAGAACTGCTGTCTTTTCCTTACCAAATTGGCAAAATTAAACAATAATTCCCAGGGGGCACTTCCCTGGCGGTCCAGTGGTTAGGGCTCTGCACTGTCACTCTGCCGAGGGCCTGGTTCAACCCCTGGCCGGGGACGTAAGATCCCGCAAGCCTCGAGGTGTAGCCAAAAAATTTTTTTTAAATAAAAGAGAGAAGAAAATTTTTAAACTTCCCAGGTTTGATGAGGCTGAGGGCAGAGGCCCTCTAATTGACTCATCTTTCTTCAGGGTAAACAAGAACCTTGAAAATATTCTTTGCATCTACTTCTAAGAATTTATCCTAAGGAAATAACCAAATGTTTATGTGCTGGAGTGACCAGTGATATATTATTTGTAAAAGTGAAAGACTGGGAACAATGGCAAGATGAGCAGAATTAAAACAGGGCCTGTCCACAACCATGTCCTCAAGGAATACTCAGCACCACAGGACAAGCTCTTGCTGACACAGCAAGGGAAAAACCAGGAACAACAGAGACAAGGCGTGCATTCTGGTCTAGAGTCAGACAACTACCAGCTCCTTAGCCCTTTGATACTTTTTACCTTCTAAGCAACATTTTAGTTTGTATGCCTTACTTTTATAAATCAGAAGGGAAAAAACACTTTAAACCCATTAAAATCATTTGCTTAACCTGAAGCCCTTAGTCACAATCTGGAACAAAGAGCAGACTCCTGCGGACTTCCCTGGTGGTGCAGTGGTTAGTTAAGACTCTGCTCTCCCAATGCAGGGGGCCCAGGTTCTACCCCTGGTCAGGAACTAGATCCTACATGCCGCAACTAAGGAGCCCGCCTGCCGCAACTAAGATCCGGCGCAACCAAATAAATTAAAAAAAAAAAAAAAAAAAAAGAGCAGACTCCTGGGCCCCACAAAGACCCACACTATCCCCCTTGGTGGGCCTGGGTCCTGCCCTCTGAGTCCTCCTCCATGTGGGCTGACTCCTCAAGGGCAGGGCTGGCATTAGTCTAATGGTATACAGTACCAGGCAGCTCCCAAGCACAGCATGGTTTAGAAAACACAGCCATCAAGGGGGACTGGTTGCAGAACCCTGCGGGTATCAAAATCCATGGATGCTCAAGTCCCTTATATAAAATGGTATAGTGTTTGCACACTAAGCACATCCTCCCATATACTATAAATCAGCACTAGATTGCTTACCATACCTAATACAATGTAAATGTTATGTGAATAGTTGCTGGCGTGCAGCAAATTCAAGTTTTGCTTTCTGGAACTTTCTGGAAAATTTTTCCCCCAATATTTTTGATCCGCAGTTGGTTGAATCTGCAGATGCACAATCCAGGGAACCCGTGGATACAGAGGGTCAACTGTAGTGGAAAAGCCTTGAATCACAAAGGACCCTGTCCTGGTATAATCATACCCATGGCAACCTCAGTTTGGACAAAGGTCCTTCACTACAGACTGCCAACTACAGAAACCGCTCTAGAACCTACTGCTAGTGAGAGAACAAGGAAAAAGCAGAGTAAGAATTTACTAACACTGAATACATTTTAACATCTGTACTTCTTTTCTACACTAATTACACAACCTAACGTTATTTCCTAACTTTCAAATCTTCCTAATGGAGTAAAAATACAAGGACCTCTAAGCCAACTGAACCCAGATATCCTCCCCAGCCAGCCTCCAAACCACACACCATTCTTCTCCCCACAACAGGCACGTCACGTACAGCATGGAACGTGGAACTAATTCTATCGCACAAAACCTTGTTCCCCTCCCCCATTTCCTCTCAGCGAATGCCACCCCATTCACCCAGTTTCTGAAGCCAGAAACTAGAAACCACCACTCACGCTCAGCTCTCCTACCTGCACCCAGCATCACCACACCCCACTGATCTAGTCTGCAAACACTTCACAGAACCTTCCCCACTAGGTCACCCCCCGAAAGAACCCTCTCTACGGGCAGAGCAGACCCCAAGCGTGCCCCCTCTGTGACAACATCCCCGGCCCCGTGTGGGACAGCCAGTATGTGTGCGGGGTGACACTCTGAGACCCAGCCGTGCACTGACTGTAGGAGGGAAGCCCGGAGCAGCTCACCCCTCCGCAGGAAGACAGCCAGGCCCCGAGAAGAGCAGTCCAAGGGCTTGAAGGGTGGGCACCCTTATGGTGTTCACTGTGCAGTACAACCAAGACACAGACCTCGTCCAAATAAGCCACGTTTCGGTGTTGCAGGCTCACGTAGGTGAGCTGGGCAGGACTGGGTCTCTTAGCGAACCAGGAGCCACAATGAAGAGAAAGCACCGCCCCCATCTGCCTGTACCTCCGCCCCTGCTGACACCCCAGTCTGCCTGCTCATGGGACCTGTGAAGGCCTCTCACCCTACAGGCTGGCACCATAGACGCGCCCATAACTTGACACACCGCACTACCCCGGCCACAGGCCTGTAGCCTCTACCAGGCTCTGACCCCAGCACTCACCTTCGGGACCCCAGAGCCTGGCTCTCAGCAGGCAAGGTCTACTGAATGAAAAACATGCTCATTCCTAGTCTAAGGAACCAGGAGCGGTTTTTCCGTTGTTTCTCAAAGTTGCGTCCTCTCACGCACGGCATACTTACGTCTCGATGTAGCTTGAAGGAGTGTGGGAGACACTGTCCAGTCGTTCCTGTAAGGCTGCCAAAACTTGAGGATTCTGCATCACCTGGTCTGCGAGCTGTTCTATTACGAGTTGAAAAAAAAACAAAGCCAGAAAATTTAAAATACACCCACCCCACCACAGCCAAGAGTTGAAAATCACAAACACTTATCTGCTACTTTTGCTTATCTACTTTAATTTGTAAATATAGCAAGTAGCTTCTTAAAAACATCTGTTTCAAAACTCTTTATCTGTAAAGGCACTTGATACTCTCTGTTACTCACCCAAGCGGATGGTGATAAATACACCGAGGGTACTGGAGAGCTCTGCTCCTCACCTCAGCAGTAGAAGCCCCGGTCTCCCCACTGGGGACACTGTCACTTGCTAAGTTCAGGCAGTCTACCTCCCTCCCGGAAACCAAGGATGGGGACAAGCTGCCTGTGGCTCAGTCAATCAGTGCGCATTTGTGCCCCAGCTCAGGAAAGCGCGACTCCCACCAGCTCCCTGGGGGCACCAGACCTTCCAGGCACTCTTTGCCTCCACCTTCACCCACCTTGCCCTCCTGCCCAAACCTGCCACCTCCCAGGAGCCCCTGCCCCTCTGCCCTGCGACCTTGACAGCTCACACACACTGTACCGACTCCCGAAGAACAAACACAACGCTGAGAGGGAGGTCAGCTGTGCCGCAGACTGGCTCACACCTGGCTCGCGGCACAGGCTCTGTATTGAAAAGATTCCCTCTCAGCAACACTGTACGAAAACCCAAACTCAGGGCCCTCACCCGACTCAAAAGGCAGCGCAGACCTAGAGTTCTCCCCCACCTTCTGTAAGACAGCGATGCGGGCAAGCTGAACACAACGAGCAGGCACTCATTTTACCTTTAACTCCAATCCCAGCCACTGACATGGAGCACCATGTATGTGTACAAAACACACGTAACTGTGTACATACAAAACTGTATGTAAATACTAAACATATACACAAACACACATCTCTAGCTCTGGCCACTGAAAGGTCTAGGAATAATGGCAGATGGGATTTATATTTTGGTTTTTAAATCTCTGTCCCAACTAAAAGATACAGGCCTCCTTGCATAAATGTAGATTCCAGATCTGGGGAAAGGAAAGTTCAAGGGAAAATGGAACATCACCTGTGCCACACAGCTAGAGAGAAGTCAAAATGGATGGGGACGCAGCAAAAGGACACAGAAGCCAGCTTAAAGGGACCCCACTGGCCAAATGGGACAATCTGCACACCAGAAAGAAGAATGGTGGACAATGAGGGAAGATGGTGCAGCAGAAGGACATGCGCTCACTCCCTCTTGCGAGAACACCAGAATCACAACTAACTGCCGAACAATCAT